>NC_059161.1:55302577-55902577 GCF_019923935.1 Bubalus bubalis | reverse complement strand
ATGCCATCCAGCCATCTCATCCCCTGTCGTCCCCTTCTCCTCCTGCCCCCAATCCCTCCCAGCATCAGAGTCTTTTCCAATGAGTCAACTCTTCGTATGAGGTGGCCAAAGTGCTGGAGTTTCAGCTTTAGCATCATTCTTAATATGCCGTAATACACTTTACCTTATTTTATTATTGAAGATAATAGGCTATCTTTATGGGTTTTGCTACTACAGGAATAGTGTGAGAAGAGGCAAACACTGTTTACAAAAGTTACAAAATACTGTTTTGTAAACACTGTTTACAAAAATGAGCTTTTTATCCATTCAAGATCAGGGGGTAGTCTGCTTAATACTATGCAGGAACACTCCCTGACTGCACAATGAGGGCATCGTGTCTACTCTAGGATAACAGCAGAATAAAGGACCTCTCCAAAATTGGTAGATTTTTAAATGGTTCCAGGAACTGAGATCACGAAGAGTAAAGAAGATTGGAAAGAGAGAGATAGCTGCAATCTTCAAATACTGAAGCTCTGACATGAGGAAAAACAGTTGTATTTATTTTGTTTAGACCCAGAGGACAGAACCATGACCAACTGGGAAGGAGTTATAGGCAGATTTGGATTCAACATAGAAAGAACTTTCTAATCTCTGGAAATGGGCAGTTTATAAAGTAATCTCCATCAGTTGGAATGCCCTGTGACTGAGCAAATAAAGTCTCTATGCCTCAGTTTCCTAATCTATAAAATGTGGATTATAATGTCTATTTTTAGGGTGTTGTGAAAACCAGATGAGCTAATATGTACACGGCATTTCAAATACTGTGGGCGCACATTTAGCATCCAGCAGACATTAGCCATCATGTAACTGTCCTGTAGAGATGGAGAGAGGCAGGTGTTATTATTCCTTTTATGATGGATAAAGAAATTAGACCAGTTATTAAGCAACCTTGTCTACTCTTAGGCAACTGATCAAAATGACAACCAGAATTACCTAAACTGTCACTTCAGCATTGCACTGGTGTGTCTCACAGCAACATCTGTCCCTGTGATCTCAGTTCTTAGGGTCATAAACTATACTGTATATATTTTGGGAGATTTCCAGCAAACAGTGAGTCTTAAATAAGTGGTGCTTGTTGTCTAAACATATACATCAGTGCCTTCTCATAGAAAGTGTATTGATTTACGCTCTATAATTCCAACCATCTCCACATCCCTCTCTAATCAGCATCAGTATAAGCCACAGTCTAAATGGGCTCCAGACAGTCATTTAACATTTTTTCCTAACTCAACAGTCACTGCAATTTAACTTGCTTGAATACAACATGGTTTTAATTGGAACATAGCTGCAAATTGAGAGCAAAGAATCCTTACAACTGACTGCTCTTTAAATATAGTTTAGCTCAGCAAGTTAATAGCTCTTCTTTGAGAGGCCGTACTGGGGTAAACATTAAACTGTGGTTCAAATAGCAAAACAAATAGTGTTTGGGTCTCTCAGTATTTATTGTGATTATGCTATATGAGTAATAAGTAATATTTGAGGACATTAGTCATTATTGGCTTTGCGTACTTCCCAAGCAGTCAATCCTAGAGCCAGGATAAACAAGCCTGAGGATGCCACCCCCCGCCTTTTTTTTTAGCATGTGTTCATACGTAAGTGCTACGGGAGAGTTATCACCTCTCTAGACATTTGCTAGGAGCTAGGAGAAAATGCAGTCCATGGGGTCGTTAGAGTTTGACACGACTGAGCAACATGACTTTCACTTTTCACTTTCATGCATTGGAGAAGGAAATGGCAACCCACTCCAGTGTTCTTGCCTGGAGAATCCCAGAGACGGGGGAACCTGGTGAGCTGCCGTCTATGGGGTCGCACAGAGTTGGACACGACTAAAGCAATGCAGCAGCAGCAGGAGAAAATGACATATTTGTGCAAAAATATAAAAATCTGTAGGGGATATGGTTACATTGTCCTTATGACAGATACAGGGGTTGAAAGGAGAGGAGAGAGGAGCTATTTCCCATTTGCTTTGAAACATCTTTTTCATGGTTTCCTTAGACATTTTGTGTAGGTGGTGAGAACATCAGGAAGGATCTCCCAAAGTAGGAAGACATAATCAGATTTGTTTTCTTTGTTTTGAAAGTTAATTTTGGCAACACAGTCTTAAACAACGAAGACTGGGCTAAAAAGGAGGGAAGCTGGTAAAGAGAAATGTCAGGAATTCTATCGAAATAATACATATATAATACGGAGAAGCTGTAATAATAATTTTTTTAAAACTGGCAATGAGAAAATACCAAATTCTAGACACAGACATAAGGTGGAAACAATAGGTTTTTTGGTCCATTGGTTGTGATAAATGAAAGATTACCTACCGTATCAGCAAACAAAGGATGTCACAGTCATCATTGATTCCAATCACAGTGTATGATAAGCTGCTGGACCCTAAGGGAACTCAGGAAGGAAGTAATGCCTTCCATCTCCATCTAGTCAAAGCTATGGTTTTTCCAGTAGTCATGTATGGATGTGAAAGTTGGACCATAAACAAAGTTGAGTGCCAAAGAACTGATGCTTTTGAACTGTGGTATTGGAGAAGACTGTTAAGAGTCCCTTGGACTGTAAGGAGATCAAACCAGTCCATCCTAAAGGAAATCAGTCCTGAATATTCTTTGGAAGGACTGATGCTGAAGCTAAAGCTCCAATACTTTGGCCACCTGATGTGAAGAACTAATTCACTGAGAAAAAAAAAAAAACCTAATGCTGGGAAATATTCAAGGCAGGCAGAGAAGGGGACGACAGAGGATGAGATGGTTGGATGGCATCATTGACTCGATGGACATGAGTTTGAGCAAACTCTGGGAGATGGTGACGGACAGGGAAGCCTGGCATGCTGCAGTCCATGGGGTCGCAAAGAGTCGGACAAGACTGAGCAACTGAAATGAACTGAATGGATCTAGTGGCCTTCAGACAACAGCCACTCCCTAGGATGAGCCCTGAGGAAAATCAGGGTGTGAAAACACAGGATAGTGGCCCCAGATAGATGAGGTACATACCAAAGGAATGATTTCAGTAAGCCCAGATTCTTGAATCTGCCCTTATATAGAGAAGTGCTAAATGGTTTTCTTTAATAAACAGCAAGCTTATAACATTCAGATTACTTACCCTTTGTTGTAAAACTTCTATGTAACCTGGCTCCCCACATTTTCCTCCTCAGAGAATTTGCTACTTGAAATGCTGCCTCCTGGGCCTGAAGCCCTAAAAATTCCCACCAAATAAAATATAACTCGTAACTTTTAGGTTGTGACTATCTTTTAAGTAGACAAGAGGAAAGACCAAATTCTAGACACAGACCTAAGGTAGAAAAAACAAAATTTATTGATCCATTGGCTGTGTTGAAATGAAGGGAAAAGAGGAACTAAGATTAATTATAGTGTTTAGAGGATGGAATGAATGATGATACCATTATCTGGGATTTAGGAACTGAGCAAGAAAAAAGGACCAGGGTATGACACATTCTATCCGGGACCTGCTGTGTTTGAGATTTATGTGTGGCCATTAAAAATAGTTTTGCTGGGCAAGCTAATAGTTGTGAAGATATTTGTAAATATCCATGGGACTTATGCCACATATCCTGACTGGTACATAGATTTGAGAGCACAGTATCCTCACTGGCTCCCACTTTCATGGTAGTTTATAAACATCTCTATAAAATATAAAAAATATTTCACTCCCAAATATAAAGTTCCTAAGACACTGGAGAAAGTGACATCATTTTGTTTTCCACTTTCTCCATGTTCTAAGAACTAAATAAAGATCGGGAAAAGTCTTCTGTGGTAGACAGAATAATGGTCTCCCAAAGATGGCCATTATCCTAATTCCTGGCACCTTTGAATATTTTACCTGATGTGGAAAAAGGGACTTTGCAGATGCAATCAAGCTAGGAAGTTGAGATAGGAGCGAATACTGCATTACCCAGGTGAACCTAATCTAATCACCTTGTAGTTTTTGTTTTTTAATTAAAAAAAAAAAGCAAAGGATTCTTTATTTAAGCCAACATCTGTCACAGAGAGTTAAGTAAGTCAGAAAGAGAAAAACAAATTTTGTGTATTAACTCATATGAAAGTGAAAGCCACTCAGTCATGTCCAGCTCTTTGTGACCCCATGGACTGTAGCCTCTGTCTATGGAATTCAGGCAAGAATACTGGAGTTGGTTGCCATTCCCTTCTCCAGCAGATCTTTTCAACCCAGGGATTGAACCCAGGTCTCCCACATTGCAGGCAGATTCTTTATCCTCTGAGCATCAGGGAAGCCCCTATGTAGAATCTAAAAAGATATTAGAAATGAACCTATTTTCAGGGTAGGAATAGAAACACAGACATAAAGAACAGACTTGTGGACACAGGGAGAAGGGGAGGGTGGGATGAATTGGGAGATTAGGATTGACATGTATATGCTGCTAAGTCACTTCAGTCGTGTCCGACTTTGTGCGACCCCATAGATGGCAGGCAGCCCACCAGGCTCCCCCATCCCAGGGATTCTCCAGGCAAGAACACTGGAGTGGGTTGCCATTTCCTTCTCCAGTATATGCTACCACGTGTGAACAAATAGCTAGCGGAAAGCTGACGTATAACACAGGGAGCTCAGTTTGGTGCTCTGTGGTGGGGGAGGGGATGCAGGGGGAGAGGGAGATCCAAGAAGGAGGGATATATGTACACATACAGTTGATTCACTTTGTTGTACAGCAGAAACTAACACAACATTGTAAAGCAATTATACTCCAATAAAACAAAATTCTGAAAGAGATGGGCATACCAGACTACCTGACCTGCCTCTTGAGAAACCTGTATGCAGATCAGGAAGCAACAGTTAGAACTGGACATGGAACAACAGACTGGTTCCAAATAGGAAAAGGAGTACTTCAAGGCTGTATATTGTCACCCTGCTTATTTTACTTATATGCAGAGTACATCATGAGAAACGCTGGACTGGGAGAAACACAAGCTGGAATCAAGATTGCCAGAAGAAATATCAATAACCTCAGATATGCAGATGACACCACCCTTACAGCAGAAAGTGAAGAAGAACTAAAAAGCCTCTTGATGAAAGTGAAAGAGGAGAGTGAAAAGTTGGCTTAAAACTCAACATTCAGAAAACTAAGATCATGGCATCTGGTACCATAACTTCATGGCAAATAGATGGGGAAACAGTGGAAACAGTGGCTGATTTTATTTTTCTGGGCTCCAAAATCACTGTAGATGGTGATTGCAGCCATGAAATTAAAAGATGCTTACTCCTTGGAAGGAAAGTTATGGCCAACCTAGACAGCATATTAAAAAGCATAGACATTACTTTGCCAACAAAGGTCCATCTAGTCCAGGCTATGGTTTTTCCAGTGGTCATGTATGGATGTGAGAGTTGGACTATAAAGAAAGCTGAGCACCGAAGAATTGATGTTTTTGAACTGTGATGTTGGAGAAGACTCTTGAGAGTCCCTTGGACTGCAAGGAGATCCAACCAGTCCATCCTAAAGGAGATCAGTCCTGGGTGTTCATTGGAAGGACTGGTGTTGAAGCTGAAGCTCCAATACTTTGGCCACCTTATGCGAAGAGCTGACTCATTTGCAAAGACCCTGATGCTGGGAAAGATTGAGGGCATGAGTAGAAGGGGATGACAGAGGATGAGATGGTTGGATGGCATCACTGACTCTATGCACATGAGTTTGGGCGGACTCTGGGAGTTGGTGATGGACAGGGAGGCCTGGCATGCTGCGGTTCATGGGGTCGCAAAGAGTCGGACACGACTGAGCAACTGAACTGAACTGAAATGAAAACAAATCACATTGGTTCTTGAAAGTACAGAATCTTTCCCATCTGTGATCAGGGAGAGCTGAGACTATGGAAGACGAGTCAGAAAGATGTGACATCACTGGCTTTGAATATGGAGGAAGAGGGCCATGACCCAAGGAGTGGCCTCCAGAAACTTGAAAAGGAAAAAGATAAAACAAAACAAAAAAACAAATCCTCTGCCAGAGTCTCCAGAAAGCAGGGCAGCCCTGACTACACCTTGATTTCATTTGGGACACCCACCTTGGGTTTCTAATCTAAGAATTTTAAGATAATAAATTTGTTGTAAGCCACTAACTTTGTACCAATTTGTGATAGCAGCAATAGAAAATGAATATATCTTCTCAGTTTAAAAGTTTTAGCACATGCTACAAAGAAGAAATAGCTTTTTTATCATCATCAGTATATATTAAGATTATTATTTATTAAGACCATTGAATGATATGGTGTTCCTCACTTGCTCAGTAGTAAAGAATCCTTCTGCCAATGCAGGAGACAAGGAGACTTGGCTTCAATCCCTGGGTCAGGAAAATTTCCCTGGAGGAGGAAATGGCAACAAGCTCCAATATTCTTGCCTGAAAAATCCCATGAACAGAGGAGCCTGGTGGGCCACAGTCAATGGGATGGAAATGGCAACAAGCTCCAGTATTCTTGCCTGAAAAATCCCATGAACAGAGGAGCCTGGTGGGCCACAGTCAATGGGATCACAAAGAGGCGAACTTGACTGAGCACACATACACACACACATTGAATGATATATGCCTTATCTGAACTTGGTCTCCTGAAATATCAAGTGAAATGATGTTAATTCTGACCTAATGGAGGTACTGTGAGGACTCAAGGCGGAAGCATGTGTAGAAACATGTCATGTACTGGAATGTGTTGGTCAGACATTAACTGATAATGGAGTTTCTTGGCCTGGTTGCTGGAGGTACAAAGCTTAAAAAACTTAATATCAAAGATTGTCCTGCCTGTTGGGAGAGTGAACTACCATAGTCAATGTTCTGAGAGGCAGAAATCACAGTCGTGGGAAATTTCAAGGAGGAGTTAATCATTGAGCAGGCTTTGAATGAAGATTGGAGCTTGATCAGAAGTGGGGAAGGTAAGACTGCAGGAATTTGGTCCCTTTGAACAAACCCATATCAAGAAGTGGGGAACACTTTTGGGTAATGAAATTGACATCAATCATAAAAGACCCTAACTGATTGAAAAGTGATAGATGCAGAGGGTATGAAAAATCTGCCTTCATTTCTTGTGGTTTCTCAGTTTTGTAATACTTCTGACCATTCTGTCATTATTAAAGCACTCGTTTACTTCCCTGACAGAGTTCATTTTTAGTTTCCTCCCAGTCTTTTTTGCAGATTTCTCTTTCTTGACTTAGCTCTTAAATGCTGACATTGCTTAAGCTATCTTTGGCCTTTTTTTTTTTTTTTACTTTTTGTACTCTTCACAGGGATCTCACACATTCTCAACATTTAAATGCAGCAGTTGGATCATGTCTCTCAGTCTGTAGCTAGAGATCAGAGCTTACCCAAACATCTTGTCTGTGTTGATGATTGACCACTGAATGTGTCTGCCTCAGTGTTTCCTGTGGTCCTCAGATATAATCTATCCCTGATTCTACTTCCTTTGACCTGCTCCTCTGTTTTTCTTACCTCCCATGGCCATGTGGATATTGGTGTCATTCATTAACCTGGAGTTGATCTCGGTTCTCTTTCCTCTATGCATCCATTCTAATCACTGCTCAGGTTCTGTTGGTTCCATTTTTCTTCACTTTTCCTATCTAGCTCTTCCCTCCAAATTCATTGCTGCTGCTGCTAAGTCGCTTCAGTCGTGTCCGACTCTGTATGACCCCATAGATGGCAGCCCACCAGGCTCTCCCGTCCCTGGGATTGTCCAGGCAAGAACACTGGAGTGGGTTGCCATTTCATTCTCCAATGCATGAAAGTGAAAAGTGAAAATGAAGTTGCTCAGTCGTGTCCGACTCTTAGCGACCCCATGGACTGCAGCCCACCAGGCTCCTCCACCCATGGGATTTTCCAGGCAAGAGTACTGGAGTGGGGTGCCATTGCCTTCTCGGAAAAATTGCTACTTTCTTAATTCAGGACTTAATCTTTTCTCCCATAGTCCATTGGGCTCCTAACAACTTTAACTCGCTGTCAGTCTTGTTTCTTTCAATTATCCTCCACCCTACGATCATACTGGTCTTTCAAAAGGAAAATCCAAATCTATTTCTTCCCTTTTCACATCTGTCCCTGGCTCCCTGATGCCTAAATATATAGATCTTATTGTGGTATATACCACGCTATGTAATCTAGCCTGCCCTAACTCTAGCCCTGTCTTTTACCACCTTATACTCAAATACTTTTAAAGGACAGGTCACTTTAAGTCTCAGGCCCTCATCTGCATGGAATGTATTCTGTCTTCTTTCTCAGAAACACCTATCTTTTAAAGACTTAACTCAAATCCCTTCTCCTCTATAAAGCCTTCCATGGCCACCTACTCTAAGTATAGTTGGCCACTATCTTCTTTGGGTTTTTCCATTTGAATCTTCTATACATTTCTATAAAGATTTTGCAATGTTTGTACTGCACTTAATGATTTGCATGCTGTCTTGTCCATTTGTGCTGCTATAACAAAAATACCATAGACTAGATGGCTTAAACCAACAAACATGCATTTCTTATCATTCTGGAGGTTGAGAAGTCCAAGATCAAGACATCAGCAGATATGGTATCTAGTGAGGATCAATTTCCTGCCTCATAGATGTCTGTCTTCTGCTATAACCTCACATAATGGAAAGGATGAATGATCTCTCTGGGGTCTCTATTACAAGGGCACTAATACCTTTCATTTGAGTTCTGCTGTCATGACCCAATCATCTTCCAAAGGCCCCCATCTCCAGAAACCATCACCTTGGTGCTTAGGATTCAACATATGAATTTGTACAGGATATAAGCATTCATCATTACATATGTCCTTCTTCTCCCAGTTCTCTGTAAGCCTTTGGGTGCAGAGACTCAGTCTTCCTCATTTTTTAGAACTTCAGTGGATTATCCAACATGGCACAGGGTTTAGGCATCTATCAGTAAGAAAGGGGGTGGGGAGTGAAAGGAAGAGAGAATGAAAAGATATATGCAAAGTAGGAAGGCAGGAAGGAAGGATTTGTGTAATAGCATTTGTGTGACCATGAGTTTGAGCAAACACCAAGAGATAGTGAAAGATGGGCAAGTGTGACATGCTGCAGTCCACAGGGTCGCAGAGTCAGACACAACTTAGCGACTGACAACATTATTGAAGTGACAATGAGATGGGAAGCAGGGAGACTTGTAAGAAGGCTAACCTGCAAGTGGGGATACAGGGATGACCAGAGTCCTGGGAAGTGCACAGAAAGCATAAGACATGCAGGAGACTGCAATAAAAGACCAGAACTGGGGACACAGTGTGTCCTGTGAAAATTCACTCTCAGTCCCTAAGCCCCTGAGTGGTGGTCTTTAAGCAGAGAAGTGCTCTGTCTAAAAACGATACTATGAACTCAGATTCCAACATTCCAATGTGGTCTTCCCACTAGAACAACACATGGATTCTTTAAACCATCAAAAGGTAATTTAAAACAGCAGGACCCAGGCATTATTGTTCAGTGAGTCACAGTGTCTTTTATTAAAATAAGTTTTTCACACATCTGGTCAATGTTTAGACACAATGCCTTCTGCATTTAGTTTTCTCTAGGACTGAGATAACAGCTTGGGTATGGATTTGGGTAGCCCTTTGGATTTATTTATTCCTGGAAAATCAACCAAATCACATTGTCAAAAGAACACAGAGAGCAAAGCTTTCTGCTTCATTTATTAACTAAGGGCACCCCCCATCCCAGGCCACAGCTTCGGGGTGCACTCAAAAGCTTAATCCTGAGAGACAACCCTGCCACTGTGGGTTACTGTCTGCCTGGAAGACCACACAACCCAGGCCCTGCTCTGGGGCTATATGCATTCACCTGCCAAACAATGGTGGACTGAATGTCTTCCCTGCTCTGAGGCCTCTTCCTCTCTGCTAATCTTCCCTGAATACCTCCTCTCCCACAAGGAAGATGCAGGCCTTCAGCTCTCTAGAAGTATGTCTTCAGAAAAAAGCTACTTTTGCATTAGGAACTAAAGCACTGCTGCATGTAACTGAAATATCAGATAATTCTGCAAAGAACCATTGATGAACGATTTTGAGTCTGATCTAGATAATCTACTAGGAGCACAAAGAAAGAGCTTGAGCTTCCAAAACTGACCAGTAGTGCCCTCTGGGCAGCCAAGGGAAAATTAAGTCCTCAGCAATGACTCTACCCATGGGTCAAAGCAACAGAGAGCCAAAGGCGATGACAATGAGGGTGGACAATGGGCTATGAACCCCTCATCTGGACACATTATCTCCCTCCCATGAACTCCTTCAGCATCTCACTTCCCCTCTCCTGCAGCCCTTGTCATTTCTAGCTCATGTTAGAATTCACTAGCTGGGTGGTGTTGAGAACGTTGCTGACAGTTTTTGATAAAAACATGGTGATAAAAGTATCAACCTATGGGATTGTTGTAAGGAGTAAACAGTTAATGTTCAGCAGAAGTATCTAGCTAAGTCAATACCTAAAAAGGAGTAGGATTTGATAAATGCTGCTTTTCTTCAACAAGTGTGTAGTACTGTAGTTAAGGGTGTGGGCCACGGAGCCAAAGAGTCTGGGTTAAAATCTGGCACTGCCAAACTAGTCTTGTGACCTTAGGCAGATTTCCTAACTTCTCTGAACTGCAGTTTTTCATCTGTAAAGTGAGCATAAGAATCATATATGCATTCCTATAAGATGTTAGGATTAAATAAATTGCTACATACAACACGCTCAGAACAGTATTGTGTGCATAAAAGCATTGCAAAGCTTAGTTCTTATCATTATTACTCTCATTATGTAGGAGTTGAAGCTGAAGCTGAAGCTCTAATACTTTGATCCCTTGATGTGAAGAACTGACTCATTGGAAAAGACCCTGATGCTAGAATAGATTGAGGGCAGGAGGAGAAGGGGGTGACAGGATGAGATGGTTGGATGGCATCACCAACTCAATGGACTTGAGTTTGAGCAAACTCCAGAAGATAGTGAAGGACAGGAAAGCCCAGTGTGCTGCAGTCCGTGGGGTCACAAAGAGTTGGACACAACCAAGCAAGTGAATGGCAACAACGTAGGAGGTATTCATTTATATAGTTTCATGGAGTGAATAAAACATTAATACATCCATGGTAGGTGCTCAACACCTCTTTGTGAACTGAATGAATGAATGGAGTAACCTTTCTTTTAGACACTGGAGGTATTTCGTCATGCATTTTTAAAGATTTTTCACTCAACCTAGAAGTGCTTATTGAGGGTCTTCTATATGCCATGGGATGTCACACCTTACAAAGCAGGCAAAGGTTCAGCTCATGGCTTGCAGTCTAGATGCAGAAGTTTTAGCTGTCTTCTAGTCCTGGTGCTTCACTTAGCAAATGTGGACATTGAGATCCAGAGAGGAAAAGGAATTTCGGCGAGGTGGTCACTTATGGACATGCTGTCATAGGATCCATGTGTCAAAACTCCATTTTGTTGGTTGACACCCTCTTGTTTCAATGTCTTTCTTGGTATGGGAGGCAGTATGACCCAACAGGAAGAGCTTGGCTCTGGGTTTAGATGAAATCCAACTCTGCCATGAGCCCATTGTGTTGTCGGGCAAAGTACTTCGACTGTATTGGCTCCAGTTCTTCTCTATGATGCAATTTTAGCTTATGCTTCATATGCTAATATGAAGTCCTCCTCTCTGTGCTGAAAAGGTTGCAGAATGAGACACACATGTCCCACTTCGTGTCTTTTTTTGTTTTAATTAAACTAGTTGCAGATGTTTAATAATTTACATAAAACCTAGATGTCTGGCTTCTTTCGACAAGTCAGACGGTCTGGCACCCACACTTAGCTGGAGTGAACAGTTACCCCCTGTGATGGGGCTCGAGTCTTGCAATGTGGCACAGTCTTCACCCTTCTGCATTCATCTTATTCCTGGTCTGTTTCACTCACTGACTCACTTGCCTGACTTTGATCTGCACCTAAGTTTTCAGTGCCTACCATATGGATCCTGGAGGAGGAAATGGCAACCCACTCCAGTATCTTTGCCTGGAAAATCCTATGGACAGAGGAGTCTAGTGGACTACAGTCCATGGGGTTGCAAAGAGTCAGACACGACTGAAGCAACTGAGCACATCGTATGGATGAGGTTTTTATAGGGGAATGTTATTATACACAATTAAGGTGTTTTCCATCCTAGTTAATTTTCACTAGACTATTTGCTTCTTTTGTGGAGACACAGAGTTGTGTTTTCTCAAAACATGAATCTTTTTCACTGCATAAGAGATTTAGAGGGAGAGGGATGGCAAGATGACAATGTACTAATTCAGATACAGGAGCACAGGTGTTACCACTGCCCTAATTACCTCTACTCCAGCACCTATGCAAAAAGAAGAGGGAGAGGGGTCTTCCCTAGGGGTACACTGGTTAAGACTCCACGCTTCTGAGGCAGGGGGTGCAGGTTCAGTACCTGGTTGGGGAACCGAGAGCTCACGTGCCTTGGAGACAGCCAAAAATAAGTAAATAAAATAGCCTATTCCCTAGCTCTCTTTAACAAACAAACAACAACAGAGAGAGAGAGAGAGTTGAATAAGAGAAACCAGGGGCTACTGAAAAGTGATGGTCTTCTTGGGGTCTCATGAAGAATGGCAGTTTGGCGGATCACCTTATCTCCTTCCTCCCGGGGTTAACATGAGTCTTCTTTATAACTTTGCTCTCAGAGCTCCTTCATTTTAAATCACAGCAACTGAGAATCCTTCAGGACTGGAAGTAGGAAGTAACTTTTGAGACATCTGGACTAGAAAGCTGCATCCTGCCACTTGTAAGAACCCTGGACTGGAGATCAGAAATCTGGAGTCCTTTTTCTGGCTCTTGATCTGTCACTGATAGGTTGCATCTCCTTTCTAAGTCCTGTGGCTGAGTTAGGGTGTTTTCATCAAATCTTAGCAGGGGCTGTTCTGAGTATCCCATGAGACGACTGATACAGATGAAGATCAGATCAGATCAGATCAGTCACTCAGTCGTGTCCGACTCTTTGCGACCCCATGAATCGCAGCACGCCAGGCCTCCCTGTCCATCACCAACTCCCGGAGTTCACTCAGACTCAAGTCCATCGAGTCAGTGATGCCATCCAGCCATCTCATCCTCTGTCGTCCCCTTCTCCTCTTGCTCCCAATCCCTCCCAGCATCAGAGTCTTTTCCAATAAGTCAACTCTTCACATGAGGTGGCCAAAGTACTGGAGTTTCAGCTTCAGCATCATTCCCTCCAAAGAAATCCCAGGGCCGATCTCTTTCAGAATGGACTGGTTGGATCTCCTTGCAGTCCAAGGGACTCTCAAGAGTTTCAGATACATATATAGATATAACCTAGATAGCATGAAGGAGAATTTAGATGCTTCACTTCAATTAGATTCAAAATCCATGAGGATCCACGCTGATGGGTCCAAGGCCTTGAGGTGAGGAAGAATGCACTAAGATTCTTCACTGCAGCAACTACAGAGAAGGCAGGTCTATGTGCTGATGGGTAGTGGGGCAGAACTGTATTACCCAGAGTCTCCAGGTAGTATGATGGGGCATGTGGGTTATTAAGTAGTCAGTGAGAAGTTGGAAGATGGCTTTGCAATGCAAACACTACCCCATCCCACTCAGGACGTGCCTTGGAAGAAGCTTGGCTCACCAAAAGAGCCCATCAGGAGGAACCCCACCAAATGGGAGGAAGTACAGCAGTTTCAGAATTTGACCAGGTAAAAGGTGACTGTTAATAACTAAGAAATAATTTTTTTTTAATTTCATAAGTCTATTCTCTATGTCTGTTTCTCCATTGTTGCCCTGTAAGTAAATTGTTCAGTACCATTTTTCTAGATTCCATATAAATGTGTTAGAATGTGGTATTTATCTTTCTCTTTCTGAGTCACCTCACTCTGTGTAATAGGTTCTAGGTTCATCCACCTCATTAGAACTGGCAGGGGAGGGTGAGATGTATGGAAAGGGTAACATGGAAACTTACATTACCATATGTAAAATAGATAGCCAACAGGAATTTGCTGTATGGCTCAGGAAACTCAAACAGGGGCTCTGTATTAACCTAGAGGGGTTGGAGGGATGGGAAGGGAGATGGGAGGAAGCTTCAAAAGGAAGGGGATATATGTATACCTATGGCTGATTCATACTGAGGTTTGACAGAAAATAGCAAAATTCTGTAAAGCAATTATTCTTCAATAAAAAATAAATTAATAAAAAAATTCATTAGGTGAATCCTTAGAAGAGAGTCAGAGGACAAAGGGACTTGAAGCTACCCATATGAGGAACATACAAACAGTGATATAGAGCATGAAAAATACAAAGACAGAGGAAGAACAAGAGGTAAAGACAACTCGAAGTGGTCTTTGAACATGGCTCAAGTCATATGAAAAAGGGATTTGACCAGCAACAAGTGGAGATTTAATATCAATGGCAGAAGTTACAAGTCTAGTTGATGACAAAGTAAGGATTTGATACAAATATGTAGCTCCGAGCTTGAGTTTGTGTCATTGCTATTTTGGATCAACTAATAAACAAATGAGAAAAAAAAATTAGTAGATGGAGAAGGCAATGGCACCCCACTCCAGTACTCTTGCCTGGAAAATCCCATGGATGGAGGAGCCTGGTAGGCTGTAGTCCATGGGGTCGCTAAGAGTAGGACACGACTGAGCGACTTCCCTCTCACTTTTCACTTTCATGCATTGGAGAAGGAAATGGCAACCCACTCCAGTGTTCTTGCCTGGAGAATCCCAGGGACGGGGGAGCCTGGTGGGCTGCCGTCTATGGGGTCGCACAGAGTCGGACACGACTGAAGTGACTTAGCAGCAGCAGCAGCAGTGGTGAGACTCTGAGTCATATTTTTTTATTCTGCAAAAATAGAGATAAAAAGAATACTTATCATAGAAGGCTATTTTGAGGGTTAAATGAGGCAAAGCAGAGAAAATGACTAATATAAGATCTTGCATATACTGAGCACTTAATAACATAACAACATAATAATAATTATTAATATTATTATTATTATTCAACAAGCCCTTGCTATATGCTAGATTCTGTACTAAGTGCTGTGTTTACAAAGGTAAAATCAGGCACTGAAAGAGACACATGTACCCCAATGTTCATCACAGCACTGTTTACAATAGCTAGGACACAGAAGCAACCTAGATGTCCATCGGCAGACGAATGGATAAGAAAGCTGTGGTACATAAACACAATGGAATATTACTCAGCTATTAAAAGAATGCATTTGAATCAGTTCTAATGAGGTAGATGAAACTGAAGCCTATTATACAGAGTGAAGTAAGTCAAAAAGAAAAACACCAATACAGTATATTAATGCATATATATGGAATTTAGAAAGATGGTAACGATGACCCTATATGTGAGACAGCAAAAGAGACACAGATGTAAAGAACAGACTTTTGGACTTTGGGAGAAGGCGAGGGTGGGATGATGTGAGAGAATAGCATTGAAACATGTATATTACCATATGTGAAATAGATCACCAGTCCAGGTTTGATGCATGAGGCAGGTCGCTCAAGGCTGGTACACTGGGATGACCCTGAGGGATGGGATGGGGAGGGAGGTGGGAGGGTGGTTCAGGCTGGGGACACAGGTACACCTATGGCTGATTCATGTCAATGTATAGCAAAAACCACTATAATGTTGTAAATTAATTAGCCTCCTATTAAAATAAATAAATTTTTAAAAAATCAGGCACAATCACTCCTCAAGGACTTTCCAATCTAGATGGAGATCAATAGTTGTTAGAATAGTCCTGAGAGAGAAATCTACATTATAAAGGATCAGTTCCCCATTAGCAGCTGTTGTTACACAATAGCTGATCAACTATTTGGGAAAATGGATGAGAAGGGACTCAAGCTTCAGAAGCTCCTTGAATCAGATGGTCTTTTAAGGCCCCCCATAACCCCAAGAATCCCTGATTCTAAATTTCTTCCTGGAGACAATGTTGAATGCCTGTGTCTTAATCCAGAGCCTGCTGATAGGGTGGGGCGATAGAGGGCAGCTGCAGTCCTTGAGGAAAAGTCCAATGTCAAAGCCTGACCATGCCGCAGTCACTGTGCTTTATCCTGCACTTGGGTCCCATGCCTCAAGGCAGTGACCTCCCTGTCAAGCAGGGCCCACCATGAATTATTTCCCTGGTGAGTACTCAAAGGTTCTATAAGAGACTCTTAATAGCCTTGACCTTGTCTACAATATTTTATGCCTGCCATTCATTGAAGTTTGTTTACTCTGAAATTATGGGGAGAGTGACATTGTGCTTGGAACAACATTTGATGGATATGTTCCCTGAACCCTCACCCAACAAAAACTCACTTAGGAAAGAAAGTCTAAATTTAGGGATGTGTGTTCAATTATGGGTTGTGGCCTGGCTTATAGTTTTGCCTCTTATCTGTGACCCATTCTTGGGAGCTGTGACCAACAGCATAGCAATAATTTCAGGCCCCCAAGAGAACTGTGCAAAGGAGATACCTTTAGTTCATCAACTTGGAAATGCCCTCAATATGAAACCAAAATGTATCCTCAAATTACACAGGAAAGAACAGCCCTCTTTCCTTTTGTTAGATGTCTCAATATTTGGAAATACTTGAATCAAAATGAAAAGTACATGGAGTATTTTTAATTAATTTGCAATAAATTTAACAAATTTAACTTAATTTATAATAAATGTAATTCATTTAATTTCACATTTAATATCCACAAAAGATGCCATATTTTAACTAAATGTTGGTATGCATAGATACACAAATGCCATCGACAAATTCCATAACCTATACAGACTGAATCAAATAATTTAGCATTTGTTTCAATACTACCCTTTAGTGTTTATCATGCTGTTAGTTTTGACTCCTGAAATATGCAAGGTATCTTAAAGTTGAAAGGTATTTTCTCATTCCTTGAACCTCATTTCATTCTTATTACAGTAATAGCTGACAATTATTGAACACTTTTTATGTGCCAGGCATTGGGCAAAGAGCTTTACATATATTCATTTATTTAATTGAATCCTTACAAGTTATGAAATAGTTATTAATACATCTATTTTAATATATATATTTTACAAAGGAAGAAACTTAAGTTCATAAAATCTAAGTAACCTTGGCCAATGTAAGACTGCTAGAAAACTGCACAGCTGGAAACCAAACCCAGATCTGTAGGATTCATAGTTCATCCATCGACTTTGTTATGTTGTCTCCAGCTCATGCTGGATGCAAAGTAAGTGCTCCATAAGTAATTGAATGATGATTATCTAGGCAGTTTTATTGCAAGAAAGCCGACTGTGGCCTGCTCCACTGAATACTGATTATTTGTTGACCAGGTTACAATGGATGAAAGGAATTTTTGTAATTTTATTTCTTGGAAGTCTGGGCTTTAGATAGAAAAAAAAAATTATCCTTTCCTCATTTAGGAAAGATTATGAGTTGACTAAAGTAAAAACTATGTTTATGAAAATAAAAAGCTCCATGCAGTATTAGTTTAGAAAGGTGGAGATTCAAATGTGTTGGAATATGTCTTGGAATGGGGTGGGGTAAGTGATAACAGTAGGGAGATATATTTGCAGAATATCCTCCTTAAGTTAATATGGATTCTATCATCTGTTCTTTGTCTCATTTTTCCCAGGAAAACAAACCAAAATAGGACCACAGATTGTTCTATTCTTCCTTGAACTTTAGGGGAAAATTGCAAGCATATTTTGAATATATTTTAGTTGGGACCTTCAAAATAGGGCCAAGTTCATGATACAGACTCTCTAAGTACATTGCCTTATCTGCCCCCCATACTTACTGAACAGAAGAGAAACATTTCTTTTAGCTTTATATTTTGGATTCATTTAATTGAGTAGATTTCAAATCTTGCAAGCAATCATTTAAAAAACCTTTTTAAATCCGTTTTAGAGCGATCTTACCACTTAAAAAGAATCTGGGGTGTTGGGAGAGAGGAGGCAGGGAAATTACAAAGCATTGTCTTTGGTTTTTAGGTTTTCAGAGTTGTGGGTGCTGGTATCTGGTCCATTTTCCAGGATGGGATGTTTCCTACATGATAACCTTTTTCAGGCAATAGCCATATCTAGCACAATGTTATAAATCTCTAGAGTGAGAGGCAGTCTATAGGCTCCTCATTTAAAAAAAATAATTATAGGAGGACACAGGATAAAGAGTTTTTCTTAGGCAAGATATGGAAGCAACCTAAATGACCATCAACAGCAGAATGGATAAAGAAGATGTGGTACATATATACAATGGAATATTACTCAGCCTTAAAAAATAATGAAATAATATCATTTGCAGCAACATGGATGGACCTAGAGATTATCTTACTAAGTGAAGTAAGTCATACAGAGAAAGTCAAATATCAAATGATATCACTTATATGTGGAATCCTAAAAAATGTATACAAATGAACTAACTTATAAAACAAATAGATTCAGAGACACAGAAAACAAACTTATGGCTACCAAAGGGGAAAAGGGAGGAGAGTGGGACAAATTTAAAAAAATAAAAAATTACATTTCTTTTCTTTTTTTTTCTTTTTTAAATTTTTTTTAAATTTTATTTTATTTTTAAACTTTACAAAATTGTATTAGTTTCACCAAATACCAAAATGAATCCGCCACAGGTATACATGTGTTCCCCATCCTGAACCCTCCTCCCTCCCCATACCATCCCTCTCAACAGCATGAAGTTGGGACATTCTCTGCCTTATCATTGGAGTGTTTGTCACTTGCATTCAATGTGATATGGTTGGGTTTAAGTCACATTTGAAGTTAAAAGTGAAGCTTAATGACAGACCATCTTTAACTTCAGCATGGATGAAAGCATGTTTATAATCTCATATTTTGTTAAAAGTTGGAAATAAAATTCTTCAGTTTGTCACCAAAAAAGAAAAATCTACCTACCTATCTTCCTGTATTTGCCTTTATAAAGTACTAATCTGTGTTGTTGTTTAGTTGCTAAGTTGTGTCCAGCTCTTGAAACCCCATGGACTGTAGCCCACCAGGCTCCTCTGTCCATGGCATTGCCCAGGCAAGAGTACAGCAAGGGGTTGCCATTTCCTTCTCCAGGGGATCTTCCTGACCCAGGGATCAAACCCACATCTCCTACACTGTAAGCAGATTCTTTACCACTAAGCTACCAGGGGAGCCCAACTAATCTATAACTGCAATATTTAACAAGAGAGACCATAAATTAAACTTATATTCTACTGTAGAGGTGGAGGCCTACTTTAAACAAGAAATATCTTAATTGGAAAGTTCTCAACTTTTATAGACAGTACTATATGCTGTGTGTATATAAATTTTGCTTAATAATTACCTGTTAAATTGCAAAAAAAAATTTTGGAAAAAGTTAGATTTTTAAAAAGCTCAAATTAAAGTGAATGAAAAGAGAGTGAGGAGAAGGTAACAAAACATCTGGTATCACCTGTTCCCTGAGGCAGGAGGAAAAGGTGCCTAGGGAACATAGCTTGTAGGGAACTTGGAACTCTTGATGGATTTATCACATTCTGGGCATGTGAAATGGTGGTCTGAATTTAACCTTCCAGTGTCAGAGCTATAGAAAGTTCTAACATTTTTCCTGTCAACCATAAAATACCTGCAAAGAAGATCTCAACAATACAATACAGTACAGCCTGGAGATTTTATATGTAACCTTCACAGTCTAGACCAAAACAGACTGTCCCAACACAGATACACAACATGTAGAAGATACTTTGCTGAGGAAAGTCTTTTAAACCTGAATTATTTTGGATTATTAGGTTAAAAAATCTTGTTTGCATTTTTATTGAAATATGGTAGATTTATAATGTTAATTTCTGCTGTACAGCAAAGTGATTCAGTTATATATGCACATATACATACATATATATATGGGGTTCCCAGGTAACTTGGTGATAAAGAATCTGCCTGCCAATGAAGGAGACACAGGTTCAATCCCTTGGTCAGGAAGATCCCCTGGAGAAGGGAATAGCAACCCACTCCAGTATTGGGCAATCCCATGGACAGAGGAGCCTGGCAGGCTACAGTCCATGGGGTTACAAAGGAGTCAGACATGACTTAATGACAAAACAACAACAAACAAAGCATACATACATACGTGTGTGTCTGTGTAATATATATATATGGGCTTTCGTGGTAGGCAGGGCTTTGAGCATCCTTTCCAAATCCACCCAAGAACGCACAGTTTGAATCACAGCACCAGGAACACAAGTACCATCCATTAAAGCCAAAAGTTTATTTCCCCAAAATCAAGACCAAGAATGTTATCTTTATGAAGGGGAAGCATAGCAAAAACATTGTATCCTCAATGAAGGAAAGGAGACTTGGTCTGGATGTAGGGGAGCTTTCGATCCAACACTAGGATCTTCCTTGGTATCAGTTCTATGGACTCTCTGCAGAGTCCAAGGAACACATTATTTAACACTCTTCCTTAGAAGTCTGTAAAACTGGCATGGATGGGCCTTATGGCAGAAGACACCAGTCTTGGGGTCAGAGAAACCTGAGCCCCTCTAGGTGGCCTCGGGCAAATAACCCCTCTATGCCACAGGTTCCCACATAAAATAGAGACCATTATACCTATTTTTCAGGCTTGTTGTGAGGTTTAGAAACAATACCTGGTACATAGTGGGAACTAAATAAATGGGAAAGGATATAGTTTTATTTTCTAGATGACAGAGGTAATTTATTGTCTGGGACCAGAACACTAGCTAAGTAATCTCCAGGCCTCTGCTTCAGGCACAAGACTTCTAGTCCTCCTTCTCTTTGAAACACCGCAAACTCTGAAGCATCCTGGCCACAGAGATCATGTTTATTATCAGCAACGCGTCCTTTACTCCCCACTGGCCCACACTCCTTTTAGTCACCCTCACTGCCATCATGAGCTTGTCTGAATCTCCCTAGACACTGTCTTCATTTTAGCTGTTTGCCTTTCTACCCCACTGAGTCCCATCTTCTCTGAACAATTATTCACTTGAGTAGGTGACAAAGGTCTGATTTGGTTAATTCAGCTGTGCCAGTGTTCTGATCAGTGGTCATAGGTAACTTGCTCAGACAGATGAACTTCAGGTGTGAAGTGTGTGTGCTCAGCCGCTCAGGTATGTCTGACTCTGAGACTCCATGGACTGGAGCCTGCCAGTCCATGGAATTCTCAGGGAAGAATATTGGAGGGGGTTGCCATTTCCTCCTCCAAGCGATCTTCCTGACCCAGGGATTAAACCCGTAGCTCTTGAGTTTCCTGCATTGGCAGGTGGATTCTTTACCACTGTGCCACCGGAGAACTTGAGGTAAAGGAACTCTAGTAAATAAACATCCTAGATAGTCTTTTTTTTTTTTTGAAGTTCAATGGCAAAGAGATCTTTACTCCGGAAGATCTCCCTGCATAATCCAGGTGAAGAGGTACTGTGAGCTACTTGGCCATACTCAAGCAGAACACAATTAGGCTGCTTTCTGTTGTATCTCCAGAGAGATCAACCTGGACAAGATCCCTGTGGTTCACCAGGGGCGCTGACTGTCAGGGCTGAATGCTGCGAGTCCGTCCCATAGCTGAACCAGATGGAAAGAACCAGAATCTTGTTCATTCTGAAACCATTCCTTTAGTTGTAGGGATCCAGACTTTTGGAACAGCATGGTTTTGAGACACTTTCATAATCATCTAAGCTCATGACTTGACAATTTTTGAAGCTGAAGCTCAGAGAAGGAAGAGTTGATTTGTTTGATGCCAGAGCTGGTGAAGGCTGAGCTGCATCTGGAATCTAGGTTCCCTGGCTCCTGACCCAAAGCCCTCTATCTGCACCAATTTACATGTATAAACCTTGGCACATCTTATCTGTTCTAGAAGGGGCTCTGGTGGTGGAGGGTCAGAACTAATCTCTGAACCCTATTTCACCACCAAGCATCTGGGAGACTCTCAGTGAATTGTCTCAGGTTCCATTTGCCCATCTATAAACTGAGCAGAGTCTGCTCCACATTGCCTGATGCCCCTGGCTATTATTCAGAATAGATGAGAGCATCTCATCCACAAAAATCCTGAAAAAAAGCATTGGTTGAAGAAAAAAGGAGTTTAGAAAGTCAAACAGTCACTCACACATGTGTACACACACACACACACCCAAGTTATTCTAATTTGTCACCATCCTCAGATTCAGAAGCCACTGATGCTGTTCTCCGTACTTTAAGTCTAGGGAGCACTGACCTTTACGCTGACATCAGAAAACAGAATGGTTTCCGATTGGAAATGACAACCTATGGGCTGCTGCATGACAAGCCCCTGGGGCAGGGAGCCTCTGTATCTTCTGCAATCTGCTGATGGGTTGCTGCTGCAGGCATCCCAGACCTCTGAACAGACACTGAAGAGGGTGCAGACAGAGAGAGAAAGGACAAGTTAGCCACTGAAACTCATGACCGTAATAAAACAAAGTGCTTAAAGGGGACAGACGTCAATCTGGGAAAGGGAACAAGAGAGAAGGAGAGGGGAAGGGAGAGACAGAAGGAGACAGGAAGATGTGAAGGAGGACTAGAAGAAAGGGAGGGAAAGAGAATATGAGAATTTAGGGGACTGGAATACACGGTTGAGACCCAAATTAATGACATGGATGATCAAGTTGAAGGACTTGCTAAAGCCCAGAGCAAATATTCAAACCGCACCCATAGTATACAAAGATCTTGGGATAAAATTTCCTTGGGGTGAGACTGCACAAAGTCTGGGTTGGATCTGCTGTATGGGCTCCCCAAAACTCCAGTCACTGTGGCCAACTCCGAGGAGAGGAGGTTTAGGTCACATGATTTCCAGACTCTGATTCTGATGGTGGCTTTTAGCCTTTCCATCATCCCAAACCTTGGAAATTTTTCACTCTTTTCTCTCCCCTGGGCAAGCAAACTGCTGATGCTTTTGTATCAGCCATAAGGGCTGTGTTGGGAAGGGTGAGGGAATGTAAGAAAGCAGATCATTCCCAGAAATCTCCTCCCAGAGGTTCCCAGGCAATATTTCTCTAAGAACTTTCTTCTCTAAGAACTCACTTGCATCAGCTTTGGTTGCCTGTTCACTGGCTCACAATTTCAATTGTTAAGTCTGCGAGACCCCCAGAAAAACCTCCTGTTTCCTCAAGGGAGCTGTCAGGGTCAGTGTGTGTGTTGTAAGCAGCCTCGCTCGTTGCACGGACCTGGCATGGTCAGGAGCCAGCCTCATTCCAGGACCACGTGACACAGGCAGGGTTACTCACTTGGTTGTCCTCCAGCAGGGGCAGCTGGGGACACCTCCCTAGAGTGACTACAGCGTTTATCACTGGGATGACTCAGCCGGAGCCTCCCTCTCCCTGCAAAGGGAATCTGAGGCCAGGGCTGGGGGTGGGAGTGTCGATTAGACCCATCTATGGCTGCAAGAGCACAGAAACTGCCCCTCACCTGGGAACCTTGAAGGACATGGTGAGTAAAGCTCAGGTCAATGGCTCAGAAACTCAGAATGAAACATGATTTTATTCTAGAAGCTTGGGTGACTGCTGGGGCTCGGTGTTCAAAACCCCAAGGAAGAGCCTACTCAGCCACTAATGACAACATTTTCATTGCAGATTTGCATGCATTCCATCTCACTGATTTCACTCCCATCTTTATTTTGTTTTTGTCATTTCTAAGGTCTTTCAAATATTTATCCCTAATGAGAGTGACATCATACAGTCTTATGGCATGTCCTGCCTGGTTTCCTGGTTAAGGACAGGCTCCATTTCTTTTGTCTGAGCAGGTGATGCTTTGTCTCTCAACGTTATATCCAGTCCTGTTTCTTGATCTTTATGTCACTGATGAGTGTTGTCTCACCTCCTCAATGTGCTCCTACACAGCACAGGCCTCCTCTTACAGTCCTAATTTCCCGCAGCATCCAGCACACTGATAAGCACACGGCAGGTACTTACTCGACTCTTATTGTGAGATTGTTTACACTGTTGAAGACCCAGGCAGAAAGGAGTTTCACAGACTCACCAGTTACCAAATCCAAGATCTAAATTCACTTAGAAGGAGATTTTGATAGCAAAACTAAAGCCTTCATTTTGCATGCCATCTCTTATTCAATTTCCAAAACAACATCTGTAGTGTAATTGGTTAATTTCCATCTGTTGGTCTCCTTGTTAACTCTGAGATGTTCTCCTGATGTCATCATTATAATCGTTTCTGGAGGTTTACAATAAAAACAACTGTGATTTGTACAGTGCTTAATCACAGGTATTTTACTTAGTGCGTCACATTCTATGGTCAATGTAAATGCACCTCGAATCCTTTGATGACAGGGCGCATTTGGCTCAGGGCCAGATGCTGCTCTGAAATCCATGGCATGTCTGTCGTGCGGTCTGACAGTCCTTTCAGCCACTTCCAGCTCCCCATCCTGTTTTCTTTCTCAGGCATTTCCCCTAATGAATGCTCTTGTTCACGTACCCTGTCTTCACATCTGTTCTCAGAGGATCCAGTCTCTCCAGCCTGGCTACCATAGTCCCTTCTCCAGGGCATCCTGGTCTCTCTTCATCAGAGCACTGACCCAACTGCATTGAACTGTCTCTGTCTCCCTATCAGACCTGAATCACTAACCATTGTGTAATAAGATGGATGCTGGAAGCACTAGAGGAAGTGAGTCATTCTCACTGGGAAGCTGAGGAGTGAGCAGTGGAAGTGTCGGGGTAGGGGGAATTCTTAATTGAGGTGTATTCAGCTGTGCCTTGAAGGATAGGCAGAATCCCCGAAAAGAGAATGCTGGCCGGCTTTGGACGCAGACGGAAGAGAATGAGAAAAATGATGGTCTTTTCGCGCATGATGATTATGTTGGTACCGCTGGACTGTAACTGCAGAGACAGAGCAGCTGGATTGGAAATGCCGTGCTGAATGGGTTTTACTTCACGCTGTATGTAATGGTGCTCGAGCAATTTACTTTTAAGTGAAGTATAGTTGATTTACAATATGTTAGCTTTGAATGTACAGCAAAGTGATTCAGTTATATGTACATATATGGATATGTATTTTTTCAGATCTTTTCCATTATAGGTTATTACAAGGTATTGAATATAGTTCCCTGTGTTAAATAGGAGGTCCTTGTTTATCTCTTTTATATATAGTATAGTGTATCTGTTAATCCCAAACTCCTAATTTATCCCTCCCTGCTCCACTTTCCCCTTTGGTAACCATAGGTTTTTTTCCCTATGTCTTTCAGTCTTTTTCCATTTTATAAATGTTTGTATCTGTTTTTTAAGATTCCACATCTAAGTGATATCATATGATATCTGCCTTTCTCTGACAGACTTACTTCTTACACTATTTATAAGCACAGTGTCATCAAATACATGTTTCCTGTTATGAAACAAATCTCAGAGTGGTTGGAGCATCCTGTAAAATCACTCTGAGCCACATTGCCAATATAGACCCACTAGTTATATTAGCTATGTAAATTTTAATCTAAAGGTGCACAGTAGGAAAGAATCCACTTGCTAATGCAGGAGGCGCAAGAGACTCGGGTTTGATCCCTGGGCCAGGAAGATCCCCTGGAAGAGGAAATGGCAACCCAATCTAGTATGCTTGTCTGGAAAATTCCCTGGACAGAGGACCCTAGCAGGGTACAGTCCATGGTGTCTCAAGGAGGTGGACACGACTGAGTGTACCCACACAATTTAAATTTAAATCCAACTAAAAATTCAGTCATAATAGACAGACATGGCTAGTGGCTGCTCCATATAGAGCAGCACAGTGGGGAGTTCAGCAGATATGAATGAGGAAGGTGACAAAAGCTGGAGACCAGAGAGGTCAGGAGACAGTCACACAGCTGAGAGTAGATGAGCGAGGTTTGAAGTCTAAATTTTGTCAATCTTAACCCAGAGCTATTTCCACTGGATTTTTTTTTTTTTTTTTTTTTTGCTTTTCCCAGCTTCCTACAACTGGTTAGCAAGAAAACTCATTCATGGCCAGATCCTAGCCCTGTGGTGCTGGCAGTGAGATAACTACAAAGATTCTAGGACCTAAGATAACTACCTAAGATAACTACGATTCTAGGACCTAAGATAACTACCTAAGATAACTACGATTCTAGGATCTTACCTAAGGTAAGATGACCAGGTTTGAATCTAGCTCTGCCATTTAGGAGTTGTAGAGCTTGTGGAAATTAATCAGCTCTCTGGGCTCCAAGTTCTTCACTGATAAACAGAGACGATGTATTCATTGTCATCTATTTCACAGTGTTGAAAAAAATCTACTTTTCAAAATCAGGTTAACTATATATTTTACATAGATGACATTTTTCTTTGTTCTTTTCCTTTTTATCTTTTTACTTTGTGCTGCACAGCATGTGGCATCTTAGTTCTCCAACCAGGGATTGAACCTGTGCCCCCTGCATTGGAAGTGCAGAGTCTTAACCACTAGACAGCCTGGGAATTCCCTCTTCTTCTGCAACTATAAAATAATACATGACTTTTGTAAATAATTTGCCCCTCAAAAGGTACTTTAAAAAGATTTCAAGACAAAAGTATTATTTAAAAAATAAAAGGCATTAAGTTTCACAAGTGAGTCTAAATTTTAGAACAGTGACCCTCAACCGTGATTATATATTAGAATTTCTTGAGAATTTAAAAAAAAAAAAAAAACCTTGCTGCTTTGCCTAGCTAGACTTATGAAACCAAGATTTTAGAGGGGTAGAACCCAGAAACAATTTTTGAAGCTCTCCACATGATTCCAATGTGCAAACATATTTGGGAAGTATGATTCTGAAAAGATAGGTCATCAAACTTTAAAAAATTACATGTACCACAAGTATGTAAAGAGAAGACACAGGTGGCAGTCTGTGCATCTATGCTCAGAAAAGAGCAGTTTTCACAAAGGACTAGCTTATGTGCAAAGCTATAGACAGACATCCACCATTGTCAAGGTCCAGATAAAGCTGTTCTGTAAGGAATTAGGAACCTACAGCAACTGGCTTAGGATGTTGCTTAGTTGGGGACCAGATGGGGATAGGGTGACCCCAAGTGTGTTCATTGGTGTTTGCTTTCCCTCTGATAAACACACACTTATAAAGCAGGGCAAGGGGTCAGTTTTGCTATTTTATTTATTTATTTGTTTTTGGTAAGGAAATAGGTAAAGTACCTACTTAATGTTTCTCTTCGCATCAAACCCACTCCCAAGAAGTGACCTCTGATATGTTGGATGTGATGTCTGTGCTTAAGCAGATGACACAGAGCCACACATAACACATGCACACACCCACGTACACACACACACACATAACACATGCATGCACACTGGTGCACTTGGACTTTCACTGATAACTTCATCATAGCCATCCTACCATATCAGGACATCGGGTTTATCTCATGTTTAATAAATGCTTAGTTTTATTGTTCCTGTGTATCATGGCTTATTTTGACATTCCCCAGTAGATAATGAGTTTTCCCTTGCTTTTTTCTATTTCAAAGAACACTACAGTAAACTCACTTGCGTGTTTAGCTTTTGAGCAAACACCATTGAAGGATAAATTCTTCGAAGGGTGACTGCTAGGTTAAAAAAACTGACATTGTTGGGACTTCCCTGGTGGTCCTGTGGTGAAGCTTCTAAACTTCCAGTGCTGGGGGCATGGGTTTGGTCCCTGGTCAGAGAACTGAATTCTGCAAAGAGAATGCAGTGGTCATAGCAAACACTCTCTTTCAACAACCCAAGAGATGACTTTCACATGGACATCACCAAATAGTCAATACCAAAATCAAACTGATTTCATTCTTTGTAGTTGAAGATGGAGAAGCTGTATATAGTCAGCAAAAACAAGACCTGGAGCTGACTGTGGCTCAGATCATCAACTTCTCATAGCAAAATTCAGGTTAAAACTAAAGAGAGCAGGGAAAACCACTAGGCCAGCCAGGTACGACTTAAATCAAATCCCCTATGAATATGCAGTGGAGGTAATGAATAGATTCAAGAGATTAGATCTAGGCAACAGCACGCCTGAAGAACTATGGACAGAGGTCCATAATATTGTCCAGGAGACAGTGAACAAAACCATCCCAAAGAAAAAAAAAAGAGAAGGCAAAGTGGTTATCTGAGAAGGCTTACAAATAACTGAAGAAAAAAGAGAAGCAAAAAGCGAGGAAGAAAGGGAAAGATATACCCAACTAAATGCAAAGATCCAAAGAACAGCATGGAGAGACAAGAAGGCCTTCTTCAAAGAACAGTGCATAAAACTGGAAGAAAACAACAGATGGGGAAAGACTAGAGATCTCTTCAGGAAAACTGGAGATATCAAGGGAACATTTTGCCCAAAGATGAGCACAATAAAGGACAGAATTGGTAGAAACCTGGTAGATGCTGAAGAGATCAAGGAGAGATAGAAAGAATACACAGAAGTACTGTACAATAAAATATCTTAATGAACCAATTACTACAATGGTGTGGTCAGTCACCCAGAGCCAGACATTCTGTAGTACAGAGTCAAATGGGACTTAGGAAGCACTGCTCTTAATAAAACTGGATGCGATGAAATTCTAGTAGAGCTATTCAAAACTCTAAACAATGATGCCATCAAGGTGTTGCATTCAATATGTCAGCACATCTGGAAGATCCAGCAGTGGCCACAGAACTGGAAAAGTCAATCCTCATCCCAATTCACAAGAAGGGTAGGACTAAAGAATGTGCTAACCATCAGACAATTGCACTCATCTCCCATGCTAGTAAGATCATGCTTAAATTTTTGCATGAGGGTTTCAGCATTATGTGAACCAAGAATTTCCAGATGTCCAAGCTATGCTTAGAAAAAGAGGAATCAGAGATTAGATTGCCAACATTCGCTGGATCATAGAGAAACCAAGGGAATTCCAGAAAAACATCTACCTCTGTTTCACGAACTAAACTGAAACCTTTCACTGTGTGGATATAACAAACTGGAAAGTTCTCAAAGATGGGAATACCAGACCATTTTGTTTGTCTTCTGAGAAACCTGTTGCGGATCAAGAAGCAATGGTTAGAATACTGTATGGAACAACTGGTTGGTTCAAGACTGAGAAAGAAATACAACAGGACTATCTGCTGTCACTCTGTTTGTTTAACCTGCATTCTGAGCACATCATGAGAAATGCCAGGCTGGATGAGATACAAGCTGGAGTCAAGATAGGTGGGAGAAATACCAACCTCATATTTGCAGATGATACCACTCTAATGGCAGAAAGCAAAGAGGAACTAAAGAGCCTCTTGATGAGAGTGAAGGAGAGTGAAAGAGCCAGCTTTAAACTCAATATTAAAAAAACTAAGATCATGGAATCTGGCCCCATTACTTCATGGGAAATAGAAGGAAAAAAGGTGGAAGTAGACAGATTTCCTCTTCTTGGGCTCCAAGATCACTGCAGATGGTGACTGCAGCCATGAAATCAGATGATTGCTTCTTGGCAGGAAAGTGATAACAAACCTAGACGAGTGTGTTGAAAAGCAGAGACATTACTCTGCCAACAAAGGTCCATATAGTCAAGACTATGGTCCTCCCAGTGCTCATGTACAGTTGTGAGAGCTGGATCGTAAAGACAGCATAATGCCAAAGAATTGATGCTTTTGGACTGTAGTGCTGGAGAAGACTCCTAAAAGTCCCTTGGACAGCAAGGAGAACAAACCAATCAATCTTAAGGGAAATCAACCCTGAATACTTGTTGAAAATACTGATGCTGAAGCTGAAGCTCCAGTATTTTGGTCATCTGATACGAACACCTAATTCATTGGAAAAGTCCCTGATGCTGGGGAAAATTGAAGGCAGAAGAAGAAGAGGGCATCAGAGGATGAGATGGCTGGATGGCATCACTGATGCAATGGACATGAATTCAGGCAAACTTTGGGAGATGGTGAGGGACAAGGAGGCCTGGTGTGTTGCAGTCCATGGCATCACAAAGAATCAGACACAATTGGGCGACTGAAAAACAACAGGGAACTAGATCCCACATGCCACACAGTGCGGCCAAAAAATCTAAAGAAATAAAAAGCAGACATTGTCAAACTGCCTCCAAAAAGGCTGCAGAAATTTATATTTTCTCGTAATAATGCAAAGTGTTCATTTCACACACCTTCCTGGACACTGGTCTTTATTTTTTAACTGACTCACTTAATGGATATGTACAGGTGCTTTGCAAATAATTACATATGTATAATATGTGCTGAAGAATTGATGCTTTCAAATTGTGGTGATGGAGAATACTCTTGAGAGTCCCTTGGACAGCCAGGAAATAAAACCAGTTAATCCTAAAGGAAATCAACTGTGAATATTCATTGAAAGAACTGATGCTGAAGTTGAAGCTCCAATACTTTGGCCACATGTTTAAAACAGTCGACTCACTGGAAAAGACCCTGATGCTGGAAAAGATTGAAGGCAAAATGAGGTAGGATGGCAGAGGATATGATGGTTAGATAGCATCTGTGACTCAATGGATATGAATCTGAGAAAACTCCAGGAGATAATGGAGGACAGAGGAACCTGGTGTGCTGCAGTCCATGATGTTCCAAAGATTCTGACATGACTTAGTGACTGAACAACAAGTACAGATACAAGGTATTCTGACCAATGACTTTTCTGAAAAGACCCACATCAAAAGTGGCTGTCTGAGCCTCTGAAAACAGTATGATCCAGAGGGTTCTGCTATAATATCCTGTTGTTTTCTGGAAATAGTGCTTTGGGGCTTGGATCCTAATTTCTGAGGCCATGATGCTAGTCTTCCCAGGTGATGCAGTTGTAAATAATCAGGCAGAGGGAGGGACTCTCTGGCAGAGACAGCTATCAAAGCTTTTATGCAAAATAGTTGAATTCCACAGCACACAGGCCCACTCCTGACACCTGCAATGTTATCGAGTGAGCCTAGCAGGGAGTAATTTAGGAGGGCCCTGCCTCAGTTCTTCCCGGGTGGCTCAGATGGTAAAAGTGTCTGCTTACAATGCGGGAGACCCAGGTTCAATCCCTGGGTCAGGAAGACCCTCTGGAGAAGGAAATGGCAGCCCACTCCAGTATTCTAGCCTGGAAAATCCCATGGATGGAGGAGCCTGATAGGCTACAGTCCGTGGCATTGCAAAGAGTTGGATATGACCGGCCGACTTCACTTTGCCTCAGTTCGAGCTTCAAAGATTTTATTCCATCTTCTTGCCCCCCTTTAAGACTTTTCATTTTAATCATTCATAGGGGAGCTGTGCAATGGAGGCTTCAGCATATACTAACTCATTTTTATAAGTGCAACCCTCAACCCTATTCAACAGTGCAGAATATCCTCTTTAAGTTAATATGGATTCTATTTTCTGTTCTCTGTCTTCTTTTTTTTCCCAGAAAAACAAACCAAAATAGGACCACAGATTGTTCTATTCTTCTTTGAAATTTAGGGGCAAATTACAAGCATATTTTGAATACTAGTTGGGACGTACGAAATAGAGCCAAGAGCGTCCCCTGTTGACTATGGCTTAAAAAGAAAGGGAGTCTGACTTGAAGCTCCTTTTTCTCTACCATGAGATCCACTCAGCCCAACACCACCTGGGAAAGACCTGATCCTCCTTCAAGAACCAAAGGACCTCTTTCATGTCCAATGGAGCCTTACTTGTCATAAAGTTTTTCGCTCCTGCCTCTCCTACACACTTCATCCCTCCAAGAAACTGTGACTAGCCCAGTAGTTTACTTGTTTCCATCTCCCCTACACCCATCTCCCAATTATGAATTCCTCAGGTTGGACCTGGGTCTTCCGCATCTTTATATCTCTAGTTTGTAGCACCTCGCAAGTTGGTTGCCCATTAACATAACAAATGACATTCATAGGGTATGTGACAAAAACACCAGTGCTCCCCAAATATTCCATAGCTCCTGCATATTTCCCAGTCTCCCTTACACTTAAGATGGGGTCATGTGACTAGCTCTGGCTCATGAGCATAAGTGTGAGTAAAGTGATACATAGTGTTTGCTATCCGAGGCAGTCAAGGGGGAATGGAAGCACCACACATGCTCTCTCCTGCCTCTATGGCTGGAAGCAAAGGCCACTGAGATAGCAAAGTTGCAAGATGGAAGCAACTCAGATTCTCACCACTGTTGAAAGGTGGCCATCAAAGAAAGTAGGGTGACCGGTAGCAGACTGTTAAGAAAGTAAGAAATAAGCCTTGGGGATTTGGAGGTTAGGTGTCACAGAAAAACTTCGCTTACCCTAACAGATGTGAGTTCACAAGTTGAAAATATAAGGAGGAGAAAAGCTCATGGAACATGACAGCATCATTTACTAGCGAGATCTTGCATATCCTGAAACATGTCAGCCAGGATTTGTGCCAGGATTTGAGGATTCCCAAGCAAAATGGGGACACAATCAGCCCCATTATATGGATGGAGAACCCAAGGCATACAGAAGTGAAGGGATTGTTTTCTAGAATTATTTGTGAGAGCAGCATCAGAACACGGACCTAGATTTTATCTCAGCTATTTCTGACCACTCTTCCTGGATGGAATTTCCCCTCCCCCAACATTTGTGCCCTCTGAGGTTCTAGGAATAAGACTGACCAGTATTTAGACACTGGACAGACTTTGCATCTCTAAAGCTAATCCCATTGAACATTTTCTGTTTTGAAACAACATTGTGGCAAAAAGGTTAACAGTGAATTTGAATTTTATTTCTAGGCAGACATCCTGAGCCCTGGGGGAAAGTTTGCATCTACCCTGTGGCCCAGATAATGCAATATGAGGGTGAGCAAGGACATCTCAGAACATACTGTTCTCCTCCCCCGAGACTAATTAAAATCTGTAGCATCTTTCTTGTTGACCAGGCTGACTTACTAATTGAAACAGAACTGTGATGTTTTCATTAGCTTTCTCTTATCCCTCTTGGCCTTGTCAGCAGAGAGAAAGTTGAATGATCATAAGGCTTCAAGCACTGGAGGCCCAGGGAACAGAACTCCTCCCACCTCAAACCAATACACCATTATTATGCACTGAACAAGATCCCAGAAAGGGTGGTGCAAGATTGGGAGTATGGTGATAACTTCCAATCTCAGGCTCAGTTCACCCATATAAGGAAAAGCTAAATACCAACATACTTGGAGAATCCCAGGGACGGCAGAGCCTGGTGGGCTGCCGTCTATGGGGTCGCACAGAGTCGGACACGACTGAAGTGACTTAGCAGCAGCAGCAGCACCCTCAGGAGTCCTGATGAGCAATAAATCTGTCACTTTGCGTTTGCTGTTCCAGTAAACCAGCTCCTGACCTCTGCCTTCCTAATGGACCATCCCTCTGCCAGGTTGGGAGAGCTCCTACTAACAAAGAACCAAAAGTGTCTAAAAACCATCAAGATCCCTTTCTTCCCTGTTGAGTTAGAAGGTATTTCTTCTGCACATGCAAATGGCCTATTAGTCAGCCTTAGAGATTGTCCCAAATAATATCCGAGCCTCTGGGAATGGGGTACATAATTTAGATTGTGTGCTTTTTTTCTGCTTCAGTATGCAGACCTCCAAATCAGCACCCTCTGTGGAATTATTTATCACCCGAATGGCCCCAGAAGGAGCGAGAGCAGCCTATGTTTCAGTTGTGAGGAAGCTATGATTGACAACTTTTCAAAACAAACAACAACCAACCAGAAAAAACCCTCTAAGACAAAGATTGCAGCCCCATGACCTGTTTCTGAGTTTTCTAAATTGAAATCCAAGGCCTGGGCATGGCTGGGAAAAGCTGTTTTAGCCTTGAAGTCCCCCTGCCCCCGTCTCACCACAATAGCAGGGAGAAGCACCAGTATCAAAAGAAGGACCTCAGAGGAAGGGTAAGGATGAAGCAGGATAAATGCACCAAAAGTTCTCTCAGGGAGCAGGACTGGACCTCCCTAGAAAGGAGGCTCTCCCACATGGACTTACAGGCTGTCATGATGACCCAACCCAGTCCCAAGGCTTAAGAGCCTGAAACTCTAGGTCTGGGATCTGTTCCTCATTCCATCACTATATTACAGGTGACCTTGGGGTAATAAACTAGCTTCTGGATGAGAATCAGCTTAGAAAAAGAAGAAAGACAAGATTGTCATAAATCTGGTACTAAGAGGAACATGAAAGTGCCCGAGAATTTCTTTTCATAAACGGCAATTAGATTTTTGTCCTGTGTTCTTTCTCAGTAAAGGTAAGTTTGGACTTCCTCAGAAACATCTTGCCCAAACATCCTTCAAGTCCTTCTGTGGCAACAGGTCTCTCTTGGTGATGAATGTTTCCCTTAAATTTGGGAATAAAGGAAAAATGTTTACCCTTATCATTTCTATTCAATTTTGTACTGGAGGTCCTAACCGGTTTAATAAGGTGAGACAAATAAATAAGAGTACACAGCTGGAAATGAAGAAGAAAATTTGCTTGTATTATAGACAACATAATCATCTATATAGATAGTCACAAAGAATCCAACATATATCATCATTGATTTTCCAAAAAAAATGGAAATGGATAATTTTATAACAAATGATGCTGGAACAATTGAATTATCTACATATTTCCAAAAAATGAAAAAACTTTGGTCTTTCCCTCAATAGTATATAAAAATGAACTCAAAATGGATCATAAACAAAAATAAAATTGAAGCTATAAAACTTCTAGAAGAAAATAGAGGAAAAATCTTTGTGCACTTGGATTAGTCAAAGATAAATCAAATAAGATATACAAAACATGCACTATAAAACATTGTGTGTATACTAAGTCACTTCAGTTGTGTCCAACTCTTTGCAACCCCATGGACTATAGCCCACCAGGCTCCTCTGTCCATTGGATTCTCCTTGCAAGAATACTGAAGTGGGTTGCTGTGCCCTCCTTCAGGGAATCTTCCCCACCTAAGGATCAAATTCAAACACGTTTGCTTTTGAAAAATATTGTTAATAAAACAAAAAGGCAAGTTACAGACTGAGAAAAATATTTGAAAAGCATGCATTTAATTAAAATATGGTATCCAGAATATATAAAGAGCACTTAAAATTTAGTAATAAAATGACCAACAACTCAATTTAAAAATTGACAAAAGGTTTGAACAGACATTTCACCAAAGATACATAAATGGCAAAATATGTAAAAATAATTCACATCATCATTATATATTAAGGAAATGTAAATTAAATCCACAATAAGAAACCACTACATTCCCATTAGAAAAGCTAAAACCAAGTGTTGCTGAGGATGTGGAAGAACTGGAACACTCTTTGCTGGCAGGAATGCAAAAATGGTACAGCCACTTTGGGAAATAATTTGTTTCTTTTAAAGTTCAGTATGCACATACCATGACTCACAATTCTATTCCTAGGCATTTATCCAAGAGTAACGAAAACATATGTTCACAAAGAGATTCTTATATGAATGTATGTGGTAACTTCATTTTAAATACCCCAAACTGTGAAGAATCCAAACATCCATCAACCTGTGAATGTTTATACATACTGGTACATCCATGCAATAAAATACTTGTTAGCATTAGAGTCTAACAAACTACCGATGACGCAACAACAGGGATGAATCTTTAAAGAATTATGCTAAGTGAAAAAAGGCAGATGCAAACGCTTGTGGTTCCATTTCTATGAAATTCTAAAAAAGGTAAAACTACAGTGACAGGAAGAAGGTACTTCAGTAGTTGCCAAGAATATAGTGAATTGTTTTGACTCCAAGGGGGCATGAAAGATCTCTTTAAGATGTTGGGAGTGTTTGCGGGATGATAAAAATGGATTCTCATGGTGCTTACATAACTATAAATATAATTATGTATAAATTTGTTAAGTCTCTCTCATTGAAAATTGTGAATTGTATGTAAATTATGACCCAAAGCTGATTTTATGTATTAAGCACGTTTAATATATGTGCATGCAAAATAAACCTACATATATACAATAATAAATAATATAAAAATATAAGATAAATAAAATTTATTATTTAAAATGACCATATTCATGTGGAAAGGATTACAGACCACACACAGCGTGGTCCTCTTCATCACTGACAGGACATAAAAACCTTTGGCAAGAGACTTTGAATTCCAGTTTCTCCTTGAGTCAGTATTGCTCTTCCTGTTGCCTCTGGGATGGCAAAAGGGTGAAAGCCATACTCTAAGAAACACCAGACTCTTCTAAATTCAAAATTCTTCTCAAATAGGTCCTATATAAATACAAGCTGTCATTATTGTGCAGATCTGCAAATGGACTGAAACCTTGTGCTCTTGGGCAAGAACTGTGGAGGTATTGATGCCAACACAAATAGTTAATCAAAAATATGTGCCTGTTGAAAAATAGAGCAGCCAATCCTCAGGACTCTTGGCTGGCAAGGGAATCATTTTGGCTAAAGCAGTGTATGCTTCTTCTGAAGCAAAACCTCATGGGTATACTAATAAATATGATGCAACGAAACTTGTCCTGCAGAGTAGAAGGACAAGGAAAGAGGCACTTTCTTCTGCCATGGATCCATTTACTTCGCATTTGTTGAGTCAAGTAGTTATTGAGAACACAGTACATGCCAGTTACTGTGAAAGGCACTGCAGAAGATGCTAATGAGAAAGGGCAGGGGACAGACACATGCTGGTCTGTACAGCATGTTATGCTTTCAAAGTGTACTTTTAAACCCATCAATTCTTATAAATTGATAACTCTGAATAGATATATCAGAAAGTAAGAACAAATTAAATGAGTTAAGTATGCAACTCAAGAAATTAGGAAAAAAAAAAACAAATACCCTGAAGGGAAATAGAAGAAATGAATTAATAAAGATAAAGCAGAAATTAGTAAGTGGGGGAGAAAAAAAAAAAGCAGAAAACCTATAGCACAACAAACAGAGCCAAAAGCTGGATCTTAGGGAGAAAAAAAAAACAAAAAGCAAGAGCAAAAACTAGATAAATTACTAGATTGCCTAATCAGGAAAAAAGTTGGAGAGGTCATAAAAAATAATTACAGGAACTGAATAAAATAAGAGTCATAAAAGATGTTTTTGCTAGTTCCATGTAAATAAATTTACATGGAAAATTTGAAACCTGACTCAATATAAGAATTGAACATAACATTGATAACAAAACCAACAGTACAGCAAAAAGATAACCAATGTGAGTGATATTTATTAATTTAGGTGCAAAATCCTAAATAAAATATTAGCAACAAAAATATCAGTGGCACATTAGCATACACCATAACCAAGTGGGACTTACTCCAGCAAGTAAAACTATTTCAGTTGTCCTTGTTCCAGTAGTTTAATATTAGGAAATCCATTAAGGAAATCTATCATAATCATAGATCTAAAAAGTCAAATGACCATCTCAGATGTTGAAAAAATATTTGACATTATTCAAATTATTGAATTGATAAAAGGTACTGAAAATAGGGAGAAAAAGTCAGATACTACATACATGTGTGCATTTACCAGAAAAAAAAAATGCATATGTATGGACTCCTCCGTCCATGGAATTGTCTAGGCAAGAATACTGGAGTGGGTAGCCATTTTCTTCTCCAGGGGATCTTCCTGACCCAAGGATCAAATTCATGTTTCCTGCATTGCGGGCAGATTATTTATCACCAAGCCACCAGGGAAATCCTCATGTATGGACTAAGACTAATTAATACATCATTGTCTACCCTGGTTCTCAAATCCTCAGATGTAGACTGAATTCCACCACTGGCTTTCCTTGATCTCCACCTTTCGGACAGCAGATTGGGAGAGTTAGCCTCCATAATTGCATAAGCCAATTCTTCATAATAAATCTATGGAGAACCCTAATTAATCAAGATTTATAAATAAGCCCAATAGCTAACACCTAATGGGAAAACCCTACAAGTTTTCCCTACAACATCAACAATAAAAAGGGTGCCATTTCACTAATATTGCTTATAACATTGTAATAACTAGCCAGTGGAAGTGACAAGAGAAGTGTAAAAACTGGAAAGAGAAAAGTAAAATTATCAGCATTTGTTAATTTTAAATATCAGCATTATCTAAAAGTTCCAAGAGAATCAACTGAAAAGACATTATGTACCTGAGAGGATTCAGTGAGATTATGGAGGACAAGATTAATATGTGGAAATGAATGACTTTCATATGTGCAAACACCAATAAATTAGAGAAGACAATGGACAAATCCATTTATACAAATCCATTTATCCATTTTTATCAACAAAAAGTGATAAAATTTCTTGAAATAAATATGACTGAGAAGCGTCCGACGGCTATATATTAATAGACAGCATTGCAAAATGTTCTCTAATGACAGAATTAAAGACAAAAACAAGCAACTTCAAGCCATGTTTTTAAGAAAACTCATCATAAAAAATATCAATTTCCCTAATTCATTTTAAAATTGCAATGTAATTTTTTCCTGTGTTGGTAAAGTTATGGGGAAGCAGGCACTCTTATACTCTTATACGTTGCTGACAGGAATTTAAATTAGAATAGCCTTATAGAAGGCAATTTGGTTAATGGTATCTATTAAAATTGGAAGTAAACACACTCCTTGAAGAATGACAGCTATTCAATTCATCTTGTGAATATGCTCATGCAAAATAGCATATGTGCAAAGTCATTCATTTCATCATAAATGTAATAGCAAAAGACTTGAAATGCTCTACCTGTCCATCAGGAGGATACATTCATACAACAGAACGCAATGTAGTTGTCAAATTCATAGTAAAGAAAAGAAAAATTGTGAGAAATTCTCTCTACATGAATATGGAAAAAACCTTCAGAAAGAAAGAATAACATATAGAGTAAATTACTGTCCATATAAAAAGTTTGTGTGTCAGAGGAATAAATATTGCCTTGCATATGCCAAGGAAATCTCTGGGCAAATACACAAAAAAGAGATTAGTAATAGTTGCTGCTGCTTTGAGGACAGCAGGTTGACACTGGGAAAAACAGAAACAGGAGTGAAACAGAAATTTTAAGAATATACATTTTGATAATCTGAATTTTTGATCCATGTAAGACCATTATAATTCAAAATGCTAAAATCAAATGTCTAATAGAAATAAAGGGATGAAATAAGATATAATAAAATAAAAGTCAAATTTCAAACATAAATTAAAATGCTTTATTGATTAATAAAACATTAAATATTAATAGTGAATTGCTGCTGCTACTGCTGCTGCTAAGTCGCATCAGTCGTGTCCGATTCTGTGTGACCCCAGAAATGGCAGCCCACCAGGCTCCACCGTCCCTGGGATTCTCTAGGCAAGAACACTGGAGTGGGTTGCCATTTCCTTCTCCAATGCATGAAAGTGAAAAGTGAAAGTGAAGTCGCTCAGTCGTTCCCGTAGCGACCCCATGGACTGCAGCCTACCAGACTCCTCTGTCCATGGGATTTTCTAGGCAAGAGTACTGGAGTGGGGTGCCATTGCCTTCTCCGAATAGTGAATTACTAAGTGCTTAATATGTGTTCTGAGGCCAGGGGCGGTGGCCGAGGGGAGCAACCCTATATCCAAGGAGCAGTGGCTGCTAGGGCGCAGGAGGGCCTAGAGCAGCTATTCCACGTTCAAGGTCAGAAGGGGCAGCGGTGAGGAGATACCCCTCGTCCAAGGTAAGGAGCAGCAGCATGGCATCTGGTCCCATCACTTCATGGGAAATAGATGGGGAAACAGTGGAAACAGTGTCAGACCTTATTTTTGGGGGCTCCAAAATCACTGCAGATGGTGACTGCAGCCATGAAATTAAAAGACGCTTACTCTTTGGAAGGAAAGTTATGACCAACCTAGGTAGCATATTCAAAAGCAGAGACATTACTTTGCCAACAAAGGTCCATCTAGTCAAGGCTATGGTTTTTCCAGTGGTCATGTATGGATGTGAGAGTTGGACTATAAAGAAAGCTGAGTGCGGAAGAATTGATGCTTTTGAATTGTGATGTTGGAGAAGACTCTTGAGAGTCCCTTGGACTGCAAGGAGATCCAACCAGTCCATTCTAAAGGAGATCAGCCCTGGGTGTTCTTTGGAAGGAATGATGCTAAAGCTGAAATTCCAGTACTTTGGCCAGCTCATGCGAAGAGTTGACTCATTGGAAAAGACTCTGATACTGGGAGGGATTTGGGGCAGGAGGAGAAGGGGACAACAGAGGATGAGATGGCTGGATGGCATCACTGACTCAACTGGCGTGAGTCTGAGTGAACTCCGGGAGTTGGTGATGGACAGGGAGGCCTGGCGTGCTGCGATTCATGGGGTCGCAAAGAGTCAGACATGACTTAGTGACTGAACTGAACTGAACTAATACATGTTATACCCTGTTTTAGGCATTTTACATGTAAGTATGAGATGGCTGCTATTAACATACTCGTTTCATTTTTTTAATTTATTTATTTGACTGCATCGAGTATTAGTTTCAGCGTGTGGGCTCTCTTGTGGTGCATGGACTTAGTTGCCCTGCGGCATGTGGGATCTTAGCTCCTGAACCAGGGATAGAGCTGCAACCACTGCAATGGAAGGCAGATTCCTAACCACTGGACCACCAGGGAAGTCCACTATCCTCATTTTAGAAGTGCTATTATCCTCTTTTATAAATGAGGAAACTGAGGCAGAGAGAAATACATGACATTCCTAAAGTCACAGCTGGGCGGTCTCCAGGGACCTGCAGTTTTAACTGGTTGGCCATGTCACCTCCTCATTTACGACATGATGTCTTGTGGTGCAATTAAACATATACATGACCACCACCATCCCATCCAAACACCCCAGGTTCAATACCTCACTTTGCTTCCCAGCTGTATTGAACAAGTCACTCAGCATACACAGATTTGATTCCCTCATTTGTAAAAAAAAACTAATCTCTAAAGCTTGCAGTGAGCTTCTCTGTGTTTGTGTGTGATAGGAAAGCAGGCGGAAAGATCCAGCATTTAAATATTTGCTGCAGGACACAGATTAGAAAAGATGCAAGAACCCACCTTCTGGAGGGGAGGTGGGGGAGGGGGGAAACAGTTGAGAAGCAAATCTCGTTTTCCCATTGATTTCCTCTGTAAGTCTCAAGGATAAGTTAGACTAAGAAAAGTTCTGGACCCTGGCTGTCAGGAGATGACATTTAAGGAAAGAAATGATGTATACTGCCAAGAAAAAAAAAATGGTAACTTTCTAAGAAAATATCAACAGTCACATCCAAAATAGTAACAACTTTAAAAATAGAGTCACATAGGAAGAGCCAAAAACTCCAGCTCCAAGGGACAATAGAACAGCTGGGAGCAGGGAGCTGCCGAGACTGCGGGTGTGAGGAGGGTCATTTCTGGAAGTGAGTTGGTCCTTCAGAAATTTATCACCTCGGGCTTCTCTTAGGTGGATTTCTATTAAGTGGGAGCTCTGTGGCTCCTTGGGAGGCACACAGTAAGGAAAGAAAAAATCCTCCTTGTGGACTCGAGCAGAGTAACTCCAGGCTGCAGTTTAGCTTTTGAAAACTAAGTGCCTTTGATACCATGCGACATTCTGCTCATGACCAAAGTCTATGGTGGGGCTGATGCGGGTAAGGGCATTTCATATTTATCCAATTCCTCCTTTCTGTTGGGTTCACAATGAGCTGAGTGGTGGTTACTCACAGGAACAAGTCCCTTGGGATCCGTGATGCTCCCTAAAATACTCAGGCTGGGGCCACCATCCAGGAAACCAGCTCCCCTCCCCCTCCTCCACCAAGTAATAATGCTAATAAGGCAAGTTGGATTCCATCAACTTCATATTTCAGGTGACAGTGCTAGGAGTTTCCTTCACCTGTATCATCTGTGCACATACTCCCAACACTAAAGCCAGATAAATATTCATTTAGATATATTAATATTTGCCAGTCGTTAATAAGACTTGGGATGCATCAGTTCAGTTCAGTTCAGTTCAGTCATTCAGTCATGTCTGACTCTTTGCGACCCCATGGACTGCAGCATACCAGGCGTCCCTGTCCATCAGCAACTTTATTCAACTCATCAGCACTTTATTCAAACTCATGTCCATTGAGTCGGTGATGCCATCCAACCATCTCACTCTCTGTCATCCCCTTCTCCTCCTGCCTTCAATCTTTCCCAGCATCAGGGTCTTTTCAAATGAGTCAGTTCTTCACATCAGGTGGCCAAATTATTGGAGCTTCAGCTTCAGCATCAGTCCTTCCAATGAATATTCAGGACTGATTTCCTTTAGGATGGACTGGTTGGATCTCCCTCGGACTCTCAAGAGTCTTCCCAACACCACAGTTAAAAAGCATCAATTCTTCGGTGTATCTTTTTCTTAAAGTACAGTTGATTTATAAGGTTGTGCTAGTTTCAGGTACAGAGAAAAGCAATTGAGTTATACATACATATTCTCTTCTTCAGATTATTTTCCCTTATCAGATCAGATCAGTCACTCAGTCATGTCCGACTCTTTGCGACCCCATGAATTGCAGCACACCAGGCCTCCCTGTCCATCACCAACTCCTGGAGTTCACTCAGACTCGAGTCCATCGAGTCAGTGATGCCATCCAGCCATCTCATCCTCTGTCGTCCCCTTCTCCTCCTGCCCCCAATCCCTCCTAGCATCAGAGTCTTTTCCAACGAGTCAACTCTTCACATGAGGTGGCCAAAGTACTGGAGTTTCAGCTTCAGCATCATTCCTTCCAAAGAAATCCCAGGGCTGATCTCCTTTAGAATGGACTGGTTGGATCTCCTTGCAGTCCAAGGGACTCTCAAGAGTCTTCTCCAACACCACAATTCAAAAGCATTAATTCTTCGGCACTCAGCCTTCTTCACAGTCCAACTCTCACATCCATACATGCCCACAGGAAAAACCATAGCCTTGACTAAACGAACCTTTGTTGGCAAAATAATGTCTCTGCTTTTGAATATGCTATCTAGGTTGGTCATAACTTTCCTTCCAAGGAGTAAGCGTCTTTTAATTTCATGGCTGCAGTCACCATCTGTAGTGATTTTGGAGCCCAGAAAAATAAAGATTGCTGCAAAATACTGAGTAGAATTCCTATACAGGAGATTCTTATTGGTATATATTGGTATACTTATTTTATATATAGTAGTGAGTGTATGTTAATTTCAAACTCCTAATTTATCTCGGCATCTGGTCCCATCACTTCATGGGAAATAGATGGGGAAACAATGGAAACAGACTTTATTTTTCGGGGCTCCAAAATCACTGCAGATGATGACTGCAGCCATGAAATTAAAAGACGCTTACTCCTTGGAAGGAAAGTTATGACCAACCTAGGTAGCATATTCAAAAGCAGAGACATTACTTTGCCAACAAAGGTCCGTCTAGTCAAGGCTATGGTTTTTCCAGTGGTCATGTATGGATGTGAGAGTTGGACTGTGAAGAAGGCTGAGCACCAAAGAATTGATGCTTTTGAAGTGTGGTGTTGGAGAAGACTCTTGAGAGTCCCTTGGACTGCAAGGAGATCCAACCAGTCCATTCTAAAGGAGATCAGCCCTGGGATTTCTTTGGAAGGAATGATGCTAAAGCTGAAATTCCAGTACTTTGGCCACCTCATGCGAAGAGTTGACTCATTGGAAAAGACTCTGATGCTGGGAGGGATTGGGGGCAGGAGGAGAAGGGGACGACAGAGGATGAGATGGCTGGATGGCATCACCGACTTGATGGACGTGAGTCTGGGTGAACTCCAGGAGATGGTAATGGACAGGGAGGCCTGGTGTGCTGGGGTCGCAAAGAGTCGAACATGCTGAGTGGCTGAACTGAACCGAATTTATCTCTCCTCCCACTTTCCCCATAGGTAACCATAAGTTTGTTTTCTATGTCTTTGGGTCCATTTCTCTTTTGTATACAAGTTCATTTGTATCACTTTTTTGGTTTCCCCATATAAGCAGTATCATATGATATTTGTCTTTATCTGGCTTACTTCACTGAGTATGATAATCTCTAGGTCCATCCATGCTGCTCCATTATTTTACTCTTTTAATGGCTGAGTACTATATTATTGTATATATGTACCACACTTTGTTTATCCACTCTTCTGTCAATGCACATTTATGTTGCTTCCATGTCTTGATCCTTTACAGTCTTACAAGGCCTCCAGAATTTCCTCCCCAGAGCCTCACAACGAGGCTGTGAGGGAAATTTGCTAAAGATAAGAGACAGATTTCCATCCTAAAGATAAGAAAATGGAGGCCTGGAGAGGTGGGGTGATATCCCCCAGGACCGATAGCAAATTAGACAAAGAGTCAGGACAGTGCCTAGGTCTAGGGCTCCTGCCACCACCTTCTTCTCAAGTGTCCTCTGAGATTTTTTTAGTTTTAAAAGTTTTGGAACCTAGGTTTATTAGTTCAGAGCCGTCCCCACAGTGCAACAGCCCTATGGCACTGGAGCACTCCTCACTTTTCACCAACAGGAGTTCTCTTAGGAAAGATGAACACACACCTGGACTGAGTATGTGACCTTCTTCTCATGGTCTAAGTGGCTGAAGATGACCCACTTTGGAAATTCACCGAGCTGTAGTCTGTCTCTCCCTTCTTTCTCCTGGTTATTGACATTAAGCTATCACGTTACTCGCAGATAGAAAACTGGAAGCAAACTAGAATGGAAATTCTGTTGCTACCTCAGATTTCTCCTTTGTACGTTTATCTGAATATAGGCTACTTTTATTCAGCAGTTACTGATTCAAAAGCCATAGTGACCATGTATCAACTCTTAAAGTGACTGAAGAAATCAGCTAAGTGAAGGGCAAAGCCTACAGCAGAAAAGACTGGGTGTCTGGCTCAATCTGGCTTGCCAGCCACGAAAGGACCACTCCTCAGAGGGAACCACAGTTCTTCATACAAAAATGCAGACCACTCCCCGACCAACACTCCCCCCACCACCCCCACAATACACACACCCTCCAGGTTTTCTGAAGTCAGTTACTCAAAAAATATTCACAGAGGAATTTGTAGATGTCAGGCATTATGCTAGGGAGTGAGGTACAGCTACTGACAGCACAAAAACCCGTGCCTGCCTGGTGCTTACATTCTAAAGAGGAGATCTACACAACAAGCAAAATCGGAAACTAAAATATTAAAATAGACTCACCCGCTGTCATTCCCCACATCACACCTTCTAACTCCTCTGGGGCTCCATTTATAGGGCTTCACCTCTGCCCCCTGCTTGTTTTCTAACACCCAGCTTTACTAAATCACCTCGATTCCCACCACCCTCCAAACACCACTTGCCTCGTCTTGGTCACCATCACCCTCGCCCACTTCTGAGAGCAAACGCCTACTCCTGAATCCATTACATGGAATCCCACTCAGGTGCGCTCAGTGAGACTTCTTGGGACTTGTGCTCAGATGCCCTATTGATCTCCCCCATCAGCTCCATCCTGGATTTTGAGTGGGGAGATCTCCACTGTCCCTAGAATGTCAAAGGAGTGGCTCCGCTCCATCTTCCATCAGACCCTAGATCTTGCCAGGCCTCAGGGCCTTGTGAAGGAGTGTTTCCAGTACAAGATTGTCCAAAAGAACTGATAAACCAGAGAAGGACCTGTGATTCTATTCTGGAATCTACTAGGCCAGATGAGCCATGTTCTTCACCACTTGGCATCACTCTGGGCTCCTGTTTGCTTCCACATCAGAGTCCACCTTGGCTCCTCTCTGCACCTGTGTCTCTAACACCACTCTCTGCATCACTTGTGTTCCTTTTCTGACTTCCCCAGCTTCTCCTGGCTCAGATCCCTCTGAGGTTATTCCTTCTCCCCAGACCAGCTCTTCCCAACTCTCCCCAGCATGGCCAAAAATGACAAATGACGCAGGCTCCAGTTATCCCCAGGGACAGGTATGAAAACAGAGACAGGGAGGGGGTGAAGGAGAACCCTGATGCAATGGATTGGAGACAGAAAGGCTAAACTTCAGTTCTCCAGGCCTGAGATTTTGTGCTCTTTTCTCTTTGCACTAGTCCACATTCCCTAGGACTTCTAGAAACTTACTATGACCTAACCTCATTATTTCAGAACTCGCACACAAAAAAACATCAGTCTCTTCTTTCTTCAATCTTTCCCACTCTATCCTCTGTACCTGGGTGTATCTCTCTCTCTCTCTCTCTCTCTCTCTCTCTCTCTCTCTCTCTCTCTTGCACACAGACTCCCTTAACTTGTTTGGGGATAGGGATGTAGGGAGGACTGGAGTGTGGGAAATGATACCTCAGAACACTTCCATCACTTGATGATGCGGCTGGAAGGCTAGATAGATACCCACTTTAGCTGAATAGGGAGATATCCAACTTCTTTGTACTCCTCTCCAAAACCCGGGTGTCAGCATTCCTTCAACTAATGTCTTCAGGGACTGCTGACCTAGCGAAAGATCAACATACGCTCTCCTGTGTCACTCTAAGAAGGAGACTTAGCAACAGTTTACACCTTCACAGTCAATGAATTTCATACCGGGGCCTATAGTCAGAAAAAAAGGAGAATAGAAATCAATCAGAAGTCACCCTGATGCCCACTTTGCTCTGAAAATCCACTCTGATGTCAAACAAAGAAGAATGGTTTCAGTAGCAGCTGATATGTCAAACCTGTGAGCCTGCTCCTGCATCCCAAGGGATTGGCGAGCCTCAGGGAGGAGGCTGTAGTAAGCTATCCTGCACCCAGCGCAATGATCAACTGCTGAATTTTCAAAAACAACTTGCCTTTGGAATACAAGGTAATTACACAAAACTCCCAGGCAACATTTGGCAGGGAAAAAAAAAAAAAAAACTCAAGTGGATGAACAAGCTTCCGCTAAAAAAAGAAAAAAGTTCATCAAAAGGACAGTTTAATAAAATGCGTGTGTTCAATTGATCCTGGGCAGAAATGATTTTGCTCTGGCAAATTACATTTGTATCTAAACATCGTATTTTCAAATAGGACTGTGTTCTCTGCCCAGCATCACTGGGAAAGGCAGACAGTGTCCTAAATGTTCAACAATATACCATACGGATTCCTTTTATTAAAATCTCATTTCACTGGGATGGCTCCTTTGAGAGAGATGTGCAGAGTAACGTGAGGAAATTGGTGAACCAACACCACATAACTGTATCGCGCATATTAAATATTCTTGCTTACGCATTCACGACACACTTGACCTGCCGCTGAAGAGCTTGGAGAGCGAGGACGTCTGTAGCTCGGCAGCTTGGGGACTTCCCCTCTCCCCCTCCCCTGCTTCCTCCTTTCCTGCTTTTAAAATCAATTAAGAGGGGAAATGAATCAAAGTTCTTCTGTCTTCACACCCTCTCTGCAATGCTGCCACTTCAAAGGTGCTTGGTCGGGTTGTTTTCATCAACAGAGCCCTGAGTGATCAATGGAAAATACCAGCTAAGTCATCACACACAAATCTGTACAATTGCCATGATCCCCCTCCAGTCCCGTCCCAGAACCAAGAGTTTCTTAAGCATGTGTGCTGGGCAGCTCTGTAACTTGTTTGATTACTCTGGGAACAGGAAAATAGCTCCAGCTCAAAAATCAGACAATGTTAAGATTCTTTCAAATTTTCTTTTTTGTTTTTACCATTTTAAGTGTGCAGTGTAATAGTATTGTTTACTCACCATGTTGCACAACCACTAGCATATCTGTTTCTAAAATCTTTCATCCTCACAAACCGTAACTCTATCAATGGAATAATAAGTGTCCTTCCCACCTAAAATTAAAAGGACAATGCTTACCCATTGTGGTTGGCCAACCACACAGATTTTAATTTAAAGATGGATGAAAGTGAAAGTGTCAGTCGCTCAGTCGTGGCCCACTCTGTGATCCCATGGACTGTAGCCCACCAGGCTGTCTGTCCATGGGATTCTCCAGGCAAGATTACCAAGTGGGTTCCATTCCCTTGGTCTAGGGGATCTTCCCAACCCAGGAATCCAACCTGGGTCTCCTGCATTGCAGGCGTATTCTTTACTGTCTGAGCCACCAGGGAAGCCCCTTAAACACGGGTGGCTGTGGAGAAAAGAAGCTTGTCTGAGAACATGATTTTATATAAATTCTGGTGAAATTTAGTATAAGCCAAAAATGTTAATCCTGAAACACTGTGGCTGATTACAGCTTTGTTTTTTCATTTATTTACACAAATGCAATGAACACCTAATGTACTGTGTACTAATACACAGCTATGTACTGTGTTCTGTGTAAAGTACTTTAGAGATCCAATGGAGAATCAGAAAGAAATCTGCCCCTATATAGTCAATTACCAGAGAGAAAGGACATGCGTAGGTAGCTTGGAAACCAGACAGCTATTGGCAGAAACGCGGGCTGCTATGAGGTTCCCGTGGCTCAATGATCCAAGGAAATCTTTCTGAAGAAAATGTTCTTTGTTATGGTTTTTGAAGCATCAACAGAATTACACACATGAACGAAGATAAGAGAAAAGGGAATAGCACAAGTAAAAATCAACTTAGGGAGCACGTGGATCGCAAGTCAGAAATGGCATATGGAGTTTAGGGAAGAAAAGCAGTAGATGAACTAGATATCGGGGGTTTCAGGTTATTTCAATTCTCTTAGATGGTGGGGGGTGGGGGGAAAAGATCTGTGGACAGCCTTCATGCAGAAGTTGTTCTGCTCTGTGGTATGACCCTGCCACCCTGGTTGGAGGCAGCCTCTTAGTTTGGACCCAGGCTCTTGCCTTCATACCTGCTCTTCTCTCTTTATTCACCCATTTCTTCAGCTTGCAGATGGCATGTCTAGCCTTGGTAGGATTCCAGCCCACCTCTGCTTGCCTGTTTCAGTGTCCTCTGTCCTAAATATAAATTCTCACAATGAAGTTCTCCCAATGGACTAGACTGAGTCAGGAGCATATTCCTAATTCCATCAATTGTGACTGGAGGGGACAACACCCTTCTGACAAACATGGCAGCCTGGGTCCACACTCCTTCAACTGCTGCTAGGGTACAGGCACCCCCTGGAGAGAAGTGATATCAGCTGACATTTACTCAAATGAGTATGTACTTTAAATGTCACAGACATCTACTAACATTTAAGAAGACAAGGAGATGTGCCATGCACTATGGAAATTATGCCAGAAAGGATAAGAAAGAGAATGTTTTAGCATTAACAGAGGCAGCCTTCAATGATATGGAAGATTGCTATATGGAAACAGTTCATAACTCAATACTGCTGAATAATGAGATGTTTCACTCTTTTGATATGACATGACTGGTCTACAATTCATCAGTATTATAATTTACCCCTTTTCTCTCCACTCCACAGTCCCCAACAGTGTGTCAACCAAGAAAACAAAACTTCCCCTTTCCCTGTCCTATATGCATTCAAATCATTTGTAGTATGCAGAAATATTTTACACAACTGTATCAAAATTACTAATAGAATATATTTCACCAGCCCAGGAGAGAGTTACATTTCCATAGGATATATGGTCTGATAAATAGAATCAGCAAAGATAGGAATTATACCTGGCATAAGTTTTTTTAAAAAAATAATTACCTGCAAATAGATACTTTTAAAACAGTTTCCATACTGGTTCCCCATGCACTCCCCCCCCCCCCCGCCCTTTTAAAATAAGTCTCTATTCAGACAAAGAGTGTCTGATTATTTTAATATATAAATATTAGCTGTAAGCTCCTTCCCCTAGGCAAGTACACAGATCCAAAGTGCTACTGCTTTCAGCTTGCCAGAGTTTTAATATAACTATCTTACTCCAGCAGTTAATTAATTAAAAACACATACTGTGTGTGCATGGTGCATATTTGTAATACAAGCAAGGGCTTCCCAGGTGGCGGAGGTAAAGAATCCTCTTGCCAACGGAGGAGACAAAAGAGACTCAAGTTCCATCCCTGGGTCGGGAAGATCCCCAGGAGGAGGAAATGGCAACCCACTCTAGTATTCTTGCTTGGAAAACCCCATGGACAGAGAAGTCCAGCAGTCCATGGGGTTGCAAAGAGTCAGATATGACTGAAAGACCGAGCACACAAACACACACAATACAAGCATATACACACCTGATGGCAAAGATTCAAGCTTGTCAGCTCCATGAATGTACATATCTGCACAATGTGACAGTTATATGAATTCACCACTATATTTGATTCTTCTGTCTCAGACTTAAAGATGATACATGCTTTCCCATCAGTAATTTGAGATGCTATTTAATTGGCCTTTGTGATTCTAGAGATATTCTAGAAACATTCACTTCCTTTCTTTGTTTATAATCTTTCACACATCAAAACTACTCAAAGAGCCATACTTACACACCACAGGCATTCTGGGCTCAGCTAAGATTTCCTGCTTCTAACCAAAGGAAAAAATCTGAACTTTAAAAGAAAATATTCATGCTATCCAGTGAATGCCAGGAGCTGCAATTTCCTACTAGTACAGATGATAAGAATTCAATTTTTTTTTTGATCCTGTTTGCACAATACTTGGAATGTTTGCAGTGTGTATAAATCACAGCCATTAGTAATGAGTCAGACCTGAAACTGAAAGGAAACAGACATAGCATCTCCTGAGAGGAGTTGATTTCTGCAACCAGTCCCTGAATTTGACTCTTTGCTTCATGGTGGCCATGGCCAGGTGGGACACCATGCTTTGTTACCAAGACAGTATTGGATCTCCTTGCAGTCCAAGGGACTCTCAAGAGTCTTCTCCAACACAATAGTTCAAAAGCATCAATTCTTCAGTGCTCAGCTTTCTTTGTAGTCCAACTCTCATATACATACACGACTACTGGTAAAATCATAGATTTGACTAGATGGATATTTAAGATAGCAGAGTAGAAGGATGTGAGCTCATCTTCTCCTGCAAGAACTCCAAAATTACAACTCGCTGCTGAAAAACCATCATCAGGAGAATGTTGGATCCCACCAAAAAAAATGTACCCTCTGTCTGGGCAAAGGAGAAGACTCAGCAAGACAGTAGGAGGGGTGAAATCACATTTAGAATCAAACCCCATACCCACCAGGGACACTTAGAGTGCTCAAACAAAACCTTGTGCACACCAGGAGACTCCACAGAGACTGAGCCAGACCTGCCTTTGAGTGTTTGAGCATCTCCTGTGGAGTTATGGGTCAGCAGTGGCCTGCCGCAGGGGTAGGGGCTCTGGGTGCAACAGACCTGGGTATGGCATAAGCCTTCTTGAAGGAGGTTACCATTAACCCCATCATAGAGCCACCAGAACTTACACAGGACTGGGGAAACAGACTCTTGGAGGGCACAAACAAAACCTTGTGCAAACAAGGACCTAAGAGAAAGAAGCAGTGACCCCACAAAAGATTGACCTAGACTTGCCCGTGAGTGTCCAGGAGTCTCTGTCAGAGTTGTGGGTCAGTGGTGGCCTGCTGCAAGGTCGGGGGCACTGAGTGCAGCAGTGCATGCACGGGATCTTTTGAAGGAGGTTGCCATTATCTTCATTACCTCCACCATAGTTTGGCCTCAGGTCAAACAGCAGGGAGGGAACACAGCCCCACCCATCAACAGAAAACTGAATGAAAGATTTACTGAGCATGGTCCTGCCCATCAGAACAAGACCCAGTTTCCCCCTCAGTCAGTCTCTCCCATCAGGAAGCTTCCATAAACCTCTTATTCTTATCCATCAGAGGGTGGACAGAATGTAAACCACAATCACAGAAAACTAATCAAACTGATCACATGGACCACAGCCTTGTCTAACTCAGTGAAACCATGAGCTATGCCGTGTAGGCCCACCAAAGATGGACAGGTCATGGTGGAGTGTTCTGACAAAATGTGGTCCACTGGAGAAGGGAATGGCAAACCACTTCAGTATTCTCACCTTGAGAACCCCATGAACAGTATTAAAAGTCTACTGGTTGGGCTCAAAGACCAAGAGAATACCTCCTCTACTTAGAATACTTGGACTTTATTGTGAATATAGTCAAAGCTATGGCTTTTCCAGTAGTCATGTATGGATGTGAGAGTTGAACTATAAAGAAAACTGAGCACTGAAGAATTGATGCTTTTGAACTGTGGTGTTGGAGCAGACTTTTGAGAGTCCCTTGGACTGCAAGGAGATCCAACCAGTCCATCCTAAAGAAAATCAGTCCTGAATATTCATTGGAAGGACTGATGCTGAAGCTGAAACTCCAGTACTTTGGCCACCTGATGCAAAGAACCAACTCACTGGAAAAGGCCCTGATTCTGGGAAAGATTGAAGGCAGGAGGAGAAGGGGATGACAGAGGATAAGATGGTTGTATGGCATCACCAACTCAATGGACGTGAGTTTGAGTAGTCTCTGGGAGTTGGTGATGGACAGGGAAGCCTGGTGTGCTGCAGTCCATGAGGTCACAAAGAGTCGGACATGACTGAGCAACAGAACTGACTGACTGATATACATTCCTGAGTGTGAACCATTCCACATTCAGTTAACCACACAAATAGTTGGTCTCAACATAAAATATATGAATAAACTTAGAAAGGGGTGTCATATGCCAGTATACTAACTTGCCCAGCTTCATCATCCTGTGCATTCAAATCAGCACACGTTTCCCAGGCTACACGGGTAATTCTGAGTACTGCAGGGTCCCCAGGGTGCCTCTGAGTCAGCCTCCTTATCAGGCCACCTCACTGTACCTTCATCACTCAAGTCCCTGGTGAAACTGCCACACCTTTGGTCATCATCTCTGCCCTCACAGAAGCTGGCCTCTCCTCTGTCACTCCATTTCAGTCATTAAACAAGTGTTTTTCCCTTAATGGTCTCCAGAGCAAAGCTGAGACAAAGTCCACTTTTTAAGAAAGGTTTTACTAAATGTCTAGGGTTGACATGAAAATAGCATGGCAAAATCCTGTTTACAATTATCAGTATATCTTACTTCCCCCAGAGCCAACAGGCCCAGATTCTGTAAAGTCTTAACCTCTTTACTGACCTCCAATCCATCCACTCACAGCATTCCTTAAGGGCTTCAAGCTGGGCTGTCTTGAGCTTCTGGCTTGCTTCCCCAGCCTCGTAGAAAGTTCCACTCTTCTCTCTCCCCTGGTTAACTCTAAGCTAATCTTTGCCTTGTCCTGAGTCTCATCTTCTCCAGGAACACACTGTGATGAGCGAGCTTCTTGCTCCACAGAGGACACTGCCTTTTTTTACATTCACTCTCAGTGTCCTTTTATTTATATTTAATAGGTATAGTCTTATTTCTCATGCTTAAAAAGCAATTTTTACCCTCAAAGGATTGAAAGCAGAATTCTAAAGAGATACTTATACACCCAAGTTCATAGCAGAGCTATTCACAATAAACAAAAGGGGGAAGCAAACTCAGTACCCATTGACAGATGAACAAATAAACCAAATGTGGCATAAACATACACTGGAATATTATTCAGCCTTAAACAAGAATGAAATTTTGACACACACTTCAATATAGTTGAACCTGGAGGACATTATCGGAATTTTAACGTTGGTCACAAAAAGACAAATATTGTGATTGTTCTTATATAAGATATGCATAATAGTCAAATTTATAGAGACAGAAAGTAGAATGGTGGTTTCCAGGGCCTGGGGGAGGAGGAATGGGGAGTTATTGTTTAATGGATACAGAGGATCAGTATGGAAGATGAAAAACTTCTAAAATGGAAGACGGCGGTGGCTGCACAACAATGTGAATGCACTTAATGCTACTGCATCACACACAGAATGGTTAAGATGGTAAATTTCTGCTATGTGTTTTTGAGACGTAATCAATTAACTTAAAAATTAGCTTAAAAAACTGTTTGTTCAGTACTTGTCTCCACCTCTACTCTGTAAGATGGGTGAGGGCAGAGACTTATCTGTCCTTTCAATTAGATTCCTATTCAGTTCAGTTCAGTCGCTCAGTCGTGTCCGACTCTGCGACCTCATGAATTGCAGCACGCCAGGCCTCCCTGTCCATCACCAACTCCCAGAGTTCACCCAGACTCACGTCCATCGAGTCAGTGATGCCATCCAGCCATCTCATCCTCTGTCATCCCCTTCTCCTCCTGCCCCCAATCCCTCCCAGCATCAGAGTCTTTTCCAATGAGTCAACTCTTCGCATGAGGTGGCCAAAGTACTGGAGTTTCAGCTTTAGCATCATTCCTTCCAAAGAAATCCCAGGGCTGATCTCCTTTAGAAAGGACTGGTTGGATCTCCTTGCAGTCCAAGGGACTCTCAAGAGTCTTCTCCAACACCACACTTCAAAAGAATCAATTCTTCGGCGCTCAGCCTTCTTCACAGTCCAACTCTCACATCCATACATGACCACAGGAAAAACCATAGCCTTGACTAGACGAACCTTTGTTGGCAAAGTAATGTCTCTGCTTTTCAATATGCTATCTAATGGTCATAACTTTCCTTCCAACATAATCAAAGCTATATATGACAAACCCACAGCAAACATTATCCTCAATGGTGAAAAATTGAAAGCATTTCCTCTAAAGTCAGGAACAAGACAAGGGTGCCCACTTTCACCATTACTATTCAACATAGTTTTGGAAGTTTTGGCCACAGCAATCAGAGCAAAGAGTAAGCGTCTTTTAATTTCATGGCTGCAGTCACCATCTGTAGTGATTTTGGAGCCCCAAAAAATAAAGTCTGACACTGTTTCCCCATCTATTTCCCATGAAGTAATGGGACCGGATGCCATGATCTTCGTTTTCTGAATGTTGAGCTTTAAGCCAACTTTTTCACTCTCCACTTTCACTTTCATTAAGAGGCTTTTGAGTTCCTCTTCACTTTCTGCCATAAGGGTGGTGTCATCTGCATATCTGAGGTTCTTGATATTTCTCCTGGCAATCTTGATTCCAGCTTGTGCTTCTTCCAGCCCAGCGTTTCTCATGATGTACTCTGCATATAAGTTAAACAAGCAGGGTGACAATACACATCCTTGACGTACTCCTTTTCCTATTTGGAACCAGTCTGTTGTTCCATGTCCAGTTTTAACTGTTGCTTCCTGACCTGCATACAGGTTTCTCAAGAGGCAGGTCAGGTGGTCTGGTATTATAACTTGCACATAGTAGTCACTCCATATATATTGAGTAAATGGAAGGGGCAGATCATCCCACTTTTGCAGGGATACCAAATGTACCTGTGTCTCAAAGTCCACACCCCCTATAAGACCCCTAATCCCAGGCAGGAAAAATGTCCACTTTACCATGAAAGCTCCATCATTCAAGTTACAATTAATTTCCTGCCCCAATATTTGTCTCCACCCAGGATGCAGGATGATAAACATATCCCCTTCCCTGGCCTTTCCAGGAAATCTCCCAAGAAGTGTGGTCTCATTCTCTGGACCGAGATGAACAGTCTTATCAGAATATATCAGTACATTTTCCCAAATATTAGTCATTCTGTATGAAACAATCCTAAGGTTAGGACAAAAAGTTCCACCACGGATACTGTGATGAACTTCCGTACACTGAGTGGTGAAGGGTGTGTTAGTAAGACATTTCTGCAATCTTCCTTGTCAATCCTTATCTCCTATCAGTAACTTGTCAAGCCAAAATACCTATGACACCATCAGAACATGCCACAGGTTTTAGTACAGAGTACTCGAAACTCAGAGCCAAAAATATTTCTGTTCCTCATTTCCTCTCCTCTAAAAACTTTTAGAACATGAATATATATATATATATATTATATATATATATATAATATATATATATAGCTCTGTCCCAGCCATATACCACAATTTATATAACCAAATAAGACACTGATTTTCTTACACTCTTTTGTTCAGATTAATGACATTTTTGAACTTTGCCTCAAAACTTGCTTAAAAATTGATAACCAAATGGCATATTCCAACTGATCCTTCTAGAACAAAGGGACAGTGTTCCCTCAAGTAACACTTGAGTTTTCTATTTTAATTAGGTATAAAATAGATTGCATGATTAAAAAGTAGGTTTTGCAATTTTTACTCATCATGGTTGCAAAAATCTTTAGGTTTAATTTTTAACCAGGATATTCACTACTAAAACCTAGTTAAGGATACATGCTTACTTGTCAAAATCTATCCTTTTAAATATCCATTCAGTTCTTGTAGAAAGTATCAGCTTTGTATCAGTTTCTTTATTAAAGGTATTATATCTTTATTAAAGCTATTTCTTTCATATCTCTCTCCAATATTTAGTAATACCTCTTTCGAGCATGAATTTTTATAGCAAAAGGCATCAGCAACAGGGAACAGGAAATTATCAACCTCATGTCAGAGCTTATGGTGAATTTTTGAAAATCCATATCTTGAATCTATAAACCTGGAAGTTTTCTGGTTTTATTTCCTCCTCCAAATGAAGTACACTTATTGTCTTGTTGTAGACATAAAACCTAAGGAGACAAACTCATCTCTTATTCCAAGAGCACTTCTGGACTCTGAGTTCCCTCTGAATCTTACTCTGAGGTCATTCTGACAAGAGTGACACAATCCTTGTCCCTTCACCGTCATCACACATCACACCATCCCGCAGAAATCTCATCTTGTGCAAATGAAGGCCCCCCTGGACATTCAGTTCAGTTCAGTCACTCAGTCGTGTCCAACTCTTTGCAACCCCATGAATAGCAGCACGCCAGACCTCCCTGTCCATCACCAACTCCCGGAGTTCACTCAAACTCACGTCCATTGAGTCAGTGATGCCATCCAACCATCTCATCCTCTGTCATCCCCTTCTCCTCCTGCCCCAAATCCCTCCCAGCATCAGAGTCTTTTCCAGTGAATCAACTCTTTGCATGAGGTGGAAAGAGTATTGGAGTTTCAGCTTTAGCATCAGTTCCTCCAAAGAAGGACTGATGAAGCCACTAAAATATAAACTACATACTCTGCAACTTTTAAAAAACTACAGGTAGATGGCATTACCTGTGGCATTACCCTGGACATTAGAAGCCACTAAAATATAAACTACATACTCTGCAACTTTTAAAAAACTACAGGTAGATGGCATTACCTGTGGCCTGATGATGCCTCTTGCTGCTTCTTTCCTACACTGTGGTTTGCATATGTGAAAGGCATAGACAGCAATGCTGGAACTGCAATCAAAATCGAGCTTTGAGAGCTGCTCCTTTATAGCAGGCATTCCAGGCACGCAGAAGACCACTCAGGGAGGTGTTGTGGTGCAGGGGTTAAATGCATGTGCTCTGGAATCAGTCAGGTTCCTTCCCAACTTCTTCCACACAAGAGGCACGCTACCCCAAGCAAGCTATTTAATATCTTTGTGCATGAGTCTTATCATCTGTAAACTGGGGATGATAGTGTTCCCATGTCAGAGAATTGCTATGAGAGGAAAAGGAATGGCAAATATAAAATACTCATAGTATTACCTACACATTGTTGTTGTTGTTATTTTTCAGTCGCTCAGTCGTGTCTGATGTTTTGCGACCCCGTGGATGGTAGCCCACCAAGCTCCTCCGTCCATGGGATTCTCCAGGCAAGAATACTGGAATGGGTTGCCATTTCCTTCTCCAGTAAAAAATAGCTCATTACTATGATAGCTCAAGAGATGATGCTGCTGCTGCTAAGTCTCTTCAGTCATGTCCAACTCTGTGCGACCCCATAGACGGCAGCCCACCAGGCTCCCCCGTCCCTGGGATTCTCCAGGCAAGAACACTAGAGTGGGTTGCCGTTTCCTTCTCCAACGCACGAAAGTGAAAAGTGAAAGTGAATTCGCTCAGTTGTATCGTACTCTTAGTGACCCCATGGACTGAAACCTACCATGCCCCTCCATCCATGGGATTTTCCAGGCAAAAGAGTACTGGAGTGGGGTGCCATCATCTTCTTCCAGCTCAATAGATGAGTTAACAATAAATGTTCATTCATACCATTCTTTATCTTCTCCTTATTTCTAACTCCCAAAGTTTTCAAGGATTTTGGATTAGTCCTAATCCCTCCTCTCCTTAGTTTGCCACTGGAAAATAAAGCTGTAAGCTGCTGGCCCATTTTGGGGTCAAAGAGAATTCAAGAGGAGCAAGTCAAGTGAGGGCTTGCTCATGAGTGGGAAGGCCATTCTCTCATTGGTTTTCTCTGTTCAAGAAAAAAAAATGTACTTCTAACAATTTTTCTGAACAATGAAGGGGGAATAAAAAGATTCATTCAATATTGAGGTGTTCTATTTTACCTATCAAGAACAAAGGTTCTTGAAGCTGTCTTCTTGTCAATGCAGATAACCCATGCATGCATATGTGTGACCCTCAGCCCTCAGGTAGCTAGCAAATTGATCTACTTCTAGTTGACCCAAAGTCAATGAACAAAAGACTCTGGACTTTTTTTCTATCTAACACAACTCTATCTCACTTAGTTTTAATTGGGGGTCCTGGAATGGGGCACAAATAGGAATCAGAAGTTGGGACCCCTCAAAGTTTACTCCTTTTTCAATGAACTAAAGAGGCATTAAAAGATGCTTACTCCTTGGAAGGAAAGTTATGACCAACCTAGATAGCATATTCAAAAGCAGAGACATTACTTTGCCAACAAAAGTTTGTCTAGTCAAGGCTATGGTTTTTCCTGTGATCATGTATGGATGTGAGAGTTGGACTGTGAAGAAGGCTGAGCGCCGAAGAATTGATGCCTTTGAACCGTAGTATTGGAGAAGACTCTTGAGAGTCCCTTGGACTGCAAGGAGATCCAACCAGTCCATTCTGAAGGAGATCAGCCCTGGGATTTCTTTGGAAAGCATGATGCTAAAACGGAAACTCCAGTACTTTGGCCATGCGAAGAGTTGACTCATTGGAAAAGACTCTGATGCTGGGAGGGCTTGGGCAGGAGGAGAAGGGGATGACAGAGGATGAGATGGCTGGATGGCATCACTGACTCGATGGACGTGAGTCTGGGTGAACTCTGGGAGTTGGTGATGGACAGGGAGGCCTGGCGTGCTGCGATTCATGGGGTCGCAAAGAGTCGGACACGACTGAGCGACTGAACTGAACTGACTGAAAGAGGCATTGAAAGGTAAATATGTCCATTAGTCTCATCAAATTAGAGGCTATATTAAAATCACCATCAACATTATGAATGGCAGTGAAGCTCCATATAGGGTTAAAGAAGCAGTACATCTCCATGAGGCGAAGTCTCATTTTGCTCTACCATCTTTCTCCAAAAACAGCCTTAGGAATGGAACATAGGGTGATATAAGTAGATATAAGAACACACAAATCACTTAGTCACTTTCCCATAGTGGACACTAACCTGAGCAGGTGAGATGGTCCAAGCAGGGCTGAAGTGAAGATGGCTCAGCTTACGCATTTGCCCTATGAAGTGTGTTGGCAAGACCTTTCTACAGTCTTCTGTATCAACATGTACCTCCTATAAATTAGGTCTTTCGGATTACCATATATACACACTGCTGCTGCTGCTGCTAAGTCGCTTCAGTCATGTCCGACTCTGTGCGACCCCATAGACGGCAGCCCACCAGGCTCCCCCGTCCCTGGGATTCTCCAGGAAGAACACTGGAGTGGGTTGCCATTTCCTTCTCCAATGCATGAAAGTGAAAAATGAAACTGAAGCCGCTCAGTTGTGTCTGACTCTTTGCAACCCCATGGACTGCAGCCTACCAGGCTTCTCCATCCATGGGATTTTCCAGGCAAAAGTACTGGAGTGGGGTGCCATTGCCTTCTCTGGATATACACACTACTATATATAAATAGATAAATAATAATGACCTACTGTCTAACAGGGAAGTATACTCAAAACCTTTTAATAACTTAAAATGGAAAAGAACATGAAAAAGACTATATATACATATGTGTGTATATATATGTATATGTATTCTTATATACATATATATACATATATGTACATATATGTATACATACATATATATGTATATGGAGAAGGAAATAGCAACCCACTCTGGTGTTCTTGCCTGGAAAATCCCATGGACAGAGGAGACTGGTGGGCTACATACAGTCCATGGGGTCACAAAGAGTTGGACACAACTTAGCAACTAAACAGCAACAAATATATATATATACACACACATATGTATATGTATAACTGAATCACTTCTGTACACTTGAAACTAACACAACATAGCAAAATAACTATACTTCAATTTTAAAAAAAACCACATATCTCCTATAGGTAACTGCCTAAGCATGCTATGTGGTGAGGCAGGGAGAGTTTTCATACAAACAGGCTGTTTCATTGTGAGCATCTTATTCTACTGGTCCCAGAAGCTGTGTCATGGGCTTAAGGTGCTGCTAATCACTAGCCACTAGCCATTCTCCTCTCTGCTCCTCGGCTCAAGCCCTAGAACATGAAAAGTATACAGGTTTGGAGTGGCGTTGAGGATGGTGGCAAGTGGAGAGCATATCTGATTGTCTTTTCTGTCATTCTAAGAGCTTTTCTGGGAAAAGAGAAGTCTGCAGACATACACGTGTAATAATGGACTGATATGGGAGAAAAGCGTGTAATGGATTGCCAGGTGCATTGAGCAGGACAGATTTCTGCATAATGCTCACTTCCTTCAAGTCTCTGCTTCCCACTCACTTGGTCATTGTGCTCTGTCTTCTTATCACCATCTGACATAAGCATATATTCTCTTAATTACCTGGATCCTCCAGCCAGAACATAAGCCCCATGAAACATTATCCCCAGCACCTACTACCATATCTGGAACATAGTAGGCACTCAATAATTGTTGAGTTAATGAGCAAACCTATTGTGGCCATTAATAGTTTTAGCACTAGACTCCTGGAGACAGAGAAGGATTCGATATCAACTTTGGAATATACTAATCTCACTTCACAGATGAGGAAACTGAGACTCAGAGAGGTCTTGGTTTGCTTCAAATCTTGTCAACCCAGAAGATCAGATCAAGGTTCAATGGACCACTGACCAACCTGTCCTCCGTGCACACAGACATTTTTGCTATAAACATGCGACCCATGACAGAGTGGAAGGAACTGGAAGGGAATTTCCTGGGCACTCCTGAGACATGACCCAAATGGAAAAGTGAGTCCTGAGCCCTGAGAAACAGAATAGATGAGAGTGAACAGGATTCAGCCTGTCCCAGTCAAACAGGCTGCACAATGGACATGGCAATGCAATAAAACAGATGACTGTCCAGATGCAGCAGCTGCTGTAGCCATACAAAGTGTAGCCTGGTGAAGATCACAGTAAGTGAGTGTTATATCACAAAAAGGAGGAACAGGAAAGCAAAATAGATGCATGCATGCTAAGTCACTTCAGTCATGTCTGACTCTTTGCAACCCCGTGGACCACAACTTACCAGGCTCCTGTGTCAATGGATTCTCCAGGCAAAAGGAGTGGGTTGCCATGGCCTCCTCCAAGGGGTCTTCCTGACCCAGGGGTTGAACCTGAGTCTTCTGTGGCTCGTGCATTGCAGGCAGAATCTTTACCACTGAGCCACCAGGGAAGCCCTAAAATAGATGCATATATGTTTTTTAAAATTTAGCTTATTTTTTGAATTTTACACAACTAGAAGATTATTGTTGTTCAGTCACTAAGTCATGTCCGACTCTCTGTGACTCCGTGGACCGCAGCACACCAGGCTCCTCTGTCCTCTACTATCTCTGGAGTTTGCTCAAATTCATGTCCGTTGAGTCAGTGATACTATCTAACTGTCTCATCATGTGCTTCACCTTCTCCTTTTGCCTTCAACTAGAAGGTAGGCAACATGAAAATAGGGTCTTTTCTCTCTCATTTAATAAATAGTTATTACATATATGAAGGGATGAATGAATGAATTATAAGCATTTCTCATGTGATAGAAATAATGCTCAACACAAAGGATGGTTCCTATTTTAGAAGCTCAATATTCCAGAGACTTAAAGTAAGTCCCAAATTACCACACAATGTGTCTCCTATTAGACTAGAACCATGAAAGGATCCCAGAGGAAGCTGGACTTTGGGGAGTTAGGAGGTTTCAAGAAATGTTTTGGGTAGAACAAGATGGCACCCCACTCCAGTCCTCTTGCCTGGAAAATCCCTTGGATGGAGGAGCCTGGTAGGCTGCAGTCCGTGGAGTCACTAAGAGTCGGACACAACTGAGCGACTTCACTTTGACTTTTCACTTTCATGCACTGGAGAAGGAAATGGCAACCCACTCCAGTGTTCTTGCCTGGAGAATCCCAGGGACAGGGAGCCTGGTGGGCTGCCATCTATGGGGTCTCACAGAGTCGGACATGACTGAAGCGACTTAGCAGCAGCAGCAGCAGATGATTAATTGGGTAGTGTAAAAGTAGAAATGAATCAGGAATAGAAGATGAGGAACTAAGAGAATAATCTATGCTAATGCCCAGAAGCAAGAGAGGTGGGAGAAACCCCAAGAAGCCCCATATCACCTAGAAATAGCACAAGTTTTTAAATTAGACCCAAGTTCAAACTCTGACTCTGCTTTTTATCATCTGAATATTGGAAAAATTACTCAAGCCATCTGACCTTTGGTTGTAAACATCTATAATAAAGGGGAAATATGGTCAACATTTCAGATCCTTGCAAGGATTCCATGAAAAGGTTCTTTCTGTAGAGGATCAGGTACATGGTTAATTCTAGGAGCTGCTGTCTGCCATTATGGTGCAGAGAAAAAAGAGAAGTGGCACTAGTGATAAAGATTCTGCCTGCCAATGCAGGAGATGTCAGAAACACAGGTTGGATCTCTGGATTGGGAAGATCCCCTGAAAAAGAAAATTGCAGCCCATTCCCGTATTCTTGCCTAGAAAATCCCATGGACAGAGGAGCCTGGACTGCAGGCTCCTCTGTAGCATGGGCTAGTCCATGGGGTTACAAAGAGTCAGACACGACTGAGGACACATGCAGGATGTATGATCCATTACTGTGTAGGGAATGGGTCAAAGGTGACCGGAAATGACAAGACATGGCCAACTCATCGGTGGCTGCAGGTGACACACAAATTCTTACTTTGACTAGGAGATATAAGAAGGAGATTCAGGGTTTTAAGAAATAGAGTGGTATGATCAGATCTATCCTTCATCTGGATCACCGTGAGAATGCTTACTAGCATGGATGAGCTTGGGGTGATAAGAGGTCTGGCACAGACATCATGGAGTTGTCACCTGCAATAATCCAGACAGTAAATAAATGTCTGGACTAAGGAAGAAGTAATGGAGATAGAGAAGATGGGATGGCAATAGGGAGTGTAAGAGCAAGATTCCTAGAAATAATTATCCATGGCTCCTATGGAAAGAATAAAAGCCCAGAGAGTGCTTGTGAAGTGTGGTCTTCAGACCAGGGCCAAATCTGAATTGTTACCAGCTGGCAATGCAACAAGTACAGAATCAAGAGTAAGAGTTTAAGAAGTTTCACAGTAATATATTTTTATTGAATTTTATAAAAGTATCAATCTGCAACAGTCTTCATTCTTAGAAGGTTTACAAACCATTGGTCTACAGTGATGCTATCCAATGGAAATATAATGAAGTCATGTATATAAGTGGAATTCATGTTAATATATTTTATTTGACTCAATACATGGAATCAACATGAAAATGTCAATGATGTTTTTGCATTCTTTTTTTCAAAACCTGATGTATATTTTATAATTATATCTGAATCTGGATTAGATACATATTAAGCACTCGATAGCCTGAATGCCCAGTGACTACCCATTAAACAGCCCACATGTAGAATGTCTGTCAGTTACTGGTTTAAGAGATTGAGTAGATGGTCATGCATTAACCACATCTTGGAGAAGGAGTAGTCTTAGGGGAAAATGCTCCTAATTTTATGGCAGAGAGATTTCTCCTAAATGTGTATAGCCTCTTGCCCCATGTCTTTAAGCCTCCCCTGGAAAAGTGGAAGAATTTTCTGTGAGTAACTTTGGGGAAACAAACTGGGCATGTCCAGCTCGGCAACTCTATTCTTTTCCTTTAGGAACCAGACTGACCAGAGAAAGAACAGAGCTTTGCTTCTCCTCTCAGGGACCCCCTCCACATAAGGAGGCCTGCCGTGGCCTAGCACTGCCTTGATCTAGAGGATAAACCCTAGTTCTGAGGTTATGCTCTAAGCTCCTTTGACCCGCACAATATGCCATGCCCTTCAAATTAGGCTTTATCATTAATAGTTAAGGTAATACTCAGCCTCCAGCTCTGCCTATAGCAGCAGAGGTTGGTTCCAGGGACAGATGTGGGTGGAGAGGTTCTCAGCAAAGGGATGGATCTCATGAGGGGATTTGGAGGTGCAGCCAGTGATGGCTTGACCTTGAATTAGACAGTGACTGGCCTGAACACACACATGTGGGCCATTCAGGGCCTCAGAAGATGCTAGCAGGTGACAGAGTCCTTAGTAAGCAAGCACAGCTGAGGCAATGACTCAATCTTAGGGAAACGACAGCCTTTCCTTATGCTGTCGTTACAGACTTCAGGGAGTTACAACACTTGCTGCTTTTACACTTCAAAAGACGAGTTCAGCATGTACTTCAGAGAACTATGAAGGCTTTAGGTTTAAATTATTAATGCCAGGCCTAGCAAGTATACCAGCTGCGCCATTCTGTATCCTTAAAAAGGGAGTGATGGAGTAACTCATTTTGGATTTAGGAGGTTTGCTTCCAAACTCAAGAATGAGCCACTCCCAAATGATCTCACATTGGTTCATGATTATTTGAGGACATATGAGGGAGTCCGTTTCTTACCCTTCAGCAACTGCACAGTTATATTGCCTTAAGACTGTGTAACATCTGAAAATAAGAGAATGCAGTTGCCCTGTTAATAGATACATTCCACACTCATATTGCTCAGTTCAGGACTGAGTAAGTAGGTCTACACAATTCTGGGGCTCAGTTAGTAGGACCATTTGTCACACAAAATAGTGCCCTCCAAGTTAAAGGCTGTAAGCCATTATGGTAATATTCTGGCTTACAGCTAACTACTTCATATTTTACATTTTCAACATAAAGATCTAACAAAAATAATAACCCATTTGGGAGATTATGTTTAAATGTCAAGGAGATATTGAGGCATCCTGTAGGCATTTGACTAAGTTGTGTAAAGATATTAAATTGAATTTGGATAGAGTCAAAGGTGTAGAAGCAACCAGTACAGGTGTAGATGGTGTTTGAAACATAGGTGAACAAGAGGTCATGGAGGAAGCTTTTAAAATGAGAGAGGAAACCAAGAGCTAAACTCCAGAGAACAAAAGCATTTGAGAAATGGACAGAGAAAAGAAAGAAACCAAGGAAGTTCCAGTAGAAAACAAGAGGGTATTATTTCTATTGAGAAAAATGGAAAGAATGTTTGAAGAGGGAGAAAATGGTGAACACTGTGACTGATATTTACAAATGTATTCATTCAACAAATATTTATTAAGTATCTGGTAAGCAAAAGACTATTCTAAGTACTGAAAATTTAACAGTGAGTAAGACAGATAAAATGCTTCCTCTTGTGAAGTTTGTGATCTAGGCCAAACTCACACAGATCAAGTAAGATGAGGAAGGAATAAGATCATCCGTTGGGTTTGGCCATCAAGTGATCATTAGAGATTTCAGCAAAGGAAGTGCAATGGCATAGAGGAGTAAAAGCAGACAGATGCAGGTTCAGGCAAGTGTAGAAACTGGGACTGCAATAAAACAAGACTGTATGGAGTGGTTATTGAGAATATTTGAAGGGTGGGAGAGGAAAAAGTCAGTCAAGAGAGAAACTAAAGAACCAGGAGAAAAGATGAAAACTTGCAGAAAAAAATTTATGAGCATATGCTTGGGTAAATATAGTCTACGGTGGTACAAATTCTACTCTGAGTAATAGTAGTAAGAAGATTCAGTTTGTCAAACACTCCAAATGCCTTATTCTGTCATAAGTACTCTGCTAGATACAAGAGGATAAGCCTTGATTTTAAGGCTGTCTCAGTCCAGTACATTAACTCTACAAGAATAATTAGCACGATCATTTCTTGTATTGAATGAGATACTGTTCCAAGCACTTACAGGGAATACTGCATTAATTGACCTAGCAAACCATGCAAGAAGGTTGATTATTGTTCCTCCTGTGACAGATGATGCCACAAAGGGACAGGAAGGTGAAGTACCTAGCCCAGGAGACAGGCTGGTAAATGATGGAGCCAGGAATCGAAACAAGACAGTTCAAATTCCGGGCCCAAGATCTTATCAACAGAAGTTAATCTTAATCACTTTTGTTTATCCCCATGTGACATTTACACTGAAATGTCTCTTTTCAGGTTTTAGGTGGTTACTTGTCAACGTCTATGAGCCTCAGAGTCAAGCCTCTGGTGTATCAGTGGAAGGTGAGTTCAAATGGATGTTTGTCTTTAGCAGAGCAGAGTGACAAACAAATCAACTGCTTGGAGAAGATTAACACATGGCCTGCTGTGGATTATTGTTTGGCCTGAAAGGCCAGTGCCTGGCAAGCTCCTCTCTGCTTTCGGAAACTTTGACAGTCATGGGACGTTTTAGTTATTCATTAGGAGAGGAAGACTCTCAAGACCTTCCAAACATCATCTGTGACTCTACCTGACTCAACCAGGATGAAATCAGTTTAACAGACAGAAAGGGGCTCTAAACCACAGGAAACATATGGAAAAGGACAAAGGGAGTGGAAGGTTTTAAGGGTGTTTTATTCTCCAGAAATCATCAAGTATAAGAAGAAAGTGTGGGAAAAAAAGTCCTGGAGGACACAAAAAATTACAAGAAGTCAAGAAACATACCAAATGCCTAGATGGACAAGTTGAAAAGCAATAATGTATTCCATTAAGACAATGCCAATAAATCACACTAACACTTTTTTTTGAAAATTGAAAACATACTGCTAATAACCAAAAATGAAAGCATTTTAAAAGAAAATAATAGTGAGAGAGAAAGACACACTTGTCCTTCTAGGTAAGAAGTTATGCTATAATAAAGCTATAATAATTAATGTATTGTGATTCTAGGTCATAGCTAGACCTACAGATCAATGGAACAGAATACAGTCCTGAGAAAGATACAAGGAAGCAGAAAAATTTAGCTGATTATTAGGCTGTTATTTCAAATCAGCAGAGAAACAAAAATATTTCTAAAAAATAGCATTGGGACAACTGGCTAACAGTTTGAATAAAATTTAATTTGGATTCTTAGTGTGTGTCTTATTCCAAAATAAATTCAAGATGGATTAAATATTGAAATATAAAGCAAACATGTAAGAACACCAGGTGAACATCCAGGTGGATATTTTTATCATCCTTATATGATGGATCTTCTAATTATGACATCAAAGTGAGAAACCATAAGGATACATTTGAACCCATAAGAATTCAAAACACGTATATGGTAAAACCCACTGTCCCCAAGATTAAAAGAGGAAAAAAAAATAACATATGGCATCCCAGGATGCTGAGAAAAATAAGATGTTCAGGCTTCTATGATACAGAGTGTGGTTTCAAGACTCATGCAAGAAATATTCCTGAGGATCCTCTGGGTCAGGGGCTCTTCCCAGGGCCAAAGACACAGCTAAGAAGGGAGACTGGCTTCTTGCTCTCACTGAACTTGGTAGCCAGTGATGACTTGGTAGCCAGTGATGAATGAGTGGGAGACAGAAAAACAACAACAAAAACTGTTTAATGTCCTGCAGAGATGAGTACTATGAGGGGGAAAAAGCAGAGCATTGCCTGGGGTGGGGGTGAGGAGCAAAGGATCGGGGAAGATCCTGTTGAGGAGGTGATAGTTAGCCTGAAGGGCTGGAGAACACAGAGCAGCACAGCACAAATCGGGCAACAGAAGGCAAATCCATTCAGAACAGTAAAATGGAAATTCCAGTATGCAGGAGGTATCATATAAAGAATTACAGGGTTCTTACACCATATCAAACATCTGTTTACTATTCTCAGCCCAGTTAGCTCCTTTTCCCACTTCTTTTAAAATGAATGCTTTGCCAGCCTAACCCCGTTGAAGGCCAATTTTATGCACGTTTTCTATTTCAGAATCTGAGCTCTTTTTGAAATCACAATGCTTTATAAGCAAGTTTTTGCTGTTCTTGATTAGCCACTCAGTTGTGTCTGACTCTTTTGTGACCTCATGGACTGTGTGTAACCTGCCAGGCTCCTCTGTCCATAGCATTTCTCAGGCAAGGATACTGGAGGGGGTTGCCATTTTCTTCTCTGAGCCCACATTTCCTGCATTGGCAGGCAAATTCTTTACCCCTGTGCCACCAGGGAAGCCCTTATAAGCAGGCTTTATTTTAATAGAAATTTAAGTTTTCATGAACATATGAAAATTAACCAGAAACTGAGATTTTTTTTTTTAATTTTCTAGACTAACCAAGAAAAAAGCATGTGTCTCAGTAAGGGCTGACATGTGACTAGGGAGAAGATGGACAGAGAAATAGAAATGAGTATCTGTGTCTGTGTACATGCATGGGTGTACCGGGGTGCAGAGTTGTGTAGAGACCCATAAAACATGACCTGGATGACAGGTACCTACATGTAGGAGCACAGAACATAGCTCTCCCAAAGTTTCCAGAACCCACAAATAAGCATTACTCCAGAGTGTGACCCCTATTCAACTACCCATGCATGGGAGCTCAAACATTTGTTTTGCTAAAAAAAAAAAAAAAAGACCATTTTGCTCAATCATGTTTTATTTATATGAAATGATGATATCATGGTAAAGCTATTTTATTGTTCTAGAACTTTAGGTTATATAAAGAAAATTGAGTTTCAGGGGAAAAACATACTTTAATTTTAAAATCTTCAAATTTTATTAAGTGAAACACTGGTTTTGGAAGTCAATCTTTTTTCATAATATATATAAACCTTCTTTTCAAAAGAGCCCTCTGTTTTACCCCACCTCACTTGTTCAGCAAACATTTACTAAGTATCTACCTCATGCCAGCCAAGCCTGACCCAGTTCAGTTCAGTTCAGTTCAGTCACTCAGTCGTGTCCCACTCTTTGCGACCCCATGAATCACAGCACACCAGGCCTCCCTGTCCGTTACCAACTCCCGGAGTTCACTTAAACTCATGTCCATCAAGTCGGTGATGCCATCCAGCCATCTCATCCTTTGTCGTCCCCTTCTCCTCCTGCCCCCAATCCCTCCCAGCATCAGGGTCTTTTCCAATGAGTCAACTCTTTGCATGATGCCATCCAACCATCTCATCCTCTTTTGTCCCCTTCTCCTCCTGCCCTCAATCTTTCCCAACATTAGGGTCTTTTCTAATGAGTCAGCTCTTCGCATGAGGTGGCCAAAGTCTTGGAGTTTCAGCTTCAACATCAGTCCTTCCAATGAACACCCAGGACTGATATCCTATAGGATGGACTGGTTGGATCTCCTTGCAGTCCAAGGGACTCTCAAGAGTTTTCTCCAACACCACAGTTCAAAAGCATCAATTCTTCGGTGCTCAGCTGTCTTTATAGTCCAACTCTCCTATCCATACATGACTACTGGAAAAACCATATCCTTGATTAGATGGATTTTTGTCGACAAAGTAATGTCTCTGCTTTTGAATGTGCTGTCTAGGTTGATCATACCTTTCCTCCCAAGGAGTAAGTATCTTTTAATTTCATGGCTGCAATCACCATCTGCAGTGATTTTGGAGCCCAAAAAATAAAGTCAGCCACTGTTTCCACTGTTTCCGCATCTATTTGCCACGAAGTGATGGGACTGGATGCCAGGATCTTAGTTTTCTGAACGTTGAGCTTTAAGCCAACTTTTTTACTCTCCTCTTTCACTTTCATCGAGAGGCTCTTTAATTCTTCTTCACTTTCTGCCGTAAGAGTGGTGTCATCTGCATATCTGAGGTTATTGATATTTCTCCCAGCAATCTTGATTCCAGCTGTGCTTCTTCCAGCCCAGCATTTCTCCCTGACCCAGTTAATGGCACTGAGTTCCTGATTCCTTGGGGTCCATCAACATTGAGGAACATACAAATGGCAAGTATTATTATTGCCATGATGGACACTCTCCAGCACACAGGCAGGACACAGAGAATTCGTGAATCCTACCCTGTCTCTCATGGGATCTTTACCACTCTTTTCTTCTCAAAGAGCAGAATTAAAGGACTCTTCAGTTAAACCTGACTGCCATGACTTTGCTGATTCCAGCTTAAGAGAGTTAAAATGCAGGATTGGTGCTAATAACTAGACCACATTAAGGAGTCTGAACTCATAGGGCCTGATGTCTAATCCAATAAACTCATAAGCTTCAAAGTAAAAGAATCAAATCTATTAAATAACCCATCCTGCATGAAACAAGTGAGAAAAGGGGGAAAGATATATGCTTTGTTATAAGATCACAAACACATACACACTCACAAACAGAATGGCAGACATACATAGCTTCCTAAACAGACACACTCACACTGTGAGTCACACACTCAAAAGTCCAACTGATTGGATGAGGCCCACCCACATTAGGAAGAGCAACCTGCTTTACTTTACAGATACAAAAGTTAACCTCACCTGTAACACCCTCACAGACACACCCCAAATATTGTTTGACTAAATGTCTGAGCATCCCATGGCTCAGTCAGTTTGACACATAAAATTAACCCTCACATTCATATTTTATACCAGGCATTGAGCACATTCCTTGGCATATAATTTGTACAAGGCTTATTCTTATGAAATGAAGACCTTTCAAAACAAATTCAAATGTTCTCAGCTCTCAGATTGTAGCCATGCTCCAAAAGCAGGAAACAGAGAAGAAGATGAGGAATAGCTAAGGACCTAAATATAAACTACAAAAACTACAAACCAAGGAGAAACCAAGAGTCAAGAGTTACTAGTTATGTTCCTTTAGAGAGAACACACACACACATACACACACATGCACGCACATACACATATACACAGACACATACACACACATACACACATATGTGTATACATAAATACAAACACACACATATCCAACCACCAAACCAAAGCAGAGAAAAAATTGTTGCTGTTGTTGTTTAGTTGCTAAGTCAGATCTGACTTTTGTGACCCCATGGACTGCAGCCTGCCAGGCTCCTCTGTCCATGGGATTTCCTAGGCAAGAATACTGGAGTGGGTTGCCATTGCCTTTTCCAGGAGATCTTCCTGGCCCAAGGATCAAACCGATATACTCCTGCACTGGCAGGTGAATTCTTTACCACCGAGCCACCAGGGAAGCCCCAGAGAAAAAATTCTTCTAGCTGAAAAAGCAATGGCACCCCACTCCAGTACTCTTGCCTGGAAAATCCCATGGATGGAGGAGCCTGGTGGGCTGCCGTCTATGGGGTCGCATGGAGTCGGACACGACTGAAGTGACTTAGCATAGCATAGCAACCCTTTCTTTTTTTTTTTAACTTTTTGTTTTGTATTTGAATATAACCGATTAACAATGTTGTGATAGTTTCAGAAGGATGGCAAAGGGACTCATCCATACATATACATGTATCCTTGTTTAGTCGCTAAGTCAAGTCCAACTCTTTGCAACCTCAGGGACTGCAGCAATGCCAGACTTCCCTGTCCTTCACTATCTCCCAGAGTTTGCTCACACTCATGTCCATTGAGTCAGTGATGCAATCTAACCGTCTCTTCCTCTGTTGCCCCCTTCTTCTTTTGCCTTCAACCTTTCCCAGCATCAGGGTCTTTTCCAGTGAGTTGGCTCTTCACATCAGGTGGCCAAAGTATTGGAGCTTCACCTTCAGCAAGTCCTTCCAATGAATATTTAAGGTTGATTTCCCTTAAAATACATGTATCCATTTTCCCCCAAACTCCCCCTCATCCAGGCTGCCACATAACACTGAGCAGAGTTGCTTGCACTATACAGTGTGTGGGGGTGTGTGTTTGTCGCTTAGTTGTGTCCAACTCTTTGCGACCACATGGACTGCAGCCCGCCAGGCTTCTCTGTCCATGGAATTCTCCAGGCAAGAATACTGGAGTGGGTTGCCATTCCTTTCTCCAGGAGATTTTCCCAGCCCAGGGATCAAACTCTGACCTCCTAAATTGTAGGCAGATTCTTTACCCTCTGAGCTACCAGAGAAACCCTGTATAGTAGATCCTTGTTAAATCCTTCATTTTAAAAACAAAGAAACTGCAGCCCAGAGAGACAGTGTTTTGTCCAAAGCCACACAGCAAATGAATGACTGTTCTAGGACCCACACTCAGGACTCCAGAATATTAGTGCAACACCAGGGTGATACGTTTTGGCCATTGTATTATCCTGCCGGCAGTCATGGGTGCCCCAAAATTCTAAAATTCCTGCTTACTCCTACCAAGCCCTTTGTGATGAGAAGCTGATGTCAGGACAGTGTGACTCTTAATGTCCTTCCAATAGCAAAGCCAGCACTCCAGGGAGAAATGGTTTTTTGTGGTACTGAATGTACAGATTTTGAGAAGGAAGGCAAAATGAATGGGAGGCAGATCCATGAGCTAATTGCTTTGAGATCATTATAATCAATATCAGTTGTCCCAGGTCAAGGCTGCCTTTGCCTTGCCAGGCTGCTGACATTTTGTGCTCTATCAGCTGGCTTCTCGCTTCAAAGTGATAACATTATTGATTTTCATCCTGTCTCATGAAGGCCACCCTCTCACCTCCGATGGATAGATGGTGCCGGTGCTTGTGGTTTGCTCATCCTCAGACTCCTTAGTGGAAAAGGCTTTAGGAGAAAGAACATTATCTTTGCAGTTTCACACCCTAAGATTCTGTCCACGGCCTGAAGAAATACATTTTCTCACAAACAATACTGCCTGATTTTCCTTCTCATCCTTCTCCATATGTAAACTTTTTTTTTTAACCCAAATGAAACTTCCCCTCTTCCTCTCTGTGTTCTGATAATGCTAGGCTTCAAATATGCACCAAAGGTGAGTTGCTTGCCCAGCTCTCTCCCCTGAGTAGACATTGGGAAGATTATGGGTTTGGGGGTCAGAGAGAGCTGGGTTCAAACAATGGCTTAAACATTTTCCAATGCTATGACCTTGGATAGGTTGTCTAACTCCTCTCCAGGCCTTCATCACCCCATCTTTGAGAAGGTAGATGGTAACACCTGTCTCATCACTTTGCTGAGCTCTTTAAATGAGATCTTTAAATGAGAAGCACTGAGTCGGTGCCCATTAAGCCTATGCATCTCATCCTTTTCCTTCTGTCCTGCTCTTTCTTTTATTTATTTATTTGGCTAGATCTGGTCTTAGTTGTGGCACACAGGATCCAGGCATGTGGGATTGAACTTACATCCCCTGCACTGGAAGATGGATTCTCAACCACGGCACTGCCAGGGAAGTCCCCCTCCTGCTCTTTCCTGCACCCCCCACCCCACCACTGGACAGGGCCATGCCTCCCTCTTCTGTGAGTTTCCCTCGCACTACATATGGCACAGGGGTGGCATGATGAAAGTTTGTGGCGTTGAGAACAGCGAGGAAGATAAACTTTTGTAGATGATGAAACTGCCTTGTGGCGAGAATCCGTGATGCTGATGATAGAAACCAGTCCACCAGGCTCCACATTTGACACATGCTTTAATCTCTCTAAGTCTTGGTGTCTCATGTTAGTTCCACAACAATCTGAATGCAACAACCATGCAGACTCGCTGTGGCAGTTGCTGCATAATTTCTTTAGCTAACAAGTTCCAGTCTCCCTTTGGTGCTAAACAGAGATGTCCACCACTCTCTGCACCAGCCCCACCTCCCTTCCCCTGCAGCTGTAGTCCTCAGCCTTCCCACAGCACAGCCCTTCCTAGTTACCAAGAATGATGCTCTGAGACAGGAAGGGCTGAAATAATCACAGTTCCCCTCCCAGCAAGTGACCGTGTACCTGGGACCCAGAGCTTCAGAGCTCTCATTCTGGGCTTCTAGCTGCAGTTTAACTTCTTTACAAACAGCACTTCTTAAACCAACATGCTCCAATTTTAGAGATTAACTCTTTCTTCAAAACTCTTGCTCTGCACCTCAGCCCAGCGGCCAAGCCTTGCTACCCAAGGGCAGGTCCAGATGCTGCCAGCCCATGGGTCTGAATTTCTCAGTGTCTACCACCAGCATTCTCATTATTAGCTCTGCCCACCTGCTGGTCTTCCTGGTTCTGTGCCATCTGGCAGCACCAGCTGCCGGTCACTTTGACATAAACTCCTTGAAAAGGGGGTTTGTCTCAACAGACTCTTCACCTTTGCTGTTGGCCAGCCCTGCACCTGAGTTCCCACCCAGCTCCCAGCCCTCTCCACCTAGCTGTCTGCTGGCCAGTCCATTGCAATGATTTCTTTTCCCAAATACTATTATCACCAACCAGGACCCTATGGGGCCTTCCAGAGCAGACCCTTCCCCCATAACCTCTGCTTTAGTTCCTCTCTGAAGTACCCAGACAATATCTAATGCACATTTCCTGAGTTGTTTTACAGATGCTAAAACCCCTACCAAATGGAAGATGTTAATTCTTTGCTGACCATGAGCACACAGGTCCCAGCCTAAGGACTGATAATGTTAACACCTGTGATACCACCCTGTTACCACCCCATCAACCAATCCAAGAATTGTGCACAAACCAATCACATACTCTGCAAACTTCCCCTCTCTTAACTGGCCCTTAAAAAAAAAAAAAAGCCTTTCTGGGGATTTCCCTGGTGGTCCAGTGGTTAAGAATCTGCCTTCCAATGGAGAAGATACGAGTTTAATCCATGGTTGGGGAACTAAAATCCCACATGCCTCAGGGCAACTAAGCTGGCGTGCTGCAACTGCTGAGCCCAGGCACTCCGGAGCCAGTGCCCTGCCACAAGAGAAGCCTCTGTACCACAACAAAGACCTAGAGCAACCAAAAAAAAAAAAAAAAAAAAACCAAAAAAAACACTTTGCTGAAACCCAGGAGAATTTGGGCTTTTTCAGCACTAACTATCCTGGATTCCTTGCGTGGTACCCTGCAATAAATACTACACTTCCCTTCATCACAGTAGAGTGGCTTTACTGAGCATGGGAACAGGATGACATTTTACAGGCACTTAGTTGCTTTTGTAGAAGAATAAAATTTGTCATCCCAAGACATCTCTTTGGCAAAGGATTATTTCAAGCTGAGAACAAGCAAGGCCCATAACACTCAGGAAGAAAACTCAACCTTCCTCCTAACTGCCTAAAGAATGTAAATAGAGGACATGTTCCAGGGAGGAGCCATCACCAGAGAAGACAGGTATGAAATAGGTGTGTCTCCAGGGAGGAACCTAGAAAAGTCTGCTAAAATTCCTCTCTCTTTCCCATTGTCTCTGCAAATGTGTTTACCAAACATTTGCTTTTCCCTGTCCACGTGAGCTTCCTTCCTGCCCTCTGAAGTTCCGAACCACTACCTTCAACATCCTCTTATTATCTTCAGCTAAAGATGACGGTATCTGAAAGTGAAGATTTAGCCCTTTTTGGCGAGTCACTAGGTTTTCTTGGGTTTCTCCCATGTATACATGTTATTAAATTTATGCTTTATTTCCTCCTATGAATCTGTCTCATGTCAACTTAACTCTTAGATCAGTGAGAAGAGACTAGAAGGGTAGGGGAAACTGTCTTGTTCCCCAGCGCTTTGCACTATTATCAAAGGCATCCACATGTTCTGAATCCCTCCTCAGATGCATGTCAGTGACAGAGGCTCTGTTTTCTTGACTACATCCCTATGTTACCTAAAAGAGCTTCCCAGGTGGCTCGGATGGTAAAGAGCCCACCTGCAGTGTGGGAGGCTTGGGTTCAGGAAGATCCCCTGGAGAAGGGAATGGCAACCCACTCCAGTATTCTTGCCTGGAGAATTCCATGGACAGAAGAGCCTGGCAGGCTACAGTTCATGGTGTCAGAAGAGTCAGATGCAACTAAAGCAAAGGAGCACACATGCAGATGTTACCTGACAGAGTATCTCTTGTAACAGCCAGCAATATTGGAAATGGCACTAAAAATGTGGCAAAGTTATACACTATGAAAAATAGTCAACATGCTTTCAGCCACTTAGCTCAGCACCTGGCAAGCATTATCTCATTTGCTCCTCAACAAGCTAGCAAGACTGATAATATCACTAAACTCATTTCAGAGTTGAGGAAACTAAGAGAAAATAAATGATGGCTCCCAAATAGCAAAACTATTAGGAGGGATTTTGAAACCAGATCTGCCCGATGCCAAAATCCATACCCAACCAACGTGTGCACTGCACTCCATCAGTGAGGCCATCTTAGAAAGCATTTATTGGGATGAACATATAGTGTGGTCTTATTCCAGCATTAAGAATTGCAGACTTTGAGTATCTAAAGTGATAACACTGTTCTTGAGATTTTGTAGCACCTTATACCTTCCAGAGCTCTCCTAGTCATTTGTCCTTCTGGGTGATGGCTCCATTGGTCATTAGTGTATCTACCCATCTCCCTCTGTCCTGAATTTCTTTATTATTTAACCATTAATTTGGTGTTAATTACTCTTTTCCATGTGTCAATTCTTTGGCTTCTGTTCTGTTTTGTTGTTTAACCTTTTCTATTTTGGATCCCTTGCTTCCTGTATCATTTAGAACAGTACCTGATCCATAATAGGTACACAATATTATTTGCCTTGCACACAGTAAATTGCACTCAATAAATTTTCATATATTCTACCTCACTAAATACCTATTATTTTGCATACAGGAGAGTATTTTCTGAATAAATTCATTTTTAAAAATTATAAACCTGAGACTTACTCAGCCAGAAGAAATGTGTGAGCTTGGACAACACAGCTGTTTGGTGACCTCATAAGAACTTAAACATAGCATCTTGACTCCTGGCCCATTGCCTCTTTCCTTCCTTTATTCTACTCTTTCATATGTTGTGAAGAGTGGAAGAGTGATTTGACTGGAAATGATGAAGAAAGCTGAGTGCCGAAGAATTGATGCTTTTGAACTGTGGTGTTGGAGAAGACTCTTGAGAGTCCCTTGGACTGCAAGGAGATCCAACCAGTCCATTCTGAAGGAGATCAGCCCTGGGATTTCTTTGGAAGAAATGATGCTAAAGCTGAAACTCCAGTACTTTGGCCACCTCATGCGAAGAGTTGCCTCATTGGAAAAGACTCTGATGCTGGGAGGGATTGGGGGCAGGAGGAGAAGGGGACGCCAGAGGATGAGATGGCTGGATGGCATCACTGACTTGATGGACATGAGTCTGAGTGAACTCTGGGAGTTGGTGATGGACAGGGAGGCCTGGCATGCTGCGATTCATGGGGTCGCAAAGAGTCAGACACAACTGAGCGACTGAACTGAACTGAACTGACATCTTTAATGGGGCTTCCCAGGTGGCAAGAGAATCTGCCTACAAGGCAAGAGACACAGCAGATGTGGTCTCGATCTCTGAGTGAGGAATATCCTCTGGAGTAGGGTATGGCAACCCACTCTGATATTCTTGCCTGGAGAATACCATGGACAGAGGAGCCTGGTGGGCTCCAGGCCATGGGGTCGCAAAGAGTTGGACACAACTGAAGTGACTGAGCATGCACACATATACATCTTTAACATGTCTTGAAATGAAATCACCAATTCCAGGAGCAAAAGCACAGGACAAGAATCCAAGAAGGCCGTGCTCTGTGCTCCTGGATTTGCCTCATAAGGTGACTAGCAGGACAATTTTTAGCATAAACGTGGTCTGAGAGCTTGTCCCTGGAGACTGATAGGAACAAGGTTGAAGTGACTATTTTGCAGCCTGAGTTGAGGGAGGGGAGAAGTTGACAGGAGCCAGAACAGGTGGAGGAAGCACTAAAAATGAGTGGAAAATGAGCTAAATTGCAGTGGCGACTTCCCCTGGTGGCTCAGACAGTAAAGCATCTGCCTACAATGTGGGAGACCCGGGTTCAATCCCTATGTTGGGAAGATCTCCTGGAGAAGGAAATGACAACCCATCCCAGTATTCTTGACTGGAAAATCCCATGGACAGAGGAGCCTGGTAGGCTACAATCCATGGTGTCGCAAAGAGTTGACACGACTGAGCAACTTCACTTTTTTCTTCTTTCACTTTCAGGATAAGCAAGACCATATGGATATAGAATTGTTCTAGAAACTTAAGGGGCTTCCCTGATAGCTCAGTTGGTAAGGAATCTGCCTGCAATGCAGGAGACCCCAGTTCAATTAGGGAAGATCTGCTGGAGAAAGGATAGGCTTCCCACTCCAGTATTTTTGGGTTTTAAGAGATGTGTGAGTTTACTGACAAGCAGTTCATCCTCAGAAGGGAGCTCTGTGGTACAGGCACGCTGCTTCTACCTTAGCCATTTTTTTAAAGTCTAACAATCCATGAACACAGGGCAAAGGTTTTCCTATTTTAGACAGGTCAAGAGGTATGACAAGAGTTTGGAAGTGTAGCAGAGGAAAAGTAATCTCTACTCTTCTAAGTTCCTGACTGAGACTCCCTGTAATAAAAGATAGATTAACAAGAGAAAAACCAACAGAAATTAAACCTCAATAACTCCCTGGGATGTTCCAGGCTACCACTTTAAATGGGCTTCCCTGGTGGCTCAGACGGTAGAGAATCTACCTGCAATGCAGGAGACACAGGTTCGATCCAAGGGGTCAGCAAGGTCCCCTGGAGAAGGGAATGGCAACCCACTCCAGTATTCTTGACTGGAGAATTTTATGGACAGAGGAGCCTGGAAGGCTACAGTTCAGGGGGCCACAAATAGTCAGACATGACTGTGGGACTAATGCACGTACACACACACCACTTTAAATACATCTTCATCTAAACACAAAAGAAAGATGCTAGGGTGAGGATAGGGACAGGGGAGCCTGGTAGGCTGCCGTCTATGGGGTCGCACAGAGTCGGACACTACTGAAGCGACCTAGCAGCAGCAGCAGGAGCAGACTAATTAGAGGAAGAAACCAGGAGAAACACAGTTAAAAAAAAACAAACATGGTTCGTTTTACATATTTAACTCTGAACCTTCTGTGTTAATGTAAGTTTCCTGTAATTTAGAGTCATCCTTCTCTTCCTGGTACAGGAGAGAAGGGAGAAGCCCTTACAAATGGAGATCTTCTTTACAGATGTCAATTTCTCTTACAAAACGGCAACTACTCTGTTTTCGGAGCAAGTCCTGGATCTGCAGTTTCTCAAAATAATCCTATGCCAAAGAGACATATTTGGGATGGCATATTCTGCTACCTTTCAAAAACATTTCTGTTATTTAGCCCTAAGGAGTAATAGAACCATCTGGAGAGAGCTAGTATTAATACCTCAAGATGTGCGTGTGTGTCTGTGTGTGTGTGTGTGTGTAGGGGGTGATAGAAGGCACAAGTAATAGGCAAGGGAGGTGTGGCATCCAACGTGGGTAAATTTGTTTTCCCAGGATAAGGCATCAGATAATTAAGTAAAAACATAATTTAAGCGACACCAATGGTGACTATTTTCAGTGGGCTCGAGCAATATAATCAAGAATTAAATAGCAGCACAGAGTGACTTTTTAAATTCAGACTTTAAAAGAGTAAACATAATGGAAGCAAAATTAAAGTAAATGAGGTCCATCTAGCTTTCTTTTCTGCATAAAATTGAGGTAATTATGTACAAAGGTAGTGTGATAAGCAATTACATAAAAATAGGCAGAAATGCTTCTGGACCATTTCTTGCCCTTTAGAACTCTTTCTTGGACTCCCACGACTCTGCACTTCTCTGATCCTAGGCATCTCTCCCTCTTTAACTGTACTTCTGCTGAATCCTTTCTGATTTCCCTCTTCCCTTCAGGATTCACCTGTGGTCCTCCCTGAGCTCAGGCTTCAGCCCTTCCTCCTGCAACAGAGGTAACGTGCATTTTCAAACAGCCTATCTTGTGGAGCCCAGAGCCTGGCATTACCACAGTCCAGCTGGACAGCCTGTCCAATTTACTTAACCTCTCTAAATCTTACTAGTTTTATCTTTAAAAATGGGTAAAATAATGTCTACTTTATATTAATAATGATTACATAGAAAGACAGCTTCTAAAGTCCCCTCCACCATGTGGGAACAAAATAAAACCTTCTATTATTTCCTCTAAAACTTTGCTGTGCTCAGTCACGTCTGATGCTTTGCCAACCCCAAGGACTGTAGCCCACCAAGCTCCTCTGTCCATGGGATTTCCCAGGCAAGAATACTGGAGTGGGTTGCCATTTCCTTCTCCAGGGGATCTTTCTGACCCAGAGAGTGAACCCGCATCTCTTGTATCTCCTGCATTGGCAGATAAATTTTTACCACTGCGCCACCTGGGAAAATCTATCTAAAACTCTGCTAACTTCAAATATTTTTTTCTCTCCTCTATTTGTCACCACACTGAAGTACCCTATTTTTATTTTTACTGTAGCAAAATGCACAGAAAATGAAACTTACCGTCTTAGCCATTTTAAGTATATAGTTCGGTAGTGTTAAGTATACTCACATTGTTGGGCAGTCCATCTCCAGAACTCTTTTCATCTTGCAAAACTGAAACTCTATACTTATTGAACAAATCCTCATTTCAAAGTCCCTTTAGCATCCAGTAATCACCATTCTATTCTCTGTCTTTACGAATATGACTACTCTATGTACCTCATAAGTCAAATGACCCAATATTTGTCTTTTTGTGACTAGCGTATTTCACTTAACATAATGTCCCACAAAGTTGTGAGGTTGGAGTATGTGTCAGAATTTCCTTCCTTGTAAAGGCTGAATAATATTCCATTGTATTATATACCACATTTGTTTACCCATTCATTCTTTGATGGACATTTGGGTTGCTTACATCTCCTGGCTCCTAAGAACAATGCTACTGTATATGCTGCTGCTAAGTCGCTTCAGTCGTGTCCGACTCTGTGCGACCCCATAGATGGCAGCCCATCAGGCTCCCCCGTCCCTGGGATTCTCCAGGCAAGAACACTGGAGTGGGTTGCCAATGCATGAAAGTGAAAAGTGAAAGTGAAGTCACTCAGTCATGTCTGACTCTTAGCGACCCCATGGACTGCAGCCTACCAGGCTCCTCCATCCATGGGATCTTCCAGGCAAGAGTACTGGAGTGGGGTGCCATTGCCTTCTCTGACTACTGTATATACGTATGTACAAATATCTCTTTGAAACCCTGCTTTCAGTTTCGAAGGGGAGAGACACAGATCAAAGTAATTATAAAATAAAGTGTTAGTGGCTCAGCTGTCGCCAACTCTTTGCAATTCCATGGGCTCTAGCCCACCAGGCACCAGGATTGTTGGCTCCTATGGTAGTTTTGTTTTAAATTGTTGAAGAACTGCCATACTGTTTCCATAGCGGTTGCACCATTTTACATTCCCACCAACAGTGTACAAGGGTTTCGATTTTCTACATCCTCACCAGCTCTTGTTATTTCTTTGTTTTTTTGAAGAGTAGCCCATGCTAATTATTGTGAGGTGATATCTGATTGTGGTTTTGATTTTCATTTCCCTAATGATTTGAGCAGCATTTCCTATGGCTGTCACCCATTATCATCTTTTTCACATTTTTATTTTTATTAAGTTTTATACCATCATTTCCAATACAATGTATGAAAACATATCCACTTTTATTCTTCAAACTCTTTTCCAAACTTTCTGCTTTTAGAAAATTTCTCATTTACCCAGACTAGAAGCAGTATCCTTATTACTAACTATTGTAAATGACTCTTCCAGTCCTCACAACCCTTTCTTTGCAATGACTGTTACTCTCACTCCTTTCCCTCCACTCTTCCATCACGCTCCTCATCAGGAACCTGCCACACTGAGAAACGATGGCAGCTTCCTGCACACCCTGCAGTATTTTTCTGCATCAACTCCTATCCATCTTCAACACTGTTGCAAAATTAATTCACCTTTAAATCATCACATTTATTTTCTAATTGGGCCTTCCCTGGTGCCTCTGACTGTAAAGAATGTGCCAGCAATGCAGGAGACCTGGATTCAATCCCTGGGTCAGGAAGATCCCCTGGAGAAGGGAATGGCAACCCACTCCAGTATTCCTGCCTGGAGAATCCCCAGGGACAGAGAAGCCTGGTGGGCTATAGCCCATGGAGTTGCAAAGAGTTGGATACAGCTGAGCCGCTCACACTTTATTTTATAATTACTTTGATCAAGAATTAGTAATTACTGTCTACTGCCCACTCTGGACGGAGAAGGCAATGGCACCCTACTCCAGTACTCTTGCCTGGAAAATCCCATGGACAGAGGAGCCTGGTAGGCTGCAGTCCATGGGGTCGCTAGGAGTCAGACACAATGAGTGACTTCGCTTTTAGTTTTCACTTTCATGCATTGGAGAAAGAAATGGCAACCCACTCCAGTGTTCTTGCCAGGAGAATCCTAGGGACAGGGAAGCCTGGTGGGCTGCCATCTATGGGGTCACACAAAGTCAGACACGACTAAAGCGACTTAGCAGCAGCAGCAGCAGCCCACTCTGGAAGTTCTTGGAATTTGTTTTTCCCTCATTTGGCAGAAGTACTCTGTTGATAAAATTATATAGTGGTGGTCTTTTTTCAAATCACAGAAAAATTAAGTTGATAACTAAGGGTTCTTTTTTTTTTTTGCAATTTTAGACTTTTATCCTATTTGTATTTATTTAGCTTTCAACGTTTGCCACTGTTTGACTTGTGGTAGTTCCTGGAGGATCACAGAGTAATGAAAAAATAGTGCACTATTAATATTAGTAGAAAAGCTCAGAACTTATGAAACATATTTATTTGGGCAGCTCAGGTTTTTCCATCATTGTCATTGTAGGTACATGTAGGCATCATTGTTTTATTAACAAGTATATGTCTGTGGTTTCCTACTAGAAAAATATTTTTCTAGCATAGGCATAGTATAATCACTTTGGGGACTGATAAAATTCCTACACTTTATAAGAGAGCTAAATACATCTACATTAACAATTTCCATCATTTACGTGTCTTTCAGACTCTCTGTTACTGAGCCTGGAAGTTCTTGGAATTTGTTTTTGAGTTCTTTTGGCTGGTCTAATAGTTAAATTGACACAAGACATATTAATAGGAGGAAAAAAAAATAATTTGTATGTACAGAGATCTCATAGAAATAGGACTTAAGGGGTAGCCAAAGCAGGAAGCTTTTATAATTTTTAGACAAAGACAATCAATCTCTGAGGAACTGACAAGACAAAGAACCCTAGGCTTGGTTGCTGAATTAGTGAAGATTCTAAACAGAGTTTGGGCTTGTGGTAGTAAGTTGGTAAAGAAGTAAAATGGATCAAGAGTTGTTCATACATTCTTTTGGGGCCCTGAGTTTCCTACCTCTCGTGATAGAGATGTCTCCCCTCCTCCAAGTTCTAGGAAGGTAACTTTCATGTAGATTTATTTCTTGTGTTCAAGGAGACTGGGGGGAAGGTCAGAGCATTCTTCTTGCACTGGCTGTTTCTCAAGTAACTTGAATGAGAAATAATCAATATATTATTGTGGAATATTTTGGGATGGCTTTCCCTGAGTTCCAACACAGACATCTGACAAATTTAATAATCAGTGACCCAATAATTAATTCTGGACACTTCAACTTGTAAAGAGATTGGCTTTTAAAAGATGCCTATGGTTTCCCTGGTTGTTCAGTGGTAAAGAATCTACCTGCCAATGCAGGAGACAAGGGTTTGATCCCTGGTCCAGGAAGATCCCACATGCAATGGGAACAACTAAGTCCGAGAGCTGCAACGATTGAGCCTGTGCTTTAGGGTCTAGGAGCTGCAACTGCGGAGCCCATGTGCCGCAACTACTGAAGCCTGATGCCTTTGAGCCCGTGCTCCACGAGAGAAGCCACAGCAATGAGAAGCCTGCACACTGCAACCAGGCAACTTGAGGATAGCCCCCACTCTCTGCAACCAGAGAAAAGCCCACGCAGAAACTAGAGAAGACCCAGAACAGCCCAAAATAAATAAAACCTTTAAAAAAGAAAAGATACCTAAACTTGTTTACAATTATCTCAGTTTGGAAAGTTGGCCGAAAGGGGAAGCAGCTGTTAGTTAGCTCATGTTCAGAGAAAATTTTCCACAGAATTTTCCTTTGAGGATCCCCCTTTGGGGTATAAGAAATCACAGAATCAAGACAGTATGGTATTAGCATAAAAACAAACACATAGATCAATAGACTAGACCAGACAGCCCAGAAATAAACCCATACATATAAAGCCATTTAATTTATGACAAAGAAGTAAAAAATACACAATGGGGAAAAGACAATCCCCTTAATAAATGGTGTTGGGAAAACTGGACAGAAATGAAAACACTATCTTACACCATACACAAAAATTAACTCAAAGTGGATTAAAAACTTGAACATAAGAACTGAAACCATAAAACTCCTAAGAAAACAGAAATAGTAAGCTCCTTAATGTCAGTCTTGGTGATGATTTTTTGGATTTGACACCAAAAGAGGAGCCAAAAAAAGTAAAAATAAGCAAGTGGGACTACATCAAACTAGAACACATCTGTATAGCAAAAGAAATCACTAACAAAATTAAAAGACTTACTAAAGAGAAAAATATGTTTAAAAATATATTTGCTAAGGAATTAATATCCCCAAATGTATAAGAACTCATTCAACTGAATAGCAAAAAGCCAAACACTTGTTATTTCTTGTCTTTTTAATAGTACTTATTCTGATAGATGTGGGGTGATATCTCATTGAGGTTTTGATTTGCATTTGTCTGATGCTTAGTGATATTGAGCATCTTTTAATGTACCAACTGACCATCTATATGTTATTGTTGGGAACATATCTATTCAGATTCTCTGCCCAATATTAAATACAAGTGTTCTGGGCCCATCTTAATTACTTCAGAGCAGAGAATGAAAGACCTATTCAGTGCTGAGCTAAGTTGACGATTATTGATAATTGGCATATTCAACTCCTTTGGTTCCAGTTTCTACATGCAGAGAGATTTATATAACTATTTGAACTTCTGTACAGCAACTCTGATGCTGGGAGGGATTGGGGGCAGGAGGAGAAGGGGATGACAGAGGATGAGATGGCTGGATGGCATCACCGACTTGATGGACATGAGTTTGAGTGAACTCCAGGAGTTGGTGACGGACAGGGAGGCCTGGCGTGCTGCAATTCATGGGGTCGCAAAGAGTCGGACATGACTGAGTAACTGAACTGAACTGAACTGAACAGCAAGAAAACAACCAGAGAGATAGATAGATAAGCAACATGGCTGAATAAGACACACTGTCATGAATAAGACAATCGTCATCAACACCCCCCCCCCCACACACACACACACATTTGGCATCCATTCACAGATGAAAGTGCCTTTGTGGGAGCTGTGGGATCTAGCACTATACACTAAGGAACCTAGGAAAACCATAGTCCTGCCTATGAACACTCCAAGGGCTCACGAACCAGCTCCAGCCCTTCATGGCTGTAGTCTAGGGGCTATCTTAGGCAATCACCCATAAATAAGAAAAGCTTTGTGGAAGTCAAGGTCCTAGTGGAGACGTACCAACACATCACTGAAGCAAAAAATATAAGTTTGGATACAACAGAGAGGGTGAGAGGAACAGTTTGACTTTACCTACACCACCCTGTCCCCAAGGTGGCATAGCCTGGGACTAAGAAAGTCGTTCTCAGCCCATGATTTCTCCAGTAAGAGAAATGCAGAGCAGGTGAATGAGCACTTAGCTTCCCAAGGTGTGTGAGACACTGCCAATGGAGCATGTTTCTCTCTCACTCTACCCAAACTGATAAACCATGAGGTGTCTGATGAGGTAGTGAGGAAAGGCTGGGAGAGTGGCAGACAGATCTCTCAGAGGACATTAAAGGAGGCAGATCCTATTAACTGTACCACAAACCCCATCAAGACGCCCACCCTCAAGCCAGTGGGGATGCATTCCCCATGTATCCTGCCAACTGACCCATGGGTACACTTGAGCTCCAATGCTCCATGTGCCTCAGCCTCAAACACTTTCACCTAGCTCCCTGTGTATGCTCCAGAAAACAGAAGTGAGTGTAAACTTTGACAGACAGCTAATGAACACATACCAAAAGTCAGCTAGAATCTGTGGGTCAGGATGGGACCACAAAGATGAACAGCACCACCCTTTGTAAAGCAAGAGGGAGGTTGTCAGCAACCGACTCGGTGTACTGCAGAATTGAGAGCCGACATGTAAGCTTAAGAATTCTGCCACAAGAGGGAGCAGAAAGTGTGGAGCAGGTGTTTTCATAGAAAGTTTGGGAAAGCCTCAGAATCTTTAGCAGGGCTGATGGAAAGTATTTCTCTCCTAAAAGCAGGGCTCCAAAATCAATTCAGATGGTGACTGCAGCCATGAAAATAAAAGACGCTTACTCCTTGGAAGGAAAGTCATGACCAACCTAGATAGCATATTCAAAAGCAGAGACATTACTTTGCCAACAAAGGTCCAGCTAGTCAAGGCTATGGTTTTTCCTGTGGTCGTGTATGCATGTGAGAGTTGGACTGTGAAGAAGGCTGAGCGCCGAAGAATTGACGCTTTTGAACTGTGGTGTTGGAGAAGACTCTTGAGAGTCCCTTGGACTGCAAGGAGATCCAACCAGTCCATTCTGAAGGAGGTCAGTCCTGGGTGTTCTTTGGAAGGAATGATGCTAAAGCTGAAACTCCAGTACTTTGGCCACCTCATGCGAAGAGTTGACTCATTGGAAAAGACTCATGCTGGGAGGGATTGGGGGCAGGAGGAGAAGGGGACGCCAGAGGATGAGATGGCTGGATGGCATCACTGACTCGATGGACGTGAGTCTGAGTGAACTCTGGGAGATGGTGATGGACAGGGAGCCCTGGCGTGCTGCAATTCATGGGGTCGCAAAGAGCCAAACACGACTGAGCAACTGAACTGAACTGAACTGAAGACTTGAGAAGGTGACTTCAAATGTAAAGACAGCCATGCAAAATTCCAAGGAATATAAAAATACCAAGAAAGCATGACACCACCAAAGTATCACAATAATCTTTCAGGAATCAATACCAAAGACATGGAGATCTGTGATTTTCTTTATAAAGAATTCAAAATGGCTGTTTTAAGACAGTTAAATGTTCTACAAGAAAACACAGAAAGACAATTCAACAAAATCAAGAAAATGATACATGAAAAAAATGAAAAGTTTAACAAAGAGAAATCATATAAAGGAAGCAAACAAAAATGCTGGAGTGATGAATACTAATGAATGAAATATGAAATGAAAAAATAGTATAGAACATCAACAGTAGCATGGACAAGGCAGAAGAAAGAATCAGTGAGTAAGAGGACATAAATTTTAAAATTATCCAGTTAGATGACAACAAAGCAAAAAGAATGAAAAGGGGCAAAAAATATCCACATGACTTATGGGATACTATCAAAAGATTTACAGAAGCCAGAAAACTTATCTAAGAAATGGTGGTGGAGAGCTTTCCAAATCTGAGAGATATTTGGATTTCCAAGTTCACAAAGCTTGTAGGTCATGAAACAAACTCAGCTTAAAGAGATGCTCATTAAGCCACATAAAAATAAAAACTATCATAAATCAAGTCAAAGAGAGAATCTTAGAATTAGCATGAGAAACACAGCTGGTAACTTAAAGGGAATCCCAATAATTAACCTAACAATAAGTTTATTTAATTATCCAACTAAAGACACAGAGTGGCTGAATAAATTTTTCTTTTTAAAAAAGACCCAATAATTAACTGCCTACAATAAACTCATTTTTTTAAGCTTTAAGGACACATAGAGGCCTAAAATGAAGGATAGAAAATGATACCTCATGCAAGTGGAAATGAAAAGAGGGCCAAGATAACTATACTTACATAGGAAAATATATACAGTAAGCAAAAAACTGTAACAGTAAACAAAGAAGGTCATTATATAATGATGAAAGTGTCAAATAATCAAGAGGTTGTAACAACCATAAATATATATGCATTCAACATCAGAGTACCTGCTTATTAAGGAAACACTAGCAGATTTCATACCGTTCATCCTATCATTTTGCCTTTTCATACTGTTCATGGGGTTCTCAAGGCAAGAACACTGAAGTGGTTTGCCATTCCCTTCTCCAGTGGACCACATTCTGTCAGACCTCTTCACCATGACCTGCCCGTCTTGGGTGGCCCCACGGGCATGGCTTAGTTTCATTGAGTTAGACAAAGCTGTGGTCCTGGTGTGATGAGAATGACTAGTTTTCTGTGAGTATGGTTTCAGTGTGTCTGCCCTCTGATGCCCTCTTGCAACACCTACTATCTGTTACCTTGGGTTTCTCTTACCTTGGACGTGGGGTATCTGTTCACGGCTGCTCCAGCAAAGCGCAGCCGCTGCTCCTTACCTTGGACAAGGGGTATCTCTTCACTGCCACCCCTCCTGACCTTGAACATGGAGTAGCTCCTCTCGGCTCTCCAGCGCCCACACAGCCACACATAGAGGCCTAAAATGAAGGATAGAAAATGATCCCAGGAAATGAAAAGAGGGGCAAGATAACTATATTTACATAGGAAAAAATATACAGTAAGCCAAAAACTGTAACAGTAAACAAAGAAGTTCATTATATAATGAAAAGGCAAAATGATAGGATACTGAAAGAGGAACACCCCAGGTCAGTAGGTGCCCAATATGCTACTGGAGATCAGTGGAGAAATAACTCCAGAAAGAATGAAGGGATGGAGCCAAAGCAAAAACAATACCCAGTTGTGGATGTGACTGATGATAGAAGTAAGGTCTGATGCTGTAAAGAGCAATATTGCATAGGAACCTGGAATGTTAGGTGCCTGAATCAAGGCAAATTGGAAGTGGTCAAACAGGAGATGTCAAGAGTGAACGTCGACATTCTAGGAATCAGTAAACTAAAATGGACTGGAACGGGTGAATTTAACTCAGATGACCATTACATCTACTACTGCAGGCAGGAATCCCTTAGAAGAAATGGAGTAGCCATCATGGTCAACAAAAGAGTCCGAAATGCAGTACTTGGGGATGCAATCTCAAAAATGACAGAATGATCCCTGTTCATTTCCAAGGCAAACCATTCAATATCACAGTAATCCAAGTCTATGCCCCAACCAGTTATGCTGAAGAAGCTGAAGTTGAATGGTTCTATGAAGACCTACAAGACCTTTTAGAACTAACACCCAAAAAAGATGTCCTTTTCATTATAGGGGACTGGAATGCAAAAGTAGGAAGTCAAGAAACACCTGGAGTAACAGGCAAATTTGGCTTTGGAATATGGAATGAAGCAGGGCAAAGGCTAATAGAGTTTTGCCAAGAGAACACACTGGTCATAGCAAACACCCTCTTCCAACAACACAAGAGAAGACTCTACACATGAACATCACCAGATGGTCAACACCAAAATCAGATTAATTATATTCTTTGCAGCCAAAGATGGAGAAGCTCTATACAGTCAGCAAAAACAAGACCAGGAGCTGACTGTGGCTCAGATCATGAACTCCTTATTGCCAAATTCAGACTGAAATTGAAGAAAGTAGGGAAAACACTAGACCATTCAGGTATGACCTCATCAAATCCCTTATGATTATACAGTGGAAGTGAGAAATAGATTTAAGGGACTAGATCTGATAGATAGAGTGCCTGATGAACTATGGACGGAGGTTTGTGACATTGTACAGGAGACAGGGATCAAGACCATCCCCATGGAAAAGAAATGCAAAAAAGCAAAATGGCTGTCTGGGGAGGCCTTACAAATAGCTGTGAAATCACTGCAGATGGTGACTGCAGTCATGAAATTAAAACACACTTACTCCTTGGAAGAAAAATTATGACCAACCTGGATAGCATATTCAAAAGCAGAGACACTACTTTGCCAACAAAGATCTGTCTAGTCAAGGCTATGGTTTTTCCAGTGGTCGTGTATGGATGTGAGAGTTGGACTGTGAAGAAGGCTGAGCGCCGAAGAATTGATGTTTTTGAAGTGTGGTGTTGGAGAAGACTCTTGAGAGTCCCTTGGACTGCAAGGAGCTCCAACCAGTCCATTCTGAAGGAGATCAGCCCTGGGATTTCTTTGGAGGGAATGATGCTGAAGCTGAAACTCCAGTACTTTGGCCACCTCAGGTGAAGAGCTGACTCATTGGAAAAAACTCTGATGCTGGGAGGGATTGGGGGCAGGAGGAGAAGGGGAAGACAGAGGATGAGATGGCTGGATGGCATCACTGACTCGATGGGCTCGAGTCTGAGTGAACTCCGGGAGTTGGTGATGGACAGGGAGGCCTGGCGTGCTGCCATTCATGGGGTCGCAAAGAGTCAGACATGACTGAGCGACTGAACTGAACTGAATGTAAATACACATACAAGAGAATATATAAAGTTACCAAGTCCTCATTTCTATAATTTGTCACAATGCCATCCATAATTGATTGATTTCTATGATTTTCTTCTTCCACAATCCATTCCATGTTTCCACCTCCCCCAACCAACCAGAACTTTAGCTGATTAAGATGATTTGTCTGGGAGAGTAACCCAGATTTTCATTCTCAAAAGTCTGAGTTCTTAATTGTCCTGCCCATCATGTTTTTAGATCCTACAGGAACCTTAAAAGCTTTGCATTAACCTTTACTTTGGGGAATAGAACTAAGTACCCAAGGGAATCCCCTGGGTTCCAGATGACACCTAAACCTTGCCTCTGTTGTGAGCAGTAACCCAGTTTCCCCTTTGAAATTAGTAGCATTTACTCCATCTCATAGAACAACCTGTTGGTTCAGTGGTATAAAGAGATCCAAATGGCCAGGTGACAGCCTCATCTTAAATTTAACTCAGATACTGTTTTATTCCCTGGGAGAAACATTTCCTTTCTGAGCACTGAGGTCTTCAAACCCGCAGACAGCAATGCTGCTGCTACTGCTGCTGCTGCTAAGTTGCTTCAGTCGTGTCCATCTCTGTGTGACCCCACAGACAGCAGCCCACCAGGCTCCCCCGTCCCTGGGATTCTCCAGGCAAGAACACTGGAGTGGGTTGCCATTTCCTTCTCCAATGCATGAAAGTGAAAAGTGAAAGTGAAGTCACTCAGTCGTGTCCGACACCTTAGTGACCCCATGGACAGCAGCCTACCAGGCTCCTCCATCCATGGGATTTTCCAGGCAAGAGTACTGGAGTAGGGTGCCATTGCCTTATGCTGCCAGGAAAAGAAACAAAAAATCTACCAGTAAGTTCTTAGGTATGATAGTGAAAATAGTTCTCAGTACTTTTTGTACTAAGAATCCACTTGTAGAAGCAAAAAGTCTGCAAGTGGGTTCTTAGTACAAAATGAACTAACCAAATAAATAAGAAAGCAAATAATTAAGGAAATATATAGGACTTCATCAAAACTGAAAACTCTTGCTCCATTTGAGAAACTATTAAAAGAATGAAGGGACAAGCCAGCCACTGTGGGAAAATATTTAAATTTCCTTGATTATAAAGGGAATAATAACATTTATTATCATTATTTTTTTGTGTAAGAAAGTCACTTAGCTGTGTCTAACTCTTTGTGACCTCATGGACTATACAGTCCATGGAATTCTCCAGGCCAGAATACTGGAGTGGGTAGCCTTTCCTTTCTCCAGGGGATCTTCCCAACCCAGGGATCGAACTCATGTCTCCCACATTGCAGGCAAATTCTTTACCAGCTGAGCCACAAGAGAAGCCCTATTATTACTTATGTATAACACACTTTTATGAGTATCTGTTCTAGCCTTTTAGTTGGGTTCTTTGCCTTTTTAATATTGAGCTGTAAGAGTTATTTATATATTCTGCTTTCATATCCTTTATTAGATGCATGTATTGTAAATATATTTTCTCAATTTGTAACTCGCCTATTTTCAAGTGTCTTGATGAGCACAAATTTTTATTTTGATAAAATACCATTTATGATTATTTTTCCTTGTTGGTTAGTGTCTTTGGTGCTCTCTGTAAATAATTTTTGAAAATATCAAATTTATAAAGATATTTTCTTCTACAGGCAATGTAGTTTTAGTTTTAATGTTCAGTGCTTAGGTATATCAGAGACTTTTAAGTGAAAAGATTACATAAACTGATTTGTATTTTAAAAGGAGCACTCAACAAGTTGCTTGCATGCTATTAGGGGCAATGATGGCAATAAGTAATCAGTTATTAGATCCCTGCAATAATCTAGATGAGAAATTTGTTGGCTTTGACCAACACATTTATGGTTAGTAGGAGATCTGGTGAGGTGTGGTTGAATTGGGGATGTACTTTAAAAGATAAATTTCCTGATGACAGATAGGATGGGGATATGAGAGGAAAACAAGATGATCAAGATGATGACAATTTTCTGGCCTGTGCAACCGGAAAGATAAATTAGTATTTTAATGTACTAAGAAAGATTTGTGAGTGAAGGTGGAAAGGAATCAGGAGTTAGATTCTGGATGTATCAGTTTATGGGTGTTTATTAGACATTCAACTGGACATAACAACCTGGAGTTTAGTATTGAGATCCAGGCTAGAGCATTTCTCAGAATGTGGATGGTGATCAAAGCCATCAGATTATTCTTTTCTGTTTTTTCAAGTATAGTTGTTTTATAACTTTGTATTAATGTATACACCAAAGTGATTTGGTTATACACGTATATTTACATTCCTCTTAATATTCTTTTCTATTATGGGTTATCACAAGATACTGAATATAGTTTTCTTTGCTATACAGTAGGATCTTTTTGCTTATCCAGTCTGTACATAATAGTTCACATCGAAAGCCATCAGATTAGGTGCCGCTACCTAGGGAGTGAATATAAATAACAATGAGGGATGAGCTCTGAGTTCTAGGGCACTCAAATATTAAGAGTTTAGGAAATAGGAGAAGTCATACAACGTGACTGGAGACTGAAAATAAGTAACAGTAGGACAAAAGCCAAGCTCCCAGGTGGCACAGTGGTAACGAGCCCACCCGCCAAGGAGGAGACGTGTATTCAATCCCTGGGTCAGGCAGACCCCCAGAGTAGGAAATGGCAACCCACTCCAGTATTCTTACTTGAAAAATCCCGTAGACAGAAGAGCCTGGTGGGCTATAGTCCATGGGGTCCCAAAGAGTCAGACACAACTGAGTGATTGAGCACAGGACAGGACAAAAATCAAGAAGGTGTGGTGTCTTAAAAGTGAAATACAGAAAGTCTTTTCAAAAAGAGTGATCAGGGTGGCAAATGGTAAAATGTCAAGTAAGGTCATGACTGAGAACTGATCTTTGGATTTGGTTATATGGGGGCTATAGATGCCGTGACAAGACCAGTTTTGGTGGAATAATAGTGCATAGCATCTAACAGGAGAAGGAAATGGCAACCCACTCCAGTGTTCTTGCCTGGAGAATCCCAGGGATGGGGGAGCCTTGTGGGCTGCCGTCTATGGGGTCGCACAGAGTCAGACATGACTGAAGGGACAGCAGCATCTAACATGGAGGGAGAAACCAGAAAAGGGCTGGGAGACTGTGAAAAAGGGAACATCTCCAAAAGATCAAAAAAATAATTGTTGGGAATAAGGGAACACAAGAGCTGATGGACAGAATATTGTCAGAGACTTTAAGGCTTCAGGGAGGAAAGCCATCCTGGACCATGACAACTGTTAGAGTGTGGCCATGAGTTGACTCATTTGGCTTAAGCGGAGCTGAAGGACTTTGGAGCTCAGGAATCATACACTGTGAAGTCCAGTCTTGGATGAGTTCTACATGTGGACACTGATGCTGCCTGGTGTTGAGGAAGAGCAAGGACTGAACCCAGAAAAGCAAGGCAAGGTCTCATCATGGGCTACGGGCTAAGTAGGAGGGCCACCTTGCCCGTACTATGTAACTGCAGTCAAAATACACACCAGCCACTCTTTCTACCCCGTTACCAGGATGGAACGTTTAAGGAACAAAGCAGCTGCTCAGAATTTTAGGGATTTACCAAAAAAGAACAAATGTGTTCTGTCCTGTGGGCTGCATCATGCCATTTCTCAATGAGCTGAGATAAGTGATTCATGGGTATGAATCACCCGTGACATCTGTCACCCTGGGCCTCTGAAGCTGCTGTGGGTTCATACTGAGGTTAACCTCTTGCTTTTATGTCCCTGTGTGTAGGTTGTGTATGTGCATGACTGCACATGTGCACACACATACACACTCATTGTCACATCATTATAAATTAAGGAATTCAACACTTTTAAATTTAACATCTTTAGAAATGAAAAAAAAAAAAAAACATGTCAAAGGAATCTGAGTGCTCAGATTTGACTGTCTTTCCTATCTTTATAGAAAAGAGCTATTAACAAAACCTGACTCTTGAGCCATTCTCTGGTCTTCTACTGAGTGAGACTCAAGGTAGTGTTTCAGGTGGCTACATGACTGATTCCTTACACTTTAAAATAAGAATAAAATAGACTATTTCATTCACTTTGAATAAGACATAAACTTCAGTTTCCCTGGACTTGGAACTCAACATTCTAAAATGAAGATCATAGTATTCGGTCCCATCACTGCATGGAAAATAGATGGGGAAACACTGGAAACAGTGACAAACTTTATTTTCTTGGGCTGCAAAATCACTACAGATGGTAACTGCAGCCACAAAATTAAAAGATGGTTGCTCCTTGGAAGGAAAGCTATGACAAACCTAGATAGCGTATTTAAAAGCAGAGACATTACTTTGCCAACAAAGGTCTGTCTAGCCAAAGCTATGGTTTTTCCAGTAGTCATGTATGGATGTGAGAGGTGGACTATAAAGAAGGTTGAACTCCAAAGAATTGATGCTTTTGAACTGTGGTGTTGGAGAAGACTCTTGAGAGTCTCTTGGACTGCAAGGAGTTCAAACTGGTCAATTCTAAAGGAAAAGAATCCTGAATATTCAGTAGAAGGACTGATGGTGAGGCTGAAACTCCAGTACTTTGGCCACCTGATGCGAAGAGGTGACTCATTAGAAAAGACCCTGATGCTGGGAAAGATTGAAGGCAGAAGAAGGAGATGACAGAGGATGAGATGGTTAGATGGCACCACTGACTCAATGGACATGAGTTTGAGCAAGCTCTGGGAGTTGGTGATGAACAGGGAAGCCTGGCGTGCTGAAGTCCATGGGGTCACAAAGAGTTGGACATGACTGAGCAACTGAACAGCATCAACAAAGAATCCTATAGAAGCAGCTGGGATCATCTGAGACCACAGGAGATGTCACAGCAAAGCCATAAATGACCAATGTCAGGTGCTTACATAGAAACCACTTATACACAAAAACTGGAGGAACTAGTCCAAATCCTTAATCCCATTCTAAGCACCCATGACACCTTTGGTTCCTACACCTGCCAGCATATCACCTGGAGGATTTTTACCTTCTGTATATAACACAAGCCCAGAGGGCACAAATACCAGCATCACTATGGCAGTGAATGGGTGGGGAGGAGAGAAGTTCCCTGAGTGACGTGCTTCTCATACAGATACACATACGCACACACACACATATACACACATGCACACGCACACACACACACACATTCCAGCTTGGAAACCCAGGGCAGAGGGCCCAGAAGCCCTTCAAAAAGGACAACATTTTTTTCTAAGTTTGGCCCAGCCAATTCCAATTTAAAACTCTTCTGAGTTCCCAAACAATGGTATGAAGGAATTGGGGTGGCCAGAGCTCCAGGCCGTGACTTCTGACCTCAGAGGGATAACAGAGCCCTGTGCCTGCCATGGAGAGCCAATTCCGGAGGTGCTCAACCTCGAGAGGGTGGAGGTCCCCACACCTCTGAGATTCTACAGAAGTATCACTGGGAGGGTGACAGGTCTACTTGTTGTGTTGTATTTTCTTCCAATTTTAAAATCAAATAGTAGTTGCGCGTGTATCTATGTTAGTGCGTGTTTGTGTGGGATGGAGTAAAAGACGTGTCAGAGTCACTCAGAAAGCTTTGTCAAAATCAACAGCTAATCTTTCCCCTACCAGCCCCTAAAATGCCAGGATTCTGATTCAATTACTCTGAGGTCGCGTCTGGACATAGTCCTTTGATTTAAAAAAGCCAGGTAACTCTGACACCACCCCTTCCAGTTGAGAGTATCAGTGATAAAATATCCGTGGGGCCCTATCTATCACAAGTCGTTTGTTTAAAGTTAAAGCAACTCAGAACGCTTCCAGGCATGGCAGGAACATTCAGTCCACAAGAGGCATTCATGTCACCTGTTAATAGTTTTCTACCAAAGCCTGTTCTACCAAAGGTGTTTCTATGTAACACCTTCTTTAGTCTTGCTTGCTGTCCCTGCTTTGCTTTAATCCTTGCTCTGTTTTATTCATTGCCTTTCTCCCTCTTCTCTTTCTTATTAGCTGCTGTAGATGATTCAGGACTCATCAGCATAGCATTCAGGAAGTCCTCATTTGCCGCTGCCTTATTTTAATGCCCCCCGACCCACCCACAAACATGCCTGTCTAGGACCTTTAGCTCTTTCACTGTGATTCTCTGGCTGCCTGTGTTTCCCACAGCGGTGCAGGGAAGGGGCTTGGCTGAGGGTGTCCTCTCCTTGTCAGCCACACTCTGTCCTGCCTGGGCTGTTCCCTGCCCCTCCCTGGTGTCCTCCTCATCTCCTCACTGGGTGTCTCTGCTTCTCTAGGCACCACTGCAGACAGCAGTGGTTCTCACACTTTTTTTTTTTTTTTTTTTGGTTCTCAGACTTAAACTTCATCAGAATTCCCTAAAGGAATTGTTAGAACAGACTCCTGGGCCCCCACCTCTGGATTTTCTGAATTCTAAGTCTGGGGTGGAGCCCAAGAATTGGCTTTCCTAACAATTTCCCAGACGATGCAAATGCCACTGGTCTGGGGACCACACGTTGAAAACCACTGGTGAAGAGGCAAGGACAGGTTTAGAGAGCAGCTCAGTTGGCTACACTTTCCATTAAAAAGGTAGCCCCTGGCCACTGAGTGACCCAGACAACGTATTTGCCTTCTGAGAGACTCAGTTTTCTCAGCTATAGAAATAAGATAATAATAACCTCACAGAACTGTTTTAGGGATTAAATAAGATACTGTTTCCTGGCCTCTGTTAAAAGCAGAATTTTTATTTGATTTTTTACATATATATTCTTTCCTATATTCTTTTCCATTATGGTTTATCAGAGGATATTGAATCTAGCTCCCTGTGCTATACAGCAGGACCTTGGTATTATTCAGCAGGAACTTTATCCATTCTCTATATAATAGTGGGACTCTGACAATCTTCCCTACACCAGCACAGGCAACCACAAGTCTGTTCTCCGTGACTGTGATTCTGTTTCTGTTTCACAAATAACTTCATTTGTGTTGTATCTGAGATTCAACATGCAAGTGATATCATATGGTATTTGTCTTTCTCTTTCTGACTTACTTCACTTAGTATAATCATCTCTAGATCCATCCATGTTGCTGCAAATGGCACTACTTCATTCTTTTTATGGCTGAGTAGTATTCCACTGTATACATGTACCACATATTTTTTCCCTTGTTCTGTCAATGGACATTTACATGGAGAAACAGAATCTATTAAATGAGATTAGAAGACTGAGCACTCGTTGCCAGTCATTTCTAGCCATGCAAGGAGTACTGGCCACCAATGCCATTGTCATTCGACAATCTGGAATGAGTGGCCTTGGCTCATGTGGGAAACCACTTAAATGTACAAAGTGGCAGGATTAGGTCACCTTCCCCTGACACTTAGGCTCTCCAGAATGTACTGTCTAGGGACTTCCCTGGTGGTCCAGTGGTTAAGACTCTGTGCTCCCCCTAAGGCAGGGGTCATGGGTTCAATCCTTGGTCAGGGAACCAAGATCTTGCACACCACACAGCACTACCAAAATAAATAAAATAAAATAAATAGATGTTATCTGCTTGAAGGAAAAATTATGATGTACAAAGAGAAAAATTTATGTGCTGTCTAAATAGAGAAGGAAAGAAAAACCACTTTCATCTTCCTGGTTCTCATTCCCCTCCCTCCCTTACTCATGCCATTCAATCTGAAATCCCATGGCTAATTCCAAGAGGTACATTTTGTCCTTAGAAGGAATGTACAGGGCTTGCATTCCTGTGCTCAGAAGAGAGTGTGGTCTAATGGGTAAGTAGTGGGAGTGGCAGGGAGGTGGGTTCTATTTAAAGCCTCCCCACTGACTCACTGAGGCATCCTAGAGAAACTGCTTCATTCCTCTGGGCCTTGGGTTTCCTCTCATTAAAGGGAGGAGAGCTAACTCCTTAGCAGGGCATGCCTGAGGCCAGGGTAGTCAATGTGAGAAGCACTTGGAGGCGGAGAGGCATGTGGTCATAGCAAATACGGAATCTGGAGAGGGACACTCTTTCTCCACCTTCTTCTAAGTATTACAAAATGCCTACCTCCAGCCAGTGAGGCTGGCCAAGGCTCTATCCTGACCCATCTGAAGCCCTGACCTTCGGAAACAGTGCAAATAATGAGAATTTTGCGAGCCCTCCTGCTGAAACAGCATTGCCCTCTCCTCCTCCTCTCTGAGGTTTGGGGGAGGCAGACTGGGGGACCAGGAGAGCCCCGGCCCAAGAGACTGAAATAAGATATCTGCACATGCCTGTGTCTGTCTCCACCTTGGACCTGCCTGACTCAAAAGCTTAAAATGCTAATGATATCCAACACCCCTTCCAACTCTTTGACACCCCCATAACTCTGAACCATGAGGTCTTTCCCAACGTGGTCAAGAATTCAAGGAATAGAACCGTAGCTCGGTCCCCACTAAGAGACACAGCACCCGCACTCAGTCCTTTCTGCCTTCCCCTGGACAGAGTCTCTGTATTGCCCTTTCACTGCTTTACCCGGTGATTTTTGAGTCCCTGCTTGCCTCCGTCTGGCGACTAGCCTAGACCTGGGAATTGGAGTCCACAAGTTCTGCCTTCAAAGCTCTTATCTCAAGCAAAAGAAATCAGGAAGAGCTCTTCCTTCTACTCAGTGGGTGTAGTTTTAGAAGAGTCTGGAAAAACTTAAATAAAGTTTACATTTATGTGCCTAATGGCTGCACAAGAGCACAGTGAACCCTTCGGAGAACAGAAGGGAAGAAAAAAGGAGCTCTCACTAATAAGGCAGCAGAAAGGAAAAATGGTCACGGGGGTTTATTGATTCATCTTGCCAGGTACCAAGTGAGTTGCTTCACATACATCTGCTTACCCTCTATCAATTTCATGAAATAAATTTTCTTTTTCACAAGTTAAAGTTAAGCACAGTTGGGCATAATAAATTTCCTTACGCTCCCAGAGCTAGTTCGTGGGAGGGCCAGTGCTCCAGTCGATGTGGTCCGGACTCTAATGCAACGCCTCCCAAAGACAGGACATCTGATCTGGTCTCAGTCACTAAAATTTTCCCTGGAAGAGAACGGGCAGTTTCCCCAGATCCATAGAGGAGGCTAAATCAACAAAGTCCCAGAGGTAAGATTGGGTGAGCAGCCAGGATTTAAGAACTGATGCAGGCAGTGTCAGGAAATGACATAAGAAGGGGACGGGGAGGGGGCACAGCCAAAGCTCCTGTGTGTCCCTCCAGGCCATGAGGTGTCATGGAAATGGGAATAACTCCACCCCATTTTTCCCTTTAAAGCTTCTGCTTTGATAGCACTGTGATGGGAAAAGAGGTTTTTTTTCAGGCATTGATGAGGCATTAATAACATTAGGGAGGGGGGCAGTAAGGAGATGATGAGAAGCTCAGAAGAGAAATGATGAAAACTTGGACCAACCTCTTGCTCTGCTGTCTGTAACATTTCAGGGACTAAAGGAGTCCTGGGAAAGCCCACATGTACTTAGAATTCTAAGCATTGTCAGGCTACCTACCTTGTTCCCTTGGCCAAGCTCCTGCTGCCGCTGCTGCTGCTGCTGCTAAGTCGCTTCAGTCGAGTCCAACTCTATGCGACCCCATAGACGGCAGCCCACCAGGCTCCCCCGTCCCTGGGATTCTCCAGGCAAGAATACTGGAGTGGGTTGCCATTTCCTCCTCCAATGCATGAAAGTGAAAAGTGAAAGTGAAGTTACTCATTCGTGTCCAACTCTTAGCGACCTCATGGACTGCAGCCTACCAGGCTATTCCATCCATGGGATTTTCCAGGCAAGAGTACTGGAGTGGGGCGCCATTGCCTTCTCCTAGAAACCACATAATAGGTATGAATTTAGTAGATTAAGCCCTGAAGGTCTGCAATTTCCTAGGAGGATGTTTCAGAAGCAGACCCTCTCCTTAAAGCTTCAAAGCCTCTTGGGGATTCCAATCTCCTTTGGAAAGAACCTAGGGAAACTTGATTTAAATTTCTCAGTATTCTTCCAAATCTACACCCTCTGAAGAGAAGGAAGCGCTCTTTCCGGTATTGTCAGGGAAAAGAGTGGCATTCTCAGACAAAAACTGCGTTCACGTGATAGACAAAAGAGAGCCAGGTGACTTGGAATCAGATCCGCTTTAGACTGTATGGTGTGAGACAAGCAGCTCAAGAGAGTTTGGGCCTGTCCTCGGAGAAGACAGGGCTTGAGTCCAGGCCACCCAGTGGAGCCAGAGGAAATCTGGAGGGCTGACCGAGGGGATGGTAGCAGATAAGTGATGTCACTGAACCATCACAGCACAGATCAACACGGGGCCATCCTGAGGCTCCAAGGAACCTAGACAGAGGCAAAAAGATGTGAAAAAAGTAGGGTATCTGTACATCCACTCATAAGCAGCTGCACTGTCTCCAAAAGTGATGAGTAAATAGAAATGATGACATATCTTGTTCATTTTGAAAATCAAGTCGCTGGCTTCATCTTTACCTCTGTCAACCGAAGAGGAAAAAAAAAAGCACAACCTAAAAGTTGAGAATTATGTTTTATTCAGCAGACTTTCTGGGAACTTAAGCTCAGGAGGCAGCCTCTCAGGCACCTCTAAGGGACTCCTCCAAAGAGGTGAGGAAAGCGCCAGTGTATATAGGAGTTTTTGCAACAAAAACTCAAACATCAAAAGATTATCATTAATTAAAGAAAAACAGATCTCTCAAATTAATGAATTTAGTGGGTTTCTATGTAAGAGATGATAAAAGAGTTTGGGATCATTGAAATCATTCTTTTGATGTGCACCTTAGTTATCTAGGGCCAGCATTCTGAGATTCCCAATCCTGAATTTCATCAGCATGCTCTTCTGGGGGCAGCTGCAGTGGCTGATGGTTTGGTAGCGGCAACATCCTTTGTTTACTGATACAGCAGGTGGCATTCTTCATCCACACCTTCATCAAAGAATTAAAAGGAATCCTCCTACAATGTTGGTAGAAATGTAAATTGATATAGCAACTATGGAGACCAGTATGGATGTTCCTTTAAGAACTAAAACTAGAGCTACTATATGATCCAGCAAACCCACTCCTGAGTGTACATCTGGAGAAAACCATAATTTAAAACATGCATGCACCCCAATGTTCATTGAAACCCTGTATACAATAGCCAGGACATGATAGCAACCTACATATCCATTGATACAGGAATGTGGTACATATATGCAGTAGAATATTATTTAGTCATTAAAAAAAGCATAAAATAACACCATTGCAGCAATGTGGATGGACCTAGAGATTATCATACTGAGTGAAGTAAGTCAGACAGAGAAAGACAAATATACAATAGAACTTATGTATGGAATCTGAAAAAATGATACAAATGAATTTATTTACAAAACAGAAATGGAGTCACAGATATGGAAAACAAGCTTATAGTTATCAAGGGGGAAAGAGGAGGTGCACTGGCAGACTGGGATTGACATAAACACATTACTATATATAATATAGATAACTCATAACAACCTACTGTATAGTACAAGGAACTCTACTCAGTACTCTGTAATGGCCTATGTGGGAAAAGAATCTAAAAGAGGGGATGTATGTATATATACAACTGATTCACTTTGTTGTACAGCACAAACTAACACATCACTATAAATCAACTGTACTTCAATAAAAATTACCTTTTAAAAGAAAAAGAATTTACTTCCCTCGTTCAACTCTCACCCAATATCTTGTCCTCCCACTATTTAGAAGGGCAGCAGGGAGCTTGCACAGCCCACAGAGAGTTGAAGGACCCAAGCGAGTTCTGGTCCCATCTCTGTCCCGTCTCTGTCCCGGCTCCTCCTGGGGCAGGAGCTCCCTGCCCCAGCAATCTCTACTTTGTCTCTTTATTACGAAGAGCGGGAAACCATGAAATGATGGGGTTGGAAGTACAGGCTGCCCTTTTCAGTCCCTTCCAATCCCAACAATTTCTCCTTTGTCTCAGACTCCCACTCCTCTCCCCCATGTATTTTCATCTTTATTTTGGTCTTTCTCTGTTTTTTCTTGCTTATAAAATCTAGCCCGTGTGAGTAATGTTCATATGGTTATGAATACAGTTGGTTCTTTGTTATCTGTGATAATGAGCTTGGGATCATGTGGATAACCCCAAACTGCAAACACTGTTCATATACATGACTGAGGCATATTCCAGTGTGACTAACAGTCTAATATTTGGTTTGGACTGCATTCGTGAAGTATACTTAGCTGGTTAGCAGGATGGGCCCAGAGAGATTAACTGGGCAGCCTTGGGAAGAACTAGGATTCGAGAATGGGTATAAATATTGCCAAATCCCCTCCACCAGCAATGTCCTGTTTATATATTAGACTTTGGTAGATGGTGCAATTAACACTGCAAAGGCCCATGTGTAGAGCAGGCCTGGGAACAGGGTGGAAGCTACACTTAGAAAAGGTCGTCACTGGCCAGAGGTTTAAGAAACTGAGAGCCTCAGAACCACATAAGTTTAGTATCTCAGTTCCAGAATGGCTCAGCCTGCAAGACTGAGGGTCAGCCCTCCTCTCTGGATTCTGCTGCCCCTTTGCTTCATCTTGGGGCTGACAATGTACTAAGAAAAAACCTCTTGGATATTTACAAGTTGAAACAACCCCATAGAAAAGCAAGCCCCATAGGAATACAAAGCCCTTGTGTTCTGATTGTGCAGCCCTGCCATCTCTTCTAGAATGAAAAAGGGAAGAAGCTGTTTCAAGGCTGTAACTACTGTCCTAGGACCCAGGTCCTGCTTTCTCCCTTCCTTCTCCTCTAGGGATCTGGTCTCCAACAGTCTCCTCATCATCAGTTATCCCTGATCAATCCATCAGTAAAGGCAGTTCAAGTGAGCTGAAAGGTAATTTTGATCTGGCTGAGTCGAGATATTGTATAAAGTTTCCTCCACTCAGAAAAGGTTAAAAATTTTTACATAAGATCACAGAACACATAGTTCATCTGGACCATTTTTCTAGATTCCACATATATCCATTAATATCTGATATTTGTTTTTCTCTTTCTGATTTACTTCGCTCTGTATGATGACAGTCTCTGAGGGTGGAATGAATTGGGAGATTGGGATTGACATATATACGCCACTGGGCTTCCCTGGTGGCTCAGACGGTAAAGACTCTGCCCCTAATACAAGAAATCTGGGTTTGATCCCTGGGTCTGGAAGATTCCCTGGAGAAGGGAATGGCAACACACTCCAGTATCCTTGCCTGGAGAATTCCATGGACAGAGGAGCCTGGCAAGCTACAGTCCATGGGGTCGCAAAGAATCAGACACAGTTGAGCAACTAACACACACACAGACACACACACACACACACACACACTGCTATATATGAAAAAGATTACTAACGAGAACCTACTGTATTGCACCAGGAACTCTATCTACTCAGTGCTCTGTGATGACCTAAATGGGAAGGAAATCCAAAAAAGAGAGGATATATGTATATATATAGCTGATTCACTTTGCTGTATAGCAGAAAATAACAACATTCTGAAGCAGCTATATGCCAGTAATTTTTTTTTTTTAATCGCAGGTAACAAAGTTCTGTATGTTATTTTATCTTACAATAAATTTTGAATCCTATTTTATTATTAATGTAACATATTCAGTGCACATTTGGAAATTGAAGTAAATGTATACTGAAGAAAAGGTAAGAGAGCTACACTCTAATACCAGAGATAAGCACCCTTAACATTTTGGTTTTTTACCCTCTTTTCTAAGGAAATAAAGAGACATGATAGAGAAAGAGATAAAAAAACAAGTAGATGATAGATATTTTGTTCATAGTTTTAGTTTTATAATTCACCGTTTCTTTGTAACAAGCTTGTAAGCATTTTCATATATTTAATTTTTCTAATGCTATTTAGTGTGTTTCTGTTACTTTTAATTTTAGGCATGTATAATAATTTGCTAAGCATTTCTACATTGTTGAGATTTTGCTTCCAATTCTTTACTTATTTTATGTAAAATGACAATGAAAATCTTCTTACATCAGTATTTCTTTGTATTACTGGGTTTTTCCTCAGAAGTGATTCCTTTAAAAATGAATTTCAGGGTAAAGGGGCATAAAAATTTTTAAGGATCTTGACTAAATGATCAAAAACTTTTTTAGACAAGTCACAACAATTTATACTTCTAATGGCAGTGTAAATAGCATAACCCCTGCTGACATGTAAATTTTTATAGTGTTTAATAATTATATGTAGTTATTCATAAAGCAAAAAATGTGATAATTCCTTTTTTTTTTTTTTTTGGTTCTACAACATGTGGGATCTTAGTTCTCAGACCAGGGATGGAACCCACTTCCCCTGCAGTAGAAGCACAGAGCAACCATTGGACCGCCAGGGAAGTCCTGATGATTCAGTATTTTAATTAGAATTTCCTTGAATTTAGTTTGTAAATATTTTCCTATGTTTATAGAACTCTCAACTTATAATCTTTGCCCATTTTTCTGTTGGGTTATTCTTTTTTATTCTATGAGCCATTCTTATCAACTTTATATCAGCTATATATTTATGTATGCATGCATGCTCAGTCACTTCCTTAGTGTCCAACTCTTTGCAACCCCATGGACTGTATGTAGCTCACCAGGCTCCTCTGTCCATGGCATTCTCTAGGCAAAAATGCAGGAGTGACTTGCCATGCCCTCCACCAGGGGATCTTCCCGACCCAGAAATCAAACTGGTGTCTCCAGTGTCTCCTGCATTGCAGGCAGATTTTTTGCCTTTGAGCCACTGGAGAAGCCCTATGTTTATGATAAGTACATACATACGTGTATTAAGTTTTACTACCTATGCTGCAAATATTTTTCCTTGTTTGATTTCTTTTTAATTTTGTTTATGATTTTAATATTAGTTTTTTAATTTAATTGTAATCAAATTTCTGCTTTTGCTTTATTATTTTCTCCACATTTTACAATTTCATCTCCACTGTAAAAAGACTGGAGAATACTTATTTTTGTTTTCTATTAATAATTATTTGTTTTTTAGTAATTATTTTTGTTTTACTTTTTATATTTAACTTTATAACCCATCTTGTGTTTATTTTGCACATAGTATGAGGTGAGAATTTTACTGGAGATCATTCTCCAAACTATTTGCTGACTAATCCATCTGTTTGTGATGTTTCCATTATCACATGTTAAATTCTCATGCATGCAGTAATGCTGATGCATCACTCAGACTCCCCCATGGGAATAAAGGATTGGTTCTTCAGTTTCAGAAAGACAGCCCTCAGTTGCCAGACCTCTTTTTGGGATTGCCTCAATAGAAAAAAAAAAAAAAATGAAACAAAACTGTCTTGCCCTGGGTCATAGCTTCCAGAGGCAACCCTCATCCAGCAATGGACTGTTACCAGAGTATAAAGGTCCAGGCTTCTTCCCCCAGTTCAAGACAATTCTAAGGGCTGTCCCAGCCCCACAGCTCCCTGTAATGCCAAAGCTCTTCTTGGGACTGATTCACACCTAAGCTCTTCCCTTTGCCCAATTTCACTTCCATCTTCTTCCATTCTGGCAGGTCTCAATAGCACTCCCTAACCAGTAGCCTGCAACCGAATCTCCATTTCAGAATCAGCTCCAGGCATACATACAAACAGCCTTTGACAGACATACAGTCCCACAGTCTGTAACCCACAATTCCAAAAGTTCAGGAAACAGAGGTTTTTGTTTATAATATTTATTTCGACTGCACTGGATCCCAGGATCTCTTTAGTTACGGCATGCGCATTTCTTAGTTGGGGTATATGGGATCTAGCTCCCCGTCCAGGGATGGAACCCAGCCCCCTGCATTTGGGAGCACAGAGTTTTACCCACTGGACCACCAGGGAAGTCCCCCCCACCCCACCAAATTTTTTAATCATGAGTTTGATGCAAACATTCATTTGGGAACAAAGCATGAGCTGAATCAGTAAGAGACTATTTACCACTTTGATGCATCTTTTTCAATTTCATTGCAGAAGATTCTTGTCTAGACCAACTGGAAGAATTAAGTATTTTTTAGGATGTAACCAAATCACCTTACTAAAATTCAATTTGCATTTGTTTTTATTTAAGTATAGTTGATATACAATAGTATATGTTTCAAGTGTGTAACAGTGATTCACAATTTTTGAAGGTTTAAACTCTAGATTTTAAATTCCAAAACACATCTAGCCCAGAGAGTCTCAGATGAGTCACCAAGGACCTATGCTTGAGTACGTTTTGAAACTTACCTTGAGGCATATGTTGTTTTAATGGCAATATCATCATGAAGCATTCAGTTCAGTTCGGTTCAATCATTCAGTCGTATCCGACTCTTTGCGACCCCATGAATCGCAGCACGCCAGGCCTCCCTGTCCGTCACCAACTCCCGGAGTTCACTCAGACTCTCGTCCATCGAGTCAGTGATGCCATCCAGCCATCTCATCCTCAGTCGTCCCCTTCTCCTCCTGCCCCTAATCCCTCCCAGCATCAGGGTCTTTTCCAATGAGTCAACTCTTCGCATGAGGTGGCCAAAGTACTGGAGTTTCAGCTTTAGCATCATTCCTTCCAAAGAACACCCAAGGCTGATCTCCTTAAGAATGGACTGGTTGGATCTCCTTGCAGTCCAAGGGACTCTCAAGAGTCTTCTCCAACACCACAGTTCAAAAGCATCAATTCTTTGGCCCTCAGCTTTCTTCACCGTCCAACTCTCGCATCCATACATGACCACTGGAAAAACCATAGCCTTGACTAGACGAACCTTTGTTGGCAAAGTAATATCTCTGCTTTTCAATATGCTGTCTAGGTTGGTCATAACTTTTCTTCCAAGGAGTAAGCGTCTTTTAATTTCATGGCTCATGAAGCATATTGAAACCTAATAGATTAAAGTCTCTCCTTCAGCACTCCTGGGCTTTGTTGGTGGCTCAGACAGTAAAGAATCTGCCTGTAATGCCAGGGACCCAGGTTTGATCCCTGGGTGGGGAAGACCCCTTGGAGAAGGGAATGGCTACCCACTCTAGTATTCTTACCTGGGAAATCCCATGGACACAGGAGCCTGGCAGATTACAATCCATGGGGTCACAAATAGTCGGACACAACTTAGCAACTAACACTTCAGCAGTACTATTCCTTTACAATATACATTATGCTATTCCTATTGGTTTATTCTTGGCAATAAACTTTAGGATTCTTTTATTAAATTACAATCCAAATTGAGATTTTCACTGAAATAATATTAAGGATAAAAATTAATCTGAGAAGAGTTAACATCTTTAAAGTATTTAACCATCCCATTTACGAACATGACAAGCCTATTCTTTTGTTCATATTTACTTTTATATAATTAACTGAGCTTTGAAGTTTCTTTGGAAAAGCTCCACACGTATTGCAATAACTTTGCTTTGGATTATTATTCTGAGAGAAGCTAAGAAACTCTTTTTCCCCATTAATTAAGCTTTACTTTTAACTGCTTCTCTGCTATAGACTGAATGTTTGTGCCCTCACCCCCCAATTCATATATTGAAACCTGACCCCCAGTGTAATGGTATTTGGAGGTAAGGCCTTTGGGAAGTGTTTAGGTCTTCAGGGTGGAGCCCTCTTGACTAGAATTAGTGTTCTTATAAAAGAAAGCCCAGTGAGCTCTCTGACCCCTTTTTAACCATGTGAGGTCAGAGAGAAAACAGCTATCTATAACCAGAAAATGGGACTCAACAGACGTTGTATCTGTCAACACCTTGATCTTGAACTTCCCAGACTTCAAAACTGGGAAAAATAAATGTTTGTTAAGCCTCTCCATCTATGATATTTTGTTATAGCAACCTCAACAGACTGAGACATTCCCTTTCCAAAATTACACTAAGTCTAACAGTTCTTAAGTTGGATTTCCCTGAATTTCCCTTGTATTTATTTATGTCATCTGCAAATAATGATAATTTTGTTCTCTCATAAAATATTCATGCATTTTCTCTTTTCATTTTCTACCACGTTGTGCTGGACAATACATTTATAACAATACGAAATAGTGATGGCAGCAGCAGGAATCCTGGCCAGCTTCCCAAACTTAATTGCAATTGTCCCCAGTGCTTCACCATTAAGCCTTATTCTGGCTAGTATTTTATTACACTTATTCTTAATTTTCTACAGAGGTATTGTAGTCTTAGTTTTCTAAGAGTTTCCTTTTTATCTGTAAAGAAATATATTGTATTGTAGCATATATATATATTACATCTGTTGAAATTACCATATTTTGTGTCTTGAAATACTGATGTGTTATAATATACTAGGGCTTCCCTTGTGGCTCACACCGTAAAGAATCTGTTTTCAATGCAGGAGACCTAAGTCCGATCCCTGGGTTGGGAAGATACCCTGGAGAAGAGAATACTCACTCCAGTATTCTTGCCTGAAGAATTCTATGAAGGAGCCTGGCAGCTGCAGTCCATGGGTAGCAAAGAATTGGACTTGACTGTGTGACTAACACTGCATTAATGGATTCCCTTATAGTAAATCATTCTCAAAGTTTAGGACAGACTATTTCATTGTAGTTGGTAAGTTGCACTGATTGTTTACAGAAATATAGATTTTCACACACATTTGTAATTGGGATCAGTCTATAGTAAAAGATCTCACATGTGAGAAAGCAGAAGTATCACCTCAGGAACAACTTAAAAAATGAAGATTTACATAATCCAGAAACTGTAGCAGAAGAGAAAGATAAATTTGAGTATCAAACAATTTTAATTCCCTAATAGAAAAAAATGCTTCATAGCCAAAAGACAAATGAAAATTTGTTATAAAAAATAATGAATTGACAGATCAGTTCCATATTTTACAAAGTGCTCAAGCAATCAATTACAAAAAGAGAAGAAATCCAGTGGTAAAGTAAGCAGCAGTTACAAGTAAGTAGTTTACAAGAGGAAAAAAAATCTATAAATGGACAACGTAATTTGAAATCATGCCCAACCTCTTTGATAATTCAGTTCAGTTCAGTTGTTCAGTCATGTCCAACTCTTTGCAGCCCCATGAATTGCAGCACGCCAAGCCTCCCTGTCCATCACCAACTCCCGGAGTTCATTCACTCAAACTCATGTCCATCGAGTTGGTGACGCCATCCAGCCATCTCATCCTCTGTCGTCCCCTTTTCCTCCTGCCCCCAATCCCTCCCAGCATCAGAGTCTTTTCCAATGAGTCAACTCTTCGCATGAGGTGGCCAAAGTACTGGAGTACTTAGCATCATTCCTTCCAAGGAACACCCAGGACTGATCTCCTTTAGAATTGATTGGTTGGATCTCCTTGCAGTCCAAGGGACTCTCAAGAGTCTTCTCCAACACCACACTTCAAAAGCATCAATTCTTCGGTGCTCAGCTTTCTTCACAGTCCAACTCACATCCATACATGACCACTGGAAAAACCATAGCCTTGACTAGACGGACCTTTGTTGGCAAAGTAATGTCTCTGCTTTTTAATATGCTGTCTAGGTTGGTCATAACTTTCCTTCCAAGGAGTAAGTGTCTTTTAATTTCATGGCTGCAATCACCATCTGCAGTGATTTTGGAGCCCCCAAAAATAGTCTGACACTGTTTCCACTGTTTCCCCATCTATTTCCCATGAAGTGCTGGGACCAGATGCCATGATCTTTGATAATTAAAGAAATACAATTCAGATTTATGATTTAAGCCTATTAACACCCTGTCCTGGCAAAGATATGGCAAAATAAGCACTTAATATCCCTTATTGTTTTTAGAGAAGGACTTGGCAATGGTTATCAAATTTAAAGTCCATGCATATTAGATCCAGCAATTCTGCTGCTAAGGATTTACCATATAGCTCTATTCACAAAATATATGTAGAAAATGCAAAACTAAACCAAAGCAACCTATGTATTAGCCAACAGAAGACTAGCTAAACAAATTATGTTCATTTTTAAGTTGAAGAATAGTTGATTTACAACGTTGTGTTAGTTTCAGATGTATAACAAAGTGTATATGTATATAAAATATTCCTTTTAAGATTCTTTCTCTTTATAGGTTATTACAAAATATTAAGTACAGTTCCCTGTGCTATACCATAGGTCCTAGTTGGTTATCTATTTTATGTCTAGTACTGGGGACAGAGGATGAGATGGCTGGATGGCATCACTGACTCGATGGACGTGAGTCTGAGTGAACTCCGGGAGTTGGTGATGGACAGGGAGGCCTGGCGTGCTGCGATACATGGGGTCGCAAAGAGTCGGACACAACTGAGCGACTGAACTGACTGACTGGGTACATGCGTTTTTGATAGAATAATATATTGCCATTAAAAAATAGATTGATCTGTGTGTGCTGATACAGAAAATTTTCAATATAAATTATTAAATGAAAGAAAGGAAGTTGCAAAGAAGTGAACATAGTCTGGACGATCTTGTAGATATATTGAAAGATGGATAAAGATAGATACTGTGTGTACATAATTTTCACTTTTCATACTAGAATGTTACCTTTGGGGACTCAATTTAAACAAGATGGTACAGAGGGATAGTGTCAAGGACACTTTTCGTTATACTCTCTGTACTGTTTGAACCTATTTGAATGCCACTTCTATTAAAATATAATATAAGCAAAGATTTTCTAAGAGTTTCAAAATTCATTTTCTGCTATATACTATACTTTTCTATATTAAATTGATAATAATATTAAAAAATCTATATTCCTGGGCCCCATAGTTAATGACTCTGATCTGTGAGTAGTGGGGCCTCGGAATCTGAAATTTTTACAAACATTCCCAATAATTTATGAATGTAGCCAAGAAACACATTAAAAAAATCTCAGTTCTATACCTATGCAGCTTTGTTTTACCTCATTTGGATATTACAGCAAAGTTAAGCTAGCACAATAAATTATTTTCATTCTATGATTTTCTATTTCTGAAAGAAATCTATGATCTGTGATTTCTATAATTTTCAATATAGTATCAGAATTATCAATATCTTGACAATTTGTGGAAAAAAAATACCAGTAAAATAAGTCTTTGTGGAAATAATTCTTTATACTGCATTTACTTTCTTCCAAAGCAATTTTTCTATTTAGTCTTCCATCCTTTTTTTTAAATCATATTGAGTCAATTACATTTTCAATTTAGATAATCCAGATTTTCAAACTTATTGCCATAGAGTTGTACAAAGAAAACTCTAATAAATTTCTTCTCTATTTTATAGAGAAGGTCTATTTTATAGCCCATTTCTTATTTCTCAGTTTTATTTTTGAGTACCTTCGCATTTTCCCTTTATTATTCTTGATCTATTTTATAAGTATTTTTAAATAGATTGACCCTCAAACTTTTTAACCAATACCAATTATTATGCTTCTGTTCATCAACTTTTTAGTATCTGTTTTTATTTTTATTATTTCTCCCTACTTTACTTAAATTTGTATTTTTGTTTTGAAATGCAAAAGTCACTGTCTTCCTTTTCTGCTTAATCATAAAAGCACGTAAAATACTGAAGTTGACCATAAGTATAATTCTAGCCTCATATCACAATTTAATATTTTCTCAGTATTATTTCATGACCTATAGAAATAATTTTATTTTTTTGTTTAGTTCAGTAGTTAAGAAATTATCATGCAGTTGAATATTATTGTTTTAATTATTTGATCAAAAGTCAAAGGTGTCAGAAAATGTAATTATTCTATATCTGTATTTTGAAATCTACTGAGGTTTTCATTGTATTCTTCAATTTTATATGCTTTGTGAATGTTTTAAATGTGTATTCTATTTTTAATATGTATTAATTCATTCTTGTTAGATAATCTTATTATTTAACTCTGTTCTTTGGATGGAATGATGTTAAAGCTGAAACTCCAGTACTTTGGCCACCTCATGCAAAGAGTTGGCTCATTGGAAAAGACTCTGATGCTGGGAGGGCTTGGGGGCAGGAGGAGAAGGGGACGGCAGAGGATGAGATGGCTGGATAACATCACTGACTCGATGGACCTGAGTTTGAGTGAACTCCGGGAGTTGGTGATGGACAGGGAGGCCTGGCGTGCTGCAGTTCATGGGGTCGCAGAGTTGGACACGACTGAGTGACTGAACTGAACTGAAACTACATTATCTGTCTTTGTCCTTGATTTTTGGTTCTCTAATCTTTCAAAACATGAGAGGGGTGTGGAAAATTTTCCTATAACAATTTTACTTTTATTTATGTCTTTGTTCTTTTATTTTAGATGTATATTTTTCAGCTCATTTTAACAGTCTTTAACTTATTAAAATATATACTTGTCTTGACCTCAGATACTATATTTTATTCATGTAGTCATTTAGCAAATATTTAACATTTGCTGTGCATGAGTAAAAGTTCAGCAAGCCATTCGATAGAGTCCTGGCCAATGAAATAAGCAGAAGCCTGTTCGAGTGACCGACTCTCCCTCTCTCCTTCCGCCTACACGGATGCGGTCAGCAGGCTGCGGTCACAGCAGCCATCTTGTGAGCGTGAGGGAAGGCCCAAGACTGGGAGATATACCTCCCAACGTTATTTACTTCCTGAAACAACACAAAAAGCCATCTACCTCTGTAAGTCTTGATATTGGAAAAATTTTTTAAATAACAGTAATTGAAGCTACTGCTAAGCTAAGTCACTTCAGCCGTGTCCAACTCTGTGCGACCCCATAGACGGTAGCCGACCAGGCTCCGCCGTCCCTGGGATTCTCCAGACAAGAACACTGGAGTGGGTTGCCATTTCCTTCTCCAATGCATGAAAGTGAAAAGTGAAAGTCAAGTCGCTCAGTAAGTGACCGACTCTTCGTGACCCCATGGACTGCAGCCTACCAGGCTCCTCCGTCCATGGGATTTTCCAGGCACGAGTACTGGAGTTGGTTGCCATTGCCTTCTCCAATTGAAGCTACTATTCGTTGGCTTTTGTGTACCTGCAACTGAATATATTCTTAATTAATATGTCTTTCCATACACTTCAAATTTTTCAAAGGTGTATTCGAAATTGCAAATTTTAGTTATAAATTAAGTACCCTGCAATGACTTTCTATATAATAAAAGAAATTAAAATACTTTTAATCCTCATTTTCCAATCCTTGTAAGTATAATTTGTGAAATCAAAATTTTATTTTTATTGAATTTTTACATCATGTTACATTTGTGTTTAATTTTATAATTATAGTTATAACAATTATTTATAGTTAACATTTTGTGCTCTATTTTGAACTCTATAGTTCTTTAATGATTAAATGTGTTCATTCTCAGGTAAAACTGATTCATCTTTTGGGCAGCTGTCATATGTCTTCAGGCACAGTTGCTAGAAGTTACAAAAGTGATATTTTTCTTTTAAATCTTTCCATAACTAAAAACGCCTATCTTTTTGCCTTTAAGCATGAACAACATGTTAGAAAGCAATCTCTTGTCTACTGCAGAATTCTTGGATTAAAATTTTTCATTAAAACTCCACATTTTTAAAACTGTCTTGTGAATTTTTTAATAAGGTACTATGAAGAATAATCTAAGGGCACAACGAGTTTTTTCCCTTGTTGAACTACAGTTTTTAATTCTCTAAAATAAAATGTTGCAACAATGTAATACTTTATGGATAATTCACCCTGAAAAATGTCAAGCTCTTTGAATCACAACTCACATGATTCTAATGATGATGCTGGTAGGTAGTGATGATGATGAGGTTCAGGTTGAAGATGAGGATGATGGTGATGATTTTAGCTCAGGAAAGTGTCTTACTTTGTATATTCTTTTATTCCTTCCTTTGTTTTGGTCTCTTCTGAAAGTTGTGTATGTAAAATTAGTTTCTGTTCTCCATATCAACTTCCTCTCCCTCATTTAAAAAAAATATTACTTCAGCATTCATAAAGAGATACAGTTCATCTTCTACACCATTGAGTTGAATTTCTGCAGTATCAATTCTATTTCTTATCTTCAAAGCATATTTTACTTCTGCTATTGCATTTTTAAGTTCCCAGAATTCTCTTCTCACTTCTGTCAGATCTTTTTTCATGTCTGCTGGCTCCATAAGAACACTTTTATCTCATTTCTCAACCCTGTTTCACAAGCCCATGCTTCTCATATTTATTGAGACTATAAAGAGAACATCTAGCTTATTTTTCTTCTTTTTTCTCTACCTATGTTTTTTCTCACACAGCATTTTTCTCATGTAGTATAGACTTCTGAACTATTAGACTGTTTCTCGTTAATTTCATTGTATCTTTCTGTTTGTTCATCCTTGAATATTAGAAGCTGAGGATTTATTCTGTCACTGAATATTTCTTTTTAAAAAGAACAGTTTTGGCCACACTGGGAGGTGTGCAGGATCTTAGTTCCCTATCAGAGATCAAACCCATGCCTCCTGCAGTAGAAGCACAGAGTCTTAAACACTGGATGACCAGGGAAGCCCCCTGTCACTGAGTATTTCTTAACAGGTTATTCTTTCCAGAGATTAGCAAATATTTGGCCAATAGCCTTAGTTTCTGAGTGTTGAACTTGACATCTGAATTATCATAGCTGGTTCGATGGAAAGTAGAATGAGTGAGTCAGGTATCTTCCCATCCTACCAAAAATCCTTCCTTTTCCTAGAAAGGGAAAGCCCATGTTACATGTTTTAAGAATGATAGACCATAAATTTTTTTTCACTTGAATGTGATTAAAAAATAAGCTAGTACACTTTGATTACTAACACCCAATACTCTATAGAAAAGTGATACAGGAGAGTGGTTAAAAGTACCGATTTGGAGACAACTTGTGTTTCTACCTCTTATAACTCCTTAAATAGTGACATCAGGAGATTCACATCTGCGGGTTTTCTCGTATGTAAAATGGTGCTCAATGATACCTATCTCAGAGGCCTACTGGGAGAATTAAATAGTGTATTTAGGATATATGCATCCTATTATTAAAGTATGCCAGGCACTGTTAATACAGAAATTAGTACATGCTGCTGCTGCTGCTAAGTCGCTTCAGTCATGTCCAACTCTGTGCGACCTCACAGAAGGCAGCCCACCAGGCTCCCCTGTCCCTGGGATTCTCCCGGCAAAAACACTGGAGTGGGTTGCCATTTCCTTCTCCAATGCATGAAAGTGAAAAGTGAAAGTGAAGTCGCTCAGTCGTGTCCGACTCTTAGCGACCCCATGGACTGCAGCCTACCAGGCTCCTCTGCCCATGAGATTTTCCAGGCAAGAGTACTGGAGTGGGATGCCATTGCCTTCTCCGTTAGTACATGACATGCATTCAATATATAGTAGCAACTATAGATATTTTGTTAGTTGCACAGTATTTTGTAAGACGTGATAGTTCTCCCTTTTTTGTTTTTATTAAACCATCTGTATTAATTTATTTGGACTACCTAGTACTCAAATTGCTAAATAAATACAATGACACTTGAAAAAAATTAATTTATTGTTTTATTCACATAAAAATTCACATAAAAATACATGATTACTGGGTCATAACAGGCACTGATCAAGTTAACAAGATTACAAATCATTCCAAGAACTTTAGGAGGTATTCAATCAGAATATAATTCAATTTTCACTCAATTTTCTGTACTGATGATAAGTAGATCAAGAATTTCATGATTAAGTCTTTTCACGGACTAAGAAAGACTACAATATATCCAATATTTGATTTCATTTTTATCAGGTGAGAATACTTTCACTGATGACATTTTTTGCCAACTTGAGTTCACAGAAAGAACGTTTTCTGCTGTTGTTTAGTCGCTAAGTCACGTCTGACTTTTGGCAACCCCATGAAGTACAGCCAGCAGGCTTCTCTGTCCATGAGATTTGCCAGGTAAGAGTACTGGAGTGGGTTGCCATTTCCTTCTCCAGGGAATCTTCCTGACCCAGAGATCGAACCCATATCTCCTGCTTGGTAGGCAGATTCTTTAGGACTGAGCTACCTGGGAAGCCCTCTCAGTTATTTACAAATATCAAAATAGATTGGTCATACTGAGAGAAGTAAGTCAGACAGAGAAAGACAGATATATATGATATTTCTTATATGTGGAATCTTAAAAACAATGATAAAATTAAAATTATTTACAAAACAGACTTAGAGATTGAATTTATTGCTGCCAGAGGGGAAGGGTGGGAGGAGAGATATTCAGGGAGTCTGGGACTAACGTGTACACACTGCTCTATTTTAAATGGATGACCCACAAGGACCAACTGGGGACTCTGCTCCATATTACATAACATGGAAAAGACTCTGCTCCCTATTACATAAATGCAAAAAGAATTTGAAGAAGAGTAGATAAGTGTGTATGTATAACTGAATCACTTTGCTGTACCCCTGAAACTAACACGACATTGTTAATCAACTATACTCCAATGTAAAACTAAAAGTTAAAAAAAATGGATTGAGAGGGAGGAAACTGGAGAACTTGAGGGGCTAACAAGTTGAAAAAACACTACCTCTTTTTATCTGGCTAGCCCGCAAACATAACCTTGATCCAAGATACAACCAAAGTTGAACATGTTTCTTCACATAGAAAAATTAGGAGCAACTTTAATAACTGCTGCTCTATAATTGAATGGATTCCTTTAAAACTTGATGGAAGGTTTCAAACTGAAGTTCCACATACGAGGGCTTTCCATAGTCACTGAGTTCTGAATCACTGCTAGACAGGACTGGAGGGGATGGAATGCCTTACACTATTCCCTTTGGCTAATCAGCCTCTAGGGACAGCCAGGGGGCCCCATGCGAAAACCACAGGTGTCATCTTGAACTCAGGAGCTACCGAAAGCACAGTGGACTGAGGTTGTTCACTCCTGCTCAAGGGAGCCACCTACTGTGCTCCTCTTACACTGTCCATGTGCAGCCTAGGTAAAACAGGACTTGGGGGTTGGGGGTGGAGAAATTACATTTTTAATAATTCAAAACTATTTTAGTGGCCTTTTTCAATTATAGAATGTAAGATCTAATCCGTAACTTTGAGAATCTATCCATGACTTTCATTTATAAAGTATAAAATCGATCTGTGACTTTCTATCTAAAGTGCAATAGTTCTTAAAGAAAAGTATTCATTTGACTAGATATGTAAAATGCTAGAGGGCACTAGTAATGAAAAATCTAGCCAAGATAAAAGTATCTTTTCAACGATGAAGGAAGTCAGTGGCTGGGGAGAAGGGAGAGATGAAGGATATTTAAAATAGGCCACATCCTTCTGGTTCACATTCAGAATCAGCTCTACCTAAAGGTCCCTGAGTGTAACATTTACTCTGATATTTAGAACATGGCACGGGATTGGAGACTCATTTCTAACCAACCAATCAAACTATATGATTTTGCACAAATCCATTTATCTCTCTGAACCTCAGTTTAAGCATCTTAAATGCAAGGACAATAGACTGGATCAGAGGCTTACAACTACATGTTTAAATAAATGTTGCCAGAACACAAGTAAATGGAAAAAGATAAAATCAGAGTGACTTCAGAGCGCTCCTAAGGAGCCTTAAGGCTCTGTGGGACTCAGTCTGCCAACGACGAGACCAAGTGATTTCTTAGACATTCTCGGAACTAACATTCTATTACTCTAAATGAAAACATGTTAAACAACGAAACCCAGAGCTCTATGTCTCCACCTATATAATATGTCATGAGGTTCAGCACTGTGAAAACTGGTCCGAGTTGTGCCATTCCAAATGTGAGAAAGAGAAAATAACAAGAAGGAAAAATTGGTTGGCTCTGACAGAACCAAACAGAAGGTGATTAGTATGTGTGGATTGTTGCCAGAGCTCTAGCCTCCCCTCGGAAAAATTGCACATGCAGGGCACCAAGCCCCTTCTAATGAAAAGAGATGGAATGCACAGAAGGACTTGCTAATACAAATGTTCTTAAACTTGAACTCAGCAGGATCAACTTGTATGGTGAGACATTTCTGACACTGGAGAGAAAAAAAAAGTGCTTAGTATGAAACCTTTGTCCTCACAGCAGTCTTGGCCCTGTTTATGGCTTTGTGAACTAATGTAAATTGAATAGAGCAACACTCTCAAACCACACTGGACTTGATAGTATAAATGAGGAAAAGATGGGGAGTGAGAGTGCAGCTTCATTTTTATTCCATGAAGTCAACACATTATAAAAGTGCTGTAATTCACATGACAAGTGTCCAGAGCTCTCCTCACACTTTCTGTCCTAAACTCAGCCTCCCAACTTCTTTCCGTTCTCATCACACATCCAGTCCTGGGTGATGCCAGAAATTGTATCACAGTTAATGGCTTATGATTATTAAGGGAAATGGACTTTTTACTGAAGTCTTATCTTCAACAATTCTGGTTCCATTCCTTTGCTTTCTTTAGTCTTGACATAGAGCTCTTTGCATATTCATTCTTGACATGCCCAGTTTCCTTAAATATTTGGGGGTACTGTCAATCCTCAGTAGATATATCTTTGGTAAAACAGATATATTTCCTGTGTTAGTTGTCTGCTCTTGCATAACAAATCACTCCAAAATTTAGTGGCTTAAACAGTACATATATATTATTCCGCAGAGTATCTATGGGTCAAGAATTCAGGAGCTGGATGATTTTCACTTGACGTCCCTCATGAGGCTGCAATCAAGTTGTTGGCCAAGGTTACAGTCATCTGAAGGCGCATCTGGGGCTGGAGGATCCACTTACAAAATGGCTCACATAGTTGTTGGCAGGACGCCTACATTCCTCATTGCTCTTGATAAGTGGTCTTAGTTCCTCACCGTATGAATCTTTCAATAGGGCTGCTTGAGTGTCTTTACAACATGGCAGCTGCTTTCCCCTAGAGTGAATGACCAAAAAACAGACAGCAAGGAGACCACAATGCTTCTTATAATCTAGTCCCAGGGGCACACTCTATTGCTTCTAGAATATTCTGTTCATTACAAATGAATCACTAAAGCTGAACCCATGGGGTGAAGGGGAAAGATCAGGCTCCATCTGTTTAAGGCTGGATTATCAAGGTATGTGTGGACATATTTTGAAACCTCCAGCCTCCCTTCAGGCTAACCTAGAATATGAAAATGGAAACTTTGAAAACAAATTACTGCAAGAACGGCAACTCAAATGACCAAAGACTTTTATGTAGGATTTTGTTAGTCCACAGTGACACACTCCACATTAAGTATTGGTTTCAGTTCAGTTCAGTTCAGTTCAGTCGCTCAGTCGTGTCTGACTCTTTGCGACCCCATGAACCTCAGCATGCCAGGTCTCCCTGTCCATCACCAACTCCCAGAGTCCACCCAAACCCATGTCCATCGAGTCGGTGATGCCATCCAACCATCTCATCCTCTGTCATCCCCTTCTCCTTCTGCCTTCAATCTTTCGCATCAGGGTCTTTTCAAATGAGTCAGCTCCTCACATCAGGTGGCCAAAGTATTGGAGTTTCAGCCTCAATATCAGTCCTTCCAATGAACACCCAGAACTGATCTCCTTTAGGATGGACTGACTGGATCTCCTTGCAGTCCAAGGGACTCTCAAGAGTCTTCTGCAACACCACAGTTCAAAAGCATTGGTTTATAGATCATTAATTAATACTTGACAACAGAAGATCTGTAACATAAACTTTAAGAAGTAGGAAGAATTGCAGGTTTCTCTGTAATGATGGTGTAAAAGAATAGGGAAATTATTTAATTCATAGAACAGACCTGAAGTTTACAGGAAAGGCCTTAGAACTTCTCTGCTAGTACAATGCAGGGAAGTCAAAACAGACATTAATAATCATCTAAGATGCTAACAATAATGTTAAGCTGGTAATGAAGAAGAAGAAATTGAGTGCTTAGTGAGTGCAGTCGTTTCTTCTTTGAAATTACTTTTATGATTTTCCCAAATTTTATAATAGCCGATGGAAAAAAAGAAGTAGCAAAAACTGTGCCATTTTAATTGCGTGTGTTGGGGTTGGGAGGAAGAGACCAAAGCTTAACATTAGCATACCAAAGCCAAAATTAATTTTTGCCAAAAGTAAGTAAACAAAAAGCAGTCAAATTAGGTTTTCTCTCATAGAGACAATCAACTTGTTTGTGTTATTTTATTTGTTCATTTTCCAACTGGTTGTTTCAGCAACACACAAATATAGCATCTCCTCTCCTTTCCCAGGGCTTCCCAGGTGGGTGCTAGTGATTAAGAACCTGCCTGCCAATGCAAGAGACATAAGAGATGCAGTTTGATCCCTGGGTCAGGAAGATATTCTGGAGGGGGTCATAGCAACCCACTCCAGCATTCTCAGCTGGAGAATCCCTTGGATAGAGGATCCTGGAGGCACATGCACTCCCTTTCCCAGCAATAAATAAATAAAATGATTTTCTTGGTAGAGCCAAAGACATTTATACTCCTGAAACAAACTCTTTTTAAGCCTCACTGATAAATAAAGATGTGTCTACAAATTTCTTAAATAAATACTGCTCCTTCTTAGCAAGTAACTAGCTGTGGTGGATTAAATAATAGACAAGAAATGGTAAGGAGTTTCCATGCTTCCTGACATTTATCTCTTGATATGCTCAGTCACTAAGTTATGCCTGAGTCTTCTGTGACCCCATGAACAGTAGCCCAGCAAACTCCTCCATCCGTGGGATTTCCCAGGCAAGAATATTTGAGTGGATTCCAATTCCTCCATATGTCTTGATGGGGACCATTCATTTACCCCCTCCTGAGCTGTCCAGCTAAGAACCCTGTATTTCCTCAATGAATAACACTTCTCCCATCTGCACCTGCTGCTGCTGCTGTTGCTAAGTTGCGTCAGTCGTGTCAGACTGTGCAACCCCAGAGATGGCAGTCCACCAGGCTCCTCCGTCCCTGGGATTCTCCAGGTGAGAACACTGGAGTGGGTTACCATTTCCTTCTCCAATGCATCAAAGTGAAAAGTGAAAGTGAAGTCCCTCAGTCGTGTCTGACTCTTAGCGACCCCATGGACTGCAGCCTACCAGGCTCCTCCGTCCATGGGATTTTCCAGGCAAGAGTACTGGAGTGGGGTGCCATTGCCTTCTCCGCCCATCTGTACCTATTTGCCTCCTATTCAAATGTCTCCCAGACACCAATGTACCTTTTGCTTCAGACAGATTTTAGTTTTTTTTAGCACCTACCATCCAAGAGAAAGTCTGCAGTGTCTCAAATTGAATGATTGTAAAGAATTTTGTGAATGGAAGAGACTCTTTGAAAAAACCAATTCTCTCCTGTTGTCTAAATAGCCTTGCTTTTCCAAGAGAGGCCCAAGAACTAGAGACTGTGAGTCAAGCAGAAATCTCAGGCACCACGGCAGACCTACAGGATCAGAATCAAGGTTTGTTATAAATTAAGTCCTCGTTTGACTCCCATGTGTGCTGAAGTTGGAGAAGCTGTGGAATTTGAATAAAAACATTTACATACAGGATAAACAACAAACTGTTCACAGGGGCTAAACCACTGGCTGTTTCCCCCTTATCAGGTTGTACAAGAAATGTCAGCCTAGACTCAGCCTGGACAGCCTAGAGTGCAGAACAAAGATTGCTGGATGCCAAAGAAATGTTCACGTCCTTGTGACTTACCTCCTTGTGTGGTGGGGGCTTGGGCTATCTGACCAGGCCATCAAGACCAGACAGACCAGTGTTTCAGCTAAGAGCTCCTGGCAGAGGTTTACAAATAAAATCCTTCCAACAGAATAATCCTGGCTGGAGGGAAAGGCACAAAGCCATAGCATTTATCCAGGTTATGGGAAAGGGAGAACCAATTCAGACCTTTTTAGTTCTGTTAGTTTCCTGGGCTCACTCAGCTTCCTGTCTCTCTGTTGAATTGTACACAAAAAGGCTGGCAGCTTGTAAGTGTGTATACAAAGGACCAGTGTTGCACTATGAAAGGTAAAAAGGCATAGATACTCTATCTGTAAACCAAATGCTCTATTTGGGACTGATGCAGAGTTACTTTATAGGTTCACATTTCAAAGTAACACTCATAAAATAAATGATTGAAAGTGATCATAATTTAAAAGTTAGTAAAAGGGCACCAGGCCCAGGTAGGGGAGGATATTTTATGATCTGTGCCAGGATGGACAAACACGGAACACCGGACACCATTCCCATTCCTTTGGCCAGTGCAGATTTTATTGTTATGCATTACCACAGCCCTTTCTCCTCCCCTCACTGTCCTCAACCAAGACATAATCTAGAATCCTTATCAGTAGTGTTTCTTTGAGCACTTCCAGTCTATCCAGAATGATACACAAGGTCTTTACCATCTGGCCTTGAACCAGAATATTTCTGTGCATCTGTGCTAAGTTGCTTCAGTCATGTCTGACTTTTTGCAACCCTATGGACTGTGGCCCACCAGGCTTCTTTCTCCATGGGATTCTCCAGGCAAGAATACTGGAATGGGTTGCCATGCCCTCCTCCAGGGGGATCTTCCCAACCCAGAGACTGAATCCCTGTTTCCTGCATTGCAGGTGGATTCTTTACAGCTAAGCCAGTGGGGAAATTCCAAAAAAGCATCTTCAGGTATCCTTATTTTGAGCAAACCTATCAAATTGACTTCTTTCAATAATATTCCAAGACAACTTAAATGGGCCAAAGCTTGGAGAAAAACTTCTCCATTTTTTTAATGTTTCCTTCCAAGTGGCGGGAGCTCCACTCCTGTGAAACTTTTAGTCAGTTTTATTTATTCTGCCCCAGTAATGGAGGACTAAATTATGTGATTGTCAAATTTGCAAAGAATAAACTAGATGACATCCATAGCTCATTTCTTCCCATTTTACTTTTGGGAGGAGGATTCTCAGCATCTCTATTCCATGTGTTTTTCTCTGTGCAAATTTTTTTCTTGGTAAAGCCTGTCCCACCCAAGTTGAACATCAATCAATGGGACTCCTTGGTCCTTACATTAAATTTTCCCTAAGGAAAATGAAACAAGGAAATGAAGTTGCATATTAGATTATACGTAATATAGAAATAAAAGAAAAGTTACTGGGGAAATAAGAAAGAGCTCCTTTATGCTTTTCAGTGTCATGTACCTTCACACCAAAAAGCCGTACAAAACTGTTTTGTTTGTTTGTTTTTTTTTAACTCCAAGAACGATGAGTGGGACTTAGCTTAAACCTGAAAGAATCACAAATCTTAAAGGGAAAATCCATCCATCACTCAATCCAGAGCAGCAGTGTTTGGCAGAAAGAATAGAGATAACACACCTTGAAGGTCAGCTAGTGCTTAAGGCTGACTCCAACCTTCTTGGCTGGGGTCACTTGGCTGACATTTTCTATTGTGAGAATGTCATAATAGGCACAGAAATTTTCCCAGCTTCATACCTGGGGGTAAAAGTGTGTGGATTGTTATAATAATGGTTCCAATTACATCCTGTCTCCCCATGTCCATTATGAGTCTGTCACTCCTTCCATCAAGAGACAGAGTCATTTTCTTACCCTTTTCACCTGACCTCATGACTTGCTTTGACCAATAGAATGCTCCAGAAGTGAAACTGCATGACATTGTCCAATAAGACTTAAGGGGACTTGCACCTTCCATTTTACCCTCTTGGATTTCTCATTACTATGTAAGGAAGCCCAAGATAAACTATTGCATGATGAGAATTATCAAGAAAAAGAATGAGCCTGACAACTAGCATCAAGGTTCCAGACAGGTGAATGAGGTTATCTTAAATGCTTCAGACCCAGTTAAGTTGCCAGGTGATTACAGCCACGAGTGACCACAGATAAGACCAGCAGAATAACAAACAAGCTGAGCTCAACCACCCCAAAAATCATGAGAAATAATAAATCTGTTATTACTAACTTTATTTTTATTTAATTTTTATAATTTTTATGGGCTTCCCCAGTGGCGCTAGTGGTCAAGAACTTGCCTGCCAATGCAAGAGACACAAGAGATGCAGATTCTATCCCTAGGTTGGGAAGATCCCTTGGAAGAGGGCACAACAACTCACTCCAGTATTTTTGCCTGGAAAATCCCGTGAACAGAGGAGCCTGGTGGACTACAGTCCACAGGGTCACAAAAAGTCAGACATGACTGAAGTGACTGGGCATTACTTTTATATAATTTTTAAAGGCTACTTTCCATTTCCAATAATTGAAATAATTCCAATTATTTTAAAAAGTGGCTATATTCCCCACATTGTACAATATATTCTTGAGTCTTATCTTACATAAATCATTGTTTAAGTCTTTATATTTGGGGGTGTTTTGTAATACTACAAAGGCTAACTGGTGTAAGGAGTGTGTTTCTCTGTGGACATGAAGGTTTTCTCCAGAATCTGTCTCACTACTAAGCATGAAAGTCCTGTATCTTTGCCTTTAAACCTGTACAAGTACCAAAAGACTTCCTCTTTTATCAGACACTGCATTTTCCTTCCCTCTCTCCCTTAGGCTCCTTTACTGGGAACCTACTAATTTTGCATCAAGAATTTTTAGGAGTAGCTACAGTTGACTAAGTTCATTTCCCATTTTTATTGTCCTCTTAATTAAAAACATATCCCCTCTCTCGGATTCATAGTTCCACCATCTAAAATATCTTCTTTTTCTCCCATATTCTCCAAAGTAATTGAACAGCGAAGTGGGGGAAGGTGGGGTACACATTTCTTGTGAGAGCAAATGCATTTTTTTTTCCTGGACAAGTCCTTATCTTGTCAATGGCACAAGCCACTCTGGCTGTTCCTAGCTATGCACAGGGGCTAAACACTTCTAATTAGAGACAGGCCAGCCTCAAAGGGATTTCACTTGGGTTCCAACTTGCAAATGGAGTTTGTGTGTTTGGATTTAGATTTAGAGTGAATCAAAGCTTTCCTCTGCACATTGACTTGAAGTTCTTTGCCTTAAACCCAGCCAAAATGGAGTACTCTCTCTTATGTGTCAGAACACACACATGGCAAAGATGACAAACTCTTTTAAAGTCTAGATAAAGGGTTTGAGTTGATATCTTCCAGCTGAAGGAGAATTGGAGACTCATATTTGCAATTTCTCTGCCTTCTTAGAGCCTATTAGCACCAAATCTGTGTACTTTTTTGAGGGAGTGGTGACAAACAACTGGGGGAAAAGTCAAAGAAGTATTCAAAGCAATGCGTTCTTTGATCTGTGTAATGGCTAACAGTCCATGCATATTTTCATAGACTCATAGGATCATTTTAGAAATCTTATACACTGGTATCTGTTGACTATTTGCTGTGTAAATTTGTTCTTAATTCTTAAAGCAGTCATAAGAGGGGAAGTGAAGTGAAAATTGCTCAGTCATGTCCCACTCTTTGTGACCCCCATGGACTATATAGTCCATGGAATTCTCCAGGCCAGAATACTGGAATGGGTAGCCTTTCCCTTCTCCAATGGATTTTCCCAATCCAGGGATCAAACCCAGGTCTCCCTCATTGCAGGCTGATTCTTTACCAGCTGAGCCACCAGGGAAGTCCAAGAATACTGGAGTGGGCAGTCTATCCCTTCTCCAGTGTATCTTCCAGACTCAGGAATTGAACCAGGGTCTCCTGCACTGCAGGCAGATTCTTTAGTAGAACTATTATCTCTTTTTTGTCCTATTATCTCTTTTTTGTAGATCAGATATATAAGAAGGAGGTTAAGAAACTAACCATGTCATGCTGCCACGTATGCTTGATCTCTGTCCCATAAAGAGCAGATCATGGAAGGACAGTCATTCATGAAAAGTTCTTCTACCATAAATACTTACACATTAACTGTGGCATTCTGATATAAACTGCAAAGAATTAGCCCTACATTATATAAATCACAGTTAAGGCATGAACCCTAGAATCTTAGAACATTACTTTGCCAACAAAGGTTCATATAGTCAAAGCTATGGTTGTTCCAGTAGTCATGTTTGGATGTGAGAGTTGGACCATAAAGAAGGCTGAGCATCGAAGAACTGATGCTTTCAAACTGTGGTGTTGGAGAAGACTCTTGAGAATTCCCTGGGCTACAAGGAGATCAAACCAGTCAATCCTAGAGGAAATCAACCCTGAATATTCATTGGCAGGACTAATGCTGAAGCTGAAGCTCCAACACTTTGGCCACCTGATGTGAAGAGCCGACTTATTAGAAAAGACACTGATGCTGGGAAAGACTGAAGGCAAGAAGAGAAGGGGACAGCAGAGGACAAGATGGTTGGTTGGATCACTAACTCAATGGACATGAGTTTGAGCAAGCTCTGGGAGATGGTAAAGGACGGGGAAAGCTGGCGTGCTGCAGTCCATGGGGTCACAAAGAGTCAGACATGGCCAACCGACTGAACAACAACAAGAGATCATTTGGTCCAGTTCCTTTATTTTGCACGTAATGAGATGAAAGCTTAAGAGAAAAAATGTGATTAGGTTAAGGTCACACCAGGGTCACCGGTAAACTGGTTTAGAACCAGTTGCAGCCACATTAAAGCACATGGTACACAATCATAAAGGAGTTTCACCTGGAGAGTGTTGGCTTGATCCCCAAGAAGTTTCACACTCGGGATGGCACCCATTTTGCTGAATTTATCATCATCATGGACAAGGACATCAGCCTTACACTTTCTGAAATTTGCATTTATTTTTACCATATGCTAGGGGATATATGTCTAAGAGGTCAAATCAAACTAATGAAACTCACAGATTGAAGTACCATAAACCAGAGTGAAGATTCTTTTACTCTGAAGAATGTTATCCTTCCTCTGCCAAACACACAGCATAGTAGTTAAAATATTGAAATGTCTTCCTGAAAAACATAGTTGTGCTTTAAAATAAGACAAGCATATCCACAGACCAAAAGCAGAAGTGAAAACCCAGAAATAATTAGAAGTAGAAGCCACCTACAGATGTCCAGAACCAGAGACAAGAAGAGGCAGCTGGGAGTTCACCACTTCCGGTGTAAAACGGAGTATCTCAACCTCAGCATCAGGGATATTTGGGGCTTAATAATTCTCAGTAGGAGTTATTCTGTACATTGCAGGATATTTAGCAGCACCCCTGCTCTCTACCCCTCTCTCTCTGTCCCCTACCAATCACCATAACCAAAAATATCTCCAGACATCACCAAAATCACCCCCAGGTGAGAACCATGAAGGTCATCTTAAACATACATTACAAATGGTGGGGCTCTAGAGCAGACTCACTTTGTAACACCAAGGATTCAGGTAGCACATATTAACCTACAAACAGAAGCATTCAAACCATCACTATCTAGGTAAGGCCAGCTGTTGTCACACCATGTTGGGGGATAGGCAGAACAAAGAGAGCCACCCTGCCAAAGTCCTGGCCAAGTCCTCAACTGGCACAAAGGACTAGATCAGTGATTTCCTGGTATCCCCATAAGTCGCCCATGTCTCCAGTTTTTTGTGAGGTCATTTCAATCTCTCATGGACCAACATCAATAACCTTCTGTCAAACCCCCAATCCAATGTTCTCTGCATCATAGCATACTACCTGAAGCCCACTCAGACTATTAGTTTAACATATAATAATCTAGCACAAACTAGGATAAAATGGGTGTGACACGAATAAATGAACAGGGTGAATGAACTAGCCTGAAGTGAGCACCTATTATGTACTAGGTTCTGAACAGGATTTGTTACAACACGAACTTTGACATCACACAGACCTCAATATGCTTCTCACTAACTGCAGGACCTTGGGACTGTTACTTTACTTCTCTGGGCTTCATTTTCATTCATAGGAAACAGAGATAACAATGAAACTTTTAGCATATTGCCTTACATACAGTATGGTTTTCATTTTGTTTCTATTTTCCAGTAGAACACTTAACGAACATTTAATTCTGACAACCCATAAAATGAAGGGCTTCCCTGGTAGGTCAGTGGTAAAGAATCTGCCTGCAATGCTGGTGATGTGGGTTCGATCCCTGGGTCGGAAAGATGCTCTGAAGAAAGAAATGGCAATTCACTCCAGTATTCATGCCTTGGCAAGTCCCATGTACAGAGGAGGCTGAAGGGCTACAGTCCAAAGGTCTGAAAAGAGTCAGACATGACATAGGGACTGAGCACGCAGGAGAACAACTTACCCTAACCCCCAGTGTGATGGTATTTGGAGGCAGGGTCTCTGGGAGACAATAGGTTTAGATGATGTCATGAGCATGGGGCTCCCATGTTGGGATTAGTGCCCTCATAAGAAGAGGAAGAGATGCCAGAGCACCCCTGCCCCCGTTGCCCTCACTATTTGAGGACAAAATGAGAGAATAGCTGCCTACAAGTCAGGAAGGCACCTCACCAGAACCCTGCCAGGCTGGTTCCTTGATTTTGGATGCCTAGTCTCCAGAATTGTGAGAAATAGATTTCTGTTGTTGAAACTACCCAGCCTATGGCATTTTGTTACAACAGCCCAAATAGATTAAGGGAGAGCAGATAGAAATCACCTTTTCATGGAAGTGTAGCCTCAATTTTCTAATCATAAAGTTTCTTCAAAGAATCAGGGGGTAGATGGCAGAAGATAGAAGGAAGGATGAGTACACTGACTCCTTTTGGGCCACCTGTTGGGCTCCAACACATCTGGTGCCTAGGAAACCCTGCCCATCTGGAGAACTGTACTCAGAGAGGGTTCATGGAAACTGATTTGGAAGGTAGCATTTCAATTCCTAGTCCAGTCTCTGGAGAAAATTAACCTTTTAAACATAAAGAAAAGCAAACATAATAAAAAGCTAACATATTAAAGGCTTATCTATCAGTGGAAAGTACTTGTTTTTGTTTCCAGGAACAATTTTCCTACTTTGGACTGTTTGCTCCCTCCAGCACCAAAACTGGTTTTATCTGTAGGCATTCATGAGTCTCTTTTGTTGCCAGAAATAAAGAACTGCATAGGCCACCTTGGGTCATGGAATTGACCATAAGGCACAAAGGGAATTAATGAAGGCAAGGAACTGACTGAAAAAGAATGGACCCCACCTCCTTGACTATAGTTTCTGTTCCCAGTTTGTTTTGTCTGATCTCTTGGTGGGGGAGAAGGCAAGATCTTGTGCTTCAGAACTTGTCTACATTACACTATCCCCTACTAAGGTGTCAAGATTTAGCAAATAAAAATGCAGGATGCAATATTTGGGACTTACTTATACTAAAAATACTTATCATTTATCTGAAATACGAATATATCCAGGTGTCCTATATTTTAGGTTTCCCAGGTGGTGCTAGTGGTAAAGAACCTGCCTGTCAATGCCAGAGACCTAAGAGACCTGGGTTTGATCCCTCAGTTGGGAAGATCCCCTGGAGGAGGGTATGGCAACCCATTCCAGTATTCTTGCCTAGAGAATCCCATTGACCAAGGAGCCTGGCAGGCTACAGTCCATTGAGTCACAAAGAGTCAAACACACCTGAAGCAACTTGGCATGCATGCATGTCCTGTATTTTATCTGGCAACAATTCTCCCCACTCAAACAGACTGAGTGAAGCAGCTTCACAAAGATGAGACGACCAGGTACCCTCAGTGATTGGCCCAGCCCAGTCTTTAAAGGACATCTGTCTGAAATACACATGTGATCACTGTTTTAACAGACAAAGACATGAAGCACAATTAACCATGTCTTGATCATACAGGGTCACCATTGTCAATTTCAGTTCTGTGTTCAAAGCTTATTACTACATGCAGCTCCTAGCCCCTGCACTGGAATTTCCATTTCTTGGCTGCTTTTTCCAGCTTTAAGCTAACTCCGCATCACATCTTGCTGCTGGCCATATGCTTGCCTCTTCCTTTCAAATGTATAGAGTTATATTGGTAACAACCGTCAGCTAGAACAAGAGTAAATAGAGACTCCAAGGAAGAGCATTAAGGAATTTCATGAGACTCCACTTGAACATAGCATCTCACAGTTTCAAAACTTGTGAGTTCTAATACTTGGATTTTTATGGCATTGGCTGTTCAGAGATATTGTTGTATTTAGAGAAGGGAGAAAATGCATTTATTTATTGTCACTGAGTAGCGTTCCAGATTCTCTGCTATATGTGACACATAAACTACCAGTGTGCTTCAGACACAGGACATTGAAAAATGGCTAAATTCCTTTAAAAAATTATTTTTGAAGTATAGTTTATTGACAATACTATGTTAGTTTCAGGTATTCAGAAAAGTGATTCGAATTTGCCTGCCAATGCAGAATACACAGGAGATGTGTGTTTGATCCCTGGGTATAGAAGACCCCCTGGAGGAGGAAATGGCAACCCACTCCAGTATTCTTGCCTGAAAAATTTCATGGACAGAGGAGCCTGGCAGGCTATAGTCCAAAGGAGTTGGACGTGACTGAGCACACATGCAATGTGTGTGTGTGTGTGTGTGTGTGTGTGTGTATTCCTCTTGAGATTTTTTTCCCCTTGTAGGTTATTACAAAATAACAAGTAGAATGTGCTGTGCTATACAGTAGGAGCTCGTTGGTTATCCATTTTATATATGATGGGATGGCTAACTTCCTAATAGGAGAGGTCTATTACTCTATCTTTTAAAAATCTTATAACATTATGTAATCCTTAATTTCCCAGGCTCTTCTGGAGTGGGAAAAGATGACCAGGGTTAAAGGTACCAATTAAAACCATAATTAAAAAAAAAAAATTCTGAGCTTCCACCAGTGTAATTGCTGACACCTTAAAACTGCGCCTTACCAAGCTTACTGCAGCCCATTTTTCCTCCTGTAACCACTCCCAGTTTGATCAGTGACACTACCATCACGGAGTTGTCCAAGCCAGTAATCTGGGGGTCCCACTTAACCTCTTCTTCTCCCTTAAAATGAATAATCATGAGTCTGGTCAATTTTGCCTACTGATTACACTATTAATCTTTTCCTTCTTTCTATCAATTACCCTTTCCCTGATTAGGTCTTTTTAAATCTGCTGGGACTATGCAAATATCTTTCTATTTATCTCCCACTTTCAATCCTGTGTCCTCTGCCCCCACAAATCGATTGCATGCACCATCATCAGAATATCCTATATGAAGTACAAATCCATCCATGTCACTGACCCCAGGATAGCCAGATTCTCCTAAACTTGTGAGCCTAATCTCCGACTGGTCTTCAACTGACCTTGAACTTTACACTCTGCAGAAGCAGTTTTTATTTCATCTCCCATGCAGCACTATTTCACACCTCAGTAGCTTTGCTAATACTGTGTCCTCTGCGAGAAACACTCTTAGCAAACTCTATGCTTCGCCAGCTTCTGAGAATGTCTTTCAAAACTCTGTTCAGTCATTCTCAGCTCTATCCCCTCTTGACCTAAACCTCAAACTGGATTAAGTGCTTCTTTTTTATATCCCCGAGACATCTGGGATCTCTCCTTCTTACAACACTTACTGCATAACATCAAAATGATCTGGGTGAACTTTCCTTGAACTAGACTCCCAGCCTCTTGTGGGTAAGGGTTTTATTGCTCATTCTATGTCTTAAGTACTTAGGACAGTGCCTTTTACATGAGAGATGCTGAATGTCACTGGATCTGCCTGAGGAAACTGGGACATGCTCTTGAAAGTCCTTGAGTTCCTCTCCTCCATTCTCCATGTAGATCTTTGCTCAACTTCAGGCAGCCCTATTCTGTAGAAGCTGCTCTCATGGCTGATATAGACAATGATGAATCTTGGCAATTTAAGCTACAGGTGATGCTGTAGGGGTGCTTCTGCTCAGAGAGATGAAAGCTGCATTCCTCCCTGATATCCCATCTTTTCCAAGACACTCTACCACACAGGCTTTATATTTCTGTTGTTCCTAGTACCTACTTATCATATAATCAAGTTTATTTTGTTATTCTTAATATTCCAGCACCCTATAGTACAAACTTGGGAGTGCTCCCTGAGGAGTACTTGAAGAACCATGTACATGGCGTCCTCTAGTGCCTACAGAAAGCCCAGCTCATCACTGACCAACCTTGTCCCTCACGGAGTTCAGGAATCACTCCTTCATCTTCCAGGTAGGTGCCTGCCCTGCCCATCAAGAACAGTATTAAGATGATAGAGTTTGTTTTTATCATTTTAACTTCTGACAAAGTTTATATACTGTGCATAAAGTTTAAACCTCACTGTTCTGGGACCTTCAGTACCAGGATCCTTAAAAAGCCAGTCCAAGGTTTTGTCTCAGAGCTCCACTAATTTTCAAGCAGATAAGATTCCTCTAGACGTCTCTCTTGGGCATCCCATTCTTTATAGGGAATGTGTTGCACTCCAAACCTCTCCTACTTTTTCTTGGAAATGAAGCAGCTGCCCCTCTCAGAGGGGATCAGAATATCTCCTGCACTGTGAGGCTCTTCAAGCATTACTCCAGCTCTTCTGCCATCGATATACTTGATTGATGACAGCTAGGTTATAGAATGGCTTTAGCCCTATTGCACAAAATCTGTACTTTCCTCACTCACTGATCATGCATGTATCTGAATCCCTCATATCTCCTCGCAAAGTGTAGCTGTTCAAACAAGTTCCCTGATTACCCTAGAGAGCAGAGTTTTAAAATTCAGTAAGTAACTCACAGAGGAACCTGGCAGGCTACAGTCAGTGGGGCTGCAAAGAATCAAACACGACTGAGGGACTGAGCACATACATACATACAAATAACCCACAAACCCTTAAATATATTCTTTATGGTCAAATGATTAGTATAGCAATCCTATATACGATTTGGGCTTTGGTTTCTCAGTTCAGTTCAGTTCAGTCGCTCAGTCATGTCCAACTCTTTGCAACCCCATGAATTGCAGCACGCCAGGCCTCCCTGTCCATCACCATCTCCCGGAGTTCACTCAAAGTCACGTCCATCGAGTCAGTGATGCCATCCAGCCATCTCATCCTCTGTAGTCCCCTTCTCCTCCTGCCCCCAATCCCTCCCAGCATCAGAGTCTTTTCCAATGAGTCAACTCTTCTCATGAGGTGGCCAAAGTACTGGAGTTTCAGCTTCAGCATCATTCCCTCCAAAGAAATCCCAGGGCTGATCTCCTTCAGAATGGACTGGTTGGATCTCCTTGCAGTCCAAGGGACTCTCAAGAGTCTTCTCCAACACCACACTTCAAAAGCATCAATTCTTCTGAGCTCAGCTTTCTTCACAGTCCAACTCTCACATCCATACATGACCACTAGAAAAACCATAGCCTTGACTAGATGTTTGGTTTCTAAACCTAATCTCAAAGATACTATTCTTTGGTGATTGTTCCCTTCTTACACATTTGTCCAGGCCTCTTTTCCCTGGAGATTATATATATATTTATAAGAAATCTTCTAATCAACAAGGACCTACTGTATAGCATAAGGAACTCTACTCAATATTCTGTGATAATATATATGAGAAAATAATTGGAAAAAGAATGAATATATGTATATACATAGCAGAATCACTTTGCTGTATACCTGAAACTAACAGAACATTGTTAATCAACTATAACCCAATAAAAATTTTAAAAAGATATCATCTATCTCCTCCTTGAAAGCAAACCACAAGGAAGCCCACAGCAGGCAAGGATTTATGGTTGGATTAATTAGAAACCAAATTAAGAGGTTTAGAGTTTTTAATTATTTATTAATGCATAACACATTACCTCAACACTTAGTGACTTAATACAGCAACCATTTTATTATATCTCACAATTTTGAGGGTCAGGAATTCACACAGGCTCAGTTGCATAAACCCTATATTCCTTGTAGTGTAAAGTAAGTACACAGTCTTAAAGGAAATCAAACCTGATATTCATTGTGAGAGAGTCAATTCCTAGGAAGGTTGGTTAGAAGTCCAGGGTCACTGAGGAGGAGAAAGGGGTCCAGGGCCCTCGAAAAGGAGAAAGGGGTCTGAGGCTCTCAAGGAGGAGAAAAAGACAAACTTTTTTCCCTACATTGCTTTGTTTTAGTCAGTATAACAACGTATCTTGCTCATGCTTCTCCTTAACAAGAATTTCTAACTAATCTTATTATCTTAAGACCTCTGTTGTGGGAGTGGGTCTGGTAAGACCTTTCTATTGTTAGCTCTAATCTTGTTAATTTAAGATGTATGTTGTGGGAGTGGGCCTGGTAAAAGTATATAAGGCCTAGATAAGACTCTCCATCCCCCTTCTGATGTCTCTGTCAGAAGCTTTCTCTGTCCTCTTTCACTTTAATAAAACTCAGATACACAAAATCTCTTGCGTGAACAAGACTGGTCCCTGGTCCCAAAGCTAAATCTTCTTCTCCAGAGATCATGAACCCAATACCATTCACAGTAAGCTATCAATTGGAAGGCCTGATCGTGAAGCTAAAGCTCCAATACTTAGGCCATCTCATGCAAAGAGTCAACTTATTGGAAAAGACCTTGATGCTGGGAAAGATTAAGGGCGGGAGGATAAGGAGGTGACAGAGAATGAGATGGTTGGACGGCATCACTGATTCAATGGACATAAGTTTGAGCAAACACCAGGACATAGTGAAGGACAGGGAAACCTGGCATGCTGCAGTCCGTGGGGTTGCAACGAGTCGGACATAGCGACTGAACAGCAACAACAAAGTACACTTACCGCAGGGGGGTTTCTCCTTTGGTAGATGGGCTGGTCAGGGGGTGAAGGCAGCATCAGTCACATGGCTGGCACCATGGCAAGGATGTCTGCTAAGCTCGGCTAGGATGGCCAATTAGAGCATCTTCACATGGTTTTTCCAGGATGGCCAACTCAGAGAAGTCAGATGCTTTCTATGGCTGGCTTCCCTCAGAGCAAGTGCTCCAAAAGACAGGAAAGGAAGTTGATGGTTTCCAAGGGCGGTATGTGGTCCACTGGAGAAGGGAATGGCAAACCACTTCAGTATTCTTGCCTTGAGAACCCCATGAACAGTATGAAAAGGCAAAATGATAGGATACTGAAAGAGAAACTCCCCAGGTCAGTAGGTGCCCAATATGCTACTGGAGATCAGTGGAGAAATGACTCCAGAAAAAAAAAATCTATCAGTGGAGAAATAACTCCTGAAAGAATGAAGGGATGGAGCCAAAGCAAAAAGAATACCCAGCTGTGGATGTGACTGGTGATAGAAGCAAGGTCTGATGCTATAAAGAGCAATACTGCATAGGAACCTGGAATGTCAGGTCCATGAATCAAGGCAAATTGGAAGTGGTCAAACAAGAGATGGCAAGAGTGAATGTCAACATTCTAGGAATCAGCGAACTGAAATGGACTGGAATGGGTGAATTTAACTCAGATGACCATTATATCTACTACTGCAGGCAGGAATCCCTCAGAGATCAAATTGCCAACATCCACTGGATCATGGAAAAAGCAACAGAGTTCCAGAAATACATCTATTTCTGCTTTATTGACTATGCCAAAGCCTTTGACTGTGTGGATCACAATAAACTGTGGAAAATTCTGAAAGAGATTGGAATACCAGACCACCTGATCTGCCTCTTGAGAAATTTGTATGCAGGTCAGGAAGCAACAGTTAGAACTGAACATGGAATAACAGACTGGTTCCAAATAGGAAAAAGAGTACATCAAGGCTGTATATTGTCACCCTGTTTATTTAACTTCTATGCAGAGTACATCATGAGAAACACTGGGCTGGAAGAAGCACAAGCTGGACTCAAGATTGCTGGGAGAAATATCAATAACCTCAGATATGCAGATGACACCACCCTTATGGCAGAAAGTGAAGAGGAAGTAAAAAGCCTCTTGATGAAAGTGAAAGTGGAGAGTGAAAAAGTTGGCCTAAAGCTCAACATTCAGAAAACTAAGATCATGGCTTCCGGTCCCCATCACTTCATGGGAAATAGATGGGGAAACAGTGGAAACAGTGTCAGACTTTATTTATTTGGGCTCCAAAATCACTGCAGATGGTGACTGCAGTCATGAGATTAAAACACGCTTACTCCTTGGAAGAAAAATTATGACCAACCTGGATAGCAGAGACACTACTTTGCCAACAAAGATCTGTCTAGTCAAGGCTATGGTTTTTCCAGTGGTCATGTATGGATGTGAGAGTTGGACTGTGAAGAAGGCTGAGCGCCGAAGAATTGATGTTTTTGAAGTGTGGTGTTGGAGAAGACTCTTGAGAGTCCCTTGGACTACAAGGAGATCCAACCAGTCCATTCTGAAGGAGATCAGCCCTGGGATTTCTTTGGAGGGAATGATGCTGAAGCTGAAACTCCAGTACTTTGGCCACCTCAGGTGAAGAGCTGACTCATTGGAAAAGACTCTGATGCTGGGAGGGATTGGGGGCAGGAGGAGAAGGGGAAGACAGAGGATGAGATGGCTGGATGGCATCACTGACTCGATGGGCTCGAGTCTGAGTGAACTCCGGGAGTTGGTGATGGACAGGGAGGCCTGGCGTGCTGCGATTCATGGGGTCGCAAAGAGTCGGACACAACTGAGCGACTGAACTGAACTGAACTGAACTGAAGGGCAGTACAGGGTCACTTCTACCATTGTCGATTGATCCAGCAGCCCCAGAACTCCCCTGGTATTAATATGAGGAGGGGATGTAGACCTGACCTCTCGATGGGAAGAACAGAAAAGAGTCTGCAGCCAATGTTTAATGTCACTCTCAGAGCATCTCCTCAGATATTGTCAGAGAAAACAAGACATCATGTCATTCTTCACCTGAGCAAATACTTCCTGGATGTTCACTACTGAGGGCGGGACACCATGCTAGCTTCTGGGCTGAGACTGCAAACTAGTGGGTCACACATTAGGGCAGCTTCCAGACATAGTCTATGGTTCTGGAGGGTTTATTCTTAAGTATTTGAATTAACTGTCAAGGTTTAAAAGTTGGAGGGTTTCACATAAAATGTGAGTTTTCGACTTTACTGGAAAAAAAAGCTAATTTTTGTCAGCAGGTGACTGGAATGGCCTGAGGAACCACACTCAGCTTGAGGTGCCAACATCTCTTCAGGCAGAGAGGGGACCTGCCATTCAGACATCCTTGTCCTTGCCCCTCCTTGTCCCTCAGTGATGGTTTTTGTCCCCTTGGAGATTTCAGCCTGCCACTCACACTCTATAGACAGAAATATGAATAAAACCTTAAAATCATGTCCATGGTTTTCACTGTCACCAAAGCCACAGCTTTTGGGATGATAGCTGAAAAGCCAAAATGGTCATGTCAGTTTGCAGGCTTATTTGTAATTCCTTACACCCTTCTCTAGGCTTTCCCTGTGGCTTAGCAGTAAAGACTCTGCCTAATGCAGAAGGCACGGGTTCAATTTCTGGGTGGAGAAGATCCCCTGGAGGAGAGCATGGCAACCCACTCCAGTATTCTTGCCTGGAGAATCCCATGCACAGAGGAGCCTGGTGGGTCCATGGGGTCACAAAGAGTCAGACACAACTGAGCGACTAACACAGAGCCCAAGTACACAATGTAAGGTCTAAAGAATAATACAGTAAAACGTGCACACACCCACCACACAACATTGAAACAGAACATTGTGAATAGCCAGTTTTTCTCCTGTCTGTCTCTCCCTTAACTCTTCAGAAATAACGAAGTCTGGGAGGTTTTATAATTGTCCTTCCATTGTTTTTCCTATAATTCATCTCTGTGCATCTTGAAACAACATGGTTAGTCTTGTAAATCTCAGAATTTACATAAATAGAAATATTCCATATGTATCTATGACTTACTTTCTCTGTTTACTGTTATAGTTGTGAAGTCCACCCATTTTTGAAGCCTACAGATACCATTCATTCATTTTTTCTTTTACTGTCTCAAGCAGTCTGTGGTATAATATATTACAACTCATATAGTCAGCTCACATAGAAGGAAACAGATTTTTTTTCTGTAATTTGGGGTTATAAGGAACAATATCACTATGAATAGTCTCCTACATGTGCATGAGTACAATGGTTTCTTTAGAACACATGCCTAAAATAGAACTATTTGGATCTTTAGAGGATGCTCATCTTCAAATATTTCAAGTATTACTAAATTGCTTTGCAAAGCAGTTAACACCCCAGCAGCAGTGACTGTAAGCACCGACTGCTGTAGTGTTGATCAACACTTAGTATTATTAGACATTTGAGTGTGTACCTCTCTGAGGGTATAAAGCAATATTACATTGAAGTTTTAATTTGTATTTCTTTGATTACCGAAAAGGTTGAGAATTTTTTTTCCTCTATGTTAATTCTAAATTCTGCTTCTTTGTGAAATTCCTATTCACATATTTTTAGAAGTTATTTTTACTTGGAGGATAATTGCTTTACAGTGTTATGTTACTTTCTGCTGTACAGCAAAGTGAATTAGCCATGAAGTGAAGTGAAGTGAAGTGAGGTCGCTCAGTCGTGCCCGACTCTTTGCAACACCATGGACTGTAGCCTACCAGGCTCCTCAGTCCATGGAATTTTCCAGGCAAGAGTACTGGAGTGGGCTGCTACCGGGGTCCAGCCCATGGTTGGATCCAGGGATTCCCTCGGGAGGACAGCATTGGCGATTAATAATAGAGAAAGAGGATAGCAAAGCAGAGAGATTAGAGGCTCATTATAACTGGTTTATGTGGAAAGTCAATAAAACCTGTGACATCAGGTTTGTTCTGACCACAGAGGCCACAGGCACCCTCTCGAATCGCTGAAGGTGCCCCACCTTAGGCACCTTCTTGAGTGGGTCTTAGAAGCCCAGGCAAGTAAGTGGTCTCAGAGGACACCCACGCTCCAATTATATGTCCTGAAGGAAGAACAGAAAAGAAAAGGAGAGAAAAGGAAGCAAGAAAGAATGACACGGGGAGACCAAGCTTTGAGCAAGGCCCGTAGCTTTATTGTCAAAGGGAGCTTATATACCCTAAGTTGCACATAGAGGATAATAGGTGGTGTGAAATCATGCAAAGTCAGCAGTCCTTGATCCTTATCAAGACCAGGCTTTCTTTTCTGCAAACTTATCGTATACAAATGGTTTAGGTGATTTATATCATCTTCTGGCCAGAAGGCCTGTTAACATTTTATGACTCTGATAAAGGTTTGTCAACCATAAGACTTATTTTCTCTATGAGTAATTATTTTAAAGTTTGGCGCCATCCTCCGAAGGTGTTAGATAAAATTGCATTCCTATAGGGTAAAGGTGCAGTGGGCTTACAACAAAGGAAAGAGTTTATTACCTTAAGGGTCTAAAGTAGTTAACACCAAGGCCACTACTTATTTTTTCTATATACCAACTATATTAATTAATACACTTCCAAGGATACAATACAAGGGATGTGGAAACTTGGCAGCAAGCATTGGCTCAACAATGAAATCTTCTACTAGTTTTATTCTAACAATTTCTAACTCCCCGTGAGGCTCTATACTATTTGACTATCTTAAGCTTCCCATGCCTCTTGCGGTTGGGAGACTGTAAACGATCTTATGCGTAGCTCTAGGAGTCCAGGTAAACCTGTCAGGCAAGTTAGAGAGCCATCTGAGGGGTTTGGATTTAAACACTCCTATTATGCCCAGGAGGCTTATTAACTAGAGCTTTAAGTTGATTTCCTTCAGAGAAAGGTGGTCAGGGATAGTCCCCGTTAATGTCAGAGGAGTTGGTGAAAGTCGTAAAATAGTAAAACAGACAGATTCTGGTTTTGGGGTAGACGCTCAGGCAGATCCAGGGGGCGCCGCTCGAGCTCTGACTCGTCTTGCCCGTCAGGGTTCTCCTGCATGACCTTGTCATGGGTGGGAACTCCTGTACTGGCTCCCGGCAGGCTGCCATTTCTTTCTCCAAGGGATCTTCCCAACCCAGGAATTGAACCCAGGTCTCCCGCACTGTAGGCAGATGCTTTACTGTCTGAACCACCAGGGAATTAGCCATATTTATACATATATCCCCTCTCTCTTGAGCCTCCCTCCCACCCCACTCCCTCACATATTTTTCTACTGGGATGCTTTCTTTATCTTCTTGACTAGCAGAAATTCTTTACGTATAAAATACACTATGCATTTGCAGCTATTTTTGTTTTTGTTTTTACTTTATGAATAGTGTGTTTTACTGGAAAATTTTCACTTTATTTCGCTGGAGTCATCACATTTTTTATTCATGTTTTGTAATTTTTATTTAGTTTAATGGTCTCCTTACCCTGAATCTATAAATATATAGGAGAAAATTTCCCTCTAAATATTTAAGACTTGGCTTCTCACATTCAAATCGTTAGTGTTCCTTGAAGTTATTTTTATGTATGGTATAATGTAGGTATAAAATTTTATTTTTTCATATCAGATCAGATCAGATCAGTCGCTCAGTCATGTCTGACTCTTTGTGACCCCATGAATCGAAGCATGCCAGGCCTCCCTGGCGTGGTGTGGCCTCCATCACCAACTCCAGGAGTTCACCCAGACTCACGTCCATCGAGTTAGTGATGCCATCCAGCCATCTCATCCTCTGTCTTCCCCTTCTCCTCTTGCCCCCAATCCCTCCCAGCATCAGAGTCTTTTCCAATGACTCAACTCTTCGCATGAGGTGGCCAAAGTACTGGAGTTTCAGCTTTAGCATCATTCCCTCCAAAGAAATCCCAAGGCTGATCTCCTTCAGAATGGACTAGTTGGATCTCCTTGCAGTCCAAGGGACTCTCAAGAGTCTTCTCCAACACCACACTTCAAAAGCATCAATTCTTCGGTGCTCAGCCTTCTTCACAGTCCAACTCTCACATCCATACATGACCACAGGAAAGACCATAGCCTTGACTAGACGAACCTTTGTTGGAAAAGTAATGTCTCTACTTTTGAATATGCTCTCTGGGTTGGTCATAACTTTCCTTCCAAGGAGTAAGCGTCTTTTAATTTCATGGCTGCAGTACCATCTGTAGTGATTTTGGAGCCCCCAAAAATAAAGTCTGACACTGTTTCCACTGTTTCCCCATCTATTTCCCATGAAGTGATGGGACCGGATGCCATGATCTTCGTTTTCTGAATGTTGAGCTTTAAGCCAACTTTTTCACTCTCCACTTTCACTTTCATCAAGAGGCTTTTTACTTCCTCTTCACTTTCTGTCATAAGGATGGTGTCATCTGCATATCTGAGGTTATTGAAATTTCTCCCGGAAATCTTGATTCCAGCTTGTGTTTCTTCCAGTCCAGCGTTTCTCATGATGTACACATAAGTTAAATAAACAGGGTGACAATATACAGCCTTGATGTACTCCTTTTCCTATTTAGAACCAGTCTGTTATTCCATGTCCAGTTCTAACTGTTGCTTCCTGACCTGCATACAAATTTCTCAAGAGGCAGGTCAGGTGGTCTGGTATTCCCATCTCTTTCAGAATTTTCCACAGTTTATTGTGGTCCACACAGTCAAAGGCTTTGGCATAGTCAATAAAGCAGAAATAGATGTTTTTCTGGAACTCTCTTGCTTTTTCCATGATCCAGCGGATGTTGGCAATTTGATCCCTGGTTCCTCTGCCTTTTCTAAAACCAGCTTGAACATCAGGAAGTTCATGGTTCACATATTGCTGAAGCCTGGCTTGGAGAATTTTGAGCATTACTTTACTAGCGTGTGAGATGAGTGCAATTGTGCAGTAGTTTGAGCATTCTTTGGCATTGCCTTTCTTCGGAATTGGAATGAAAAGTGACCTTTTCCAGTCCTGTGGCCACTGCTGAGTTTTCCAAATTTGCTGGCATATTGAGTGCAGCACTTTCACAGCCTCATCTTTCAGGATTTGAAATAGCTCAACTGGAATTCCATCACCTCCACTAGCTTTGTTCATAGTGATGCTTTTTAAGGCCCACTTGACTTCACATTCCAGGATGTCTGGCTCTAGGTGAGTGATCACACCATCGTGATTATCTGGGTCGTGAAGATCTTTTTTGTACAGTTCTTCTGTGTATTCTTGCCATCTCTTCTTAATATCTTCTGCTTCTGTTAGGTCCATACCATTTCTGTCCTTTATTGAGCCCATCTTTGCATGAAATGTTCCCTTGGTATCTCTGATTTTCTTGAAGAGATCCCTAGTCTTTCCCATTCTGTTGTTTTCTTCTATTTCTTTGCATTGATCGCTGAAGAAGGTTTTCTTATCTCTTCTTGCTATTCTTTGGAACTCTGCGTTCAGATGTTTATATCTTTCCTTTTCTCCTTTGCTTTTTGCTTCTTTTCTTTTCACAGCTATTTGTAAGGCCTCCCCAGACAGCCATTTTGCTTTTTTGCATTTCTTTTCCATGGGGATGGTCTTGATCCCTGTCTCCTGTACAATGTCACGAACCTCATTTCATAGTTCGTCAGGCACTCTATCTACTGCGACGGGCACGCTAGAGCGCAGGCGGCTGCGACGGGCGTGCTAAGCGCAGCCGAGAGGAGCCACCCCACGTCCGAGGTCAGGGGCAGAAGCCAGGAGGACCCCATGCCCAAAGGGCGACGGCCAAGAGGAGTTACCCCACGTCCGAGGTCAGGGGCAGCGGCCAAGAGTACCAGACTGTGATGGCGCAGGAACGGCTGAGAGGAGCTACCCCACGTCCGAGGTCAGGGGGGGCGGCTGAGAGGAGATATCCAGCGTTTGAGGTCAGGGGCGGCAGCTGGGAGGAGATACCCCATGCCCGAGGCCAGGGGCAGTGGCCAGGAGGACCAACCCCACGTCCAAGGAGCTGTGGCTGCGCAGGCGCAGGAGGGCCTAGAGGAGCTATCCCATGTTGAAGGTCAGGAAGGGCAGTGGTGAGCAGATACCCCTTCTCCAAGGTAAGGAGCAATGGCTGCGCTTTGCTGGAGCAGCCGTGAACAGATACCCCACGCTAAAGGTAAGAGAAACCCAAGTAAGACAGTAGGTGTTGCAAGAGGGCATCAGAGGGCAAACACACTGAAACCATACTCACAGAAAACTAGTCAATCTAATCACACTAGGACGACAACCTTGTTTAACTCAATGAAACTAAGCCATGCCTGTGGGGCAACCCAATATGGATGGGTCATGGTGGAGAAATCTGACAGAATGAGGTCCAGTGGAGAAGGGAATGGCAAGCCACTTCAGTATTCTTGCCTTGAGAACCCCATGAACAGTATGAAAAGACAAAATGATAGGATACTGAAAGAGAAACTCCCCAGGTCAGTAGGTGCCCAATATGCTACTGGAGATCAGTGGAGAAATAACTCCACAAAGAATGAAGGGATGGAGCCAAAGCAAAAAGAATACCCAGCTGTGGATGTGACTGGTGATAGAAGCAAGGTCCGATGCTGTAAAGAGCAATATTGCATAGGAATCTGGAATGTCAGGTCCATGAATCAAGGCAAATTGAAAGTGGTCAAACAAGAGATGGCAAGAGTGAATGTCGACATTCTAGGACTCAGCGAACTGAAATGGACTGGAATGGGTGAATTTAACTCAGATGACCATTGTATCTACTACTGTGGGCAGGAATCCCTCAAAAGAAATGGAGTGGCCATCATGGTCAACAAAAGAGTCCGAAATGCAGTACTTGGATGCAATCTCAAAAACGACAGAATGATCTCTGTTCGTTTCCAAGGCAAACCATTCAATATCACAGTAATCCAAGTCTATGTCCCAACCAGTTATGCTGAAGAAGCTGAAGTTGAACAGTTCTATGAAGACCTACAAGACCTTTTAGAACTAACACCCAAAATAGATGTCCTTTTCATTATAGGGGACTGTAATGCAAAAGTAGGAAGTCAAGAAACTCCTGGATTAACAGGCAAATTTGACCTTGGAATACAGAATGAAGCAGGGCAAAGACTAATAGAGTTTTGCGAAGAAAATGCACTGGTCATAACAAACACCCTCTTCCAACAACACAAGAGAAGACTCTATACATGGACATCACCAGATGGTCAACACTGAAATCAGATTGATTATATTCTTTGCAGCCAAAGATGGAGAAGCTCTATACAGTCAGCAAAAACAAGACCAGGAGCTGACTGTGGCTCAGACCATGAACTCCTTATTGCCAAATTCAGACTGAAATTGAAGAAAGTAGGGAAAACCACTAGACCATTCAGGTCTGACCTAAATCAAATCCCTTATGATTATACAGTGGAAGTGAGAAATAGATTTTTTCATATACATAATAAATTTTCTCAGCACTATATTCCCTTTCTCCCACAATATGTAAGCTCAATCTGATGCTAACTTTTAATATGTGCAAAGATAGGTTTCCCAGCTCTTGAGACGGTTCTAGAGGTCTGTTCTTCCAGTGCTGTGCTACGGGTACACTGTCTCTATTAATACAGCTTCTACAACATCACAAAAGGCATGTTTCCCCACCCTGTTCTTCATGAGTGTTTTGGCTATTCTTAGTCATTTACTGTTGATTGTGAATGGCATTTTTTAATTGCATTTTCAAAATGCTTATTGCAGGTATATAGAGTTCAATTTTTAAAATAGTGAGGTTAAGGCCAGCAATTCTGCTAAACTCCTTTATGAATTCTAGCAATTCATCTTTAGATTATCTGAGTTGTTTTCATTTTTTTTTTTCCATACAGGACAAAATGTTGTCTTCAACTAATGATGATTAGGTTCCCTAAGTATCCCTATCCTGTTTCTGATTTTATGGAGAATGCTTTAATCTTTAACCATTAAATATATTTGCTGAAATTTTCTGGACTACCTCTTATAAGGTTACAGAATTTTCTTAGTTTGCTAAGAATTTCTTTCCATGAATGTTATTGAAGTTTATTGAATGACTTTTTTTGTCTTCATCTAATAAGATCATCATGTAGTTTTAGCAGTAGAACAAATTTGCTTTTCTTGGATAATTCAATATGACTGTGACATTATGACATTGGTAGAATTATAGTTTTTATACATTGTTTGGTGAAATAATTTGCCAAAGAGCTCTGCATCTGTATTTATGATGTAAGTTAAACTATTTTTTTTTCCTTTTTTTATAGTCATTGTCTAGTTTTGGAATTATAAAATAAATTGGAGAGTTTTCAGATTTGCTACTATCTGGAAGATAATTTGAAAAATTGAATAATGAATTTGAATAACATTGAAATTTGAATAATATTGATGTTCCTTTGAGTGTTACTAAAACTACTCTGAAAAATCATTAAGGTTTGTATTTTATTGCAAGAAATATTTTTAATAGTAATATTAATTAATTAATAATTTTTAAAGGATATAGGACTACTCAGGAGTTCTGTGTCTTCCTGTGGTAATTTTAGAGATTTATATTTTATATGAATTTGTCTATCAGGGAAGAGATCTGGACTGAAGATACATCTGTCTTTGTATCTCCTACATCAAGAGCCAACACCAATTGAATAAACATGTTAAAATAAAATGGAATGAATCAGAGATACAAAACAATAAATCACCTGTCATTTTCCCAGATGTGCTAACTCATGGGCTTCTTGAAGGCCATGCCAATGAATCTTGAAGAGGGCATGGTGAGGTCTAAGGCCTGCCTTGGTCAGTGGTTCCTTATACATATTAACTCAGCTCTCAAATTTTTAACTAGAAATTGAGGCTAATAGTCCTGATAATCTGCCTGCTTCATGGTGTCAGGGTGAAGATGTAAGGTGATAATACACACATAAAATTATGGAAAATTACTAAATGCTTATGTGAATGAATATGTGAATCAAATTTCCTTTCATTCTCTCTTAGGGTTTATGGCTCACATTCAAAAGAGGTCACACACTCTATCAATGTCTCACAAATGTAACCACTGGCATGATGACCACCTTAGCTTTCCTCTACGCATCACTGCTCTTTTTCCAGTATATAGTGTACTTCAAACAACCAGGCAGTGATGCAAGTTCAGACACGCTGCCCACTGGTGATTCACAATGCCGAAGGCATATTCCTTGTGGTCTTGGGTTTGCCAGACAGCAGTGCTAGAGGAGAAAGAGTTTGGAATGTCTAGTTAGGAGACCTACCAGATATAACTCCAAATCTGTTAGTTTCTAGTCATGAGACTGTGACTAGACTCGCATAACTCCTTGAGCCTCCTCCACTGTAAAGGAGGGTGAAATCACCTCCCTCAAAATGGTGTTACTGCCAAGTCACTTCAGTCATGTCCAACTCTTTGCAACCCTATGGACCATAGCCTGCCAGGCTCCTCTGATCAAGGGATTTCCAGGCAAGAATACTGGAGTGGGTTGCCATTTCCTCCTCCAGGAGATCTTGCTCACCCAGGGATCGAACCTCGGTTTCCTGCATTGCAGGCAGATTCTTTACCATGTGAGCTACCAGGGATGAAAGATTCTCGTGTCCTTTGCAGTGTAATACAAAGACTAAGGGAGATAATGCTTGTATACACATGTTTAAAACTGTGATGCACAATATAAAATAAATGTTTTTTTCTAAGGTAATCCAATAAAATGAAGGAAAAGCAGGATGGTGTCATGGGAAAAGATTGAAACTTGTAAAGAGAAATGGAGGTTTGATTCTTAGGGTTGCCTCTTTTTAAATGTGTGATCTTGTTCAAGGTACCCTTTCTGATCTTCAGCTTTCCTACGTAAAAATAGAGAGATTTTTCCCCTTTTCCTGTTAATGAGAAATATATGGTTTATAAGTAAATTAGCATACATAAAGCTCTGGCAGACAGTAAGCACTTAATAAATGTCATTTTGTCCTCCCTCCCCCATCACTGGTGGTGGTGGTTTAGTCACTAATTTGTGTCTGACTCTTGCGACCCCATGGACTGTAGCATGCCAGACTACTCTGTCCATGGGATTCTCCAGGCAAGAATACTGGAGTCACTACACCACTATGAATTTGGTTAAAGTAAAATAAACTTTTATTTATTGTTTAACTTGTTCTATATCATTGTTTTCAAACTGATTCACTTTTGAAAAATGTCAGCCTGATGAAAGGAAAAAAGATATATGCCTCTGAAGTTCTATGTGAGAAATGTTTGAGTGAGAAAAGTCGATTTCTAGATTAATGCTTGAACTCTACATGTTATATCTTTGCTTTATCTTTGAGCCAAATTTTAGCAACTTCAGTTCAGTTCAGTCACTCAGTCGTGTCCGACTCTTTGCGACCCCATGAATTGCAGAATGCCAGGCTTCCCTGTCCATCACCAACTCCCAGAGTTCACTCAAACTCACGTCCTTCTCCTTCTGCCCCCAATCCCTCCCAGCATCAGTGTCTTTTCCAATGACTCAACTCTTCACATGAGGTGGCCAAAGTACTGGAGTTTCAGCTTCAGCATCATTCCCTCCAAAGAAATCCCAGGGCTGATCTCCTTCAGAATGGACTGGACTGATTGGAGCTCCTTGCAGTCCAAGGGACTCTCAAGAGTCTTCTCCAACACCACACTTCAAAAGCATCAATTCTTCGGTGCTCAGCTTTCTTCACAGTCCAACTCTCACATCCATACATGACCACAGGAAAAACCATAGCCTTGACTAGATGGACCTTCGTTGGCAAAGTAATGTCTCTGCTTTAGAATATGCTATCTAGGTTGGTTATATCTTTCCTTCCAAGGAGTAAGCGTCTTTTAATTTCATGACTGCAGTCACCATCTTAAGTGATTTTGGAGCCCAAATAAATAAAGTCTGACACTGTTTCCACTGTTTCCCCATCTATTTCCCATGAAGTGATGGGACCGGATGCCATGATCTTCGTTTTCTGAATGTTGAGCTTTAAGCCAACTTTTTCACTCTCCACTTTCACTTTCATCAAGAGGCTTTTTAGTTCCTCTTCACTTTCTGCCATAAGGGTGGTGTCATCTGCATATCAGAGGTGATTGATATTTCTCCCGGAAATCTTGATTCCAGCTTGTGCTTCTTCCAGCCCAGTGTTTCTCATGATGTACTCTGCATATAAGTTAAATAAACAGGGTGACAATATACAGCCTTGATGTACCCCTTTTCCTATCTGGAATCAGTCTGTTGTTCCATGTCCAGTTCTAACTGTTGCTTCCTGACCTGCATACAGGTTTCTCAAGAGGCAGATCAGGCAGTCTGGTATTCCCATCTCTTTCAGAATTTTCCACAGTTTATTGGGATCCACACAGTCAAAGGCTTTGGCATAGTCAATAAAGCAGAAATAGATGTTTTTCTGGAACTCTCTTGCTTTTTCCATGATCCAGCAGATGTTGGCAATTTGATCTCTGGTTCCTCTGCCTTTTCTAAAACCAGCTTGAACATCTGGAAGTTCATGGTTCACGTATTGCTGAAGCCTGGCTTGGAGAATTTTGAGCATTACTTTACTAGCGTGTGAGATGAGTGTAATTGTGCAGTAGTTTGAGCATTCTTTGGCATTGCCTTTCTTTGGGATTGGAATGAAAACTGACCTTTTCCAGTCTTGTGGCCACTGCTGAGTTTCCCAAATTTGCTGGCATATTGAGTGCAGCACTTTCACAGCATCATCTTTCAGGGTTTGAAATAGCTCAACTGGAATTCCATCACCTCCACTAGCTTTGTTCATAGTGATGCTTTCTAAGGCCCACTTGACTTCACATTCCAGGATGTCTGGCTCTAGGTGAGTGATCACAGCATCGTGATTATCTGGGTCGTGAAGCTCTTTTTTGTACAATTCTTCTGTGTATTCTTGCCACCTCTTCTTAATATCTTCTGCTTCTGTTAGGTCCATACCATTTCTGTCCTTTATTGAGCCCATCTTTGCATGAAATGTTCCCTTGGTATAAGTTTATCTCACCCATGATTAGACGCACCAGGGATCTAACACCTAAATGGAGATGTCCTATCACAAGGGCTGTGCCCCAGGAGCAGTGTCCAGGCAGCCATTATGGAAACTGAGTCCAAAACTAAAGCCAAAATACCTTTCTCTGTCAATTTTCAAGTTCACTTAATGTGACTGTTAGATATAGACTAACTTTTGTAGTCACTCTCTTGCTATTAGCTATGCATATTGAAGAAGGAAAAACCTGCAACCACATGGATAGACCTTGAGGGCATTATGCTAAATGAAATAAATCAGACATAGAAAGACAAACACTGTATGTAATCTCACCTGTATGTGGAATCGAGAATAAAAGAAAGAAAAAGAAAAGCAAACTCATACAAAAGAGATCAGATTCCTGCTCACCAGAGGCAGACAGCACAGGGAGAAGTAATTGGAGGCAGATGGTAAAAAGGTACAAACATCTAGTTATAAGATAAATAAGTACTAGGGGTGTAATATTAATATAAACAAAATGACAATAGCTAGCACTGTTATATGATATACAACAACATGGATGAAAATGGAGGGAATTATGCTAAGTAAAATAAGCCAGAGATACACAAATACCACATGGTATTGAAACAGAGTGGGTCCCTGTGGGGCTCCCTGACATGGAGGCTTCTTATGGGCAAGGCTTCAACCTTTCTTGAGTCCCAAAGGGCAGATTCCAACAGTTATTAATCAAGGGAGGACACCCAAGAAAGCAGCTGAGCCAAGATTAAAGGCACCAGAGAAACTCATCAAGATCAGGATACGGACCATCTGAGATTAAGGGAACACAAGCCCTCAATTCAGTTCAGTTCAGTCACTCAGTCGTGTCTGACTCTTTGCAACCCCATGGACTGCAGCACGCCAGGCCTCCCTGTCCATCACCAACTACCAGAGTTTACTCAAACTCGTGCCCATTGAGTCAGTGATGCCATCCAACCATCTCATCCTCCGTCGTCCCTTTCTCCTCCCACCTTCAATCTTTCCCAGCATCAGTGTCTTTTCAAATAAGTCAGCTCTTTGCATCAGGTGGCCAAAGTATTGGAGTTTCAGCTTCAACATCAATGCTTCCAATAAATATTCAGGACTGATTTCCTTTAGGATGGACTGGTTGGATCTTCTTGCAGTCCAAGGGACTCTCAAGAGTGCTCACACCTTAATGTTGTCAGAGACCCCACCCTTGAACCATTGTTATAAACCCTTCATCATTCCTCTGGTTTGGAACACAGTCTTTCAAGGGAGAAGGCTGCTGCATCCCCCTTTGCCTGGCAAAGCAATAAAGCTCTCCTTTTCTACTTCACCCAAAATCTCTGAGATTTGATCCAGCACTGGTTTAGAGAAGCCAAGTTTTTGGCATTGGTATCACTTACTTGTGAAATCTTAAATTGAACCAAAAGAAAAAAAAAAAAAAAGGCAAACTCTCATAGAATCAAAGTAGAATGGTGGTTGCCAGGGGTGGGGAAGTGGGGGAAATTAAGAGAGGTTGGTAAAGTTATAAGATGACTATGATCTATAATGCATAACATGGAGACTATAATTGATTATACTGATTTGTATACTTGAAATTTTCTCAGAGAGTAGAACTTGTGTTCTCACCAAATAAATATGTGTGGTTCAGAATTTTTTAAAAAGAAGAAGAAATCTACATCAAAACCTTGGTGCTGAGGTGTCAAAATCAGAAAATGGTCTTTGAGGAACTGAAGTGAGTAACTTGGAGACGAAGGTTGGCTGGAGCAATTTTAATCAGTTTCTGACATTTTAGTTAAATCGCCTATAAAGAAAATGTGGAGGTTCAAGTTTCTTAGCAATAATTCCCTGCATTATATTATCAGCAATTCAAGGATGAGACTAAATCACCTCATTCACTTATAATCCCAGGGGTGTTGCTGACAGAGTTGAAGCTCAATAAACATTTCTCTAATGTTATTCTTCTCTCTGAATTCAATTTGCATTGTGTGTTCTTTGGCATCTGCCTCTCATCTAACCTCCCATTTACTTCTTTCTTTCAATAAAAGATGACCAAGGCATCCTTCCAAGACCTGACTCAAACCCATTTCCAGCAGAAAGCCCTCTTAGATTTGGCATATCCTCTGTTCCCCACCTCTCACCTATATTTTGCATTTCTTCAGCCCCTCAGTGTATAGACTGTTTATAGATTGCTTTACACATGTCCTTAAATTCCTTTTTTTTTTTTTCTTTTTTGGTAATATCTGTTTCTTTCCAATTAAAGAGGGAGAAATGTTTGGAACTATGCTAGGTATTTTAACATTTGCATAACAAATATGTATTAAAATAGAATACAGAGAAGGAGAAAGAGCAAAGAAAGTAAGGAAAAGGTATAAAGACCCTGATGCTGGGAAAGACTGAAGGCAGAAGGAGAAGAGGATGACAGAGGATGATGGTTGGATGGCATCACCAACTCAAAGGACATGAGTTTGAGCAAGCTCCAGGAGTTGGTAAGACAGGGAAGTCTGGTGTGCTGCACTCCATGGGGTTTCAAAGAGTCGGACACAACTGAGTGACTGAACTGATTCCATGTCTGGCATACCCTGCTCCTGTAGATGTAGCATCATGACCAGATTAGATGAATGCAAACAGAAATGGGAGAAATCCAGAGAAACTGTGAATCACAGAGAAAGAAGAGAGAATGTTGTTTGTCTCTTCATTCAATCTAAACCTTAAGGAACTATAGGGACTTCACTAAGGTGTTCACCTTCTATATTTTTTATATATATATTTGGCAAGCCATTGTTTTTGTAAAGAAAATGTCAATACTTTATTACCCCCTGGTATTTATCTGGGAGGACAGACTGAGTCAACAAGTAAGGGAGTAGCAGTTAAAACTCATTTTAATAGTGATCACAAGTCTTAGTTCTGGAGGCTGAAAGTCCAAGGGGAATTTGCCATTCTCAGTGAGGGCCCTCTTCTTGGCTTGCAATGGCTGCCTCTTTATTGTATCCTCACATGCTGGAGAGAGAGGTCCAGCCTCTTTCTTCTTACACTGGGGATTAAGGCTTCAGCATATGAATCCATAACACCAGAAATGCTTGGTCAGTTGGGAAGCTACATGGGGGTGTTCTGACAATGGCATCTGCCATGAGGGTTATCATTTGCATTAATCATGATTCAGAGGATGATGGCTGGCTTGATGTAGGTTCTTCTTGCCTCACTAGGGTAAATTCTTCTTTTTTAAAAAAAATTAAATTAAAAAAATATTTCTTTATTTGGCTATGCCATGTCTTAGTTGGAGCATACAGGATCTTCAGTCTTCAGTATGGAATGCAAACTTTTAGCCCTGACTAAAAATAGAACCCAGGCCCCCTGCTTTGGGAGCTCAGAGTCTTAGCCATTGAGCCACCAGGAAAGTTCCAAGGTGGATTTTTCTTGAAGCTGAGCACTTCATGGAAGAGATAATCTTCCTATTTGTTTGTTGTTCCTTTGAACAATTATTTGTTGAATACCTACTATGTGCCACAAACTCTTCTACGCACCAAGGATACAAGCTCCAGGAGCTTGTGTTCCCTTCCCTCCAGGAGCTTATGTTCTAGTGGAAAGAGAAGAGTAATAAAGAGAAAACAAATGGGCAAGATCATTTTAGGAAGATCTATATTGTAAAGGGAAGCGTGACAGGTCATTATTCAACCCAACACATGTGACTGTCTTTTCTCCCTTTGCTAAAATCTCCAAATAGGATCTCCAACTTTGTCCTCAAATAAATTGCATTTTTGTCAAAATCAAAGGAACAGTTTATCTCTCTCTGTCATCCCCATCCTTTTCCTCCTAGCTCACTTTTATTGAAGCATGGGTTAAAGTGCCTTACAATGCATCATCTCATTCAATCCGGAAAACAGCACCATGAGTTTAGTATCAGGAAAATAACCATTTCACAGATGGGAAATCCAAGGCAGAGAACAGTTTAGCAACTTGCATTTAGTCATACAGCAAGTAAGTGGTGAAGCCAGGATATGAATGCATAGCCTCTGAGTCCAGAGATCCTGGCAAAGCTAATGTGTGAGCATTGTCCCTGTGGCAGAACTAGTCCTTCCAACAAAAGGAGGCACCAAACAGATGCTCTCTATCTCCCTAAAGAAGAGAAGGAAGATTTGTATTACAGCTGAGGGCAATGAACTAGACACGGTAAAGAATCAGTTCAGTTCAGTTCAGTTCAGTCCCTCAGTCGTGTCTGACTCTTTGTGATCCCATGGAGTGCAGCACGCCAGGATTCCCTGTCCATCACCAGCTCCCGGAGCTTGCTCAGAACTCATGTCCATTGAGTCGGTGATGCCATCCAACCATCTCATCCTCTGTTGTCCTTTTCTCCTCCTGCCTTCAATCTTTAAAGCTAAAAACTTCCTAGAGAAGTTTAGCAAATTTTTTCTTCTACTAGAGATTAGAACAGAGGTCAGCAAATTACTGCCCATGGGTGAAATCCAGCTACTTGATTTCATAAAGTTTCCCTGGAACATAGCCACGTTTCTTCATTTACATACTGTCTATGGCTGTTTTCACATTACAGAATTGAGTAGTTGTGACAGAGACCATATGGCCAGCAAATCCTAAAAGATTCACTCTCTGGCCCTGTATAGAAAATGTTTACTGACCTTTGACCTAAAATACCAGGATGGATTTTGCCTGCGTTGGCTTGAGTATGTTTCTCTCCAAATTCAAGGAAAATCTAACTGAAACTTTCAGTTCTAGGAATAAAGAAGTGGTCCACCTTACTGGTGGAACTCTCCTCCCCACTTTGCCCAGCTTTCTCCCAGCTCCAATTTAGCTAAGTCTCTCTAGATTATAGGAGAAGGCAATGGCAACCCACTCCAGTACTCTTGCCTGGAAAACCCCATGGACGGAGGAGCCTGGTGGGCTGCAGTCCATGGGGTCGCTAAGAGTCGGACACGACTGAGCGACTTCACTTTCACTTTTCACTTTCATGCATTGAAGGAAATGGCAACCCACTCCAGTGTTCTTGCCTGGAGAATCCCAGGGACGGGGGAGCTTGGTGGGCTGCCGTCTCTGGGGTCACACAGAGTCGGACACGACTGAAGCATTGGACACGACAGCAGCAGCAGCAGCTCTACATTGTGGGCTTGCTAGGTGGTGCTAGTGGAAAAGAATCTGCCTGCCAATGCAGAGATTCAAGAGATGTGGGTTCAATCCCTAGGTCAGGAAGATCCCCTGGAGGATGAAATGACATGCCACTCTAGTATTTTTGCCTGGAAAATTCCATGGGCAGATGAGCCTGGTGGTCTATAGTTCATCGGGTCACAAAAAGTAGGACATGACTGAGCACACATATTACATCACATTATTCTACATTATATTTAAAAGGTCCATGGCTGACCAAAGTCTCCCAGATTATATTTCAGACTACCAGTAAGCACAGTTTAGCAGTGGTGGGGATTAAGGGGGCAGCAGTAATAAATTATACCTGCTTTGACATTAATTCTGCTTCAGTCACCATTTAGACTGAGCATGAAGGGATGGCAGATTTCTGCTGTTCCAGTGATTAATATCATTGCCATGATCTCTATTACCAGTGATCAGGACGTGCTGTGCTGTACTTAGTCACGCAGCTGTGTCCAACTCCTTGAGACTCCACAGACTGTAGCCCACCAAGCTCCTCTGTCTTGATGATTCTCCAGACAAGAATACTAGAGTGGGTTGCCATGCCCTCCTCCATGGGATCTTTCCAGCCCAGGTCTCCAAAATTGCAGGCAGATTCTTTAACATCTGAGCCACCAGGGAAGCCCAGTAATAAGGATATATCTTATTTAATTTTACTTTGGGTAAAAGAAAAATAGTTTGTTAGAGCATGAAGGTTTAATTTCTAAAGCATTTTTGTGGATCAGAGAGGTAGAACTGAGCCACTTATGAATATATATATATATATTTTTTTTTTTTTGAAAATACTATACACACACACACACACACACACACACACACACATCCTGGGGGAAATATGTACTAACTGCAAACACTTTTCATCCTTAAGAAATTCATGAAGGAACTTCCCTGACAGTCCAATGGTTAAGACTCTGAGCTTCCACTGCAAAGGGCATGGGCTTGATCCCTTGTCAGGAAACTAAGATCCTGCATTTCACAAGGTGCAGGGGAAAAAAAAAAGTTAAGAAGTCATGAGTATTTTCCCAATTCAGTTCGATGTAAAATGACACTTCCTTTTGCTTTTTTATACCACCCCTAACAAACTGAACTGTGACAGCCGGCCTCTTACAAGGTGTGTGATCTTGAACAAGTGACTTTGTCTCTCTGAGCCCTACTTTCTTTAGTGAAATGTGGCTGTAGAATGGATGTGCTTTTCCTAGCCAAACAAGAGCCAGCATGCCCGTGGGCCTTAAGAGTCCTCCATCCGACCCCAGGCACCACCCTCTACCTGGTATCCAAACCATGTCTCAGCCTGGTATAATAAACAGATGTGAATTGGAGTCAGCCAGCCAGACTTGGGTCCAATCTTGAAAAGCACAGTTTTATTTGCAGTTCGAGCCACATACTCCCCTCTGACGGAATGACAGGCCGTCAAGCTATTGCACACATTCTTCCTTCCTCCTAGAACACCCTTCCACAATTGGATCAGAGCATTAATGTTCCTGGTCACTCTCCTCCCCCTCAAGGAAGAAGTGTGTGTCCTCTGATACCTGGGAAGTTTTCACTGTTGACTGTGCATGTGGTCTTCCTACAGACAATGACTTTCTCAAGATCAAGCACTATGCCTTGGGTCAAGCATGGTGGGGACGTCCACATGAAAAGAATTCCCTGCTTAAGACTATCTACAGCTTTTCATCGCATTCCAGCTCAAACCCAAAGCTCTTATCCTGCTTCAAGGATATCCTGGCACAAACTGACCTTTGCCAACTTTTCCAGTCTCATTGTAGGCTGTTTGACCCCTTTTCTTAGGTTCTCTAGGCCAAGTCCCATCCCCTCATTTTTTTTATATACTTCTAGTTCCCTCTGCAGAAACTTTCTATACACAGCTCCCCCACAGCCCTTTACTGGGCCTTTTCTAGATCTTAGGTTCAGTTCATTCATTCATTTACTTAAAAATATGTCTTGAGCACTGTTCTAGGTATTGGACAAAAATCCCTGCCTAGCTGGTGTCTCCATGATAGTTGGAGGCAACAAACAAATTTAGCAATAAATGCAAACTGCGTCTGATGGTAATATGTGCTAGGGAGAAGAATAAAGGAAGATGAAAGGCTGGGGCAGGTGTGATTCCATATGAGGAGGTCAGAAAGGTTCCATAGAGGATAATGGATGAGCAAGACCTGGCAGGAGAGGGAGATAAAGTGCAAGCGTATTTGTGGAAGGAGCATTAAGTACAAAGGCCCTGAGTCTAGGTGGACCTGAGAGGAAGAGCAAGAAGATCAGTGAGAGGGAGAGAGGGGTGGGTGACGGTGCAGAGATAGAAGGGTTCCAGGTAGTACAGGGCCTTAAGGCCACTGGAGGACTTTGACTTTTCTTCTGCATGAGATAAGCAAATTAAACAAAATGACCAAACTTCTATTTGGAAAGGACCACTTGGGTCGGCATATTGAAATTACGTGGCCAAGGGACAAGTTCAGACAAAGACTAGTTAGGTTTTTCCAATAATCCAGGTAAGAAATAAATTTAGCTTAGACCAGGATGATTGAGATTATAATGCAGTTAACAAATGATTGGGTTCTGAATAGGGTTGGAAGGTAAAATCTATAGGATTTATACATGTGTTGGAAATGGAGGATAAGAGAAAGAAAATAATTCAAAGACAATACCAAGGCTTTGATCTGAACCTTGAGAAGGATGCATTTGCTGTTTACTAAGATGAGCAGGCTGAGGGAGGAGAAGTTTAGGACATGAGGTTAGGAGATGAATTTGGTTTCAGATACATTCAGTTACAGATGTCTGTTAGACAGCCATATGGAGAGATCAAGTGCACAGGTGAATTAGGAGTTCAGAGGAGAAGACATGGGTGGCTGCAGGGGCACTTCAATCTTTAGAAGACACAGATGTCAGAACAAAATGTTAGTTGCTCAGTTATGTCTGACTTTTTGTGACCCCAATGACTATAGCCCACCAGGCTCCTCTGTCCTTGGAATTCTCCAGGCAAGAATACTGGTTGCCATTTCCTTTTCCAGGGGATCTTCCAGCCCTAGGAATTGAACCTGGGTCTCCTGAAACAGCTAAGGAAAAGGAAAAGAAGAAGTCTGTTATGCAGAGGGGGGAGCCAAAAGAGAGTATGGTGTCCTAGAGGCTAAATGAAGAGAGTGTTTCAAGAGGGAGGGACAGGTCAACTGTCAAATGTTGGTGATAAACCAAGCAAGACAGGACTGAAAACCGACCATTAAGCTTAGCCAACTGGAGGTTATTGGCAGCCATGTCAATGGTATTTCCTTGGCGCACCGACGTGAATGAACTTCTCCTTCCTCTTCCATCTTGAACAAACGGTAAACCTTTCAGTCAAGTCATGCCCATTTCACAATTTTGTAAATCCTAGAGGCCCGTCTCTGCTGTCATTAACTAGCTCCTTGAGCTTGGGCAAAGCTGACTTTTTCTCCTCTGGATTTCAGTTTCTTATCTTTTAGCAAAGTGTGTGAGTTAATGGCCCTGCCAGCTGTATTAGCCCACTGTTCCATAATAGGCCTAGGTCAGGCTCTCTCATTTCCAGACTATGGTGTCACTTCAATCCTTGCCTCCCCACAAATGTCTCCCACTGGCCTGAATTCTATCACTAGATTTTAACACTTTTTTTTGGTAAGAAATGAGGAAGCTTCTTTTTTTTTAATTTTTATTTTAAATTGGACTATACTTGATTAATAATATTGTGATAGTTTCAGGTGTTCAGCAAAGTGATCTTGTTATACATTTTCTCTTTTAAGTTGTTATATAACATTAAGCAGAGTTCCCTGTGCTATACAGTAAGTCCTTATTGATTAGTCATTTTAAATACAGCTGTGTGTACATGTCCATCCCAAACTCCCTAAGTATCCCTTCCCCTACTCCTTACCACACTCTGTAACCATACATTCACTCTCTAAGTCTCTGAGTCTGTTTCTGTTTTGTAAATAAGTTCATTTATATCATTTTTTTAGATTCCACATATAAGCAATATCATATAGTTGTCTTTCTCTGTCTGACTTACTTCACTCAGTATGACAATCTCTAGGTACATCCATGTTGCTACAAAGGCATTATTTCATTTTTTTCATGGCTAATATTCCATTGTGTATATATATATATATACCACATCTTCTTTAACTATTCCTCTGTCGATGGACATTTCGGTCACCTCCATGTTTTGGCTATTGTAAACGGTGCTGCAATGAACATTGGGCTACATGTATCATTTTGGACCATGTTTTTCTCTGGATACGTGATTTTACCACTTTTGAATTCAGTCTGAATTCTACTAGATACACGAATGAGGAAGCAGCTACTATCAGCCATTTTTGCCGGAATGTGAGTACACTTCCCTTGTCCTTTCCTGATGACAGTTTTAGATGAGAACTTGAGAAAGCATGAGAAGAGTGTGTGTTCAGGAAGTGTATTGCTGCTGAGGTAGGAAAGGGGTTCCAAAAGTAACCGAACTGGGAAACAGATGAACTCCCTGAAAATCTATGTATGGCAGGTCACACTTTATAGACCTGAACAGTAAAGTTTCAGTAAAGGTTAATTTGTGTCTCTAAGCAACTCTAGCTCCTAAGTGAAAGCCCAGCAATGTTGACTACATCGTTTCTCCAACCTGAATTTTTATATCAGTGAGAACAGCAGAGCTGCACTTAACCTGAAAATTCCATGCTCCCTTTAAAGGCAGAGTGTCTCTGACTAGGGAAGACTTCTCTGACTAGGTAGAGCAGGAAAGATAATCCATTTCCACCTTACATTTCCACCTTACAATGAGAGATCAAGCAAGTAGTCCCACATTTGCAAATACATGGTTGGTCGGTCATGTCAGCCCCAGGAAATGCTAGCCAAGCATCTTAGCAAAACAACAACAATTCCTTAAATTTATTCAGGTTCTGACAAAAAATTTTAAATGGTCCTTGCCTGCCTCTGGCCATACCCTATAAGCTTGGTCATATGCGTTGTATGTGTCAAGAAGGTCACAGAATCCACTCTTAGCATTGCCTTTGGCTGAGACTATGTATATAGAACTAGGGTTAATTTAGTCCCCATGGTGTTGACCTCCCTTTAATGAACCTGCCAGCATCAACAATAAGGATTGGGCTATGGGCAAATTTTCCAGTAGTGTATTGGCTTATACTGGGCCATGTCTATCTACATGTACAATATCTATAACAAGATATTTGTAAGCCAGTGATTAAGGTAGAGTCTATGACCTCATCCCATATCTATATCTGGTGAAGGGTGAGTATAAATAAACAGATTAACGGGCAAGCAAATCACATTTCTGACCATTTCTTTTTCAGAGAGTGAAGTCAACGGGATCGTCAATAGAATCCAGCCTGTAACTTCAGCTTCCTTAGCACAGCCCCAAGGACAGGATAAACGATGTTTCTGGATAACCAGGGTGAGATAAGAAATTTGAGAATCACCATCTGCTGCTGTCAGATCTACCTTAAGTCAGGGAGCGGAAGCCTTGGCACAGGGCACATGTGGATGTGTTTCAGATGGTGTGAGCGTCTGCTGGTGTGTGTGTTCAAAGTTCTTGTGGGTGGTACACTTAATACAGTGCTTTTCTGTTCAGGAAAATTATATCCCTTCCAAAGCCCTGAATTATTAAAATCTTGAAGTTTCTCACATCTGTTGTGAGCTCCTTATCACAATTTCTGGACGCTATTGGGTGCCATTTTCTGGGTCTGACGTTACGGGCATGCTTGAACTCTTCCACTGCCAAGCCAGGAGATCGTTTGTTATAACTGCAGCCAAAAGACCCAGGGAGCATGATTCTGAGACAAGGCAGCAGGGCAGGGAGCCGGCCGAGTTGTGGGGTGGTCTCAACACTCAATATTCCAGTCTCTTGCCTGAGTGTAACCAGAGCCCCTCAGAGACAAACCAGCCTGAGGTGCTTCAGCAGCTGTAAAATTCCTCTAATAGCCTATATTCTAAGTTCCTCTTGCGCAGACCACCACCATGTAGATGGAAACTGAATTAGGTCCAAATAGGATGAACCAAACTTCTGTTTAAGCAAAAAAGTTGGCCCAGGACTGCACAGCTTTAAATGGACCATGAATAATGTTTTATTGCCTCAGCACTGGGGTGAACTCGGCCCCTACACTTAGCCTCACCTTTCACAGTGTTATTTTTAGAGATCTCATTACATCCCAGCTTAAACTAAAAATATGTTCCCCAGGAATAGCAGCACCTAGTTTGAATTGTGTGGAGTGACCCAAGGGCTCCTGGACTCTGATTACATATGATGTTTCATGCATGTGATATCTGCTCTAGGATCAAGAGGGGAATTGCTAAATTTCATTTTTCAAGAGCAGCAACAAGACTGGCTTTGGGGCTGTTGGACTCCATGGGCTTTTTCTAGGCTGGAGTTGTTTCCACCAGCTTTAGTATCACATCATTTGGTATGATTTATATAGAATCACCGGTCCCAAGAAGCCCTGTTCATGAGAAGTTCATCTCCACCATTCTCATCCAACCCCAACACATCCTTCCCTCCCCACGGTCCCAGAGCTTGGAAGGAAAGGTCATGCAGTAGAACTTCGGGGTCTGACAAACTGGCAGCTGCATCTTAACTCTGTCCCTCTACCTCAGTGACTTCAGGCATCTTATTAATCTTCCTGAGTTTGATTCTTCACTGGAAAAAAATAGAACAGAAGTTGTATGGATACAATGACATAATTTCCATATTTAAAGCAGAACCCTAATAAATTATCACTTGTAAAAAATTTAACTTGCTTATATAGGTCGCTAAGAGTCGGACACAGCTGAGAGACTTCACTTTCACTTTTCACTTTCATGCATTGGAGAAGGAAATGGCAACCCACTCCAGTGTTCTTGCCTGGAGAATCCCAGGGATGGGGGAGCCTGGTGGGCTGCCTTCTATGGGGTCGCAGAGTTGGACACGACTGAAGCGACTCAGCAGCAGCAGCAGCACACTAGTCAAAGCAGGAGGGACATTTATTGAGCCCCAACTAAGGTCAGATCCTGACAAAGATGCACAGGGGCAAGATGGCCCAGAGCAAGGCAGCATGGAATGTCACATTGGACTTGAGGTACCAGTCTGGACTGTGAGGCCACTAGCCAGGGAGCAGTTCAAGCTGGGGGAAGAAAGTCTCCTGAATTCAAAATGTTCTTTGAAAGTTTCCTCTCTCTACTGGCCCACTTAAGGGTTAAGGTCATAGACTGCCCGACATGGAACCCCCGTTTTGACTGCCCGTGCAACCTTGCATAAGTTCCTTGAATTTTTATGCCTTTAGTTTCCAAAGCTGTAAGATGGAGATTGATAACACCTGTTTCATAACGTGCTTATGAGGATTAGATGAGCTACATAAGATGATGCATGTGTCTTTAGCACATTGTCAGAAAGGAATCGCTCAAGAGACACTGGCTGTTAAGGGTACTGTGAAAAGTATGTTCTCAGAAGAGGTACCAGTTTGAACAAGGAGAAGAAAGTGCAGGACAATTAAAGGAGTATCTTTTGTCCTAGTTTGACTGACTCATAATGTATGTTAGGAGAAAAAGGCAGGGTCTCAAGTGTTCTTAGAGTTGATCTTTGCATTCGCTTGTGATGTCTTCCAGGTTATCGTCAGTATACATTCCATCTTTCTGCCCAGTTAATGCATCTTCGCATGGCAGGAAGTTCCACCGTAACCAATGAGAGCCTCACAGCTTTCTATTCTCCAGCGGAATCATTTTCCCATCCTGTCCCCATATTCCTCTTTTTGCTGCAGTTCTTCAGGATCAGTGGACAATTCTTGAGCTTATGACAAAACTCACAGTTTCATGACATCAATGTGATCACTCAGTCTGGTTAGCAAGAAAAGCATGTTTGTAAAATTCCTCTTTGCAGAGATACGGGGCCTTTGCAGAGGCCCCATTTCATTTGTGTAATCTCTCAAATCTCAATGACCAGCCTAGAAGGGGGCTTGTTCATCCTGGACCTGACAGCTATGTTCTACAGCATGAGGGCAGAGACAGGGAGGAGGGATGCTAAGTGACAGGCCGACTATGGAAATCCTGAAAGGAGCCATACACTTTAAAAATTAGGTCACCGTGAACACTCTTTATAAATGATCCACTGCCGTAAGATACTTACTAATCCTAATCCTAGCATTATTTGGGATCTTGGCAGGGTATACACAGGTACCCAATACCAGGAAACTTTTATATTCCTTTTTTTTTCCACAGAGTTCTTGACATATTTGCACACAGAAATGAGTCCCATATCATTGACTTTAGGAGGAAGAATAATTATTTTGTACACCAAGGTGAACAATTCTTTTGCACACTGGTGTGAATGATGAACAGGAAGTTGGAAAATGAGAGGTAGAGGAGACATACTGGCCCCCCTCCCAGAGTGTAGTACGGCCACCTTGTGTACCTCAGACCCCCTGACTGTTGCTTTCAGATCATAGTTTCCCTCTAACCCCTAGTATCTAGAAGCAGAAGACCTGAGCCCGAGCAAAGTCAGCAAAACCTCCTGGGAGTTGACTCTCGCTGCTGGGTCTCCTTAGACCCCAGGTTCTGCCCCAGGCCGCTCGCCCTGAGGAGCAGTGAACCTGGCCCCCAGACCACATCACACAGACTCCTTGGCAATTCCAAGGCTCTCATGTCCCGGCACCTGGGAGAGACCCAGAGCATCTGAGAAGGGCAGAGAGGGCCCCGCATAGCAGCTGGACAGCAGAGGTGCCACAGGGCCCCTCTCCACCCTGAGGAGGCCCGCCTCCCGGGAGTGAGCCTGACTGGACAGCTGATCCTCTCTAATCCCCACTGGGAGGGCCAGCCTGGTCGACTTTCATATAGCTATGACTTGCGTGTTCTTTACATCGCCTGCTTTATTTTCAAACCTGTCAACAGGTTTCTGAAAAGGTTGCACATATGAGCAGAGATCTGGGCAGCTCAAAGAAGGAGCCACAGGCAAGGTGGGGAGAATAGCCACCCCAGACCTGGGGGACCCGGTCAGGAAACCATGGGCTTCCCATTTTCTTGGATTTTCTCTAATCAAAACAAAAATGAGGCAAACCTTTTGACACCATGACCCCTTCTGGTCAGGTTAGAAACTGGTTATAAATTCGAGATGGACCACACACTTACTGAACTATATTTATCAAGTTTCTTAATAAAGCCAAAAGCTCAGGGGCCTCAGGGAGTAAACTTTTTTTCTTTTTGACAGAGACAGAAGCCAGCAACAATGGGTTTACTGTTGTTGTCCTGTTGCCAAGTGGGTGATTCAGTTAAAATAGGCACTGCCTCACATCTGTTTACAGGAACCCGCGGGGTTGCTATTTGTACAGGGGCCCAACTTGTCTGACCTTGGTTGTTGCTAAACTTTTTTTTTCCCCAAGACTGTTCCAAGGATCTAAAAGAAGACACACTGCCCTACCACCAGCGGTGCCATTTGCTGGCGCGTCTTGTCCCTCCCAGAACCATCACGTAGCTGTGACAAAGGCTGGAAGAGCAGACTGAGGCCCCCTTTGAGGCTGGATGTCATGTAACTCCTTTTTCTAAGTAGACTATCTAATGAAACTAACAATGGAGTTCAAGATCATAAAAATCAGAATATTTGAATGGGAGGGGATCCTGGGAGAGTACATAGTACAACTCCCTCATTTTCAGCTGAAGAAACAGAGGACTAAAGAGATTGTTGGAGGGAGCTGGGACGTGAAGGCAGAATTGTGGGGCTCTTGCTAGTTTTTCATGCTCCCCAGGAAGTGTGGCATCTTGAGATATAGCCTGGATCAGACCAGACTAAAACTTCACACCTGAGCATATGAATGTGTTACCTGACAGTGTGGGAGAGGAAAACCTTGGTGTCACCCATGAGGAGAGCAGCATTTTGGATCCTTATATCTGCAGGGTTCCTCTCAAAGCTGGGAAGGAGCTTCCAGATTTTCTTTCACCCATAAACCACATGGAGAATTCAAAGTCTCTGATGAGCCTCCGAGGAAAACTACAGACAAAAAAAAAAAAAAATACCAGGATAGCCCAGGGATGATGAGTAATGCAATAATGTATGGGAAAAGGACCCTTTCTGTAAACCCTAAAGCAGTCTTCAAATATTTGAGTGTCACAGGATGTTACATTGGAAGTTTTAATTGAGATATCAAAATATAAGTATCAGATATAAAAATACCAACACACCCACTCAATAACAATTTCATATTTCTATAACCCTCTCTGGAGAAGGCTGCATGTGAATACCACTCAAACTCTCAAAGGCTCTTAAAGAGTTTGTCCCATGTCTCCCCAATAATTAGGGGGATAAAGTGGACTAATACCTTATCCTCAGCCACCAACCCTTAAAATGTAAGGAATGGGGAGTAAAGGAGAGGTGACAGCTCTAAGTCCTGGAGTTTGCACGGCAAAGTACCCTGACTTTCCAAGGACAAGACATGGGCAATGTGATGGAGCTGGCGTGGGCGGTCTCCAGAGAAGTTGGTAGAGGATTATCTGATTTCCAAGGGCTAATGACAGTAGCTGGGATGGAGAGCACCAGCAGGGCGAGAGGGTCTGCAGGCAAAAGACCACCAGCGAGAGGAGAAGACCCACAGATCACCCAGGGAAGTTATCAGCCCTCAATTTTTCCCAGGCTTGGAGAGCTCAGAGCCAGCTGCCTTTGGTTGGGCTGCCTTGGAGCAGGGCCTAATAGAGGGATTCTTGTGGTTTACGGAGGGGGTGTTCTCAGGGGAAGGAGTTGGGGAATCAGGATAGAACAGGATGGGGGAGGACAAAACAAGGATGAGGTCATGTGAGTGGCTCACTTCTGACTGGCCCCACAGGTTCTGCTGTCCCGTGGAAAAGGGGACCAGGCTTTCAACAGCAGGCCAGTTGGTCGTGGGCTCCTGCTTGTAATGTGGGGGAAGGGGGACACTTGGGGAGACTGGGGCATGTCTGGGTCATCACCCAGCAGATGTGGCTTGTATCTGGTCAATTACAAATTCTCCCAAAAGGGGGAAACTGTGGGCCATTAGCAGCACCTGTGGATGGGGCTCTGGGAGGAGCATGAGAAAGATTCACTCTGTCAGCTTCTGGCCCACCGGCTAAGAGCTTGTTAGTTCTCCTTATGTGTTCTCCCCCCTCACAGCTGGCAACCCCCACCCCAGGGGTCAGGAACAGGGGGTAGAGATGAGTGAGGAAGAGGGAGAGGAGGTGATCTTCTCCACACACACCACTTATACACTACATACACCACATCACACACACACACACACACACACCATACACACACACACACCATACACACCATACACACACACACTATACCACACACACTATACCCACATACACCACACCAGGCACGCACACACTATACACACCACATACACACTACATCACACACACCATACCACACACACACCATACACACCTTACACACACTACACAAACATACACCACACACCATACCCCACACACACACACACACCCCACACACACCACACACACACTACATATACATACACCACACACAGACACACACACACACACCATACCACACACACACACACCACAGCACACATGCACCATACACACACTACACACACATATACCACACACACACACCATACCACACACACACCCCACACACACACACCATACACACACTACACACATATACTACACACACTCACACACACCACACCACATACACACTACACACACCACACATGCACCACACACACACTACACATACATACACCACACACACCATACACACAGTACAACACATACATCACACACACCGTACTACACCATACCACATACACACTATACCACACACACACTGCACCACACACACTATACCACACACACTATACCCACATACACCACACCAGGCACGCACACACTATACACACCACATACACACTACATCACACACACTATACCACACACACTACACATACAACACACACACACAACACCACACATACACACACACACGTCCTTTCCAAGAGGCAAAAGACCCTGTAATAGGGCCTCCCTAGAGGTGGGGGAGAAATCGTAACTTTGAGTGAAATTGAAAGTTTTGATTACTGCATAGAACTGAACAAAATTTCATAGAAATATGACATCCATATAGAAAATGCTCCTATCAGAAGCCTACAGCTCAATGAGTTTTCACAGAACACACCTGTGTAACAATCCCCAAGATTGAGACACAAAAGCACCCAGTGGCTCCCTTTCGGTCACTTCCCTCCTGTGTCCATCACAAGGGAAACACTACAGCATTCTTCACACAACACAGATTCATTTAACCCTGTTGATGAAACCTGGGATTTTGACCTAGCTGGAGCTTGAGGTTTATAACAAATGTCATCAATCTCTAACTGATCTCAAACATCCAGCTTCAATTCCCATTACCATAGGGTGAAGGAGGGTAGGTTTTCATAATAAAAATAGATAAGAACCAGATTTTTATCTCCTTGATTATTGTGGGGAAAGAGGAGAAAGAAAAACAGGATTTTTTTTTCCTAGGTTTCTTCCCACCCCATTCTACCTACCCTCCCGGCTTCCCAAGGGAACACACAAAATAATCTCATTCCCCTACTCAGAGACCAGCCTGGGCCAGAGGGCATCCCCTCAGGACACGTGTGTGTGTCCTCATGTGTACGTGGGGCGAACAAGCCATTGCTGAACTATGTGGGACTTGAGCTCTTAGGTCCCTGGATGGGCCTCTGGAAAGCAAGCCCAGCTTTTGTTGTTCCTTCCCGTATTTTTGTCCAGTCAGTTGTTTCCCTGAGAGCAAGGGGTGTTGGGAAATCAAGTTGCTGCAAAAGGCCTTTGTTTGGGGGAATTTTCACCCAACGTGTTATTTTCTAATTGGTGCTATTTGCTGTGGTCCTCCTGCCTGACTGTCTGCATTGAGACAAGATTATAATTATAAACAGAGGAGCAGCATTTCCATTGAAACTCATCATGTGGTTTCCCTGACTCATCCTAATGAACTGTGCACCCCTCAAAGGGAAGGGACTTTTTTCCCCTGAAGAAAGTACTATGGTAATGACCTTAGTTGACATCAGAATAACCAGATGCACTTGTTATTCAATTTTTTAAAATATTGTATTAAAAGGCAGAAGAGGTGATGCCAAACGGTGTTTGTTTATATGCTGTGGATATACCTGTGTATTTTACATGAGACCTTTATTTTTTTAATAATAATATCTTAATTTATTTATTTTATTTTTGGCTGTGCTGAGTCTTCATTGCTGCACACAGGCCTTCTCTAACTGAGGCAAGTGGAGGCTTCTTACTGTGCTCACTTCTCCATGGACTCTAAGGTGCTTGGGCTTCAGTAGTGTGGCACACAGGCTTAGCTGCTCCACAGCATGTGGAATCTTTCTGGACCAGAGACTGAGCCCATCTCCCCTGCATTGGCAGGCAGATTCCTATCCACTGTACCACTGGAGAAGTCAAGATCTTTATTTTTTAAATTGTACCAATATTGTATGGCCATGCAGCCTTACCAAAATGACTCAAATGTTCTCTTCAGAGAAGACTACTTTTTATGCCAATGGAATATGACCACTGGACAAGTTAAGAAGAATAAAGAATAAATTAAATAAGAGGATCCTTGAAAATCTCGCTTTCATGATATGGGAAAGTGGCTGAAAGAGCTATGACTTGGGGAGGAAGCAGTTTACTCTGCTCAGCTCAAGTGAAAGTGAAGGATCCCCAAAGTTTTGGAAGGACCCCACAGCCTTTGGATTCTTATAACACAACTCATAGGGGCCATTCACGACAAGGTGAGTTGCTACTTAAAGGCCCTACTGGCTGCCTTCCACTCATTAAAGCATCCACCGCCTCCTGTTGTGGGGAGAGAAACACAGCTCCTACTTCTCATGCCCTGGTGACATTCTGAGAAGTCAGAGATTCCTGGAAGGTCAGACTGGGGAAGGACCTTGAGACAGATGAACTTGGACATATTGCAGAGGGAAGCAGGGTGCTCTTCAGAGATGGCACCAAGACCATCACAAACCTGGATAAGCCAGGCCGATCAGTGGGGATCTTTCTAAAGACATTTGCTCCTGTGTCTGGTCCCAGACCTATTGAATCAGAAACTGGGGATGGGTGAGGGGGGCAGAGGACAGCAGGCCCCTGTGATTCCGATGTGTACTCACATTTGGAAATCAGCAATTCTCATGAAAAGCCTTTATTTCAGAGTTTAGGATAGTAAGATTCAGGAAAATGAGTTCCTTTCTGGAGATCACCAAACGGTTAGTGACAAGTGTGTCTACGTGGTATGTTCAGTGTTCTTCCCATGCTGTGTTCCAAACACCACTGGCTTGCCTTCTGGATGCTTCTTTTCCCTTGGTCTCTCACTTTCAAAAGGCTGCCAGCTCTGCCATGGGAACAGGAATTCTGCTTCTCTGAACCTCATTGTCCTCATCTATAAAAGAAGGATGTGTGTGTGTGTATGCACATGCGCACCCAGTCACTCAGCCATGTCCAACTCGTTGCAACCCCATGGACGGTAGTCTGCCAGGCTTCTCTGTCCATGGGGTTTTTCACGCAAGCATACTGGAGTGGGTTGTCATTTCAACTTCAGATCTTCCCAACCCAAGGATCGGACCTGCTTCTCTTGCATCTCCTCCATTGGAAGGTGGATTCTTTACCACTGCACCACCTGGAATACTACTCAGCCATAAGAAGAACAAAATAATGACATTTTGCAACAATGTGAATGGACTAGAAGTTATCATACTAAGTGAATTCAGACAGAGAAAGACAAATACCATACGATATCACTAAAATATAGAATCTAAAATACTACACAAACGAAGTTATCTGTGAAACAGAAAGAGACTCACAGACACAGAGAATACAGTTGTAGTTGCCAAAGTGGGCGGGTAGATGGATTAGGAGCTTGAGATTAGCAGATGCAAACTATTACACATAAAATGGATAAACAACAAGGTCCTATTATATAGCACAGGCAACTATACTCAATATAAGAACTGCCAAATGAAGATTTTAATAAATGATTAGGAAGAGCTTTGAAACTGTAAAAAGCAGAATACCTAGTAGGTAAGACTCATTATTATTCATACTGTGAAACTAACTTGTTCAAACTGTATAGGAATCTAAGAAAGAGAAGAGAGAAAAAAAATCTGTGTATTAGTGGGCAAGAGCCTTTAAAATATTCAACCTCCTCAAAATGTGATGAAAGCAGGGCTTTTGGTGATTATTAAAATAAGCTTTGGATGAGACTGGGCCTTGGACCCACTGAATTTGCCATTTAGCTGATCATCATTTTCTTTTTCCCTCTCTCACACCTACCTTCAGACTACTTTGGTTTGCTGTGGTGTAGTTGAAATTTTTCATGATGGTTGAAGCTGCTATAATGGTACATCCACCCAAGACTTTCCCACTCATGCTGTGAACCCCCTGAAATGAAGACCACTTTCTCAATTCTTGAGAAAACTACCAGCCCCTCACATATTGAATAGTATTCCATGAGAGATAGATAATAGGTGAGCCTAGAAACACAGGGCTGGAAGAAACCTCAGAGGTCCATTCATTCAACCATTGAACAGTATTTATTGAGCACCCATGATATGCCAGTCACTGTTCTAGGCTCTAGGGTTATAAGCAGTGAGCAAAAAATAGTCATCCCTGCCCTCTAATGCTCAGTTTCTATTAGGTAAGAGTAAATCTATAAATAAGCATCTTAGTCAGTTCAGGCTGCTATAACGAAATGCCACAGACCAGATGGCTTCAACAACAGACACTGAATTCTCACAGCTCTGGGCCGGAAGTCCAAGATCAAAGTGCCTCAGACATGGATCCTGCTGAGAGCTCCTCCCTGGCTTGTTTTGTCTTCACATGGCCTCTCCTTGGTCAGAGGTGGGGGGAGGGGGGGGTGGAAGAAGAATGAGGGGCAAGGAAGAGAGGGAAGGGAAATTGAGGGAGGGAGGGGGAAAGAGAGGGAAGAAGTAAGAGGAAAAGGGGAGGCCATTAAAGACACCCACTTTGGTCTCTCTTCCTCTTCTTATAAGGGCACTAATCCCAACAGGAGGGCCCCACCCTCATGACCTCATCTAAACCTCTGTGTGTGTCTGTGTTTTAGTCACTCAGTTGTGTCTGACTCTTGCAACCCCATGGACTGTAACCCTCCAGGCTCCTCTGTCCATGGAATTCTCCAGACAAGAACACTGGAGTGGGTAGCCACTCCCTTCTCCAGGGGATCTTCCTGACCCAGCAATGGAAACTGGGTCTCCTGCATTGCAGGCAGATTCTTTACCATCTGAGCCACCAGGGGAGCCCCCATCTAAACCTAATTATCTTCAAATAGCCACCTCCAAATACCATCACATTGGGGATTAGGGCTTCAACATATAAACTGGGGGGCAATAAGAATATTCAGCCCCAAACAGTAAGTAAACAAACAAGTCCATACTTAAGTGAGGCGTCAGGTAATGCTAAGTGCTGTGAAGTAAAGTGCAGCAGGTCGGGGGTCAGAGAGTGGGAGAAGGGCAAGCACACTCAGGGAACCTCTGAGGAGGGAACATTTGAGTGGAATCTAAGGAGTGACTCACATGTGGGGTGAGGAGCGAGCCCCACTGCAATTTCACAGGCCCAGGTGAGGGGCAGGAGTTGGAGTCAATTCTTCAAACCAGAGAATGTCTCTGGGGGATTCTGATACAGGAGGTGTTCCAGGTCTGACTCATAGTTAACAGTATTCCTTTAGCCCTTGGCCAGAAAAGTATGGTAGAGAAGTAGTGTGGAAGCAGAAAATCAGTTGGGAGACTTTGGGGGTGACAGGTTTTGGTGGCTTGGATGTGGCAGAGGCCGTGGGGGGTGACACACTCAGATACAGTCAATTGCAGTTTGAAGGAAGCACTGAGTTAATCTGCAGAAAGCCTCCAGTGACGCTCACCTGTGTTTCTGAAACCCGGGGCTCCTAGGAGGAGCTGGAGGCTGCTAAGGAGGCAGGCAGGGGAGTTAAGCATCTCCAGCACCCCCTGCTGGTTTCCACCGCAATTGCTGAGCTTTACCTGTTTCACACCCGTCAGTTCAGTTCAATTCAGTCGCTCAGTCCTGTCCCACTCTTTGCAATCCCATGGACTGTAGCACGCCAGGCTTCCCTGTCCATCACCAACTCCTGGAGCTTACTCAAACTCTTGTCCATCAAGTCGGCGATGCCATCCAACCATCTCATCCTCTGTCATCCCCTTTTCCTCCCACCTTCAATCTTTCCCAAGCACCAGGGTCTTTTCAAATGAGTCAGTTCTTCCCATCAGGTGGCCAAAATATTAGAGTTCCAGCTTCAGCATCAGTCTTTCCAATGAATATTCAGGACTGATTTCCTTTAGGATGGACTGGTTTGATCTCCTTGCAGTCCAAGGGACTCTCAAGAGTCTTCTCCAACACCACAGTTCAAAAGCATCAATTCTTTGGCACTGAGCTTTCTTTGTAGTTCAACTCTCACATCCATATATGACACATGGGAGGGGTCAGTTGAAACTACCCCCTTCTCCTGTATCACAACGTCATTTGCAGTAATAATCATGAATGAAAAGAACACCAATTATGACCAGAAAAGAAATACAGTGTAAATTTGCTTTCATTAAATTTCATACGCCTATATAACCATACCATTAAACACAAAAATAAATGAAAAATATGAGAGAAAATAAATATTATGGTACAAAAAGTGGAGGAAAGAACAATTATTTATTCAATAGCTTGATACTTACCCAACAGTTTTGAAATGTGACTCTCTGGTTATAGTGTTATAATAATATTTTATTTAAATGACTCCCCATTAACTAATAAGCAATCTGTAATAAAACTGAAGTGTCTGCAAAGGGCGCAATTTAGACAACTATGAAATCATAATGCTGATGAATGTTTTTACCCTGCTTTGTTCTTCAGTTTTAACTCGGTTTTGACTTTGGTTTTAACAGAAGAACTATCCCGAAAAAAATTTACAACAGTGGTACATTAATTTCAGTAAAACCACTAACAGTTGTTTTAGAAAGGAATACATTTAAATCTTACAGATATTATTCCATTTCAGTAGACTATTTCATGTCTGAACTAAATTTGTATTTTTATAAACACAAAGAAATAAACACATTTATACATATTACACTTTTATAGTTTATACTGTTTCATTTTAAATGCTTAAGTAAGTACTAACTCCAAGTGATTACAAAAAAAGAATCAAAGCAATTTTGAGTCCTTTTTCCTTCTCTGTGCTCACTCTGCTGTCATTGTTTAGTTTGAAATTTCTGTTTAAAAGCAGGAAAATGCAGCACATCTCATGGGACTGGTGAAGCAAAATGCATCCAGAGCTCTCAAAGAATGTCAGACAATGACGAATTCACCCTCCAAACAGTCAGCTGGGTCTCCAGTTGTGAGCAGTGAGTGTATAACCATGAGCATTTAGAATAAACCACCATGTAAATTACAGTGTTTATAACAGGGTAATTAATGAGCTATCCTATTTAAGTTTACATATTATGAAAACTCACCAGCAACTGCAAAGTTTCTTGGAACTTAGACCAACAAAACATTTTTTGATGAAGGAGTATTTTATCACTGACTGGTAAAAAAAATAATTTTAGTTGGTTTTATTGGAGTTTTATATTTTCTACAGACGATGCATCATCTTATTGCCTGAATCTAAGGTGCAAGTCTCCCATTGTTTGTTTAGTCCTGAATATGCCACCAGTGCCAATAAGGTTGCATTTGTGTTTCCCCAGGCATGGAGGGTCAGGAGACATCCACGCATCCGGGTACTCTCATTGTCCAGGTGCGGAAGCTGAAGTCAGGTGGGCATGTGTGACTTCTGCAGGTAAGAGACACCTTGGTGGAAGGAAATGAGAGGGAGGGTCTCCAAGCTTTTCTTGTCAGGCTGTGAGCTAAAGAGGCTCATAGGGACACGATTTGAAGTGCAGGACATCCTGCTTAAGTGAACAGGGCATCTCAGAATGTCCTCTGGAGCCAGGCAATGATGGAAAGGGAGGATCTGGGTATGGAGGGGTGTCAGTGGACAAGTGGGCAACACAGCTCCCACCTGAAGGCATGTGGGAACTGAGGTCCGGCCAGAAGTTGCCATGCAGGAATGCGGGCAAGCAATGCCAAGCCTCCTTTGCCTAGAGAGGCCAGAGAATGGCCTCAGCCCCTTGGGCATGAAATCTGTTTTTCAAAAAAATTTTTTTATTTTATTTTTAATTGGAGGATAATTATTCTACAATATTGTGATGGCTTCAGCCATGTATCAGCATAACTCAGCCATAGGTATACATACATTGCCCCCTCCTAAGCCACCCTCCCACTTCCCTCCCCATCCCACCTTTGTTTTTCTTTTGGCCACACCACGAGGCACGTGAGATCTTAGTTCCCCAACAAGGAAGAACTTAGTTTGTTGTAGCCACACACTCCAGGAAACAAACTCACTCAGAAAGACAATGCAGATAGTGGAGTACAGTTTATTATACCAGCGGGCCCAAAGCAGAGTCTCCTCTTAGCAAAGGACTCCGACTGACTTTTATGAAAACCTTTTATACCTTAAGTGTACTGCTCAAACCCACATCCCCAAATTCCTTAAACCTAGCCTGGGAAATGTTAAAGGGGATACAATTAGGTTACAGCCATGATTCTTAATCAGAAGGGTCAGCTGGTTATACACTGTAGCCTACACCCATGGGTGCCATAAAGATTAGAAAGGTGATTGACTACATAGGGGATTATTACATTCTTTTTGGCGACGGGAAAGCTTGGTATGGAATCTGGTGTTTATCAGTCCAGGAGGCCAGTTCAGCCATAGGTATGTTATCCCCAGGGCTACCAGGCACGTAGTCCAAAGCTCACTAAAGGTGAAAGATGGAATTTCCTCCTTTTTCAAGGTGGAGTCAGCTCGGCCTGTTCCTTTCCTCCCTCAAGTTCACCCCCTGCACTGGTGTCCTAACCACTGGACTGCCAGGGAAGTCCCTGAAATCTCTCACATTTTGTATTCTGGCAACTAATCCAAATTACTTAAAGGAAAATAAAAAGGAAGGAAGAAAGAGAGGAAGGATGGGAGGGAGGAAGCACAGAAGGGAAAAAAGGAACCAAGGAGAAGAGGAAGGGAAGAAAGAGAAAGCCAGACTCTGAAGCCTGCCACCTCTCCCTCAGGGCTGGCCATTTACTGCCCGCTCTTGGCCTCTTTGCTGCTTCTTTGGCAAATAGAGCTTCATCCTCAACATTCATGTTAAAGAGTTCCAGATTGGCCTTTTCTCTTAGAGGTAGTTATATTAGCCTTTACTTCCTGTGAAACCCCTTGGGTAGTGGAGGGGTAAGGCCTCTGTCCCCCACTGCTGCTAATATTTGGAGCCCCTGGACTTCCCTGGTGGCTCAGACAGTAAAGCATCTGCCTACAGTCCAGGAGACCCAGGTTCAATCGCTGGATCAGGAAGATCCCCCTGAAGAAGGAAATGGCAGCCCACTCCAATACTCTTGCCTGGAAAATCCCATGGACAGAGGAGCCTGGTGGGCTACAGTCCATGGGGCCGCAGAGTCAGACAAAACTGAGCGACTTCACTTCACTTTAAGCCAGGGGTCCCCAGCCCCCAGGCCACAGACTGTTTGTTGGCAGTCTGTTAGCAACTATGCGGCACAGCAGGACGTGTGCAGAGAGCAAGGAAGTGAAGCTTCATCTGCATTTACAGCCGCTCCCCATCACCTCCTGAGCTCAGGAAAACAAGCTCAAGGCTCCCAGTGATTCTGCATTATGGTGAGCTGTATAATTATTTCATTATATATCACAATGTAGTTCTTGAGTCATCCCAAAACCATCCCCTCCACCCCTGGTCTGAGAAAAGAATTTTCTTCCAGGAAACCAGTCCCTGGTGCCAAAAAGGTTAGGGCTTTAGGTCAATGCTGGCCCTTTGGCTCCACATGTAGGAACAAGACAGACCCCCTTCCTGTCCAGGGAGAGGCTTGCCATCCTGGGCAGCGCTGTGCTTTCTGCCCCTGCTCCTGCCCTCTACCCCTACCACAGACGGAGCTCACATCGCAGACTGGCCAGGGAGCTAAGAGACCAGGTTCGAGGGGCCACTGTGGGCTGCCAAAAGAAATTTCCCTTCCTTAACTGGTCAGAAGCAGACAAGCGGCATACAGCTCATGTAACATTTTCACCATGTGCGATTTTGAAAGAACCCTGTTCCACAGAGAAAACCTTTCAAAGACTTTTCTTTGTAAACAGACCTGATGATAAAGACATGCTAAGTCCTAGAGCCCAGAGGATGTCAAGGGTTTTACATAATACCAATTTTGTCTTATCTCCTGGGCACTGTGAACTTGAACATAAGCTAAAGCTAAGTGCTAAATTTATTAGACATATGTCAGCATCTGTCTGTCACAAACGGGAGAAACTCCCTACCAACTGAGCCACTCTCTGGTAGAGGAAAATATTGAAAATCGTCTGGAATGTTTTCTGAGAATATATATAAAAAAAAAAAATAGCTTGGGTTACACAGGTTTTGGTTTCTCTGCTTTTACCCAGCAGAATAAAAATGCAGAAGCGTAGCTATTGATCATCTGAAATTTGTTTTAAAAAATAAACTCACACACACACACACACACACACACACCCCCCACATGTCCAAAGAAAAAGGCCAGGTGAATAAATATCCAAATGTTTTGCAATAGTTATCTTCAAGTGATGGAATAAAGCATAATTTATTTTTCTTTTTGTATAATTCAATTTTGTATAACTCAGAAGTGCTGTGATGAATATTTATCATTTTGGTCATAAGAAAAAAAATCAAGTTTGCCAAGATTGCTATAACAGAGTACTACAAACCAGATGATTTAAAATAGCAGAAATGTATTCTTTCACAGCCCTGGAAGCCGTGTTTCAAACCAAGGTATTAATGAAATTGGTTCCTCCTGGAGCATCTGAGCCATTCTATGTCTCTCTCCCAGCTACTGCTGGTTGCTGGCAATCCGTGTTGTTTTTTGACATTTAGAGATATCACTCCAATCTCTGCCTCTGTTGGCACAGGGCATTCTCCCTGTGTACACATCTGTGTCTTCACATGCCCTTCCTATGAGTGAACCAATCTTTGGGTTTAGGGCCCACCTTCATCCACTCTAATCTAAATTCATCTGCAAAGATCTATTTGAAACTCTGGGGTTCTGGGTAGACATCAATTTTAGGAGGACACTGTTCAACCCAGTATACATAGCAACAAAGTGAATTAATCCCCCCCGAAGAGACTCAGGTCCCCACTGACCCTTGGGTATGGATGCAAGCTCAGTCATGTTCGATTCCGTGCAACCCCATGGATGGACTGTAGCCTGTCAGACTCCTCTGTCCATGGATTCTCCAGGCAAGAATACTGAAGTGGATTGCCATTTCCTTCTCCAGGGGATCTTTCCAACCCAAGGATCAAACCCACATCTCCTTCATCTCCTGCATCGGCAGAAAGATTCTTTACCCACTACCACCACCCGGGAAGTCAGTCCCCACCACTGACCCTATTAAGCTTTAGTTCTTGAGAAGTGGGGCTTTGGCTACGCAAATTACACAGCCTCCCTCTCACTTAGTCTCTGGGCTGAGAAGTAGGGCCATAGCCAGAGCAAAAGGTGTCACTCACAACACAGTCCAGCAGGACACATCTGGGACCAGTCACACCCCTGGGCCACTGAGCCCTGACAGCAGCTAGTGATGGTGAGAAACCTGACAATCACGTGTGCCCGCGTTGCATCTCACTCAGATGATGCAGTATAGTGTCGTAAGTGTGTATAGATGTCACTGGGCTTCCCAAGTGGCACAGTGGTAAAGAATCCTCCTGCAGTGCAGGAGATGTGAGTTCAATCCCCGGATTAGGAAGATCCCCTGGAGAAGGAAATGGCAACACACTCCAGTATTCTTGCCTGGAAAATCCCGTGGACAAAGAAGCCTGGTGGGCTACAGTCCATGAGGTCACAAAAAAGTCAGGCCCAACTGAGCATTCATGGGCATGTAGATGTCATTAAGGATTATTAAATTGCAAAACTGTTTTAAAGTATTACTATCAATATGTATTTTCTTCATCAGTGGGTCTTAAAAGTAGAACTACTGATATATATGAGTCTGTGAAATATCTAATGATAAAAATATTCTTTGTACTCCAAAAGGTTTAGAATCACCATCCTACACTTTTTTCTATAGCAGGCAAAGAGAAGTTATTGCCATGGTGTATTATATATTATGTAACAAGTACTGCACACAATCCTTTAAAACCATTATTTTTCTAGTCTTCAAAATAAAACCATGGGGCAATCATCTCATTTTTCAGATGAGGAAACAGGCTGAGAGAGGCTAGACAGTTACAGAGAGGTTGAAACTACCTAACTAGGTAAGGGTAGAGGTGGGATTCGAACTTGAAGGTAAATGTTTCTAAGGCTATGAGTGGTGTAAATCTTTCAGAGGCTCTGTTGATATGAGTTACTAGTACTCTTTTTAGCTCTGGATGGAACATCAGAAACCTACATCCTAGAGCCACGTTGCCATGGTTCCGAACAGAGTATTTCTCCCTGAGAGATACTTTAGGGGTAGTCTCCAGGAGGGACCCTCTAGTAGCTTCAGGAAACACATTCCTTTTTAATGATCAGACACACAGAGAACACAGTCCACTGTACCTCCCTGTGGCCAGGCCTCGGTGAGGCATTCCTGCAGAGCTAAGGAGCAGGAAAAGATCAGCTTCTGCTAAAGAACTGACACATTAATATTTTCTCGTTAGAGACAAAAGGAATAGGATTTGCCTGGATTACCATCATCTCTACTCAGATCTGTCAGCTCAATCACAGTAACTATGGCTTGATGTCCTTATGCTCTGTGATCCAGTCTGCCAGCTCCTGCCCCTGAACTTGACCCATTTTTCTCATTTACATCTTTTCTGTCTCAATTTTCATTTTAATTCATAATTTACTCTTGTGTTGGCTTTTTTTTCTGGAAATCCACTCTTTCTCCAAAATTTTTTTCATTAGTGTGGCTCTTGCACAGGAAATGGAAGGGGATTCAGTGTGGAGTTAGCAGCCTGTTCCGTCTGCTCCTGCCAGCTCTGGCTCCTTTACCAGGGTCTCTCCAATTGGCCAAATTTCACATGAACCTTGGAACTTCATGCAGCAGACTCAGTCTGCTGACTCCATGCCTTACTCAACGCTCCCATCTTGAAGATTCCTCTGACGCTAGTCCTGTCTTAGATCTCTGTCTTCGAGTGAGTTAATTAACTAGGCAAAAAAAATTTAATTGCCAAATGAGTTTATGAATATCCCCCTTGGGTAACCTTAATCTAAAAAAGAAGAACTACTAGTTTCAACAAAGGTTCAAGATTTCTCTAAAACTACATTTAATTTATGTAAGAAAAAGTAGAGTCAGACTGCCAATTTTGTCAACTTAACAATGCGAAGCTGAGGGCTGAAGCCCACTCAGTTGTATGCTTTCTCAAACCTAAAGCCAGACCCCAAAACACTTGTTAATATACCCTTTGGATCCTTGATTCAGTCAAAATAAAGATGTTGGGACTTCCCTGGTGGGCCAGTGGTTAAGAACCCACCTTGCCACAGGTTCAATCCCTGGTCAGGGAACTAAGATCCCACATGTCCCAGAGCAACTAAGCCCATGCACTACAGCTACTGAGCTCGCACACCACAATTAGAGAGTCCTTGCACCACAACCAAAGACCCTGCATGACTCAAGGAAGATCCCATGTGTCACTACTAAGACCCAACACAGCCAAACAAAATTAATTAATTGTTTTTTTTTAAATATCCTAAAATGCAAGACCATACAAAGCTGTAGAAGACCTTAAGACCCTGACTCCAGTCCGAATTCAATAACAAGTATATTGCCCACAAGAGTATTCCAATTTGACTACAGCTATATTTCCTGTGTGCCACGTGCTCAGACATTTTATTTTAATTAATCTTCCAGCCCAGAACCATCTGGAGTGGAGACAAGCTAACAGCTTCTGCTCTGTTCCTGGCCTGTGACCTTCTGTCCCGGGACCAGAAGGAAGAGGAGTTGGTGATATCTAAGAAAACACCCAAGACAATCCACTATGTTGGCTGATGGCTCAGACTGGAAACATGAAGCTTTTTGTTAGCCTGGCCTCCCTTGTGTGTCAAAACCTGGCCTGGCAAGGTTAGGATGGCCTGGCATTGAAAGAAGCTCCTCAGAAGATGACTTGCTATGAATGGAGATCAAGGAGAGTAACAAGGCTCCCTGGGCACCAGAGTAGACACACCGCACCAACCTGCACAGGTTTGCACTGTGCCTGGAACCATCAGATAAGATAAAGGCACTGCAGCATGGGAATTAGGAAATGGAAAGTCTGTGTGTATCTAATGGGGCTCTAAACCAACCCGGGGCAGCCATCCATGCGGTCCCTATTTTCATGGACATTATTCTCACCAACTGGTTCCATCAGTGTTTACCCTTCCTAAGAAGGAATACTGTCATTGGCTCTCCCACACCCAATAAGAACATGCAAGACAGTTACAAAGTCCCTGGTATTTACCCGCTAGGGTCACTGAGGTCCCTAGTATGCTGCATTAGACAGAAACACTTGCACACAAGTCTAAAGTTGCATACCACTGATTTGCGTGGACATGGCAAAACTATGCAATACATTATCTTGCTGCTCTCTGACTCAAAATTCACTGCTTTACAAGGCAAGATTTACAGTACTATTAGAATGTTACAATGCTTCACCGTATGTCATCATTTCTGTGAAAATATTAGGAAATGGAAGCAAACAGCCGTTGAAATAGATTTTGCAAGATGTATGAACACGGAAATACATTTAATTTCATATCATTTGGTTGTCTAACTCAGGGGAAATTAAAAAAAAATTCTTTTTCCAAAGAAAATGTATTTGTTCTTGATCCCAGAATTAACAAAGTTTTGCAATAATTTAACCAGTTTCTAAGCCCAGACTCTGGGAACACTTGAAATTATATGTATGTGTGTATGTGACTTGTTAAAGGGAGAGAAGCCATGTATTTGACCAGAATCTGAAAGGGGTTTACCATTGATCTAGTGTTCCATGCCTTGAGTTTATAGATCAAAACACTGACACAGAAAGTGAATTTACAATAGAATGTGGCGGAATTTTGACTAAACTCTAGTATCTTACTTTCTATGCATCACTATTTTTAGGAAGAGTTTGAGATCTCTGTGAAAGGTTAACCACACTTCTGTATCTGACACTGTCCAGCAAGAATCCAGATAAACCTGCCTCAGTCTGGGGTCATAGAGGGACCCAGAGAAAACAATCTGCTTAACACAAATGGGCTGAACCATGCAACCAAATTATTCATTATGTAAGACTTTAAGTCTAATTTCTCAGTCTCTTAACACTTGGGAAATTCTTCAAAGAGGCTAGAAAATTGGCAGAGCATCATTTATCCTCATGGGCATTTTTATTAAATTAAAAGTGGATGCATATTCACACACTGAAACCAGCAAAAGAAAGCTTCACCGTATTCTTTTGGGTGTCTGTGAAAAGTTCGCTTTCAATTTCCTGGATCCATGTTGAATTGTCCCACCTCCCTTCAGCATCTGTTACAGCTTCTAAAGGCATCAGGCACAAAAGAGCAAGGGCAATTACTACACCATCACCCAGAGCATAAATAAACAGTAACAAATGATCCAGCATTCTTAAGTTGTTGATCTTGGCCCTTGTCTAGAACACATGGAGTCAAACTTGTTTTTCTTCCTTTATTAAATCATTGCACATAAGCCATTTTTGTAATTAAGTCAGGAGCATGAGTCTTCATTCACACCTGCCAGCCTGCACCATTCCCAAGTTCTCAGGGTGGGAGGATCTCCATGGATCCTCTTTCCACTGCTCTCCTTTCAGCCAGGCTGACCTCCGAACGTGTGTATCACATCAGACTACTAAAAATCCATGATAATAATGCTTTAAAAAATTACTAACATTCATTACACCAAGATACATATCAAGAAATGTACTGAGCACATGCATAAAAATTTCAGTGAACCCTAACAGTTTATGAAGGAGGTGATTTTTTTATTCCCATTTTACATAGGAGAAAATATAAATTTAGAAATTCAGAGATCATAAGCTTGCAGTTGCAGAGCTGGAATATGAGCCAAACTTCAGAGGGACTTCTCTTTCTCATCCTACTGCTTTGCAACACAAATAACATGAACTCCTAGGCTAGTAGTTTTCCTCAAATATGGTCTTCATTGGTAATAGTTTTCTAACTGAGAGAAAAGACAAAGGTACATTATAAATTAGCAGAATACATAAGAATGTAGCCATGAACTCCAGGAAACTTTAGTTGTTACAGGTCCACATTTAAAGGTCACAAATTTGGACTTCCCTGGTGGTCCAATAGTTAAGAATCTACACTTCCAGCGTAGGGGTGCAGGTCCAATCCCTGGTCAAGGGAATAAAGATCCCACACGCCCCACAGCACAGCCAAAAAAATTTTTTAATAAATATATGAAATTTTAAAAAGGCCACAATTTACTGAGCATTTACTATGTGTCTAATAAAACCAATGTGCTAGGTATTTTTTCATTCATGCACTATCTCCAACCCTTTACTTCAAGATGAGTTCACATTTTATTTATTTTTTTTACTTTACAATATTGTATTGGTTTACATTTTAGATGAAACAGAAGCATATACAGGTTAAGTGACTTGCCCAAAGCCATCTAACTAGTAATGCAGGTCAGGATTTGAACCCAAGCTAGTTCCCACACTTCTCATTCTATCTGTCTATGACTCATATACACTTACGAGGTCTGTTGTTTTATGTACATGATGTGAGAAGTCCTAACTGCCCACCACTCTCCTTTAGTAGAGCACAGGGTGAGGGGTGTGCCCATAGGCACTTCATCCCCTTAATGGGCAGCACACCTGTGTGGAGCCAGAGAGGATGTGGAAAGACAGACAGTACCAAGGTTTTTCTCTTTAAGGTAGTTGGTTATGGTACCAAACCTAGCTACCCAGCGTGCTCTGGGGCAAACCCCAGTCTTAAAATGGTACGTGTAATTCAAATGAGCCAACCTGCAGAAAACCCACTTTTTCAAGAACACAGTGTTGCTAAAGAACCATGGAACAGTTGAAAAGAATATGGATTTTGAAGCCACATAGACTGTGCAAGTCACAACTGCTGGTAAATGCTTAATAACCAGCTCTATAGTGGCAGGGGGAAGCTCCAATTTAGAGCATTCATCCATTTCCATGGTACAAACACTCACAGGATGGTTCATTTCAAGATATCAGAATTAAGTCCCTGAACACACAGTTGGTGTGAGACAACAGTAATTGACCCTCAAGAGCTGGTTCAGCCAGCTCTAGCACACCACTGTCAGGGGACCTTATTCTCACCCCAGTTCATAACTTCCCAGTGTAAGATTTGAGGCAAGCTGCCTAGCCTTTCTGATGATTAATTTCCACTTCTATAAAATAGGGGAGATAATGCTATTAATACTAGAAATGATGGTGTGACTCAAGGGCTATAATCAACAGGACAAGATCATCTGTCCCCATTTCTGAGGGCGGTTGCTCACACAAAGCATCTGACACATGGAAGCCAAGGAATACTTTATTGTAAGTGAAACCTATGCCTCTCAACTCAGTTAGGATGGATCTGATCAGATGAGTACTATCATGCAAAGTCTGTGTCCTGTCCTATCCTATCCTTCTAGCCTAAGCCAAAAGCCACATCCCAGAATCTGCTCACCCTCTTCGCTGTTTTTTTACTCACTCAGTTGTGTCTGACTCTGTGACTCCATGGACCATAGCCTGTCAGGATCCTCTGTCCATGGGATTTTCCAGGCAAGAATACTAGAGTGGGTTGCCATTTCCTTCTCCAACTCACCACTACCAATCCCATGAAGGAGAGAGACTAAAGAGAGATGAATGACCCCCAGAGGCTTGCCCTGTGGTAAACAAGGCATGGGCCAGACCAATGGCATGAGTTCAAGAGAGAAGCAAGAACAAAGCAAGGTAAACAGGCTTCCTCACTCATCCTCTTGCCCTTGCTGCCATCCAGAAGGCGATGCAGAGGAGGAGCATCACATTTAATAACATTAAACCTGCAGTGACTCATTGCGCAGCACCCTGGCCTGATCAGCCCCCAACTCATGAGATTAGCACATGGGAGAGCCATGTCCCATTCCACTTGGGCACTTGTGCTGTGTGGCTGCTGCGAAGATAAAGTGACATTAAGCAAAGAATCAGATTTTGACCCAAGTTGTGCTGCCCAGTTTTATCATCTGGCTTTCCTTTACCTGACCAACTCTGGGTGGATTCTCACTGTTTAAAAAAAAAAAAAAGGAAGGAAAAAGCTAAATCTACCTGTGATTACCTGCTACTCCTCCACTTCCAGTCCAATACCACCTAATGAGGCTGATTTCTTACCTTGAAGAATATTCAAAAGGATGTGTTTACTGTGTGCTCGGAAGATAGATGTAAAAATTCACTGAACATGGGCAGTAACAAGCCGCTTCCCTCCAGATCTGTGTTTCAATGTTTTGGTTCTTACGTGGTTGTATAAAAACCAGTTCCATTACTTTGTAGTAATGACTTTTATTTTTCAATATGAGTCACAATAGTTCAAAGCAAATGAACCATATTACATCAGACATGCTAAATGACATTCATTCTCTCTAAGCCAATGAGGAGTGAGAGGTTTCCTACTTTAATTTTGCCTTTAACCTTATCCTCCAGCACCTGCAGTTCCTTAAGTCTTTGATTTCCCTGTTGCAGCTTCCACGATGCAAATGTACCCAAAGATCCATCAGTTGGAAAGGCGTTTTCTGGATTTGCATATGTTAAGCTCTAATTCACTGGGGACTAGAATGTACCAAGTCCCAGTCCTGTTCAGTGGAGCTTTAAGGGTATGGTGTATTGAGAAGCAAATGCAGAATCTGATTGACCTTCTTCCATGTTTCTTAAGTCTTCATGGCTTTCATTTCCACCAAGTGTGACAAGAGGGAAAAGACAATCTGTCTGCCTAAAATACATCTGTTAGGTAGCTAGAACAGAGAAAGGAGTCCAAAATGGCAGTGGCTAAAAGACAGAAAAAGAAAGGGAAAAGCTTGAAAAAAGAGAACAAAGGAAAAATCTGCGGACCTGAGTGAGAACCTCAGGTGAAGCAAACATGCCCCTTTCCTTGCCAGCCCTAATTTGCATAGCACAGACTCAGGGGATAGGAGACAAAACATATAAAAAGAGGGAGCCAAAACAGACTGAGACTTCTCCTGTGGGATTGGCCCACCTTAATACCTGGGGAATGGACTTTCTTTACTGAATAAAACTCTGAGCTGTAACAGAGCTGTAACACTGTTCTGCCATTTTAAATCTGTTTCAGAGAGACAGAACCAAGGAAATTACACTCTCCTGGCATATCCAAAATATCTAAGCAAGAAACCCAAAGAGAATATATCTCCCTTTTGTTATTGTTGTTTAACCACTAAGTCATGTCTGATTCTTCTATGACCCCAGAGACTGTAGCCCACAGACTCCCCTGTCCATGGGACTTCCCAGGGAAGAATACTGGAGTGGGTTGCCATTTCCTTATCCGGGGAATCTTCCTAACCCAGGGAGGTAACTCGCATCTCCTGCTTTGGCAGGTTGATTCTTTACCACTGAGCCATGTGAGAAGACTTATATCTCCCATGGTGCATAGAACTAATGTCACAGCCAAAGGAAATCAGGCTGTGACCTGGCCAAGGAGAGGAGAGAAAGTGAGCAGAGCCTAAGGGGAAGCAAGCCTTCTGAGAGCTAGGCTCTTTCCCAGGGATTCTTCTCCTGTCTGTGATAGTCCCACACTGAGGTACGTGGTCCCAGGGCTCAGAAAATTTTAGCAGTCTGAGGAATTCTAAGTGAATTGTCAACTGGAATGAATCAATTGAAATAAATTTGAAAAGCTATCCGCCTTTTTCTGAACTTGGCATCCTGGGGGTATGCAGATGCTAGAGAAGCAGGATGGGGTGAAGTCTACACAGCAGGCAAACAAACTTCCCCAAAGCCAGGGCAGAAAGCAAAGTTTCTAGGTTGTCAGATCACTCAGGTTCTGGGTCATGTTTCTAAACGTGCACTGCCCAATATGGTGGTCACTAGTCACTTGTGGCCATTTACATTTACACTTAAATAAGTTAGAAGGAAATGAAATGAAAAATTCAGCTCCTCCATTGTGCTGACACCTTTCAAGTGCTCAGTAACCACCTGAAGCTGGCAGCTACCATCTTGGAGAGTGCAAATACAGATATTCCCATCATCACAAAAGTTTTGTTGGACAGCGCTGGTTTCAAGCACAAAAATACACATGAAAGTCCAGGAACCCTCTGATCCTTTACAGAATGCTATTTCCAGACTGAAACTCCCTATTTAGGCTTTCAAACAATTAATCAAAGCAATTAAAGATAAACAGGATTTGTTCTTCCTCTGTGGACAACCCAGAAGTATTTCAAGATACATGGGAGAAATGCCTTAATTTCTTTTGTACATGCGGTTTCCTTTTTGTGGGGAAAAGTAAGGAAACACACATCATACGACACTCAAGCATGTAACACTGCAAAACTTTCACTAGCAAATCTTTTCTTTATAAGTGGTGGAAATTTACACATAAATTAGCTCAAGGAGACAAATTTTAAAAATCTGATCTCAACTACCTGAAAAGGAAAATTTTTAAGAAAACACAAGCAGTGTGCTAATTGCCTGCTACTGTCACAGATACCTGAAGGGCCTTGTTGGGCTACTTAGACCAATTTGAGTTCAGAATGTACTCAAAAATACTACTTTAGAACTGCTTCATATATATCCACATGTAGGTTTGTGTGTTTATGTGTGCACATCAGAAGTCTATTCTGTCCCTGGATCAAACCAAATTGTCAGTTGGATCAAACCAAATTTTCAGTGGGAGTTAATTTCATTCATTCTACTCACATGATATTTTTTCAAGAGTGTGAAGTCTCTGACCAGGGTTTCCCTTAGATTTTCCCTTAGAAGGTGTGCAGGGCAAGGCAGCCTTCCTTCTCCAGGGCTCTGCTTCCTACACCTCTGCTCTGGGCTTCTTTTTTTATTGTTTCATTTATTTTTATTTAAATTTTGACTGCACTGGTTCTTCCTTGTAGCACATGGGCTCATCACTGCGGTACATGGACTTTCTCTAGTTGCATCCCGAGTTCAGCTGCCAGATAGCATGTAGGATCTTAGTTCCCAAGTTCAGTTCAGTTTAGTCGCTCAGTCGTGTCCGACTCTTTGCGACCCCATGAATTGCAGCACGCCAGGCCTCCCTGTCCATCACCAACTCCCAGAGTTCACTCAGACTCACATCCATCGAGTCAGTGATGCCATCCAACCATCTCATCCTCTCATCCCCTTCTCCTCCTGCCCCCAATCCCTCCCAGCATCAGAGTCTTTTCCAATGAGTCAACTCTTCACATCAGGTGGCCAAAGTATTGGAGTTTCAGCTTTAGCATCAGTCCTTCTGAAGAACACCCAGGACTGATCTCCTTTAGATTGGACTGGTTGGATCTCCTTGCAGTCCAAGGGACTCTCAAGAGTCTTCTCCAACACCACAGCTCAAAAGCATCAATTCTTCAGTGCTCAGCTTTCTTCACAGTCCAACTCTCACATCCATACATGACCACTGGAAAAACCATAGCCTTGACTAGATGGACCTTTGTTGGCAAAGTAATGTCTCTGCTTTTTAATATGCTATCTAAGTTGGTCATAACTTTGCTTCCAGGGAGTAAGGGTCTTTTAATTTCATGGCTGAAATCACCATCTACAGTGATTTTGGAGCCCAAAAATATAAAGTCTGACACTGTTTCCACTGTTTCCCCATTTATTTCCCACGAAGTGATAGGACCAGATGCCATGATCTTAGTTTTATGAATGTTGAATTTTAAGCCAACTTTTTCACTCTCTTCTTTCACTTTCATCAAGAGGCTTTTTAGTTCCTCCTCACTTTCTGCCATAAGGGTGGTGTCACCTGCATATCTGAGGTTATGGATATTTCTCCCAGCAATCTTGAGTCCAGCTTGTGCTTCTTCCAGCCCAGCATTTCTCATGATGTACTCTGCATATAAGTTAAATAAGCAGGGTGACAATATACAGCCCTGACGTACTCCTTTTCCTATTTGGAACCAGTCTATTGTTCTATGTCCAGTTCTAACTGTTGCTTCCTGACCTGCATATAGGTTTCTCAAGAGGCAGGTCAGGTGGTCTGGTATTCCCATCTCTTTCATAATTTTCCACAGTTTATTGTGATCCACACAGTCAAAGGCTTTGGCATAGTCAAAAAAGCAGAAATAGATGTTTTTCTGGAACTCTCTTGCTTTTTCCATGATCCAGCGGATGTCGGCAATTTGGTCTCTGGTTCCTCTGCCTTTTCTAAAACCAGCTTGAACATCTGGAAGTTCACGATTCATGTATTGCTGAAGCCTGGCTTGGAGAATTTTGAGCATTACTTTACTAGTGTGTGAGAAGAGTGCAATTGTGTTGTAGTTTGAGCATTCTTTGGCATTGCCTTTCTTTGGGATTGGAAGGAAAACTGACATTTTCCAGTCCTGTGGCCACTGCTGAGTTTTCCAAATTTGCTGGCACTGAGTGCAGCACTTTCACAGCATCATCTTTCAGGATCTGAAATAGCTCAACTGGAATTCCATCACCTCCACTAGCTTTGTTCATAGTTATGCTTTCTAAGGCCCACTTGACTTCACATTCCAGTATGTCTGGCTCTAGGTGAGTGATCACACCATTATGATTATCTTGGTCGTGAAGATCTTTTGTATACAGTTCTTCTGTGTATTCTTGCCACCTCTTCTTAATATCTTCTGCTTCTGTTAGGTAATTCCCAAACCAGGGACTAAACCTGCATCCCCTGCATTACCAGGCACATTCTTAACCACTAGACCACCAAGGTGGTCTCCCACTCTGAGCTTCTTAATGATTCCAGGCTGCTGGAGTCTGAAACTATGTCTATAGATGTAACAATTCTCATGAGCATGTGACTGAACTCTCAGTGAAAAGGGGAAATGCTAAAGGCCTACCACATCCTGCTTTATAGTAATGGGCGGTTGTCTTGGAGCTCTTCACCAAATGTTTTCAGCTCTCTGTCTTCAACCATATGATTACACTTGGGTTTCTTATGATCTGGAGGGACCATGTAACTACTTTCAACAAATGAATTATGAAGAGAAGTGTCACATGACCACTCGGAGCTGGAGCAGTTAATTGATGATGTGAGGCCATTCAAAGGTCTCTTTCCCCTGATATGGAGATTAGGTATATTTTAGTGACCTTTCTGTTAGGCTGACCCCTGAAAGGAGAACAAGGCAGAATGAAATGTCCAGCTCAATATCAGCAAATACATGAATCAGAAATAAACCTTTGCTGATTCAAAAATGGACTTTGAGTTGTTACCAATGGATAATCCAGTTCAATGACACTGATATGTGAGATCAGTAAGAGAAGGTGTGAGGGATGGAGAGGGAACCTATTTCTTATAGGAAGTTGTTGCAAAGAGTGATCCTACTCGGCCAACAGGAATGTGTCCATTGGTGAGCAAATATTACTAGGTTAGGATACAGAAGAAGTATTCTTCACCCTCCAGGAGCTGCTAATCCAGTGTAGTGATGCTGCTTCTGCTGCTAAGTCACTTCAGTCATGTCCGACTCTGTGCAACCCCATAGATGGCAGCCCAGCAGGCTCCCCCATCCCTGGGATTCTCCAGGCAAGAACACTGGAGTGGGTTGCCATTTCCTTCTCCAATGCATGAAAGTGAAAAGTGAAAGTGAAGTCGCTCAGTCATGTCCGACTCCTAGCGACCCCATGTATTGCAGCCTATCAGGCTCCTCCGTCCATGGGATTTGCCAGGCAAGAGTACTGGAGTGGGTTGCTGTTGCCTTCTCCTAGTGTAGTGATAGAAGTTTGAAATAAACTTGATTTTAATGGGATAAATCCTATTCTACCCATATAAACAAACCCTCTAGAATCTCAGAAAAGATCTTAATAACTCACCTTATAAAATTCAAGGAAGGCTACCATTACAAATTGGGTTCCCTGAGAAGGTCTGCATGAAAGGTCTGCATGAAGAACTTAACCAAGGTGTACTTTTGGGGTCAACACCTGTGTGGGAGTGGAAGACTGGGTTAAACTACGTTGTAGAGAAGAGTCAGAGAAGAAGATGAAGAAGCCACTTACTACAGAGTCACAGCAACCACAGGAGGGGCAAAGGTCAAGAACATGCATATTGCAGATGATGAAAAATTTGTGAAGGGTGAAGTCTGAAATGATCCCTTGGATTCCATCATAAGGATGACATTCCAGAGGACTTTCAAGAGGGTATGAAATGGGCTTAAGAAACACCTGAGCAGTGGGGAAGGATTCAGATATGTTTCCCAAACTTTCCCACATCATGGCACACATAAGACATTTTGGTTTTGTATATATACTGGAGTACATATATATATATTAGGGGACTTCACTGGTGGCTCAGACGGTAAAGCGTCTGGCTACAGCATGGGAGACCCAAGTTCAATCCCTGGGTTGGGAAGATCTCCTGGAGAAGGAAATGGCAACCCACTCCAGTATTCTTGCCTGGAAAATCCTATGGATAGAGGAACCTGGTAGGCTACAGTCCATGGAGTCGCCAAGAGTCAGACATGACTGAGCAACTTCACTTTAACTTTTCACTTTTGGGGGTACGTAGACACAGGTTGTTTGCGGCCAGGTAAGATGAACCAAGGAGACCTCTGGCCACCTCAAGGGCTGAAAGCACCAGGATTTGGGGTTCCTGAAATCCTGCCTGATAAAATACTAGGGTGCCAAGGCACACCAGGTGGGAACTGTGCACATACATGCAGATGACTCATTTGAGATGACAGATGTGGATGAAAAACCAAAAGATAAGGGATATAGGGATACAAACAATGAGGGATCCTTTTCTTCCCCAAGATTAAGGAGACTGTGTACCTACTTGGCAACAGAAGAAGCTGATAGGAGCAAACCATCAGAAAGCAAATAAACAGCTGAAAAAATAAATCTTTCAAAGTTGAAGGAAAGGACAAAAGTCTTAGGTGGGTGGCCATCTTAAAGAGAAAGTCTGATAACTCTTTCTATAAAATTGGATAAAAATATGGAACAACTGATGATTTAGAGGGATAAGAGCTTTGTTATGGAACTGAAAGCAAATTTGGAAATAAGTATTTTGTTTGAGAGGAGAGTTTTGGGAGATTAAACTTGAGACACAGGTAGTTATCTGTTCATAATGCCTTCTGTATGCAGAACTGGACTATCTGGGATCTGAGAGCAGGAAGGGAAGACTCAGAAGTGTTCCAAGGAGGATTTGTGGTTTGAAGTGTCTTAGTCAGTCCAGGCTGCTGTAACAAAATACCATAAACAGATTGGCTTATAAACAACAGAATTGTGTTTCTTACAGTTCTGGAAGCTGAGAGTTCAAGACCAGGGTGCCCGTAGGAGCCCTCTGCCAAGTTGCAGACTGCTGACTCCTTATCATACCCTCACATGGCAGAAAGAAGGTTCAAGAGCTCTCTGAGCCCCTTTTGCTTCTGCTAAGTCGCTTCAGTCGTGTCCGAGTCTGTGCAACCCCAGAGACGGCAGCCCACCAGGCTCCCCCATCCCTGGGATTCTCCAGGCAAGAACACTGGAGTGGGTTGCCATTTCCTTCTCCAATGCATGAAAGTGAAAAGTGAAAGTGAAGTCGCTCAGTTGTGTCTGACTCCTAGCAACCCCATGGACTGCAGCCCACCAGGCCCTTCCGTCCATGGGATTTTCCAGGCAAGAGTACTGGAGTGGGGTGCCATCGCCTTCTCCGTGAGCCCCTTTTATTAGGGCACTAATCCAATTCCTGAGGACTCCACCCTCATGCCTTAATTACCTCTCTAAGGCTGCATCTCCAAATACTATCACACTGGGGACTGGGATTTCAATATATAAATTTTGAGGGGGACATACACGTTCAGTCCACAGCAACTAGTCTGGCATGATGAGGAGATTCAAGCCAAGGCAAAAGAGATAAGGAGAAAGTGGCTATGAGGCTGTAATTTTAAGCCAAGTGAGAAATGAGAGCCTCATCACAAAGCTTTGGGTGATGGGAATTAAAGGGGCAGGAACAGATTCAGAAGTTATCTGGCAGTTAGAAAAGACAACAAGCAGAGAGAAACTGAATTGCACCATGAACACCACAAACTGAGCATGTTGACCCAGATAACAAATACAGTAATTAACCTAACAATATATTACAAGAAAAGACATATTATCGAGTTGAAATATATGCAACCACTGAGAATTCTCAGACTCAGGTGAGATTACATATAAACAGGGCAAGACTCTGTGTCTCATCAAACAGTCACTATCTCTTACATTCAAACTATCCCTTCATTTTCATATCCTCATGGAGACCCTGGCTCTTTAAATTTGACTGTTAAAATTGGCCCATTTCCTACACATTCTCTTTCATGACTAGAAGAAAGGATGTGTAATTTGGTTTGAGTTTGTTTGTTTGTTTGTTTGTTTAACCAAGGGATGTTTTTCAACCAGCAGTTATTAGTAATAAGGCTAAAATCCCATTTTTTTTAAGCAACTGGAAATAATCAATATGCATTTGCAACCTGTTTCTAAATGTTCTCAGAGCACTCTGTTTGGAAATGTCCTGCTGTGACCCTGTGACCTTAATAGAAGTAGTGGTTTTGGAAGGATGCCTAATATGAACTTATCAGAGAGCAAATGAGCAAATGAATAGGCAGCTGTTTGCAGCTCCTTTGAAACAGTCAGCTGTGATCCTTGAGGAATAAGTGAGCAGAAGTAGAGACCAAAAATTTCCAGGCTGCTCTGATCTTTACATTTTAAGTGGAAGCTGATTTGCAAGCTCAGCCCTGTGTGCTGTGAGAGTGTGTTTGGCAGGGCTATTCTCTTTAACACTGCATTGATCTTTAGACTAAATTAGAGGCCACACATTTCTGTTTCTTTTTCTCCTTGGGGTGCAGAAACTTCAATCATAATACCTCATCTCCTCTTTCCAGTTTTCAAGAGAATTAGTTGATTAAGTACCATGTCACTCAAAAAAAGGAGGGGTATTGAACTGCCCTTGCAAGATGGTAGACAAACTCAACGTGAAAGTGTAAGAAGACAATCTAACAGAAACTGCAGTCCCTCAATAGAATACCCAGCTCTGCTCAGAAAGACAGCTTCTTTCTTCCAGCAAGGTTCTAACTATATTCTGGAACCAGCCAGGCATTTGTCCAGTGTTCTTGGAGCTCACAGGGGTCACTTGAATGCTTGAAATTTACCCAACACCATTCCTGGCACAGAGAAAACCCTTAAATTTATTATATGGATCTTATGACTTTCCCTTTTATGAAAGCAGGATTAGCCATCAGTAGCCAAGGTCTGTCCCCCAAAAAACCTATCACCTAAAGCTCCTTAACACCAGGAACCTGAGAGAGACCAGGTTCCAATCATACACCACTGGATTAGCACAAGCAAGATCTTAAATTTCTTGTCTCAAAGTCCATAGTAATTGTTAATATTCAACATCATCATCATCCAAAGGATTTCTTTTTTTTTTAATGATCTCTGACCCTATCTCTTTCTTATGATTTGAGCATGGAGTCTGAGAAGATGAGATATGATTTTTAAAAGCTCACATGGGGTGAATATGATGCAAAGCCAAGTTCAAGAGCTCAGTTCTTACATTCAAGGAAGGTTATTTTTGTAACCGTCTTAAATTTTGCAAAGCATTTTCACACATGTTGTCCATTTGATCCTCACCAAAATCCTTTGAGATGTACAGAGCACAAAATATACTAATCCCATTTTGCAGACAAGGGAATTAAAAAACTCTTTGCCCAAATTCATAGAACCCCAGCTAGAACTCAGATCTGCAGCCCTGCGCAGCTTCTTTCCGGTGTATCAGGCGGGAAGGACAGAAATCGAGACATAGAGGGGCCCCACTTCCCTTGATAAATCCAGTTTGTACAGTGTGACTGTTCCTGAAGCATCCCCTCACCATTCTCAGCCCCCACAACTTTCCATTGCCCTTCCACCTAGAATACAAGAGGTCTCAACAGGAGAAATATTCCAGTTCCTTTTTTTCCAGCCTCCCAATTCAGTCTTGTCATTCTCCATTTCAAAGAATTCTTTGCAATAAGGCCATTCAAAATCTTTTTATTAGACTGTTCTAAAGCCTCTCTTTACATCTCTTTTCTTTCATATTTTCTTAAATGAGAAATTCACTGAGGACTGAATCCTGGGTCATCAAAGGTTAGGAACGAAAGGGAAGGCCATGATCATGCCCAAATCCCAGACCACAATACATTGATCATGTTATCCTTATAGTCAGAAGGGCCCCTCCATTTAATTAAGGATTGGCTATGGTGTCCTTAAACACCCATAGGAACACAGTCCTGTGCTATTGTTGAAAAGCAAAAATAATTATTTGGATGCAGAAATGAATTCCTTACATCTATCTGAACCCCTGCTGATTTACAACCATAAGGTAATTTTCTTCAACTAACTTAATTCCTGCCCTGTTCAATTCCCTTGTGCCTTTTAACTAATGTTTTAATTCTCTTTTGATCACTCTGTGCCACCAAATCAAAGCAAAATTTATCTTTCATTTGCCAAAGCCAAGCAAATTTGGAAAGGGAAAAATTACTAATAAAGGACAAAGGATTTTAAAGGAAATGTATTGTTTCATTTCAGTGAGTTGGAACAGAGTACAAAGAAGTTTAATCATTATATTAAATCAAAGGAATGTAAATCACATTATTCATATTCATAAATTGCTGACGACATGTGGCCTTTGTAAAGCCTTGGATGAGAAAACCTCTTGGTGGAACGGGTTGGGGGAAGGAGGGACATGCGCTGGGAGTGAGGAACCCTGTAGTCAGGATTAGGGTTTTTTTCAGTATAGTGGTTTCTTTTTCTTACAAGGCAGCTATTTTATAACTTAATTTCAGACCATCTCTCATGGTATTGGCATTTCAAGGATCAAAGACCAAGAGAGGGTATGAGTCCTGAGCATCTTGCTGGTCTGGATGATTCTAATTGTGATGATGACATTGTATCATCTCAGTGACTAGGCTGGATAGACCCTCACGGCTACTCTTCATTCCTCAAAGATTCTTTTTTTTTTTTATTTAAATTTATTTATTTTAATTGGAGGCTAATTACTTTACAATATTGTATTGGTTTTGCCATACATCAACATGAATCTGCCACGGGTATACACGTGTTCCCCATCCTGAACCCCCCTCCCATGTCCCTCCCCGTACCATCCCTCTGGGTCATCCCAGTGCACCAGCCCCAAGCATCCTGTATCCTGCATCAAACCTGGACTGGCGATTCATTTCTTATATGATATTATACATGTTTCAATGCCATTCTCCCAAATCATCCCACCCTCTCCCTCTCCCACAGAGTCCAAAAGACTGTTCTACACATCTGTGTCAAAGATTCTTTCTAATGCCAGTTCATACGAGATGAACTGGCCATCCCTAAATTAATAACAGTAATGATAAATCATGTTTAATAAAACATTGTTGTTGCTGTTGTTCAGTCGCTAAGTCACGTCCAACTCTTTGCGACCCCATGGACTGCAACATGCCAGGCCTCCCTGTCACTCACTATTAATAAAACATTATATATATATATATATTTTTTTTAAGCTTTCACAGACAAACTGTCTAGTACTGAATCCAGCTCTGGGTCCTCCCGCTCTGTTGTTTGACACGAGAACAGTTGTTTAAGGTCTTTGTACGTCGGTTTTCTGCCCACTGTAAAATGGAACTAATGATGTACCTACCTCATTGTTTCTTTGTTTCTATAGCTAAGTGACAAAATCTGTAAAGTTCTTAGTACAGTGCTCAAAAAGAAGGGATGCATACAGTGTATTTTTTCTTCTTTTTTTCTTTTAGCATCCTGGGACAAATAACGTTTTTTTTAATTGAGTAGAGTTAAATTACAATGTTCTGTTAGTTTCAGGTGTACAGTAAAGTGATTCAGTTATATATGTATATATATATAGTCATTTTCAGATTCTTTTCCATTTTAGGTTATTGCAGAATATTGAGTAGAGTTCCCTGTGCTATACAGTCCTATACACTAGGTCCTTGTTATTTATATTATATATAATTATTATATTATATATAATAAAGTGTATATGTTAATCACAAACTCCTAATTTCCCTCTCCCCTTCCTCCCAAGTATACAGTGGATTCTTGCTATTCACAGAGGTTATATTCTAGGAAGTTGCCACAGAAAATGGATTAACGAATAATTGAACCATTGGTCTTAGGTGGGTTCCTGCCTTTCGGTGACATTTTCATCAATACATGTTGTTATTGTTTAGTTGCTGAGTCATGTCCAACTCTTTCTGCAACCCCATGGACTGTAGCCTGCCAGGAGTTTCCCAGGCAAGAATACTGGAATGGGTAGCCATTTCCTTCTCCAGGAGTTCCCAGATCAGGTATCGAACCCAGGTCTCCTGCATTGGCGGGCAGGTTCTTTACAACTGAGCCACCTGGGACACTCAATCAATACATAGCCATATTTTATCAGAGTTTCCATTTAAAGATTCTGTATTTAATACACACTGATGATTCACTGGCATTGAACTCATGCCACTGGTGCTGTAACTCATGCCAGAATGAAGCTTAAAAAGACATCTATTTTCTCCACAGGCACCACAGCCTTCTTGCACTTGGGATCACTACAGGGCACTTCAGCACTCCATTTGAGCGCCATTGCCACAGCGACATTACCAACAAGAAGCAAAACAATGAGGAAAACGTGACACCAAGTAGATGGCAGAAAGGGCACCTGTTTACAGTATCAGAGTTGAAACGAGAAGGTAGAGTCACCTTGCTCCAGTGCAGTGAGAACATGAACATCAGGGCTTCACACCTCTCACTGATTGCTCTGCACAATCTGAGGATGATGAAGAAAGCACAGGGTGTACTGACTGAGGTGCTGCAAATACATTTTAGCAAGGAGACACATTGGCAAATATGGAATCAAGTGTAAGGAGGATTACACTATGATTAATCACCCAATGAAGTAAACAAAGTAGTTATCATCACTCCCAGTTGACAGGTGATAAATAGGCTCAGTCAGTTACTAGGTGATAAGGTGAGAGAGATCTAGCTGGAACCCCTGAGTTGCATCACACAGGAGGCAGCTCTCCCATCACTATCTACTTAAGTGGTGTCCCTCAGAGTTGATGTACAGACCTCCATCTCAAAATCACATTTCTGACTACTCATTTAGCAGAATTTTTTCTGCAAACCACAGAATCTCAGTATGTTGAAAAAGTTCCACCAGTTGTTATTTGTGATGCATGTTCTCACCCTACTCCCTAAAATGACTATTTACAGGCACTCAAGATTTATAAAAGGATTCCCTGGTGGCTTAATCGGTAAAGAATCCACCTGCACTGCAGGAGACTGCCTCCAATACTGGAGACCCAGGTTCAATCCCTGGGTTGGGAAGATCCCCTGGAGAAGGAAATGGCAACCCACTCCAGTATTCTTGCCTGGTAAATCCTGTGGACAGAGGAGCCTGGCTGGCTACAGTCCATTGGGTAGCAAAAGTCAGATATAACTTAGCAACAAAATCACCACCAACAACCAAACTTAAAAAAAGTACAAGTCTCCAGCCTTAAAGAATTAGTAATTTCAGTTTCTATGAAGTAGATAATTCCACTGACATCTTAAAAAATTAAATGGAAAAAAATATGCTTTTTACATCTTGGAAAGGAAACTAACATTTACCTAGTGCTTAATTTATTCAGCCCTTTGCTATAGGAAAAGGTAAATAGTATTCTGAAATGAGTCCGCCAAGAACAAAGCACTGCACTAGATATTGTACATCCTTTATCTAATTTATCCCTCTTAATTATCTTTAAGTCAAATATTATTTTTCTTCTACATGTAACAGAACTGACATACAGAGAGGTTAAGTGATTTGCTCAGTCATATAGCAATTAAGTGGCAGAGTTGGACTTGCAACAAGAAATATGAAGCTCTAAAAATCACTATTCTTTCTGGGATGTAGTAATGCTGAAATTCCCTTGGATTATATCTGATCTAGCATCGGCCCTTCAGAGAAGCCCTTTATCATATTAGCATCAATCCCTTGAGTGATTTTGTGCAAGTTCAAGTCCTCTCTACCTCATTTTGGATCTGACAACATAGAGTCTTAATTGCTGTTTCTCTACCTAGTGGCACCTAAAAAGAAATTACTTTTAATTCTTTGGAAAGTATGAAAGCTCTGAAAAAGGCATGAGCTCTGTGAATGCATAACAATATAATGGTTGAAAACGCACTGGATTCTGGGTAGAAGTCACCACTGAAATACAGAAAGAGATAGACCCCATGTATCCTTTAGCAACCTCCTTGTAGTTAAGCAATAACAATATTTTGACTGCTTTAGTCTACTGCTAAATTAGTAACTGCTAGAATTAGTAACTGCTACTAATTCTAGATACTCATGAACTTCAAAGTAAACTTTAACAGTTAATTTCCAAGGTTCCCTATATCTATATATGATACTCCCACAATCCCAGGTATTTCATCTATGAACCTTGGATCCCAGCCACTCGCATCCAGCAGATTGTCAAATCCTATCCATTCCTCTCTATCAAATAGTAGAAGTCTATCTTCTTTTCTTTCCCATCCCCATCTCTCTGTACTTCCGGCTTCCATCATCTCATGTCTGAAGCTTTCTAACTAGCATTGTTACTAACTGGCTCTGCTTCTCCCTGACCACTTTCAACATAAATCATGCCCTCTTCACAATATTGGTTGATTCATCTTCCCAAAGGACAATTTCAGTTATGTCACTGCTCCCCATAAAAGGGATCAGCAGCTCCTTGTTGCCTTAGTCAAAACTTTTAAATTTCCAATTTAAATTTCTGGTTCTTCTTCATTTTGGCTGCACCGCGTGGCATTCCAAACTTCCCTCAACAGGAATTCAACCTGTGCCCCCTGCTTTGGAAGCACAGAGTCTTAACCACTGGATCACAAAATGACCTAACATTGATTTCTAATTTTTTCACCACCCTTCCTTCCACATTTTAGGGAAAATTTCTATTCCATTTCCCATAAGTCTCTATTTCCCCGTGTTTTCCCACTATTATGCTCTTATTCACATTGTTTTCTCTTCCTAGGCTATGATTTTTGCCTCCATGTTCAAACTATACTATTTTCAATAAATGAATAAACCCTTCTCCGATCACCCTCAAATGATCCTTATCTCTCTCTCTCTCTGAACATATGCAGCATTTTCTTTTCTTTTTTTTTTTTTATTTTTCCTTCCTTTAATTCTTAAGCAAAAGAGACACAGGGGTTCAAAAATAAAAATTTCTTTTTTTCCCTCTCCCAAACATTTACCCCAGCTCCGCCACTGCAACCATCCCCTTCCTGCCCAGCAGGGCCTCGAGCAGGGAGGGTGCAGGCATCTCCAGCTGGGGAGGGAAGGTGGGGAGGGGTGGGGGTGTGTGTGCCGAGCTCGGTGCCAGTCTCTTTCCAAATATAAATACACATGTCAGAACTCCTGGAAGCTCCACCCCACCCACCACGCATGCGCTCTCCATGCTCTGCGCGCTCCGAAGAGGGGTGGAGGTGGGGGGTGCCAGGCATTTTCACTGTGACTATCTATCTTTACTGTGGCTCTTGTCACAGTCATCTCTATGTTCTTTTTGACTGTGTGTATTTTTTCTCTCCCCTACTAAATTATAAGCACCTAAAAGATAGGATTTGTGTCTGATTAACTTAATAGCTATGGAAGATTGTAGCATTTTTTCCAACTATTTATTCTCTACCCTGTACTATAAGAAGAATTTATAGCTCATCCACGACCACAAGACATGTAATGTCTCCTGGAAGAAGGAGCAATGTATTTTCCCATTCCATTGATGGTGAGCTTGGTCAAGCAATTCCTTTAGGAAATGGAATATAAGCAAATGTGATATATGCCTCACCAAAGCAGAAGCTTTAAGAGCATGGTGAATTTTTCCCAGTTCTTTTGATCATTTCTTCTATCAAAAGGATGGCAAATAAAGCCTGCTTCTTTGCCCTGCATCCTGGAATGAAGAGGTATATGTCAAGAATATCAATGGAGAAAAGACAATCTCTTTAACAAGTGGTGCTGGGAAAACTGGTCAACCACTTGTAAAAGAATGAAACCAGAACACTTTCTAACACCATACACAAAAATAAACTCAAAATGAATTAAAGATCTAAATGTAAGACCAGAATCTATAAAACTCCTAGAGGAAAACATAGGCAAAACACTTTCTGACATAAATCATAGCAGGATTCTCTATAACCCATCTCCCAGAATAATGGAAATAAAAGGAAAAATAAACAAATGGGGCCTAATTAAACTTAAAAGCTTCTGCACAATGAAGGAAACTATAAGCAAGGTGAAAAGACAGCCTTCAGACTGGGAGAAGATAATAGCAAATGAAGCAACTGACAAAGAATTAATCTCAAAAATATACAAGCAACTCCTGCAGCTCAATTCCAGAAAAATAAACGACTCAATCAAAAAATGGGCCAAAGAACTGAACAGACATTTCTCCAAAGAAGACATACAGATGGCTAACAAACACATGAAAAGATGCTCAACAGCACTCATTATCAGAGAAATGCAAATCAAAACCACAATGAGGTACCATTTCACGCCAGTCAGAATGGCTGCTATCCAAAAGTCTACAAGCAATAAATGCTGGAGAGGGTGTGGAGAAAAGGGAACCCTCTTACACTGTTGGTGGGAATGCAAACTAGTACAGCCACTATGGAGAACAGTGTGGAGATTCCTTAAAAAACTGGAAATAGAACTACACATGGAAAACAATGTGTTTGAATCAGTTCTAATGAGGTGGATGAAACTGGAGCGTATTATACAGAGTGAAGTAAGTCAGAAAGAAAAACACCAATACAGTATATTAATGCATGTATATGGAATTTATAAAGATAGTAACGATAACCCTATATGCGAGACAGCAAAAGAGACACAGATGTATAGAACAGTCTTTTGGACTCTGTGGGAAAAGGCGAGTGTGGGATAATTTGAGAGAATAGCATTGAAACATGTACTTTATCATATGTGAAATAGATCACCAGTCCAGGTTCGATGCATGAGGCAGGGTGCTCAGGGCTGGTGCACTGGGATGACCCTGAGGGATGGGATGGGGAGGGAGGTGGGAAGATGGGTCAGGATGGGGAACACATGTACACCCATGAATGATTCATGTGAATGTATGGCAAAAACCACCACAATATTGTAAAGTAATTAGCTTCCAATTAAAATTTTTTTAAATAAAAATAAATTTAAAAACTGCACATTGGGGAGGGAGATGGGCAGGGGGTTCAAAAGGGAGGGGATATATGTATACATACAGGCTGATTCATGTTGAGGTTTGACAGAAAATAACAAAATTCTGTAAAGTAATTATCCTTTAATAAAGAAATAAAAAATAACTTAAAAAGAAAAAAAAAGAGTTATATGGAGTGTAGGCACAACAGCCAGCCAGCTGCTGCTGACATGTAATATGAATGAGAAATAAATGTTTATTATAACAAACCATTGAGATTTGTACTAAAGTTTACTAATTAAATCCCAATATAGCACCTAGCCCAGGGTCCATCACAGGAAGAATTTCAAGAATTCTATGTTTAATAAAAAAAGATTATGACTTGTTGATATTTCTTTATTAAAAGTTCCTGCAAACCGCTACTATTGCAACAATTTGATAGCCTAGAAAAAATAATGAAACTGTAAGTGAGATTATATATATACACACATATATATATGTATAATGAAATACACTAAGTCATCATATCTGTATTCCTATCTCCCATATTTCTAACAATAAAAGATTCTAAAATATGTGTTTAAAACCAAAACAGAATCAGACTAGTATTTCCCTGAGTAGTTCTCTAATCAGATCCATGACTAAGCTCATCAACTGACTCAGAAATACTTGAGTAGAAAGGATCCAAGAACTCAGTTAGCACAAGGGCCGGCCCTATACTGTTCCAAGGACATGGGACAAAGAACAACATCAGACCTCACTAGAACTGATTCACTTTCAACAAATATCATACGCACATATACATCAAATCATTTCTGCTTCCATCTGTTTTGGTTGTTGGATTTCTGAAGAGGGTTAATTTGAAGAAAAGTTTCTTTGTCCAGAACATATCGGAGAAAGGGGAGACCAAGAGTGTTGAAACAAAGTATCCAAATGTAGATAGCCAAGTGGGCTTCCCTGGTGGCTCAGATGGTAAAGCATCTGCCTGCACTTCAGGAGACCTGGGTTCAATCCTTGGGTTGGAAAGACCCTCTGATGAAGAGAATGGCTAGCTACTCCAGTATTCTTGCCTGGGAAGTTCCATGGATATAGGAGCCTGGTGGTCTATAGTCCATGGGGCCACAAAGAGTCAGACATGACTCAGCAACTAGCACACACACACACACACACATATAGCGAAATAGAGGAGAACCTGAGCTAGAATCCAAGATCAATCCAATCTGCTATTTCTGTACTACTGACAGTCAGAGAGAAGGGGAAGACAGAGAAGGGGAAGGAGAGATTGAGAGACACACAGTGAGAGAAATCAAAGGTAGGCCACTACATATGCCCAGTGTCTCTGGTCCTGAAATTTGGGGGCTTATATTGACTCTTTCCCATTTTATTTTATACCAGTCTTCATGAGGTCCTCCAAAGGAGAAAAAAAAAAGTTATAGAAAACTAGTAAGTGAGCAAAGAAAGTTCCACAACGCACACAGACTTTTTATTTCAGAAGACTGACAGATCAGTCATGAGCTTCCTGGGAAATGGAATGTGATTTTTGTTGTAATTCATGTGCTTTGGTGTGGACAAACAATAGACAGTATATATAATAAGAAACATGAAGGAAATGAAGAAACTTTTGTTTTTTTATCATCCAAAAGAAGAGTGGAGGTGGGTCAAGAAGGAATTTTTTCATCCCAGAGAGACAGAAAATGAAAAGCAGATAAAAGATAATATTGAAAGCCCAAGGAGAAATACTTGATGCTATTTTTAGTCTCCATTTTGATAGCATATTTTCAAAGATCAACTGTGATATGGAATATTCATCATTTATGATGTGAAGGTGAAAAACTAAATTAGACTGAGGAAGGAAATAGTTCAAGATTGTTTCTTAAAATGATGTGTTCAAATCAGCAAAGAGCAATGTCATGCATTTGGGAGTGGATGATTTGCTTCAAAACAAGCAGTGAACGGCACTTGTTTTAAAGAAGAGGTCAAGATGAATATACAACTGAAAAATAAAGTCAGTTATTGATATTAATGACAAAATACTACTTGGAAAAAATGGTAGAAAAATAGAAAACAGGGTGGGGGGATGATTTGGGAGAATGGCATTAAAACATGTATAATATCATATAAGAAATGAATCGCCAGTCCAGATTTGATGCAGGATACAGAAAGCTTGGGGCTGGTGCACTGGGATGAACCAGAGGGATGGTATGGGGAGGGAGGTGGGAGGGGGGTTCAGGATGGGGAACATGTGTACACCCGTGGTGGATGCATGTTGATGCATGGCAAAACCAATACAATATTGTAAAGTAAAAAAAAAAAGAAAAAGAAAACATAATTAGCATGTTTTTGTCAAGAATAAATGATCAGACACATGTCATTTCCTTCTAGAAAGAATGGCAGGAATTCTATGTGGGAGTGGAGCCACAGATGGATTGTACATGGACTTTGAAAACTTTTTTTAATTTAAACTAGGACTCAGAAATAGAAAAGCACAGAAAACAATGGTAGCACTCAAGGAAGTCTTGTAAGGTAGACACCATTGTCTCTACCACCAAAGAACAGAATTTTTCAGCCTCTGGATAAGGCCTCCATGCACCTATTCTAATCCCTGCCTCCTCACTATCCAAGGAAATAATTCTGACATATGTGGTCATCATTTCTTTTTATTTCTTGATATGCCCACATCTATTAGTTTCCTACAGCTGCCATAATTTGTTATGGTACCTTACGCAACAGAAGTTTGCTCTCTCACAGTTTTAGAGTCCAGAAGCTTAAAATCAAAATGTTGGAAGGGTTGGTTTCTTCCAAAAGCTCCAAGGGAGAATTCACTCTACCCTCTCTCCCTGCCTCTGGGGGCTGCTGGCAATCATTGGAATTCCTTGGCCAGGAGCTGCCCTCCCATCTCTGCCTGTGTTCACATGGCCTTTTCTTCTTTGTCTGTGTGCCTAAAATCTCCCTCTCCTCTTATTAGAACACTAGTCATTGACTTAGGACCCACTCCAAGCCCAAGATGATGTTACGCCAACATTTTTAACTTAATTATACCTGTAAAGATCTTATATTCAAATCATGTCATATCCACAGATACTAAGGGGTGAGAATTTAGATATATCCTTTTCAGTTCAGTTCAGTTCAGTCACTCGGTCATGTCTGACTCTTTGAGACTCCATGAACCGCAGCACACCAGGCCTCCTTGTCCACCACCAACTCCCACACTTTACCCAAACTCATGTCCATTGAGTCAGTGATGCCATCTAACCATCTCATCCTCAATCGTCCCCTTCTCCTCCTGCCCTCTATCTTTCCCAGCATCAGGGTCTTTTCCAATGAATCAACTCTTCGCATCAGGTGGCCAAAGTATTGGAGTTTCAGCTTCAACATCAGTCCTCCCAATGAACACCCAGGACTGATCTCCTTTAGGATGGACTGGTTGGATCTCCTTGCAGGCCAAGGGACTCTCAAGAGTCTTCTCCAACACCACAGTTCAAAAGCATCAATTCTTCAGCACTCAGCTTTCCTTTATAGTCCAACTCTCACATCCATACATGACCACTGGGAAAACCATAGCCTTGACTAGATGGACCTTTGTTGACAGAGCAATGTCTCTGCTTTTGAATATACTGTCTAGGTTGGCCATAACTTTCCTCCCAAGGAGTAAACATCTTTTAATTTCATGGCTGCAAACTGCAGTGATTTTGGAGCCCAGAAAAATAAAGTCTGACACTGTTTCCACTGTTTCCCCATCTATTTCCCATGAAGTGATGGGACCAGATATCATGATTTTATTTTTCTGAATGTTGAACTTTAAGCCAACTTTTTCACTCTCCTCTTTCACTCTCATCAAGTGACTCTTTAGTTCTTCTTCACTTTCTGCCATAAGGGTGGTGTCATCTGCATATCTGAGGTTGTTGATATTTCTCAGCAATCTTGATTCCAGCTTGTGCTTCATCCAGCCCAGCATTTTTCATGATGTATTCTGCCTATAAGTTAAATAAGCAGGGTGACAATATACAGCCTTGACGTACTCCTTTTCCTATTTGGAACCAGTCTGTTGTTCCATGTCGAGTTCTAACTGTTGCTTCCTGACCTGCATACAGGTTTCTCAAGAGGCAGGTCAGGTGGTCTGGTATGCCCATCTTTTTCAGAATTTTCCACCGTTTATTGTGATCCAGACAGTCAAAGGCTTTGGCATAGTCAAAAAAGCAGAAATAGATGTTTTTCTGGAACTCTCTTTCTTTTTTGAAAATCCAGCTGAAGTGATTTAGCAGCAGCAGCAATCAACCATTATACCTTGTGTACACTCTTAATCTCAATAGTTTGGTATTGCTATTTATTACTTTTAATTGTTGTCTTTAATCTCCCTCCATCCCATACTTTCCCTTACAATTTACATGTTAAGAGCCAAGGCCATTTAATCTGTAGTTTCACACAGTCTAGATACAGTTAATTAATTGCACACCCTGAAAAAGACTCTCTTCTTGGCTAAACTTTACAAAAATAATTGTTTTTTGTTTGTTTTTGTTTTTCTTTGTTTTGGCCATACTGTGTGGCATGTGGAACTTTCCTGACCAGGGATGGAACTTGCACCCCCTGCGGTGAAAGTGTGGAATCTTAACCATTGAATCACCAGGGAAGTCCTTGACCAAATTCTAGATGGACTTCTCTGGACCTTCTATGTCTCTGGGCTCTGTCTTTGGCTTGCCCCGTCCAGTTGGAGAAAGAATCCTCCTACCCTTGATATGCACTCAGCCTGTTCAATCTTCAGCAAGAATTATATTAAGTGATTTTAGCATGAATCCCTTCACTCTTGATGTCTCTTCTTAATTTTTCATCCATCATACCCTTCACCCTGTTCCTTGGCTATAAATACCCAGTTCTTGTTTTCAGAATTGAGTTTAGTTCTATACTGAAGTATTTTTTCCCTTATTGTCCATCAGTCATGTCAGACTCTTTGCAACCCTGTGGACTGTAGCCTGCCAGGCTTCTCTGTCCGTGGAATTCTTCAGGCCAGACTCTTGGAGTGGGTAGCCTTTCCCTTCTCCAGGTGATCTTCCCAACCCAAGGATCCAACCCAGGTTTCCTGCATTGAGGTGAATTCTTTACTCTCCAAGCCACCAGGGAAGCCCTCTTTTCCCATATTGTAATAGTTTTTAATACAATCTGATTTTACTGCTTATATGACATAATAGCAATAAAACAAACAATCCAATCAAAAAATGAACTGAAGATCTAGACATTTCTCCAAAGAAGACATACAGATGGCCAACTGGCACATGAAAAAAATGCTCAACATAGCAAATTCATAGAGAAATGCAAATTGAAACTATAGTAAGGTATCATCTCACATCATTAAATTCAGTTCAGTCGCTCAGTCAGGTCCAACTCTTTGCACCCCCATGAACCGCAGCACACCAGGCCTCCCTGTCTATCACCAACTCCCGGAGTCCTCTCAAACCCATGTCCATAGACTCGATAATGCCTTCCAACTATCTCATCCTCTGTCATCCCTTTCTCCTTCTGCCCTCAATCTTTCCCAGCATCAGGGTCTTCTCCAGTGAGTCAACTCTTTGCATCACATGGCCAAAGCATTGGAGTTTTGGCTTCAGCATCAATCCTTCCAATGAACACCCAGGACTAGATGGACCTTTGTTGGCAAAGTAATGTCTCTGCTTTTTTAATATGCTGTCTAAGTTGGTCATAACTTTCCTTCCAAAAAGTAAGTGTCTTTTAATTTCATGGCTACAGTCACCATCTGCAGTGATTTTGGAGCCCAGAAAAATAGTTAGCCACTGTTTCCACTGTCTCCCCATCTATCTGCCATAAAGTGATGGGACTGGATGCCATGATCTTATTTTTCTGAATGTTCAGCTTTAAGGCCAACTTTTTCACTCTCCTCTTCCACTTTCATCAACAGGCTCTTTAGTTCTTCTTCACTTTCTGCCATAAGGGTGGTGTCATCTGCGTATATGAGGTTATTGACATTTCTCCTGGCAATCTTGATTCCAGCTTGTGCTTCCTCCAGCCCAGCATTTCTCATGATGTACTCTGCATATAAGTTAAATAAGCAGGGTGAAAATATACAGCCTTGAAGTACTCCTTTTCCTATTTGGAACCAGTCTGTTGTTCCATGTCCAGTTCTAACTGTTGCTTCCTGACCTGCATACAGGTTTCTCAAGAGGCAGGTCAGGTGGTCTGGTATTCCCATCTCTTTCAGAATCTTCCAGTTTATTGTGATCCACACAGTCAGCGGATGTTGACTGTGACCCAGCGGATGTTGGCAATTTGATCTCTGGTTCCTCTGCCTTTTCTAAAACCAGCTTGAACATCTGGAAGTTCACAGTTCATGTATTGCTGAAGCCTGGCTTGGAGAATTTTGAGCATTACTTTACTAATGTGTGAGCTGAGTGCAATTGTGCTGTAGTTTGAGCATTCTTTGGCATTGCCTTTCTTTGGGATTGGAATGAAAACTGACCTTTTCCAGTCCTGTGGCCACTGTTGAGTTTTCCATATTTGCTGGCATATTGAGTGCAGCACTTTTAGGATTTGAACTAGCTCAACTGGAATTCCATCACTTCCACTAGCTTTGTTTGTAGTGATGCTTCCTAAGGCCCACTTGACTTCACATTGCAGGATGTCTGGCTCTAGGTGAGTGATCACACCATCGTGATTATCTGGGTTGTGAAGATCTTTTTTGTACCATTCTTCTGTGTATTCTTGCCACCTCTTCTTAATATCTTCTGCTTCTGTTAGGTCCATACCATTTCTGTCCTTTATTGAGCCCATCTTTGCATGAAATGTTCCCTTGGTATCTCTGATTTTCTTGAAGAGATCCCTAGTCTTTCCCATTCTGTTGTTTTCCTCTATTTTTTTGCATTGATCACTGAGAAGGTTTTCTTATCTCTCCTTGCTATTCTTTGGAACTCTGCATTCAAATGGGTATATCTTTCCTTTTCTCCTTTGCTTTTCACTTCCCATCTTTTCACAGCTATTTGTAAGGCCTCCTCAGACAGCCATTTTGCTTTTTTGCATTTCTTTTTCTTGGGGATGGTCTTGATTCCTGTCTCCTGTACAATGTCACGAACCTCCATCCATAGTTCATCAGGCACTGTATCAGATCCAGTCCCTTAAATCTATTTCTCACTTCCACTATAATAGTCATAAGGGATTTGATTTAGGTCATACCTGAATGGTCTAGTGGTTTTTTCCACTTTCTTTAATTTCTGTCTGAATATGGCAATAAAGAGTTCATGGTCTGTGCCACAGTCAGCTCCCAGTCTTGTCTTTGCTGACTGTATAGAGCTTCTCCATCTTTGGCTGCAAAGAATATAATCAATCTGATTTCAGTGTCGACCATCTGGTGATGTCCATATGTAGAGTCTTCTCTTATGTTGTTGGAAGTGGGTATTTGCTATAACCAGTGCGTTCTCTTGGCAGAACTCTATTAGCCTTTGCCCTGCTTCATTCTGTACTCCCAGGCCAAAGTTGCCTGTTACTCCTTGTGTTTCTTGACTTCCTACTTTTGCATTCCAGTCCCATATAGTGGACATCATTTAAAAAGTTCACAAATAACAAATGCTGGGAAGAGTGTTGAGAGGAAACACTCCTACACTGTTGGTGAGAATATAAATTGGTACATCCATTATGGAGAAGAGTATAGAGGTTCCTTTAAAAACTGAAAATAAAGTTACCAAATATTTCATCCACATATTGGGTATATATCTGGAGAAAAATATAATTTGAAAAAGATATATGCACCCCTATGTTCATAGCAGCACTATGTACAATAGCCAGGACATGGAAGCCACCTAAATGCCCATCACCAGAGGAATGAATAAAGAAGATGTGGTATATATACACAATAGAATATTATTCAGCCATGTCATTGAGAGCAACACAGATGGACTTAGAGATTTTATCATATTAAGTGAAGTAGGTGAGAGAAAGAGAAATATCATATGATATCACTTACATGTGGAATCTAAAAAATTGATACAAATGAACTTATTTACAAGACAGAAACAGACACATGTAGAAAACAAAGTGGAAGTGAGGGAGGGATAAATTAGAAGTTTGTGATTAACAGATACATATTACTATATATAAAATATATAAACAACAAGGACCTATTATATAGCCTAGGGAACTATATTCAATATCTTGTAATAGCCTATAAAGGAAAGGAATCTGATAAAGAAAAAATACATATAACTGAATCACTTTGCTGTACACTGAAACTAACACATTATAAATCAAGTATATTTCAGTTTTATAAAAACTGCTACAGCAAAACAAGATTAAAAAAATTTAAAAAAACATTCAAACAAAATTGATGTGGAGACAAATTCAAGACCCAAGTTCTGAGACACACAAAGTGTCAGCACTTCAGTTCAGTTCAGTTCAGTTCAGTCACTCAGTCGTGTCCGACTCTTTGCGACCCCAGGAATTGCAGCTCTCCAGGCCTCCCTGTCCATCACCAACTCCCAGAGTTCACTCAGACTCACGTCCATCGAGTCAGTGATGCCATCCAGCCATCTCATTCTCTGTCATCCCCTTCTCCTCCTGCCCCCAATCCCTCAGCATCAGAGTCTTTTCCAATGAGTCAACTCTTCGCATGAGGTGGTCAAAGTACTGGAGTTTCAGCTTTAGCATCATTCCTTCCAAAGAAATCCCAAGGCTGATCTCCTTCAGAATGGACTAGTTGGATCTCCTTGCAGTCCAAGGGACTCTCAAGAGTCTTCTCCAACACCACACTTCAAAAGCATCAATTCTTCGATGCTCAGCTTTCTTCACAGTCCAACTCTCACATCCATACATGACCACTAGAAAAACCATAGCCTTGACTAGACGGACCTTTGTTGGCAAAGTAATGTCTCTGCTTTTTAATATGCTATCTAGGTTGGTCATAACTTTCCTTCCAAGGAGTAAGCATCTTTTAATTTCATGGCTGCAGTCACCATCTGCAGTGACTTTGGAGCCCAAAAAAATAAAGTCTGACACTGTTTCCACTGTTTTCCCATCTAGCACTTACATAAGACAAAATGGAAGGAAGGTAACTGGGCTTTAGACAGCCTTGAAAACAGAATTCAAAACCACTTAGGGTGCTCACTGGAAAGCAGAAACCATAACAAGCCAATCTGAACAGCTGTCAAACTAGAAGTGATTTCTGTGGAATCCAATTCATTATGGAATCTCTGCAGCAAAAGCAGACAGTTTCTTAATACCGACCACAAGAAAAAAGAGGAAATGGAGAGGAAATATATAAAGTAAATGAGACAAAGAGATAAATCAACCTATGGCATAGCTGGAAACGTTTTGGAATCCAATTCAAATAAATAAACTAAAATTTAAAAAGAAAAAATACAGCCAATGAAATATGAACTATAAATGGATAGTTAATTGCATTAAATAATTACTATAGATTTGTGGTAATAATACTGTGGTTATGCTTTCTAAAGTAGCCCTCATTTTCTAGAGACACATATGAAATCTTTAGAGGTAAATTGCTATGATATTTGGAATTTACTTCAAAATAGTCCCCTTTATGGGAATACAGATAAAGGAAGGGTGTCCATGTAATGATCATTTTTGAAGGTGGGTATGTTGGCTTCCTTATGGTATTCTCTATAACCTCAGATATGCAGATGACACCACCCTTATGGCAGAAAGTGAAGAGGAACTCAAAAGCCTCTTGATGAAAGTGAAAGTAGAGAGTGAAAAAGTTGGCTTAAAGCTCAACATTCAGAAAACGAAGATCATGGCATCCGGTCCCACCACTTCATGGGAAATAGATGGGGAAACAGTGGAAACAGTGTCAGACTTTATTTTTCTGGGCTCCAAAATCACTACAGATGGTGACTGCAGCCATGAAATTAAAAGACGCTTACTCCTTGGAAGGAAAGTTATGTCCAACCTAGATAGCATATTCAAAAGCAGAGACATTACTTTGCCAACAAAGGTTTGTCTAGTCAAGGCTATGGTTTTTCCTGTGGTCATGTATGGATGTGAGAGTTGGACTGTGAAGAAAGCTGAGCGCTAAAGACTTGATGCTTTTGAACTGTGGTGTTGGAGAAGACTCTTGAGGGTCCCTTGGACTGCAAGGAGATCCAACTAGTCCATTCTGAAGGAGATCAGCCCTGGGATTTCTTTGGAAGGAATGATGCTAAAGCTGAAACTCCAGTACTTTGGCCAGCTCATGCGAAGAGTTGACTCATTGGAAAAGACTCTGATGCTGAGGGATTGGGGGCAGGAGGAGAAGGGGATGACAGAGAATGAGATGGCTGGATGGCATCACTGACTCAATGGACGTGAGTCTGAGTGAACTCCGGGAGTTGGTGATGGACAGGGAGGCCTGGTGTGCTGCGATTCATGGGGTTGCAAAGAGTTGGATGACTGAGCAACTGATCTGATCTGATCTGATACCATAGGTTTAGTTCTAACCCCATCCATGCTGAAGAACTCAATTCAAAAGAAGTATCAGAAAGCACCAGAAAAAGAAAAAAAAGACAGAGTTTTGTGGATGAAAATGAGATAGGAAAAGTTTTGCGGTATGATGAACTCTGTGCATCCCTCATGATAGAGCTTGAGGAGTAAAGCTAACCCTCAGGCAGTGAGCCGAATGTCTCACATGAGTCTTTCTTGTCCACTTTCTAAGTTGAGATCTTCAGTTCTCTGAGCCCTAGTTTCCTGCTCTCCCGCTGAGTTGGATCCAAGATTCAGTGTGGGGATTTATGTAAGCAAGTGTGCTTTGTCAACTGTAAAGCCAGCATTTTCCATCAAAGCAAAGGACTGCAGTACCTGGCACATAATGGGCAATTAATAAATCTGACTCCAGTGCTGGAGCTCTGGGCCATTAGAGTTTAAAGGCAAACATGAGACAACTCTGGCATCAGGATTTTCTCCTGTATTGAACTTCAAACGCTCCTTCCACACTAAAGACTCAGCAATTTTCACTCTCCAGTTCCAAGGCCAAGAAGAAATCAGGTTGTAAATCGGCCTTTAGACTTTTCTGGTTTCATTTCAACTTTTGTTTGAAATATTGGTTTTAAAGAAGAAAAATTGCTTCCAGTACTTTTAATGTAAAAGCAGATTAAAATTTCAGGTTCATCATTTTCAAAGTCGACCAAGGGCAAATTAACCTTAGCTGTCAACACCTTGGTGTCTTCATCTGAATAACAGGCATGACAATACCTCCTTCTTTGGATGGTTGTAAGGATTAAATGAACTTAAATTTTGTATATAAACTTATACACATTTTGTATATGAATACAACTTCATATAAACAGGAACGATTAATACAGAATTAAAACCTTCATAATTATTTAAAGGGATTTGGTCATCCAGGTGTTTATGTCACTGTGGAATGCCCTGTCAATCAGAGTCACTTGCTCCTGCTAAAGGTCTGACCCATTTCCTCAAGACAACAAACTTACATTTCCCACTTTCCCTCCAACCACCACCTACCAGTAAAACAAAAACACAGGACAATTTACAATTGAGATGAAATTTTAGAACATTAAATTTGTATAAGTGATGAGAGGAATCTGTCACTTTCTCGCACCTGTGTACTTCATGGAGATTTCCAAACCTGAGAGCATTTTCAGTGTTGTTTTTTTAATTTGGAATTATGAGAAAAGCTTCCCAGGTGGTACTATTGGTAAATAATCCACTTGCCAATGCAGGAGACATAAAAAATGTGGGTTTGATTCCTGGGTTGGGAAGATGCCCTGGAGGAGGGCATGGCAACCCACTCCAGTAATTCTTGCCTGGAGAATCCCATGGACAGAGGAGTCCAAAGGGTCGGACATGAATGAAGTGACTTAGCATTTGCTCTCCGTCACATGACCTGGCAAATGGTTGAATAAACAATTGCAATAATAATAATGATAAAGTTACCATTAGTACTATTTTTCTTGTTAATAAACATACTGGGTAATTTCACTGAGCTCTTTTCTCAAACGTGTTGTGGTCTGGATTGGACTAGTCAATGCTTTAGGCTGAGGATAGGAAATACACATTATATACATGAGAGAAAAGAAATATCGTTAGTGCTCCTTTGGGGGCAATATCTTAGAATGCTGCATCTTCCCCAATCCTTTCTCCACCGTAAGGAGGAAAATAGATTGGGATTAGAAACACTGCCTCAAATTCTTTAGCCACTGAAAACTCATGACTGTAGTAGTAAATACCACAAATAGTTTGCAAATGTTTACAGCATGCTTTCATTTACATTAATTATTTGGCCATTTATAACACACCTCTTCCCAGTAGTCTTAGTATCTCATTTGGCCACAATTCTCAAGTTTGAGAATTGTGTTTCAGCTTTCTGCAGGAAAAAAAAGGCTATTTATGAATAGCAACATAGAGATCATTGCTTCCCCCTTTTCAGGTTTAGAATAGAGCAATAAACCACAAGGTATTTCTCACACCCTTAAAGAAAGCAGCTTATTTCAGTATTGAGCATCACTTCCCTTTTAATGTTTCACTGATTCTTCCAAGATATTTCATTTTCCCTGTTCCATTTCTGATTACAGCCAAGAAGCAAGCCATCTCATAGACTCCAGCTTCTCACAAGCTTCTCATACATTGAGGCCCCCATTATGCACAGGTGTTTTCATCCACACATCATGGAAAAATCAGGTGAGAGCCATAAAACCAAGATTCTGCCACAGTGCACATAGCCTGGAATTCTCAAACTACCGGGCCAGAGCTGGGCTGCAAGGAGAAGGGGGTTGGTTCCCTGGGCTCCTTGGAGAAGAGAGTTAAATTCTGAGGATGCTGAGGGCAAGCTGGAGGCTGATCACTTCATTTCTGATCTCTGCAAAGCTCTAATGAGCCTGATCGTCTTCCCCAGAAGACAGCCTATTCCAATCTGCAGCCTGGTGTCTCACACATCTTCCAGGAGGGAACCTATGAAGCAGAACGACTATAAAATAAACAGTATCCCAGAAATTTAATATGCTTGGTTCATTTATTCATCACACACCAGAGGAGAACAAAAGATAGCTACTTTCTCTTCTGATCATTATTTTCTTTGTTGTAATTTGCAAGCAAACCTACAATACTCAAAACAAAAATTATCTCCTAATATTCTCTCTGAAATCAGCTTTTTAAAAAAATTATTTATCAGGATATAATTGTTTTATAATATTGCACTAGCTTCTCTTATACAATGAAGTGAATCAGCTATGTGTATACCTATATCCCCTTCCTCTTAGATATTCCTCCCTACCATCTGTCACTGGAGAGCACCACACTGAGCTCCTTGTGCTGTAGAGCAGGTTCCCACTAGCTATCTACTTTACACAGGGTAGTGTATAAATGTCAATCCCCATCTCCCAATTCATCCCACCCCCTTGTCCCATCTTCATGTCCATGCATCCATTCTCTACATCTGCATCTCTATTCCTACCCTGAAAATAGGTTCACCTGTACCATTTTTCTAGGTCCCGTATACATGTGTTAATATATGATATTTGTTTTACTCTTTCTGACATCACTCTGTATGACAGACTAAGTCCATCCACATCTCTAACCAATGAGTCAACTGTGCAACCAAAATATCCACTGATAAATGGATAAAGAAGATGTGGTACTTATATTCAATGGAATATTATTCAGCTATAAAATGAAATCAGCTTTTGATGAGTGTTCCTAACCCTGCTCAATTTAGTGGATGAAGTGGGTCACGTGATCCAGTCTTGCCACTTGCTTAGATCAGAGTTTGATCTACATGACTCGCACCTCATCTAGTTTTACATCACCCATTCCCATAGCTCCGGATACTCAGGAAGCATACTCATTGGAGAGGGTCATGGAAAATAATAGCAATTGTCTTGCCTCCACTATCCACAATGACTGGTGAGTCATTAGGTGAAATTTGTTTTCATAAGCCAGGCTCCTGGGACACTAGAACTGCATTGCTTCTATGCAGAGTCACAAACAGTCTGAGTTGCGCCAGACACCAGCGAGTAAGTCTGGATGGATGGATCAGTGAGTATGAACCCCCTGTATTCTCCATATTCCCCAAGCAATCCATCCTCACCCCCAGTACAGAGAAGACAATTCATAGCGCTTGCCCTGGTCACAGCTGGGATGCAGAAACAGATTCCACAATCCCGCCTTACAGACATAATGTAACTGGCAAAATATGTACCCCTTCTAAACAGACAAGGCTGTGGGTAAGGAGAGCTGTCTTCTTCTATGGAAGTGAGCACTTCATCATGACTCCTGCAGACCTCGATGAAGTCAGAGGGATGGAGGATGAGTTTTCACTGCAGGCCAGCTCCCGTCCAAGAGCAAATTCCTCCTTAAGAGAGCTAATGCCCTGTTCATTACCCTTGTAACCTGAGAGAAAACCAACACCCCAACAGCCTACGATCTTACTAGCAAATCTACTGATTCATTAGTAGGATATGGACCACTTCTTATACCAAATGCCTTACCTCTCTATAGCCATTTTCACTGAAACAATCATGATTCACTTGGTTGGACCTTTCATTTTCCCTTAATGAAATGAATCCTTTCTTAACTTAATCAGGATATTCCTGATCTTTATCTCTTAAGCCTACCATTCTGAGCATGTCAAAGAGGTTAGTAGAAATTAGAAGGGGCAGCAGAGGATGAGACGGGCATCACTGACTCTATGGACATAAATTTGAGCAAACTCTAGGAGACAGTGTAGGACAGAGAAGTTCAGCATACTGCAGTTCATGAGGTTGTAGAGTCAGACACAACTTAGTGACTGAACAACAACAGTAAAGAAAGTTGTGATGTTGTCATTTTAAAACAGCATATCCCAGACTTCCCTGGCAGTCCAGTGGTTAAGACTTTGTGTTCCAATACAGGGGGTGAAGATTCAATCCCTGTCTGGGAAGCTAAGATCTCGCATGCCTTGAGGCCAAAAAACCTAAACATAAAACAGAAACAATATTGTACAAATTCAATAAAGACTTTAAAAGTGGTCCACATCAAAAACAAACAAACAAAAAAAACTTTTAAACAGCATATCCAAAAGGAAACATCTCCAAGCTCTGTTCAGAATTAAGAGTGTAGTAGAAGTTCTCTTTATCAGTCCTCACTGCTTCACCAGAATCATAAGCCAGACTCATCTTCTGCTCTGTTCAATATACTGACTGAGGCCATAGCACCTAAACATATAAGGTTCAGGTGTTTGTGTGTTAGTCACTCAGTTGTGTCCAACTCTTTGGGACCCAGTAGACTGTAGCTGACCAGATTCCTCTGTCCATGGAATTTTCCAGGCAAAAATACTGGAGTGGGTAACCATTCCCTTCTCCAGGGGATCTTCCCAACCCAGGGATTGAACCCATGTCTCCTGCATTGCAGGCAGATTCTTTATCATCTCAGCCACCAGAGAAGTCCAAAACACATAAGCACGTGGCTTTAAATTGTTCCTGGATTTCTCCCCCTACAAACTGGAAAGAGAGCATGCCAAAAATTAGCAGTACTTGCTCCCAACCTGATTGTGCTAATTGTTTGTCTTACTATAATTATATAATTTAAGTACATTTAAGAAACTTGAGGGCTTCCCAAGTAGCTCAGATGGTAAAGAATCTGCCTGCAGTGCAAGAAACCTAGGTTTGATCCCTGGGTCTAAAACCAAAGAGTCATGTTTCTAGGAAAGTGACACTGAGCGTTTTATAATGAATCAATAAATATGACTCTCTAAAGCAGTACTGACCAATAGAAATATCATGCAAACCACATATGTAAGTTTACATTTTCTTACAGTCACATCTTAAAAGAATGAGTAAAATTCATTTTAATATGTTTTATTTAACCCAATATATCCAGACCATTTTCATTTCAACCTATAATCCTATAAAATTATTGTTGTTGTTCAGTCATTAAGCCATGTCCAACTCTGCAGTCACATGGACTGCAGCATTCCAGGCTTTCCTATCCTTCACTGTCTCCTGGAGTTTGCTCAAACTCATGTCCACTGAGTCAATGATGCTATCCAACCATCTCATCCTCTGTCACCCCCTTCTTCTTCTCCCCTCAATCTTCCCCAGTATCAGGGTCTTTTCCAATGAGTCGGCTCTTCACATCAAGTGACCAAAGTATTGGAGCTTCTGCTTCAGCATCAGTCTTTCCAATGACTATTCAGAGTTAATTTCCTTTAGGATGGACTGGGGCAGTGACCAAAACCATCCCAAGGAGAAAATAAAATTATCAATAAGCTATTTTACGCTTTTTTGGTACTTAGTCTTGGAACTCCAGTGTATATCCCATGCTTCTGGCATATCTTCCTTCTAATTAACCACAGTTCAAGTGCTCAGTGGCTGCCTGTGTCAAGAGTCTGGTCTACTGGACCAGACTTGGAAAAATCCCAATTCAATGACTAGAGACAACTATTATGGACTGGGGAGGATTCTTCATAGTTATTGAACTCAGATTGTACAGCAAGTATCTGTAAGCTCTCCCTCCATACTAAAAAACCCAACATTGGAAATTTGAAATTTTTCATTATGAGTAGGATGAATGCAAAAGAAAACCAGGGACTCAAATCAGTGAAAACATATTCAAAAAAGTGTCTTTGGTGCCACATCAAAAAACTTGGCAAATGAATTTGAGTAAAATGGTGAATGGTATACAAATAGGATTTTTAAAATAATTGTTCATGCTGCTGCTGCTGCTGCTGCTAAGTCTCTTCAGTCGTGTCCGACTCTGTGCAACCCCGTAGACGGCAGCCCACCAGGCTCCTCCGTCCCTGGGATTCTCCAGGCAAGAACACTGGAGTGGGTTGCCATTTCCTTCTCCAATGCATGAAAGTGAAAGTGAAGTCACTCAGTCATGTCCCACTCTTAGCGACCCCATGGACTGCAGCCTACCAGGCTCCTCCATCCATGGGATTTTCCAGGCAAGAGTACTGGAGTGGGGTGCCATTGCCTTCTCTGAATTGTTCATGCTAACCCACATTTTAAAATTTGACTTTTATTAACAGTTGCTTGCAGTTTGCTGATTTCTCCTGATCAAGTTGTAAATTTTTATTACAAATTTAAAATAAGGTTCTTAAAAATCTTAACTTGATATGAAACAATTTAAAAACCTTTAAAAGTGGATGTTGACAAACCAGCCTTTTAATAAATAAAAATATAATAATAGTAAGTACTATGTTGTGTCAGTAATGAAGAAGGTTCTAGTTATCCGTTCTAATGGGCAAAAAAGTAAGCACTTGGGGTCTTCAACCCCAATCTTCTGTACCTTTCTTGTTGCTGGAATTTCATATTCATTTCTTCTTGTTAGATGGCTAGACAGGAAGATGGTAAAAATGAGAAACTAGCATTGTTTCAGCATTACCCTGCTGAGCCTCACATGGAGGAATTCTCAGCTGCTTTTGTCTCCTTGACATGTGATGTTTTGGGCTTCCACAGCATCCTCATCCGTAATTGAAAATGCGGGGGTACCACGCCTGAGGTGCCCTTGGGTGTCCTCTCTTTCACTGTCCTTACCTTGTTCCTTACAGTCCTCTCTGCCTGCCCTGGGTGAGGAGGGCTCCTAGGGAGCCTGATCTGTCTCATGGGTCCACCTTGCCCTCCAGCACCCTGTACGTCAGCACCTTCTCTCTTCTCCCTGTCAGGAGGGCTGAAACCCTTTGGGAGCCTCTCCCATCCCTCACTCTTCTCCCTACTTTGCTCTCACGGTTGTAGTCCTTCTGCAGGTAATTGTAAGGAGGACCCTGCCACGTGGGTGGTTCTATGATGGTTCCGGTCTGCTACTTATTTACTGCCCAGACCAGAGCCACAGTGGGAACATTTGCTACCTCCACACGCTCTACTCCTTTACCATCAAATTCCAAGACCTCTCCATTTCCTACACTGTGAAGGTCCTTCCTGGGGATATTCTCTTCAGGGCAGTTGGTGTACAAAAATGTATCATCCTTAATGCCATTCCTGTTGATAAAACCATAACCATTTCTTCCTGTTGTTTAGTGGGGTCCATTCTTTGGCACCCCATGCACTGTAACCCATCAGACTCTTCTATCCATGAGATTTCCTAGGCAGGAATACTGGAATGGGTTGCCATTTCTTTCTCCAGGGGATTTTCCCCACCCAGGGATCCAACCCCTGGTCTCCTGAATTGGCAGGTGGATTCTTTACCACTGAGACACCAGGGAAGCCTGTAACATTGAACCATTTTACTGTTTCTAAAACATTTGTTGTGAAGATCTCTTTGTTCCCACTGGCAGGTACCACCAGTAGGAGGTCACCTGCTGCTGCTGCACAGCTGTGATTTCTTCCAAGGGTGTGATGGTAACCAGACCAGTGGTAGCAGTGGGGCTGCTCAAAGCCCTCTGGGGTCTACTCCTACCTTTTTCTGATTAACCAAATAACTGGTTAGCAATCACATTGGATAAAAGGGCTTCTGTTATACTTGGAGTGCCTTCAAACTAATTCATTTCGATTGAATTCAACACTATAATTCAACACATATTTACTAAGCATCTCCTATTTGTGAAACTCTCATTGTCACTGACCACAAGGATTACCAGGCTTAGGAGAAAGCATGAGACAAATAATAAAAATAATTACATAGAGCAAGTAACAAAAGATAGATCATGTTTGATTAAAGAATCAGAAAAATGTTTCATGAAAAAAATGACATTTGAAATAAGCCTTGAAGGATGTGTCAGTTTTCATCACAAAGGAGGACAGATGTTCATGATAGAGATTACAGTATTTTTCTGATTGACAATTTTTCTCTCAATATTGTCAGTACCAGCAACTTCCACTGGAAGTTAGATATTATCTTTTTCTCTCCCCCTAAGCTTCTCTGGTGGCTCAGAAGATAAGGAATCTGTCTACAATGCAGGAGACCTGGGTTTGATCTCTGGGTTGGGAAGATTCCCTGGAGGAGGGCACAGCAACCCACTTCAGTATTCTTGCCTGGAGAATCCCCATGGATCCTGGAATCCCCAGAGGATCCTGGTGGACTACAGTCAATGGGGTCACAAAGAGTTGAACACAACTGAGCAAGCTAGCGCAGCACAGCACAACCTGAAACCGAGCTATGGGACGGAGGGAACCATGTGCTTTGGTAGACTGAAAGTTATTGTCATTTATCAACTCTTGCTTTCAAGGGCAGAAATGACAAATGCGATTTTGAGCCACTCTTTCTTGTCCAGATAAAATATGCTGTAGAAATTGACAAGATGCACACCCACCATTGTCCTCTTTGCTGGCCATCGATACATCAACTCTCACCAAGTGATAAAAGCCCACAACCGCCAGGGTCAAGATATTGATTTCTCTTGTAGCCAGCAGTAGTTGATGTTGTGCACACATGTGTGTACACACACACGCGCACACACACACACACACTCACCCCAGAATACACTTTACAGCTTTACGTCCAAGTGAATTAAATATATTCCTTTTGGAAAAAATATTTTCATTTTCCAGGACAAGAGATTTTTCATCCTCTGATTAGAAGTAACTCAAGTAAAACTTTAACAAATTGCTTATAAGGAGACACAACCACCCCAGCTCCACAATTACAAAAAAGTTTTGATTAGTACTATTCATGCTACGTTTCTCAACTCTCTATACTTGCCATGAAAAGGTTAAGTTCCTTTTCTCCAAGAAGAATGGGTAAGCCATTCACAGTATATAGTACAGATACTAAGAAACAAGCATTATATTCTCTGCAAATCCAATTGTATATACCTTTCAAGGTTGTCCATTGTTTTGAGTTATGTTGTCCAACTCTCCTCCATTAGGGTGGATAATGGAGCATGAACTATTTTTGGCAAGATCTATGATCTAGGAGTAGACCAAGCCCTAAGCAAAATTATGAAGCAGGAAAAAATATGTCTTTAATATCCTTGGATCTCTTTTTTGAACCATTTCCTTACCTGGCTGCCAAATCTTCCCTCTCTGTGGCCTCTTTCAGATCTTCGTTCTTGAATAATATCCTACAATCAAGATCTTTCTTGTCTAATTCTGTGCTATCAACAGTTATTAATATGTATATGTATCCTGTATTCTATTCCTTAAAAGACTCTGTTCATGAATATTAAAACAAAGAGAGTTTCCTTGATGATAATTTAAGGTGTATGGCTGGCCAAAGAGATTGTTCCTATCCTTCAAATCACATCCTCTCCTATCATACTCAAGGTATTGTGCAACTAAGGAAAAATATATCAAAATGCCTGGTGAATCACAAGCAGCTCCATAAATGAAAGGATTATTACTACAGATGTCTCAACAAGTAGAGGTTTGCTATGAAACCTTCTGTAAAAACTGAAATGATGAACACTGGGGTACACGTGTACCCCAATGTTAATTGCAGAACTGTTTATAATAGCCAGGACATGGAAGCAACCTAGATGTCCATCAGCAGATGAATGGATAAGAAAGCTGTGGTACATATACACAATTGAGTATTACTCAGCCATTAAAAAGAATACATTTGGATCAGTTCTAAGGAGGTGGATGAAACTGGAGCCTATTATACAGAGTGAAGTAAGCCAGAAAGAAAAACACCAATACAGTATACTAATGCATATATATGGAATTTATAAAGATGGTAACGACAACCCCGTATGCATGACAGAAAAAGAGACACAGATGTATAGAACAGTCTTTTGGACTCTGTGCGGGGGGGTGATGATTTGGGAGAATGGCATTAAAATATGTATAATATCATATAAGAAATGAATTGCCAGTCCAGGTTCAATGCAGGATACAGGAAGCTTGGGGCTGGTGCACTGGGATGACCCAGAGGGATGGTATGGGGAGGGAGGTGGGAGGGGGCCTCAGGATGGGGAACACGTGTACACCCATGGCGGATGCGTGTTGATGTATGGCAAAACCAATACAATATTGTAAAGTAAAAAAAATAATAATAAATAAATAAATAAAATTTAAAAAAAAGAAAAAGAAAACTGAAATGATGTATAGCAAAGAAGCAATTACCTTAGGACACATCTTGCAAGATAAAGCACAAGACTCTCACAGACATGGGTCAAAGCTCTGGCAGCTGGATCTTGAGATACTGAGTGAAGTTGCCATGAAGTTGCCACTCTCATGGCTGGGGTGGGCGTGCATGCATGCACCATTGTGTGGGCAGGAATAATGACGCAGGTTGCCATTTCCCACTCCAGGGGCTCTTCCCCACCCAGGGATCAAACCTGCATCTCCTGCGTGTCTCTTTCCTCACAGGCAGACTTCATCGCTGAGCCACCTGGGAAGTCACATCTATAACCACTCGGTGCAAAACAAACATTGAATGCTGCTTTCATTTTCTGCCTTTTTAACAAAAGCAAAACCTACCAAAAACAGGTACTAACGTAGATCTTCCCTAACAGCAAAGTAGTATAAAGCAAACTTTTCAAAAAATAGGAGTTACTTATATCATTATTATTTCTCTGTCTGCGTAAAGGGTCAGTACAGTACTGGAACAGGCTGGTAGTGGCTTGCAGGAGCAAACTATGTATATTTCTTGCCCCAGCTCCACAATCAGTGACATCAGGTTGGTAGTTTGAAATCAACTATTATTTACATGGTAGGATATTTACACCATGATAATTGGCAAATACTATTTACCAGAGCTTCCTCCTACAACCCCCAGAGAACCAATTTACTAGTGGATCCCTGCGTGAGGTCAAATTTTTTGATTTTATGGCCCATTGAATTATGCCGTCTTCCTGATGAGCCCTCTTGATTATGCCTCCTCCTTTGACAATACGACACCAAAGAATTTGATGGTACAGATACATTATCTCATGCGAAGAGTTGACTCATTGGAAAAGACTCTGATGCTGGGAGGGATTGGGGGCAGGAGGAAAAGGGGACGACATAGGATGAGATGGCTGGATGGCATCACCAACTCGATGGACATGAGTTTGAGTGAACTCCAAGAGTTGGTGTTGGACAGGGAGGCCTGGCGTGCTGCAATTCATGGGGTCACAAAGAGTCGGACACGACTGAGTGACTGAACTGAACTGATACATATCTCAACTAACAGTAACAACTAGCCTCTCCATGTCTTTCCTGCTTACTGGTATATTCCAGCACCTGCATTGCCTGAAATATAGCATACAAAATATCTTCATTGGTTAAATAGACACTTCCCACATCTATACATATACTGTTGGTATGAACACTCCTGCACATACTCACACATACATACACCTGAATATAAGTTAACATGAGAGATATTTATTTTAAAAATACTTAGTAATAAAGGACAATTTTATTTTTTATGCCTCTTTTTAACAAATTTTATTAGGGCATAGTTGATTTACAATGATGTATTAGTTTCTGCAGGACAGCAAAATGTATCAATTATACACACACATATATCCACTCTTTTTCAGATAATTTTCCCATAAAAGTCATTACAGAGTACTAAGAAGAATTCCCTATGCTATACAGGAGGTTCTTTTTAGTTATCTATTTTATATATACTAGCATGTACCTGTTAATCTCAAATTCCCAATTGATCTCTTCCCCACCGGCTTTCCCCTCTGGTAACTGTAAGTTTGTTTTCTACATCCGTGACTCTATTTCTGCTTTGTAAATAACTTCATCTGTACTTTTTTTTTAGATTCCACTTATAAGCAGTATCCTGTGACACTTGTCTTCCTCTGTCTGACTTACTTCACTCAATAGGACAATCTCTAGGTCCATCCATGCTGCTGTAAGTGGGATTATTTTGTTCTTTTTTGTGGCTGAGTAATATTCCATTGTATATATGTATCACAACTTCTTTATCCATTCCTCTGCTGAGGGACATCTAGGTTGCTTCCATGTCCTGGCTATTGTAAACAGTGCTGCGATGAACACTGGGGTGCATGCATGTGTCATTTCAAATTATGTTTTTCTCTGGATATATGCCCAGGAGTGAAATTATAGGGTCATGTGGTAGGTCTATTTTTAGTTTTGTATAGAACGTCCTTACTGTTTGCCATAGTGGCTGTACCAATTTACATCCCCACGAGCAGTGTAGGAGGATTCCCTCCTACATCCTCTCCAGCATGTCTTGTTTGTAGAGTTTTTTGATGATGGCCATTCTGACCCATGTGAGGGCATACTTCATTGTAGTCTTGAGCTGCATTTCTCTAGGAATTAGTGAGGTTGAGCATCTTTTCATGTGCTTTTTGGGATCCAACGGACAGTTTTATTTTCTATGTTAGAATATTTACTTGGTATATTGCCAAAGACTTAAAACTCCTGGAAAAGAAGTATTAATAACTGACAGGCTAAGAATCTATTTCAACATGTAGAAAAGCCTGGAATGATGCTTTTAAGTTTTAATATGCTCTTAGGCAAAAGACTAACTTTTGTAAGGCAAACTGTCAAAAACAAATCTTTTTAAGTCCTCAAGTTGTACCAATAAGTTTCATGGACAAAATTGCCTAATCGTATCTTATCCTGCTTCCTACTTGAAAATCCTTCCTCTTTCCTTCTTTCCTTATATCCATTCACTCTTCAGGCGGGCTTTAGTGAAAACACCGTGACCTTCCTTCCAAATGTCAATCTCTAAGCCACTTCACAGTCTTTCTCCTCTCTCTGCGGCATATGTCACTGCTGTATTCTGCTGTTAGTCTCATTCTGACCACGTTCAGTCTCATCCAGACCGGCAGTGTGGAACAGCATCCCTCCTCTGGAATTCCTCCAGGCCACTGCCCGCTCTGCAGCCCTTGGCTCTCAACCTCCCTGCTTTCTGACTCTTGACCCCCAGGTATGCTCCACAGTTTGGCTGTCGTTCCTCCGTCTCGTGCATGAAATTTTCAGATGTTGGCATAGAAGGCTCCTGTTAGATAGATGTACATGGCATAAGTGAACACATGTTTCTTAGCCACACACACACACTCACATGCACACTTACACACACAAGTCAACAAACCCCTTGTCTCACCCAGCCTTTAGGACACAGCCCTGTGGATGCCTGCCTCCCTGCCTTCCAGCACCACCCCAAGCTCTCTTTACTGCAATGCTCCTCTTTGCCTCCAGGGGGAGAACTGTGCCTCAGTCCCAGGATGACGCTGAAAGAGCCCTTCGTAAAAATCCTCCCCTCTCCTGAGTTCTGTGAGCCTCCACTTGCCTGCTTTTACAGTCTTGGTTATAGGGCTCCCCTTCTCTGCTTTTCTCTCAAAGGTATCATATATTAACACATGTATGTGCAATCTGGTGGGGGGGGTAAGGTATAGATGAACTTATTTTCAAACAATAAATAGAGACAGAGAAGCGGAGAAAAAACATGGATACCAAATGGAGGAAGGGGGATATGATGATTTGGGAGACTGAGTTGAAATACATACACTATTATGTATAAAATACATAACTAATAAGAACCCACTATATAGCACAGGGAACTCTACTCAGTGCTCTGTGGTGACCCGAATGGGAAGGAAATCCAAGAAAGAGAGGATATATGTACACATGTGGCTGATTCAGTTTGCCATACAGCAGAAACTAACACAGCATTGTAAAGCAACAATACTCCAAAAAAAAAAAAAGGTAAATAAAACAAAAGTAAAAACAAAGCAAAAATAACCACCAAAAAAAAAAATTTTTTTTTTTAATACATGTACGTCTTTGGCCTACTCCAGTCTTGCTTCCAGAGTTCTCTCTTAAAATCACATGTATACCTGTGGCAGATTCATGTTGATATATGGCAAAACCAATACAATATTGTAAAGTTAAAAAAATAAAATAAAATTTAGAAAAAAAAAATCCCATCTCTACATACTTCTAATTCCCAAATTCAGATTGGGAATTAAACCTCTATTTGTAGATTCTACAGACACTGAAAACCTCACAAGTCCCACACCAAACATTTTTTTCTGGGTCAAGCACATTTTACTTTCTGTTGGTGGCACTATTAATTAGGATACTAATTAATCCTGCGAGATCTCCTCAGGCACCTGTGATTCCTGCCTCTCCCCAGTTTCCATTTTTCACAAATGTATTTATTTCTGTATCTTGGGCTGCTCTGGGTCTTTGTTGCTGTGCAGGCTTTCCCTGCACAGAGAGCAGGGGCTCCTCTCTACTTGTGATGGGTGGGCCTTTCATTGCGGTGGCTTCTGTTGCCGCAGAGGATGGACTCTAGGGCACTTGGGCTTCGGTAGTTGCAGCACATGGGGTCAGTAATTTCAGCTCCCAGGCTCTCAGCACAGTCTCAGTAGTTGTAACACAAGGGTTGAGCTGCTCTACAGCGTGTGGGTGGGATCATCCCAGATCAGGGACTGAACTCATGTCTCTACCATTGGCAAGTGAATGGTTTACCACTGAGCCTCCAGGGAAGCCCTCTAATTTCCATTTGTTCACTAAATCCTGTCCGGGGTCTCTGCATCACCAACACCAGCTGCCATAGGTCAGGCCTCAGAGGTTTCTCATGCAAACCTTCACAATAAAATGCTTCTTCTTCAATCTACCTACCATATTTTGTTAGACTTATTGTCCTAAAACCCCAATATGATGATGTCACACTTTGGTATTTCCTACTGCCAAGTTCAAAACAGCAATATTTGCATAAGATGATTAACAGACTGCCTGCATCAGAATATTAAAAGTCAGCCTTCTAATATAGATTTTTGAACCTCACTTCAAGCCAGCTGAACCAAAGTATGTCCCAGAAGTCGGTATATTCAGCCAGCTCCATGGATGAGCCTTCAGCCCAGTAAAACATGAGAGTCTCTTGCCTACAGGCTCCTCCATGGGCCAGATAGACCTTTAACCATCTGGCCTCTGACCTTTTTAATCTTATTTTCACCAGTCCCTTCACCCCATGCCTTATACAGCCTGTTCCTCGTGTCTGGAATGTCCCCTGCCTTTTTGCTGCCAAACTTCACTAGAGCTTAGCCCTAAATCCACTTCCTCTGTGATATTTTTCATGATGCCACTGATTATACCCAGTCCCCAGTTCCTCAGAACCTTCTATGATACCTTCATGACAATGGTATCTAGCTGCATTATAGTCACTGGGCACTGATTTCCTTTATTAAGTCAGGTACTTCTAAAGGACAAGAATCAGGTTTTACAGACCTGTTTACCCTCATTTTCTGAAACTTAATAAGTTCTCAATAAAATGATATTTGAATGAATGACTGAGTAAACAGATTGCCCCATCTCCCACCATGATACCAGGAGCACACGCACAGCAACGTTGAGAACACACTTCAAAATAAACATAATGGTGCTGATAGCTCCCTGATGAATCTGAAGGTGTCATTCCATCAAACCAAAAGGACCCAAATTCCATTCCTGGAATCCAGAGACCACCAGTTATTATTATATCCAGATATATATATATATATATATATATATATATATCCAATATGTAATCCATAATATTATATATTGTGGTATAATTAATATACCACAATTATATCCAGATCATTCTTCATAACCAAGAGCATAGGCAGAGTCAGCTAGTTTATGTTAACAGAGTCAACTGCAGAAAAGCCAAAAGCTAAGACCTAACTCTCACATCAATGTGTAAGTATTCTCACACCAGTGTACAAGTGTGTGTGTGTGTGTGTGTGTGCTCAGTCATGTCCAACTCTTTGCAACCCCATGGACTGTAACCCTCCAGGCTCCTCTGTCCATGGAATTTTTCAGGCAATAATACTGGAGCAGGTTGCCATTTCCTTTTTCAGGTGGTCCTCCCAACCCAGGGATTGAGCCTGAGTCCTGTGCATCTCCTGCATTGGCAGGCAGGTTCCTTACCAGCTGAGCCAAATGTATAACTATACATATGTTTTTAAAAACTTGTGTGGCAAGAACAACAAAAAAAAAACACACACACAAAAAAAGGCTCAGACAAGACGTCATCTGTCTTCAGTCTGACAGTTGACAGCATTGTTTGAATAACCCCTGAGTTCATGAATTTGTCCTGTGGCCCAGAGATAGAAAGGAAGGGAATGAGGAGGAGGAGGAGGTCACAGGGTCCCTCCTTTCCAAGAGTTTACAGTATCGGTTGAACCATGTAAATGGCACATGTGGCAAATATCCAAGGATAAAAACAAAGTAAAATGGTGGAAACTGCAAATCAATCTTCTATGAAAACAAAGCTCACAGCTGCTAAGGGAACATAGGGGAGAGGAAGAGATCAGGTTTGTTTGCAGTCACAGGATGTTGGCACTGGAAAAGGCTGGGGAGACTGTCTAATGCAATACTTTCCTTTGACAAATGAAAATCAAATACAGAGGGGACTTCTCCGAAGTCATTCCAATAATTTGTTTAATCAAGAAAGCTCTCAGGTAATTGTGAGATAAGCCTGGAAAAAGAGAAGGTGAGTTTCACACAGGGATAATTTGGAGAAGGAAAAAGCATAGGAGGGTGGAGGAGAAGAAAGAGGCTTTGAGGGAGGGATAAGAAGTGAATGTGGCTTCCCAGGTGGCTTATAGGTAAAAAATCTGCCTGCCAATGTAGGATATGTGGGTTTGATTCCTGGGTCAAGAAGATCCACTGAAGAAGAGAATGACAACCCACTCCAGTATTCTCGCCTGGAGAATCCCATGGACAGGGGAGCCTGGCGGGCTGCAATCCATAATATCGTGATGAGTCAGACGCTACTGAGCACACACTCACGCAGGAAATAAATGAGCGAATCGTGGGAGACAAAAGCAAAAAGTACTGGGACAAAGGAGAGAGGAATGATGGGACGTGAGGGTGAGATGCTAAGTGGGAATTGGGGGATCAGCTTTTACGGCTGGAAAGTCTGGGTCAGAGGAAGGGGTGGGATTTGCTATGCATGCAATAGCGGTACAGTGCTGTGCGGGACTTCTTGCCCTAGGAGAATCCAACTCCACTCAGTTATAAATTGTTGGAGCTGGAAGCACTCCGGAGAATAAGCAGTGAACTCATCCTACAGAGGAACGAGCCCAGGCCAAGAAGGAGGTGATGCAAATGTGTGACCTTCGGAGACACACTGATTCCGGTTTCAAAACTCAGCTCTGCCCTTGATCAGTTACATGTCTTTGAGTCACTTAGTGAAGCTCTCTGAACCTCTATTCCTTTCCTATCAGAATGGGAAAATATTCAACTCACAAAGTTGTTCTAGGGATTAGGTTCTTCTGACCCAGTGCTGAGGCCATGAAAAGGGCTCAGTGAATGCTTCTTCTGCACTATGCACTCAATGCTCCCTTTGCATGAAGAAGGGAAGTGACTTGCCCAAGGTCAGACAGCTGACGGAAAGCAGAGCTGCAGCACAAACCCTATTGTCAGACTTGAGGCCCTGAGCTCCAGTCATAAGAAGCCTGCTCCTCTTGGGGCCTCCCAGTCAGGCTTCCATCCATCATACTATTAACTTCTGAAAGAGGGTCATTCTGGAATTGTCTCGAAAGACTAGGGGAACTCACAGCCAGAACTTCACCTACCCTTTTTCCTGAAGTTCGTCTCTAGTGGTCTTCCAACCTTGATGAGGGAACAAACCCATCCCAAACAAACCAAAAATAATAAAGACAGCAGAGCAAAAATGAGTCCTCCATGAAACTATGCATGTCAGTTGGGACAGAGGATGAAGCCGTTTGTTTTGTTTTTTTTTCCCCCTGAATACAAAGCCAAGTTTGGCTTCATGATTTCCTAGGGATTATAATAATTATGGTCCCGGTTACCAATACAGTTCACATCTGAATATGCCTACTATCTTTCACAACTTGAGTATTGGAAACAAAACTGATGAAAGCCAATCAGTCATGGCCAGACAGAGATGCCAAGTAGACTCAGAGGCTCCAAAACAATAGGATAGTGTTGATGATAAGTATCAATATTCTAGAAAAAGCTGATTTTCATCAGATACCATTTGGGGAATGGGCTATAGGAATGTGGGCGTGTAAATTTTGGATAGTGTGAGAACACTGAGACTTTAAAATATGAATTTTAATATGTAGAACTCGTGCTTTTATCGACAACTTGGGATGGCGCCATATTTTTTCTTGCCTATTTTTCATAATGTACTACAATTTTGTTCAAATTGAAAGCATTTACCATGTCCCAGGGAAAGTGCTGGCACTAGCAAATCAGAGGTAAATAAGAGAGGGTCTCTATTTTCTATTGCTGAGATGTGGATGGACCTAGAGTCTGGTCATACAGAGTATGTCAGAAAGAGAAGTAATGTGAGAAAAGTAAGTCAGAAAGAGAAAAACAAATATCAATTATTAGTGCATGTATGTAGAGTCTAGAAAAATGGTGCAGATGAACCTATTTTCAGGGCAGGAATAGAGATGCAGATGTAGAGCACAAACGTGTGGACACAGTGTATTATTGGTGGACGAATTGAGAGATTCGGATTGACATGTATACACTATGATGTCCAAAACAGACAGCTAGTGGGAAGCTGCTGTCTCGCACAGGGAGCTCAGCTCAGGCTCTGTGATGACCTAGAGGGGCGGGATGGGGGCAGGAAGGAGGTCCAAACATGGGAAGGTAAGTATACATATAATTGATTCACTTTATCGTGCAGCAGAAACTAACACAATATTTTAAAATAATCATACTCCAATTTTAAGAAATTAAAATAAAAATAATTTTTAAAAATTGTTTCAGTTCTGGGTCAAATCATGACAGTCCTCTGTTCTAATTTCTGCACTGTCTCCAGATCACCCATACAGAAGCCTAAGTCTCTGCAGCATGGTGCTCTGAGCTCCCCAGCTTTTGCCCATTGACTTTGTCACCTACCACCCTGTCTGACTCAGGTTAGATACTGAGTCAGACAGGGTGACTATACGACTCCTTCCAATACTCCTGTTATCTTGCTGACACTGAATGCTTCAGGCACCCTCCTGCCTTTGTTGAGTGAATGGGCTTCCAGGAGGGACAATTGGGAGATCAGGATTGACATGTACACGTGTCAATTCAGTTGTGGAGAAGGAAAACTCAGAATTTGACCTAGCAATCTGCCAATCGGAAGCTTCCTCTGAGTGTTCATGAGGTGAATAGCCCAGGTAGTGTATTATGAGCTGGCTTCACCATCTGAGGTGAACCAGCTGCTCTGGTGTCTCGATTCCCTAGAGGGAAAGCCTGGTCATGCTCATGGCAGTGTGAGATGCCACTGGAGGGCACTGTCCCTTCTATCCCCCACTATGCACTTTCATCCTGAGTGATGCCAGCAAGTTTCAGCCTGTCTCTGATGTGCATAAGCTGGTGATGGTGCAAGGGAACCCAGCCCTGCAACCAAGAAATGCTTTGATTTATTAAAAATCTGGAGTCATTAGCACAGAGCATAACCACTCTATTACACCTATGAAAAGAAAGTGAAAGTGTTAATCACTCAATCTTGTCCAACTCTGTGCGACCCCATGGACTGTAACCCATCAGGCTCCTCTGCCTATGGAATTCTCCAGGCAAGAATACTGGAGTGGGTAGCCATTCCCTTCTCCAGGGGATATTCCTGACCCAGGGATTGAACCCAGGTCTTCTGTATTGCAGGCACATTCCTTACCATCTGAGCCATCAGGAAAGCCGATTATACGTATAACTGATCTTAGTCTCAGCACTGTTATAACTGCCTCTAAGTCAATGTGGAAACTAACTTCCAAAACATGGAAACTAACTTCAAGTTAAATGATGACACATTCAAGACCCCTAGACAAATGTATGATCTGGATCCTGGGATAGCAGACACAAGAATACTCGTCCAGTATCTATCACATGTTCCACTCAGTTATGCTTCATCCAGTTGGCCTGGTCCTATGCCCATGAACCCTCTTGAAAATAAGGGAGAAGGAGCTCTAGGACTCTGGAAAGACAGTTCCAGTCTCCCAAAAGCAGAGTTGGGGGCAGGGGGGACAGTTTCAGGATCCAGGTGGGAGACGGGAGCCCAGGCAATCCACTTAGAAACCAGCACGATGTATGTCAGCCTCAAAAGGGTTGTACCTCGCCCCACAGCAAAAACACATGAAAATCCCAGTATGTGATGCCAAGCAGGGGGTTAGGTGAGGGAGAGGAATATCTTGGAGAGATGGTGTTTGTCCTGGAGAAACATTTTTAAGAGGTCACCCCTGCCTGAGCAATATACCCAAAGCTCTGCATAGAAATTGCATCTCCCACACATCAGTATAGATTGATGTCCTACCCACATCCCCTGCTTTCTCTTCCATCCTCCTGTACTGTGGATGCAACATTCAGTCCCTAAGATTCTAGGCCTATTTGTTGCTCATACTGTCCAGATCTTGGGGGCAGATCTGATCGAGGATCATGGAACCCCTAGCATACCTGATGAACACCTAACTTGCCATCAGTGTACAGGTCCAGCCTTTCCTGGTGCCTCTCTCACCCCAGCCAGATGTGTTTATGTGGGTGGTCGGGGATCGAGGGTGGATGGTTAGGAGGTGATCTCAGAAGTGTGAGGCAATTGTGTTCCTTAATTCTTAACACATTATCATCCTTGATTGGGTAAATCCTTTTTTTTAATTTTTTATTGAATTATATTTCAACTACAATGTTGTGTTAATTATTGCTATATAGCAAAATGATGCAATTATACATGTATATATTGTTTTTCATAATCTTTTCCATTATGCTTTATCACAGGATATTGAATATTGTTCCCTGTGCTATACACTATGACCTTGTTATTTATTCATCCTATATATGATAACTTGCATCTGCTAATCCCAAACTCCCAATCCAACCCTCTCCCACTTCCTTCTCCCTTGGCAACCACCAGTCTATTCCCTACAACACTGATTCTATTTCTGTTTCCTAGGTTCATTTGCATCATATTTTCAATTCCACATAAAAGTGATATCATATATTTGTCTTTCTCTTTCTGACTTACTTCACTTAGCATGATAATCTCTAGCTGCTTCTGTGTTGCTACTAACGGCGTTTATGTCATTCTTTTCCATAACTAAGTAGTATTCCATGTTATATATGTACCACATCTTCTTTATCCTTGATTTACTCACCTATTCCTTTTTATTTCCAGTCTCCATTCCCAACCACCCAATAACCATTATAGCTACATGTTTCAGTTCAGTCACTCAGTTGTGTCCAATCTTTGCTACCCCACAGACTGCAGCACACCAGGCTTCCTTGTCCATCACTAACTCCCGGTGCTTGCTCAAACTCATGTTCATCAAGTCAGTGATGCCATCCAACCAGCTCATCCTCTGTGGTCCCCTTCTCCTCCTGCCCTCAATCTTTCCCAGCATCAGGGGCTTTTCCAATGAGTCAGTTCTTTGAATCAGGTGGCCAAAGTATTGGAGTTTCAGCTTCAACATCAGTGCTTCCAGTGAATATTCAGGACTGATTTCCTTTAGGATTGACTGGTTTGATCTCCTTGCAGTCCAAGGGACCCTCAAGAGTTTTCTACAATGCTACAGTTCAAAAGCCTCTGTTATTTGGCACTCAGCTATCTTTCTGGTCCAACTCTCATGTCCATACATGACTACTGGAAAAACCATAGCTTTGACTAAATAGACCTTTGTTGGCAAAGTAATGTCTCTGCTTTCTAATATGCTGTCTAGGTTGGTCATAGCTTTTCTTCCAAGGAGAAATTGTCTTTTAATTCCATGGCTGCATTCACCATCTACAGTGATTTTAGAGCCCAAGAAAATAAAGTCTCTCACTGTTTCCATTGTTACCCCATCTATTTGCCATGCATGAAGTGATGGGACCAGATGCCACGATCTTGGTCTTTTGAATATTGAGTTTTAAACCAGTTTTTTCACTTTCATCAAGAGGCTTTTTAGTTCCTCTTTGCTTCCTGCTGTAAGGGTGGTGTTATCTGCATATCTGAGGTTATGATATTTCTCCTGGCAATCTTGATTTCAGCTTATGTTTCACCCAGCCCAGCATTTTGCATGATGTACTCTGCATATAAGTTAAATAAGCAGGTGACAATAAACAGCTTTGATGTACTTATTTTCCAATTTGGAACTAGTCTGGTGTTCCATGTCCAGCTATAACTGTTGCTTATTGATCTGCATACACATTTCTCAGGAAGCAGGTAAGGTGGCCTGGTATACCTATCCCTTTAACAATTTTCCACAGTTTGTTGTGATCCACACAGACTTCAGCATAGTCAGTAAAGCAGAAGTAGATGTTTTTCTGGAATTCTCTTGCTTTTTCTATGAACCAACAGATATTGGGAATTTGATCTCTGGTTCCTCTGCTTTTTCTAAATCCATGGTGAACACCTGGAAGTTCTCGGTTCATGACATACTATTGAAGCCTAGCTTAGAGAATTTTGAGCATTACTTTGTTAGCGTGTGAGATGAGCACAATTGTGTGGTAGTTTAAACATTCTTTGGCATTGCCTTTCTTTGGGATTGGAATGAAAACTGACCTTTTCCAGTTCTGTGGCCACTGCTGAGTTTTTCAAATTTGCTGGCATTTTGAGTGCAACACTTTCACAGCATCATCTTTTAGGATTTGAGATAGCTCAACTGGAATTCCATCACCTCCACTAGCTTTGTTCATAGTGGTGTTTCCTAAGGCCCACTTGACTTCACATTCCAGGATGTCTGGCTCTAGGCGACTGACTGATCACACCATTGTGGTTATCTAGGTCATTAAGATCTTTTTTGTATAGTTCTTCTGTGTATTCTTGCCACCTCTTCTTAGTATCTTCTGCTTCTGTTAGGTCCAAAACATTTCTGTCCTTTATTGTGCCCATCTTTGCGTGAAATGTTCCCTTGGTATCTCTAATTTTCTTGAAGTGATCTCTAGTCTTTCCCATTCTGTTGTTTTCCTCTATTTCTTTGCACTGATCACTGAGGAAGGCTTTCTTTTTTCTCCTTGCTATTCTTTGGAACTCTGCATTCAGATGAGTATATCTTTCCTTTTCCTTTTTGCCATTAGCATCTCTTCTTTTCTCATCTATTTGAAATGACTCCTCAGACAACCATTTTGCCTTTTTGAACTTCTTTTTCTTGTGGATGGTTTTGATTTTCGCCTCCTATACAACATCACGAGCCTCTATCCATAGTTCTTTGGGCGCTCTGCCTCAGATCTAATCCCTTGGATCTGTCACTTCCACTGTATAATAATAAGGGATTTCATTTAAGTCATGCCTGAATGTCCTAATGGTTTTCCCTACTTTCTTCCTTTTAAGTCTGAATTTTGCAATAAGGAGTTCATGATATGAACCACAGTCAGCTCCCGGTCTTGTTTTTGCTGACTGTATAGAGCTTCTCCATCTTCAGCTGCAAATAATATAATCAGTCTGATTTCAGTATGAACCATCTGGTGATGGTGTAGAGTCATCCCTTGTGTTGTTGGAAGAGGGTGTTTGCTATGACCAGTGCATTCTCTTGGCAAAACTCTGTTAGCCTTTGCCCTGCTTCATTTTGTACTCCAAGGCCAAACTTGCCTGTTACTCCAGGTATCTCTTGACTTCCTACTTTTGCATTCCAGCCCCCTATGATGAAAAGGATATCTTTTTTTTTTTTTTTTTTTTTTTTTTGTGTTAGTTCTAGAAGGTCTTGTAGGTCATCATAAAACTTTTCAACTTCAGCTTCTTCAGCATTAGTGGCTGGGGCATAGACTTGGATTACTGTGATACTGAATGGTTTGCCTTGGAAATAAACAGAGATCCTTCTGTTGTTTTTCAGATTGTTCCCAAATACTGCATTTTGGACTCTTTCGTTGACTATGAGGGCTACTCCATTTCTTCTAAGGTATTTTTGCCCACAGTAGTAGATACAATGGTCATCTGAATTAAATTACAGTCCCTTTTAGTTCACTGATTCTTAAAATGTCAATGCTCACGCTTGCCATCTCCTGTTTGACCACTTCCAATTTACCTTTTTCATGTGTTTAATGTCTACCTTTTTATTTGTGTCTTGGTAAAAACATATTGTTATTTTGTACATCTATTTATAATTTGCATAGATAGTATCTATGTAAAAAAAAAAAAACTCTATGGACGTCTATGTTTCATTCTTTTTGCCTTTAAGATATGTGCATGCTGGTATGTGTGCTCCAAACTGTGGCCAGGTAGGTGCCAAGGAACATCGGAGCCAGGCAAAGTTACAGTAGGGAAGGCAAATTCTATTCAGGAACTATTGTGATAGGGGAAGAGAGACCTCAGAATAAAAATGGACTCCATGGACTTTCCTGGTGATCCAGTGGTTAAGACTCCCACCATAGGGGAGTTTCCACCATAGAGGGAGCAGGTTTGATCCCTGGTAAGGGAAGTTCTGTATGCCACACAGTGCAACCAAAAAAAAAAAAGGAAATGGACTCCATTCCAAATACAACAAGAACAAAGTGGATTTATAGCCAAGGGGCAGGGTGAAGGGCTGGGATGATAATTCAAGAGGAGGAGACATAAGAGACAAGGGGATTCTGGTTAAACCAACTGGACAGGATTCCTGCTGAAGCTGGCAAGGTGATAAGATACTGTCGTTGTTGTTCAGTCGCTAAGTTGTGCCCATGGACTGCAGCACACCAGGCTCCTCTGTCCTCCACTATCCCAGAGTTTGCTCAAATTCATGTCCATTGAGTCAGTGATGCCATCTATTCATCTCATCCCCCGCCACATCCTTCTCCTTTGCCTTTAAGAAAGAAAAAAGAAAGTGAAGTCGCTCAGTCGTGTCCAACTCTTTGCGACCCCATGAACCGTAGCCCGCCAGGCTCCTTCATCCATGGGATTTTCCAGGCAAGAGCACTGGAGTAGGTTGCCATTTCCTTCTCCAAGGGATCTTCCCAACCCAAGGATAGAACCCGTATCCCCTGCATTGCAGGCAGATGCTTTTACCATCTGAGCCACCACGGAAACCTTTCTTCCTTCAGTTGCCTTCAATCTTCTCTTCAATAAGATACTGAGGCTGGGGGATTCTTGCTAAACTAAGCCAGCAGGATGCTTGTTAAAACTGACAAGGCTAGGAGGGCCAAGGTCAGAACCTAAGGTTGAGGCCTTGGAGGTTTAGAGAATCCTGACTGGGGTTAGGTTCATCAGCAGCAGCAATACGTATCCCTTGCCTCGTGCCCCTCGGTTTTCTCACCCTGCACCACGACCTCTGCTCCATACACACAGTGTTGTGGAAAACATCATGGTACGTATTTCTTTATGGATCTGGATGACTATATTTTTAGGGACATATTCCTAGGAGTGATAATAGTTTCTATAAAACACAATAGAGATATGAAAGTATAGGTAGACACAGATTGCAAAGATAAATACATATATATTTAATCCATATACTTATTTAAGACTGTGCTGTGCCATACAGAACCTATCCCTCCTTCTCCTCAAAAACTTCAAGCATAGCACACTTACTACAGCACCTGGAATGGAAGAGGCCCCTTTCTAAGCACCACCTACATGCATATCTCATACTCAAATCGTAACCGGGCTCCCGTGTTAAAATAACCATTTTTCTGCAAAGTATTCTTTGATCCCCACAGATGAAAACCCTCTCTCTGATGCCTGAACTCTTAGTACCTTACATCTGTCATCTGATAACCTAGTCTTAGTCATATACCATTTAATTCCCCCTCTGCAGCTCTAAAGCCTTGAATTCAGGATTACTGTATGAGTCATCTTGGTGACTTGCTGGTTGGAAACATGGGCTTTGATGTCCGACAACTGAGGTTGATTCTCTCTGTCATTTACAAGCTATGTAGCTTTTAAGCCAGTTAATTAAAGCCTCTTCACCCTAGCTTCCCCATGTGGATCCTGCTTGTCATGGTTTATGGAAGAACTAAGTGAAAAGCAGCATGAAAATCACCTGGTCCAGGGCCTACCACATAATCTAAGCTTATAAGCGATAACTGCTGTTGAACCTGTCATCACCACCATCTGCACAGAACGTGGCACAGTTCCTTAAATAATGGACATTCAGTCATAGCTAGTGGGTGTTCATAGTGCATGGGCTTCCGTAACGGCTAAGAGGTAAAGAATGCAGGAAACGCGGAGTCCATCCCTGGGTCAGGAAGATCCCCTGGAGGAGGGTATGGCAACCCACTCCAATATTTTTGCCTGGGAAATCCCATGGACAGAGGAGACTGGCCGACTACAGTCATGGGATCTCAAAAGAGTCAGACACAACTTAGCAACTAAACGACAATAGTAACAGTATGGGGTCGCGAGTAGTCAGACACGACTGAAGCAACTTCACACGCACCCACGCGCGGCGAATGAACAAGCCACAGAAATGCTAACTGCCTGGCCCTGGCTGGAAAGTGTCAAGGCTGGTATTTGAACCCAAGCCATCTCTGTGGTCTGTCTTCTCTAAAACTATGTTTTCTGGGACTTTTAGAAAAAATAGTTATTTATAAAGCTTAAACTGAGAGACATGAGAAACTGGGAGAGTTCCTTCACCACTCCAGTTATGAGATTTTGTCACTTGCAACAACATTGATGAACTTAGAAGGCATTGTTCAAAGTGAAATAAGTCAGACAGAGACATACCGTATGATATCACTAATGTGCAGAATCTAAAAAATATGATGAACTAGTGAATATAACAAAAAGTATAAATAAATAAAACAGACTCACAGATATAGAGAAGAAACTAGTGGTTACCAGCTGGGAGTGGGAAGGGGAGAGGAGCAAGGTAAGAGTAAGGTAAGGGTAGGGGGTCAAGAAAAACAAATGTATGTATAAAAAATGGCATTGAAACATGTATAATATCATATAAGAAACGAATCGCCAGTCCAGGTTTGATGCAGGATACAGGAAGCTTGGGGCTGGTGCACTGGGATGACCCAGAGGGATGATATGGGGAGAGAGGTGGTAGGGGGGGTTCAGGATGGGGAACACGTGTACACCCGTGGCAGATTCATGTTGATGTATGGCAAAACCAATACAATATTGTAAAGTAATTAGCCTCTAATTAAAATAAATAATTTTTTTTTAAAAAGTAAGCTACAAAGATAAATTTTACAATACAGGGAATATACCCAATATTTTGTAATAACTATAAATGAAGTATAATCTTTAAAAAGAGTGAAATAAGTCAAAGAGAAATACAGTATAGTAGCCAATACAGTATATTAGCACATATATATGGAATTTAGAAAGACAGTAATAACGATCCTATATGCAAGGCCGCAAAAGAGACACAAATGTAAAGAACAGACTTTTTGGACTATGTGAGCAAAGGTGAGAGTGGGATGATATGAGAGAATAGCACTGAAACATGTATATTACCATGTGTAAAATAGATGATCATGCACTTTCGATGCATGCAGCAGGGCACTCAAAGTCAGTGTTCTGGGACAACACTGAGGGGTGGGCTGGGGTGGGGAGGGAGGTGGGAGGAGGGTTCAGGATGGGGGGGACACATGTGCACCCATGGCTGATTCAATCAATGTATGGCAAAAACCACCACCATGTTGTAAAGTAATTATCCTCCAATTAAAATAAATAAGTTAATTTTTTAAGATGTGAATCACTATACTGTACATCTGTAACTTATGCAATACTGTACATCAACTATAAATAAATAATATTCCCCAAGCTTCAAACTTTAAAAAAGAGAGAGAAAGAAGTAGGAATTGCACATGTGATAAAGGGTCAGTTCTCCACCTCCTAAGACCCAGTCTTGGTTGGTGGTGTCAGAAAAGTTCTGTAAGATGATATACATGTAAAGTACTTAGAATAGTGCCAGGACATAGCAAGTATACACCATCCCACAATTAATACTACCCCATGGCAGGGGAAAAAGTGGAAGCAGTGACAGATTTTATTTTCTTGGGCTCCAAAATCACTGCAGATGGTGACTGCAGCCATGAAACTAAAAGACTGTTGCTCCTTGGGAAAAAAGCTATGACAAAGCTAGAGAGCATATTAAAAAGCAGAGACATCAGTTTGTCAACAAAGGTCTGTATAGTCAAAGCTCTGGTTTTTTCAGTAGTCATGTATGGATGTAAGAGATGGACCATAATGAAGGCTGAATGCCAAAGAATTGATGCTTTCGAACTGTGGTGCTAGAGAAGATTCTTGAAAGTCCCTTGGACTGCAAGGATATAAAACCAGTCAATCCTAAAGGAACTCAACCCTGAATATTCACTGGAAAGACTGGTGCTGAAGCTAAAGCTTCGATACTTTGGCCACCTGATGCAAAGAACCAACTCAAAATACCCTGATGCTGGAAAAGATTAAAGGCAGGAGGAGAAGGGGCAGCAGAGGACAAGATGGCTACATATTAAGAGCATCACCCACTCAACGGACATGAATTTGAGCAAACTCCAGGAGATAGTGGAGGACAGAGGAGCTTGGTGTGCTGCAGTGCATGGGGTCACAGAGTCACACACCACTTAGCAACTGAACAACAGCAATAACCTGGGACCCCAGGTACAGAGAGTTTTGCTCCTTCGCACACAAGGCGATGGCCTCCTCAGCCTGAAGAAAACTTCAGTCTAAACAACCTCCCAACCTCTTTCAAATGAGGCTGTTCAGATTCAGCAAAACATAGTCTTTATGATCTAAAGAACTTTCAAAAGCTCATTAAAAAGTTCCAAAGTCTTCATGAACATCAAATGGTTTTTTGCAATCAATATCTTTATCCCCTGGAGTGAAACGTGGAATCATGAAGATTGAACACACCATTTCTTTAAAAAAGAAAAGAAAGAAATCTGTCTAACTGACTAGAAAGTGCTAAGGAGTCAAGAAACACGTAGGAGTGACCAGCTTCCTCTTCCCTTGGAGGGTCCAACACACTGGTTAGTTCACCTCCCACAGGCCCTCGGCTAAGGCAGGGGTAACACCTGGACACCTGGCAGGTCCAAGCAGATTATTCACCTGGAGTTGCCAACATATGGATCCCAGTGAAGAGAAAAGGGAAATATAAAATGCAGAGGAAGTTTGAAATGATATTGTGAATAAAAGTCTGCCTCCAGATTCAAAATTCCAGATGACCGGCTGCGCTGACCTTGCAGAGCACAGCACAGGTCAAGAAGGGCGGTGTGGAGTGAAGGCCCAGAATGGGGCCAAGGACACGGGGCTGCCACTGAGTGAAGAAGGCCTGAGAAGCAGCAGCAGGAAATGTTTGCACCAACTCCAAGCTCTACTTGAATCTCCTTCTGGCAGCCAAGCCCCCCAAAACTGCCAACAGGTAGATAGGAGATATGAAATAGGTGACCGTGCAGGGCACACTCAGTGTCACGTGGAATGCACACAAGGCTGGGACCGTGTTTGATTTGGGAGCGTGGAGTTTCTGGGGGCCCCGATGTCCTGCAGGGTGGGGGCAGTGCTGACATGAGCTGGTGGGCAGTAGGGTCTGTGGGATGTCCCAGGTGAGCAGGTTGGCTCTAAAGGGTGGAGTTAGAGCATCACAAAATGTGCAGTTGACAAGGACCTCTCTAGAGGACCAGGCTGGTGAACTTCAATCAGTAGCAAATAGATCAGAAACGGTTTATTCCTTGCACTTTTTGTTTTGTGTTGTCATAGGTGCTTCAGGAGGTCCACCAGGACCTATGGGCAATCTCCAAGGCCTGAAGGACATCTTAGTTTCTCCAACAAAGTCTGCTCCCAGTCATGACCTAGGAGACCTCCTGGTATTGACAGAGACCCAGTAGCTAAGACCTCTTTTTGCATGGGATGGGTAGGCCAGGCCTGGAAAAGAGAACCCTGAAGAGCTCCATGAACCTGTGTTCACATTTGGCCAAGACAAACACCTCTAAGGGGGAGTCCTTGTCGGTGCCCTTGGTCCCTTTCTGTGAGCTATTACCACCGGCTACAGACGGACTGTTCCCCAGTCTGGGTGGATCCCCGGGCACCAGGGGGTAGGAGGAAAGCATCCTGGTTCTCTGATCCTTTGCTCCTCCTATGCCTGGTGTATTTTTATCTTGAAGGCTCCATTCACACAGAACCCTCCAGCCCAACCTCCCATGAGGGTGGCATTACCAGCCTATCCATCTTAATGAAATGACTGAAGTGGAAGCACAGAAAGGCTCAGATTGCAGTTGAGCACCGAGTAATTGATCCAATCGTTGGTGATAAATCCAACACAGGCATCTTAAAGACTGAGAGCAGTTATTAAGACAAACATGGCATTGCCTAGTCATGGCTATTTGAGTCTTGACTGTCTGCATCTGTGTATAAACTGGAAGAAGCTCCGGGCCCCACAGCTGACCTATAAGCAGAAAAACCAAAACCAAACATTTAATACAGTCGAACTGCTGCTTTTTGCAGCATTCTCCAGGTAAGTGTTCATCATAGCTTCTTGCTGCAGTCAGGAGTTTTGCCTGGATGCAGAAATTGTTCTCAGATGTAAACGATGAACTTGCCGGGAGCTGGATCAGGGGCGGGGCTCTGATTAATGGTAAAGGTTTCCATGCTGGGTGAGTCTCAGCTGGTGAGAAGACTGCATTTTGTGATTCATGCCAGAAGTCTGATTTTACTCCCACAGTATCCCCCTCCCCTTCATCCTGTTTTGTTCATGAGAAGATTCAATGGCACCCAGTGAATCTTAAACAGCAGACTGGGGGAAGTAGATGATCCGGCTGTAATGGCAGGTACCCCAGCATCAGAGCTGGTTCTGGGTCGAATGATGACATCACTGCCATCCAGGGAAGAAAGGAAATCACAGCTACCTCTGCCATCACAGGATCCCAAAGTCCCAAGTGCCCATCGTCCTTCCGTTCTGGTTATTATTCACTCCCCAAAGGCAGGACTGTAGCTTGCTCCATTCCAGAGTCGATTAGAAGGATGAAGGTACCATCCCCACCCCTTCCCTTCCTTCTTGCTAAGCCCGGGCCCCCAAGCAGGAGGTAAGAAGTCCAGGGAGGAGCTGGAACATGGGATTCACTGCACACTCACACTTTATTTGCAAGAAGTATGACAATATGAGGTTAATGAGAACAGCAGATCTCAGGAAAGACGCCAGCTCTGGGGGAATGGCATCACCAGCCAGAACAATCAACAACATGACTGGGACTTCCCTAGCTGTCCAGTGGTTAAGACTCTGCATTTCCACAGCAGGGGGTTCAGGTTTGATCCCTAGTTCCATATGCCATGTGTGCATGCTACGTCACTTCAGTCGTGTCCGACTCTGCAACCCTTTGGACTACAGCCTGCCAGGCTCCTCTGTCCATGGGATTCTCCAGGCAAGAATACTGGAGTGGGTTGCCATTTCCTCCAGGGGATCTTTCCAACCCATGGATCAAGCCTACATCTCTTATGTCTCCTGCATTGGCAGGTGATTCTTTTTCACTAATGCCACCTGGGAAGCCCCATATGTTATGGGGCACTGCCTAAAAGTTTTTTTAAATGCTTGAATGTGCAGGGACCATACACATGCCCCAGGACAAATTCTGAAGAAGGTAATCTAGAGGGTCACAGGTGTACCTACCTGGGCAGAGCCATGCTGTGGTCCTATGTTATCTCTGACCCCTCAGTGACCCTGGGCAAGGCAAGCAAACTCTGAATCTCAGTCTCCTCATCTGTAAAATGGGATCCACTCTTTCAGTTACTTATGGAATGTTCACCACCTCCTGGGTCTCAAGCCCTGATTATCCATATATAATCACAAGAGACTTGATTTAACTTTTGTTAAGAGGTTGGGCAGACAACTCAAAGCAGAAAAGGGGGAAGGATAAGACTAAAGAACAGAGGCTAGAGCTTTAAGAAGATCCAGATCAGTAAGCTGGTGTGAAGAGGCTGGGATACGAGGGCATCACCAGCCTTTTGATCTAGGCTCTGGTACCCTGTAGTGATGTAACTTTAGTTAAGTCACAATTTCTCTGGCCTTCCCTCTGCTCACCCAATAAAATTGAATGACCATATATATCTTAAATCATCACCATTATCGTCTTTACTTATTAATAAGCTATTTTGCACAGGAATTATATATTTAATGTTTAGTCCTCACAACAAACTCCATGAGGTAAGTAAGTCTCATTTTATACATCAGGAAAGTGAGGCTCAGAACAATTAAGTAACCTTCCCAAGGACACATAGATGTATAAAAGAGGAAAAAAACAATATTCAAGCTTTAAAAAATCCTTGACAATTATCTAATCTCACTATCTTCAAGTCTAACATCACTGCAACCCTTTCTTTAATGAATGTTACCTAAAAGTCCATATCATAATCATATGATAAATGTGGAGTAGCTTTGGTTGTGTTGAGGTGAAGAGTTCAGTCCTGTACAGAGAGATCCGCCTGCATTTCCCAACAAACCTTAATGCTTAGGGTTTGATGGGCCAGTTTGTGAAGCACATATTTAGTTTGATCCTTCATTTGCTTAGAAGAAACTAGGACGTTGGAAAGATAAATCTTATGCAAGTCCTCTGCTGCTCACTGAGGGAACAGGAAATGGTACCCAGGTTTCCTGTGTTCAACCTTCTGGTCCCCATAAACAAGACACTCCCAAGTCATATAACCTGACGCATAAAGCATCATTCCCCCTCGTCTCCCTCCTCAAAGACCAGGTTTTGATCCTGGGTATCTCCTGACTGTTCTTAGTCTTCACTCCTTCCTTCTTCCAGCCCAGCACCCTACAATGGCTCCAGACCATCTGCAATTACAGAGGCAGCTTTGGATCAAGGAGCAGGGCAGAGAATTGCAGATGAGGTGAGGACAGTCACCATAGCAGGGGTGGGCATCACAGCGAAGAGCTCAAGTCTTGGTTCTAATCAAAACCTAGATGAGATGTGGAAATCAAAAAAAATACAGAAGATAACAGTAATGGCTGGAAGAGAGCAGAGTTCAGAATCATTGCAACAGAGCAGTGACTTATCAAGAAACTTTCCTTAATTTTTTTTAATTTATTTATTTATTTTTATTTGGAGGACAATTGCTTTATAATATTGTGCTGGTTTCTGTATATATCAACATGAATCAGCCATAGGTATACACATGTCCCCTCCCTCTCGAACCTCCCATCTCTCACCCCATCCCACCCCTTCTTGGTGGTCACAGAGCACTGGACTAGAGCTCTCTGCATCAAACAGTAGCAAATTTCCTCTGGCTACCTAACTTTACATATGGTAATGCATATGTTTCAATGCTCCTCTCTCAATTCATCCCACCCTCTCCTTCCCTCCTGTGTCCACAAGTCAAGTAACATTTTAGAAACTGGATTCTTCTTTCGAAAGTAATCTTTCTGGAAACACCAATACATAGATGAGATCAGTGTGAAGCTCTGGTTGACTAGGAGCCTGCTTACTCAACTTCCCTTATTTTCCTCACTCCCTCCATCATGGCATCCCCATAGTACCCTCAAGGAACCAAAGGGCTATGAAGCTCATTGAAAACCCCTGTCATAGTGAAGGCAAGAAATGGATGAAGCAGAATAAGATAGGCTATGCTGTGTAACAAACACCTTCCCCAAATTTCAGTTGCTTAGCCTAACAGAAGGCTTTTTCTCATCCATACCAAGTCTCCTGTGGGTCTGGGTATCTTCTCAGGGCAACTGTCCCCCACAGAGTGGCTCAGACTCCAAGGTGCTCTTGTGGCATCTCTATCCCAACACATGCTCCATGATGGCCATTTAGGAACTTGGGTCCCTCTTCCTCAGTGATTCAGCCTAGAAATGACACTTGTCACTCTCCCCTCTTGCTCATGCAGGAAGCTGAGAAATGTAGTCTTCCACGTGTCCAGGAAGGGGCAGGGACCCAGAAATAATACTGTTGTACGGATGAACTTTAGTAATTTTTACCACAACCAGTGAGTAGGGCTTATTAGACAAGTTCAGTTCGGTTCAGTTCAGTCGCTCAGTCATGTCCGACTCTTTGCGACCCCATGAATCGCAGCACACCAGGCCTCCCTGTCCATCACCAACTCCCGGAGTTCACTCAATCTCACGTCCATCGAGTCAGTGATGCCATCCAGCCATCTCATCCTCTGTCGTCCCCTTCTCCTCCTGCCCTCAATCCCTCCCAGAATCAAGGTCTTTTCCAATGAGTCAACCCTTCACAGGAGGTGGCCAAAGTATTGGAATTTCAGCTTCAACAACAGTCCTTCCAATGAACACCCAGGACTGATCTCCTTCAGAATGGACTGGTTGGATCTCCTTGCAGTCCAAGGGACTCTCAAGAGTCTTCTCCAACACCACACTTCAAAAGCATCAATTCTTCTGAGCTCAGCTTTCTTCACAGTCCAACTTTCACATGCATACATAATCACTGGAAAAACCATAGCCTTGACTAGAGGGACCTTTGTTGGCAAAGTAATGTCTCTGATTTTGAATATGCTATCTAGGTTGGTCATAACTTTCCTTTCAAGGAGTAAGCGTCTTTTAATTCCATGGCCGCAATCACCATCTGCAGTGATGTTGGAGCCCAGAAAAATAAAGTCTGACACTGTTTCCACTGTTTCCCCTCAAGTGATGGGACCAGATGCCATGATCTTAATTTTCTGAATGTTGAGCTTTAAGCCAACTTTTTCACGCTCCTGTTTCACTTTCATCAAGAGGCTCTTTAGTTCTTCTTCACTTTCTGCCATAAGGGTGGTGTCATCTGCATATCTGAGGTGATTGATATTTCTCCCGGCAATCTTGATTCCAGCTTGTGCTTCTTCCAGCCCAGTGTTTCTCATGATGTACTCTGCATGTAAGTTAAATAAGCAGGGTGACAATATACAGCCTTGATGTACTCCTTTTCCTATTTGGAACCAGTCTGTTGTTCTATGTCCAGTTCTAACACCTTAGACAAGTAAGCCTTGTATTACAGTTACTGACTACATTACCACCTGTAAGATACCACCACGTATACTTTTCAGGTTAAAAAAAAAAAAAAATCTGAGACTGACTTGAGGTCACACAGCTAAGATTTAATTAACCCTGGACATTCCAATTTCAGATGCAGAGCCCTGGTCACAACAACAGAGCTCCAGAGAAAGGGAAGGAAGGGGACCTGAGGTTGAAGCAAGCCAAATTGGTCAAATGATGTGCATGTAAAAGGAAATTTGAAAATTCACCCTCCATATTTCTTCACTCACAGTGAGGAGGAGTGAGAGAGAAAATGTGGCCAGAGAGCAGAGCTGATGAGAGTGAACTTGCTGGGAGGGAGATGAGCTTGGTGGCCCCCACTCTGCACAGTCTACGACATTTAAAACATTTTGGCGATAAGTCATCCCACTTGAGATATCAGGTTGATGAATTTCAGTGCAAGGCTGGGTGGATAAGGAAAGTTCATGGGAAACAAATGAATGTGTGCCATTTGTAACAAGGATTTGCCTGCGAGGAGCACTGTGCTGTTGACAAAGCACTCTCAGGTTCTCATCTGCATTCAGAGGCTGGCTGGGCACAGATGCTGCTCTGGGCATAGATGCTGGTGCCCTGGAGTAATGTCTGTAGAAGATGCAGTGCACATCCTCAACCACTCTACCAGACAAGGATTCTGGTCCAGATAGACCAGGTAGGCTTGGGAACACTCGCCTGGATGCAGGTGAGTGCAGCTCCTGCCCCAGGAGCCGTGGGGATCCAGTGAGTATGTCCATCACTTGCTGACTCTTATTCTTACATCCTGAGGCTCATCCTTGACATCTCCAGTCAGCCTGTTTCAAACCTTTGCTCTCTGGGATTCAGGCAACAGGAAGCTCTGATAATTTTACAACCCAAGGAGTCCAAGGTAGTGGCTGTATTACCTTGAAGAAGGCAGGTAGATGTAGCCATCAGAGTGAAGGGTGGTGTTACCATGACAGTGGAACCACTCTCAGGACTTGGATACAGGCACAGTCCCTCTCCCCCATGGATAGCATCACAGCCAAGTTCGGAACAGGACTCTAGCCCCAGCACGAGACAGTTAGGCCAAGAGAAACCAAGAGAGACACCACAGCCTATAAAGTGGGCTGAGAGGGGGGAGGAGGAGGGCCAGGTGGACAGTACAGGTGACCTGCCATCTTGACTCTGCCTGGCCTCACGCTGGCTGCTATTCTCCTTCCTGCCCTGGACAGGAGAGGCTGGAGACAGAGCCCAGGGGGAGCCCGCTCTGACAGGGCAGCTGCGTCTCTTACTGAAGTGAGCAGGGGTGGCCACCAATGCCAGGACAGAAGATGGCTCAGAATATGCCTTTGATCCCTGGCCAGCAAGATCTCATACTCCCTGGGTCCCAGTGAGAGATGCTGCTTCTAGCTGGATCTGCAGCCCCTTCCTGTTGCTCCCTGTGCTGGTCCGAGGGCCTCGGCTCTTCATCTGAAACAAGCCTCCAACTGCTTCCTTCCTGCAGGACACCCTTCCCCTGCTGCTGATTAATTTCACTCATTTTCCTCCCTTGGCAGCTCAGTTGTTGCAAGAATTACTCTGAAGCGCTCCATCTGTCTTGGGATTGTGATAAATAATAGGCTGGCTCCTCTGGCTTTCTCATCACCTCCTGATCTCAAGGACCTTTCTTTTAATTTCACACATGGAGTAGAAATCTCCCAGTCTTTCAGGGAGCTGAGGACAGAGATGGAAGGCCAGGTAAGAAGGGACCAGGAGAGCTCCCTATGGTTAAATCCAACCCCCGTACTCAGAGCAAAAAAATCTCTTCCCCCTTCAAGAGGGCACATCCCTAAGCAAGTGGGTCTTAACCCTGGATTCTCATTAGAATCATCTGGTATAGTTTTTTTAAAAACCTGTGTCCAGGGACTTCCCTGGTGTTCCAGTGATTAAGAATCCACCTGCCAATGCAGGGGACACAAGTTCCATCCCTGGTCCAGGAAGATGCCATATGCTTCAGGGCAACTGAGCCCATGCATCACAACTACTGACACTGTGTTCTAAAGCCCAAGAACCACAACTACTGAAGCCTAGAGCCCATACTCCAAAGAAGAGAAGTCGCTGCTGCTGAAAGTCAATACGCCAGCAAATATGGAAAACTCAGCAGTGGCCACAGGGCTGGAGAAGGTCAGTTTTCATTCCAATCCCAAAGAAAGGCAATGCCAAAGAATGCTCAAACTACAGCACAATTGCACTCATCTCACACACTTGTAAATTAATGCTCAAAATTCTCCAAGCCAGGCTTCAGCAGTACGTGAACTGTGAACTTCCAGATGTTCAAGCTGGTTTTAGAAAAGGCAGAGGAACCAGAGATCAAATTGCCAACATCCACTGGATCATGGAAAAAGCAAGAGAGTTCCAGAAAAACATCTATTTCTGCTTTATAGACTATGCCAAAGCCTTTGACTGTGTGGATCACAATAAACTGGAAAATTCTGAAACAGGTGGGCATACCAGACTACCTGACCTGCCTCTTGAGAAACCTGTATGCAGGTCAGGAAGCAACAGTTAGAACTGGACATGGAACAACAGACTGGCTCCAAATAGGAAAAGGAGTACATCAAGACTGTATATTGTCACCCTGCTTATTTAACTTATATGCAGAGTACATCATGAGAAATGCTGAGCTGGAGGAAGCACAAGCTGGAATCAAAATTGCTGGGAGAAATATCAATAACCTCAGATATGCAGATGACACCACTCTGATGGCAGAAAGTGAAGAAGAACTAAAGAGCTTCTTGATGAAAGTGAAAGAGGAGAGTGAAAAAGTTGACTTAAAACTCAACATTCAGAAAACTAAGATCATGGCATCTGATCCCATCACTTCATGGCAGAGAGATGGGGAACAGTGGAAACAGTGGCTGATTTTCTTTTTCTGGGCTCCAAAATCACTGCAGATGGTGATTGCAGCCATGAAACTAAAAGACACTTACTCCTTAGAAGGAAAATTATGACCAACCTAGATAGTATATTAAAAAGCAGAGACATTACTTTGTCAACAAAGGTCTGCCTAGTCAAGACTATGGTTTTTCCAGTGGTCATGTATGGATGTGAGAGTTGGACTATAAAGAAAGCTGGTACAATATTGTAAAGTTAAAAAAGAAAATAAAAAAAAGAAACAAACAAAAAAAGAAAACAGGGGGGAAAAAAAAGTAATACTGTTAAAAAGAAAAAAGAAAGCTGAGCACCGAAGAATTGATGCCTTTGAACTGTGGTGCTGGAGAAGACTCTTGAGAGTCCCTTGGACTGCAAGGAGTTCCAACCAGTCCATCCTAAGGGAGATCAATACTGGGTATTCATTGGAAGGACTGATGTTGAAGCTGAAACTCCAATATTTTGGCCACCTGATGCGAAGAGCTGACTCATTTGAAAAGACCCTGATGCTGGGAAAGATTGAGGGAAGGAGGAGAAGGGGACAACAGAGGATGAGATGGTTGGATGGCATCACCGACTCGATGGACATGAGTTTGAGTGAACTCCGGGAGTTGGTGATGGACAGGGAGGCCTGGTGTGCTACGGTTCATGGGATCGCAAAGAGTTGGACACGACTGAGCGACTGAACTGAACTGAACTGCTCACCACAACTAGAAGTCTGAGCACAGCAACGAAGACTCAGAGAAGCCAAATAAATAAATACATAAAATTAAAAAACAACAACAGGGTCCAGATGACACACCTTGCACCTTCATACCGATTCAAATGTCTGGAGTTTAGGTCCATGTATTCATATTTTCAAAAGACTCTCCAGGTAGTTGTAATTGCCTACTGACAAAGTAGGTAATTTGGATAGGTAATTGCCTACTGACAAAGTCTTCAGTGTATTCCACTAATCCCAGTCTCTGCATTATTTTCTTCCCATCCTCCCATTAATTATTACACTTCACGATTATCCAGTGTAATATTAATACATGTACATATTTCACTCCATGTTCCTCCATCATAGCTGTTAAAGGGACTGCATCTTACAGGTTTTGCTCTACCATCTCATGACACGTAGTATGAGATAGACATTCAATGTCTATTGAACAAACTTGTGAGATTACCGCATATATGCTCAGTTGCTAAATTGCATCTGACTCTTTTGCTACCCTATGGACTGTACCCCTCCATGCTCCTCTGTCCATGGGATTTCCCAGGCAAGAATACTGGAGTGGGTTGCCATTTCCTTCTCCAGGGGATCTTCCTGACCCAGGGATCAAACCTACGTCTCCTGTAATTCAGGCATTGGCAGGTGTATTCTTTACCACTGCCCCACCTGGGAAGGTGTAAGATTATTATATCATAACTATTATTATCACAATTTACTTATTTATTATCATAATTTTATAGTAGAGAAAACTGGGGCCAAGAGAGCTGAAATGTCGGTGCCTAAGTTTATACAGCCAGTAAGAGATGAGGTCAGGAGTTAAATCAGGTCTTTTTAGTCTGCTATGATTTCCATCATCTCCTCCTCTGTACCTCCCATCCATCTTTCCCCAAGTCTGCCCACAGTCTCCTGTTAGTCTTAACACTGTCCTTCAGGATTATGAGGATTGTCAAGCTCTTGGCCACAGCTCTAAGAATCACCAAGACCTGACCACAGCCAAGGTTCATGTGCCCCAGTCAGAAAGAAGAGCCCAGGTCTTGTCCAGGAGCTAAAATTAGATAGGAAACAAAAAAGAGTGTGTAAACTTGGATCATGTACTTAACCAGTAATTGGTTGTGGATAATGAAGTTTGTAGCAGTGATGGGAAGAACAGGGCATTGAAACACTGCCCTTTCATTGACAGGTCAAGTGCTCTGCTCTGTGGTGGCAGAGTTACCGACAGGCAGAACTCTGAACATTGAACACTAATGGAAACTCCATAGAAGAGGATTCTAAACCCATGGGTAATCTGAGGCCCTCAGTTTCTCCTTTGACAAATAAACACTTGCTCTTTGATACAGCCTGGCTCTGAAAGACAGTAACGTGTTCTGGGAGGCAGTGTGGAGTAGGGCAATGGTTCCCAATATATGGTCCTTGGACCAACAGCATCAATATCACCCAGGAACACATTAGAAATGCAAATGCTCCTGCCACCCCAGACCTACTGATCAGTACCTCCACTCAAGGGGTGGAGACAAGCACTCTGTGGCTGACCAAGTCCTCCAGGTGATTGTGATGAAGACTAAAGTTTAAGGACCACTAGTGTGGTGGGGAGAGCACAGATTCCATGGTGAGGCTCATCTGAACTGGAACCCTGACTCCACCATTTACTTGGTGAGCAGTTTTGCAGTAGGAAGAAAGGGAATCACCATCTATTGAGCTCTGAACATGAGAAGTCCATGGAGTCCCACTCTGTGCTGGCAAGACTCCAGATGCATCTTTCCACCCTAATGCTCACAACTGCCTAAGAAAGTGTCAGCTTTAATCCAGTCATGCCCTATATTCCTGTTGCCCTCGGTCACTCCGGGTAGGCCCAAGACCATAAATTATCTCTCATTCCTGCCCTCTACTTGCATGTGACTCTGTTTATCACCAAACCTCACCCCCATACCCCACCCTCCTTGACCCCCAGATCTTCCCACTGGGGCATGTGGAACTCATGGTTCTTCAGTAGCAAAATCGCCTACATATTCAGCATCTGCTGGACAGAGACCCAGCTCTCCCCACTGAGGACACGAATTCCCACAACCCTCTCAAGTAGCAGCTGTTTTTTCTCTCCAACATCTCTTCCAAACTCTGCCTCTGGATTGGGGTACGTGTCCTTGTTCCTCACCAATATGATCAGGCAATAGTTCCTCTCTCCTTCTTAATATTCTCAGCTGTTCTGAAGCTCATCAGACCTACTGCTTCTTCTCATTACTGGAGCCATCTACGGAGGTGCTCCTCAACTTTAATGGGCATATGAATTGTCTGAAGATTCTGCTTCAGTGGATCTGATATGAAGAGACTCTGCATTTTGGGGGGGGGGGGAGGGAGCACACAGCATGCAGGATCTTAGTTCCCTGACCAGGGATCAACCTGCGCCACTGAAACGGAAGCACAGAGTCTTTACCACTGGACCACCAGGGAAGTCCCAGATTCTGCATTTCCAACCAGCTTCCAGTGATGCAGATGTTGCTGGCCCAATAATGTTCTTGTAGCAAAAACCTACAGGTCTCTGAACCACTCTCCCTCATTTCCTGATAATTTGATTTTTATCCAACACCACTCCTGTCATCACTCTTTGTTATTTTAATGTACATATAAACCGTCTTTCCAAAACCCTGACCTCTTAATTCTTTAGTTTGCTTCTCTTTTAATTATCTTGTCTTTCACCTCACTTCACTTATCACCTTTCTCAGTGACACCATAAACTTGTCTTTAGTAATAACTACAGCCTCTCAGTGATCTTAATTTCATGCAGCCTACACTCGATCTATCTGCTCTCTTTCACTAATTCCCGCTTCCAACAGTGCTGTGACCCCACTGAGAGCTCTAATCCACCACGTCTATAGCCTTTTTACCACTGCCGTCTCACACCCACTTCGCAAATTCACTCCCCTCCTTAACATGCTGTTATACTCACTCTACAGAATACATTAATTTCCTGGCAACTCCATCTCCTAGCAAAGCTTCTAATTTGACAAATCCAACTCTCTGTTTATTTTGCGGCACCCCAAGCACATGATTAGAGAAAAATGCATAGGCATACATAGTAATCTTGCATTAATTCATGACAACAAATCACAGCTGGGCTTCTATGTGGACCCAATCCATTTATTTCCCTACTCTCCTAAATTTCTAGTTCATATCTTCCACTCTCCTCTAACTTCTATTTCCTCCCTGCTCTTCAAGTCAGCTGATAACCTTGCTTTTTATTTCACTGAGGCAACTAAAGCAGTCAAAATAGAATTTCTGGAAATTTCCCCTAAAATATCTACTCACCTACCTGAATCTGTATCCATATTCTGGGCCTTTCCTCTTCTCACCATGAGTTAATTTTCCATGAGTTCCTGGCAAAGGCCAGCTCCTCATTTGTACACTGGAACCCAATTCTGCTTGCCTACCTAAGAACACTTCTCTAGCACTTCATCCCTCTTGCTTCTGCATTAACCATTTTTTTCCTGTCTGCTCAATAATGCCCAATAGTCCACAAACATACTCTCCATCTATAAGATAAAACCCTCCTTTGCCACCCACAAGCCCTTCCAATTAGCCACCAATTTTTCTGTTTCACCTTGGAGCAAAACTCTTGAAAGCATTGTCTATAGTCATCTCCTAGTCTGCTCCTCTCCTTTCGAAGTTTTGTTTGTTGGTTTCATCGAAAGTATATTGGACATAAGGAAGAGGGACTAATATGTACAAATACAGTTGAAAGAATAGATATGAAGGACACAGTACTTGACATCTCCATTTGGAAGTCTAACAGGAATCCTAGACCCGTCATGCCCCAAACAGAATTCTTGATATTGGTCCCTCACTCTGCTCTATCTTCTCTCCCTCAGAAAATAGCAATTCCAGTCTTCAAGTTGCTCGTGTTAAAAATCATAGTAGCTTATATTCCCATGCTTCATGCGTTTGTGTGTGTGTGTGCTTACTAAATTGCATTAGTCCTGCCTGACATTTTGCTACCCTGTGAACCATAACCCGCCAGGCTCCTCTGTCCATGGGATTCTCCAGGCAAGAATACTGGAGTGGGTTGCCATGCCTTCCTCCAGGGGAGTCTTCCCAACCCAGGGATCAAACCTGTGTTTCTTACATATCCTGCATTGGCAGGCAGGCTCTTTACCACAGGCGCCACATCTGGGAATCCTCATTCATATGTTTCACTTTTATTTAATACCCAATCCATTAGGAAAACTTATTTAAAAAAAAAAAAACATTTACTTATTTGGCTGCACTGGGTCTTAGTTGCAGCTATGGGATCTTTTAGTTTTGACATGTGGGATCTAGCTCCTTGACCAGGGATCGAACCTGGGCCCCCTGCATTTGGGAGTGCAGAGTCTTAGGCACTGGACCACCAAAACATATTGGTTTTAACATCAAAATACATCCAGAATCTAACCACTGATTACCACACACCTCTAGAGATTCTCAAAACACCCAAATCAAACCATGATCTAGCCGTTGTAACCTCTCAAATCTCACCCCACCCCACCACCCTCCTCCTTCTCCTTTCATTTTACCACTGGCCTCATAGTTGTCCTCATGCACATCAAGCACACTCCTGCTCACGGCTGTTGCTTTTGCTTTTCTTTCTGCCCAAACACTCTTGCCCAAATGCCCACATAGTCCAGTTTCTTATTTCCTGCAGGACTCTGTTCCATGACTTGTTCAAATAACTTTTCCCAGTCAGTTTTAGAATGGCACCCCAATTACTCTCTAGCCCATTACCTTGCTTTATGCTCTTTCATCACATTCAATATCACCTGGTTATGAAAAAATACATCTATATATACAGATACATATAATACTTATATTTTTATTTATTTAATTTTATCCTCCCCTTAATATAGAAACTTCTTATTTGTTGCTGCTCTGTCCCCAGAAACTAAAACTGTACACAGCATATATGCATTCAGTAAGTATTTAATTGATGAATGAATGTGCTAGAAACCTTCTTTCTTATTGTGCTCTTAACCACTAACCTATACTGTCTGCCAGAAGTGTCTTGATTTCTCCAAATCTGTACACTGTACACAATCATATGTATCTCTTAAGCTAAGCTATGTTAAATGCTTAGTACAAAATCTAACATGTATTGGGACTTTAAATTTGTTAATTTTCTTTCCTCTTTTCTTCCTTCCTCTTTTCTAATGGGGAGAATGACCATATGTCCTAATTTTCCTGGACGGTCCTAGTTTATACCTCCTGTCCCACTATCATTAATAATAGTGTCCCTTTTACTATCCAAATGCCCTGTTTACAATGACTTATGATATGGCTATCTACATTTGGGTGCAATTGCAACCTGAGATGCCTATTTAAGCTCATTTAGAGATAATGACCATGTACTAGGATGTAATGAGTATTTTCACCAGAGCTGGCTCTAGATGGAGTGACATATAATATGCATTCAGCCTGCTTCCTTCACAGAACATTTGTGAATAAAAGATGTGGGCATTTTAAAGCTAAACATATGGGAAAGGATGTTATTAATACTTTACAGAATAGTATGTTAGAATAGGGGCTTAAACATGCTGATTAGAGTCTGCATCTCACATCTTTAACCTGTTTGCATGGAATGAGTAGTAAAATGATGGAGCCACCCTCCCAGCACCTGAATACAGACATAAGACACAGGCTCTTCTTAGGTGTTTGCTTTGTTATGATGCTGCCCTGATGCTTGTAACTCACACTTGTGGTAGACACACAATAGATGGGGGGAGTTGGATCATATATTCCAGAACATTCTTTGACTGTGATGATTCTGATGTGTCCAGGAGATTTAATGAAAATGTTTATATTTTAATTACTGGAGAATCTCACCTGCTGTATGCAATCTAACCTGTATCTGTGCTGTTTTCCTTTCACCTTTCTCAAATCTAATACAGTTATGTAAAGTTTAAAAATAAAATAAAATTAAAAAAAAAAAAAAAAAAGAGATGAGGGTTCGATCCCTAGATCAGGAAGACCTCCCGGAGTAGGAAATGGCATCTCACTCCAGTATTCTTCCCTGAAAAATTCCATGAACAGGGGGGCTTAGTGAGCTACATACAGGCCATGGGGTCACAAAGAGTGGGACATGACTGAGTGCATACATACACACAATAGAAGAGAGGATTTTGAGCTAAAAGACAGAAGTTGAAATCTTAGTTAATGACACTTTCTAGACAGCTGTATAACAAGGTCTTGTGACTTTTCTTATCTGTAAACTGGGTCAGTGTTATCTGAATGGCAAACAACTTCAGCATTCTTGCCTTGAGAACCCCATGAACCGTATGAAAAGGCAAAAATATATGACACTGAAGGATGAACTCTCCAGGTCAATAGGTGCCCAATATGCCACTGGAGACAAGTGGAGAAATACCACCAGAAGGAAAGAAAAGGCTGAGCCAAAGTGGAAATAACCCCAGCTGTGGACATGTCTGGTGGTGAAAGTAAAGTCCAAAGCTGTAAAGAATAATACCGCATAGGAACCTAGACTGTTAGGTCCATGAATCAAGGTCAGTGGTCAAACAGGAGATGGTAAGAGTGAATATCAACATTTTAGCAATTAGTGAACTAAAATGGATGGGAATAGGCAAATATAATTCAGATGGCCATTATATCTACTGCTGTGGGCAAGAATCCCCTGGAAGAAATGGAGTAGCCCTCATAATCAACAAAAGAGTCTGAAATGCAGTACTTGGGTGCAGTCTCAAAAATGACAGAATGATCTCTGTTTCCAAGGCAAATCATTCAATATCACAGTAATCCAAGTCTATCCCCCAACCACTAATGCTGAAGAAGCTGAAGTTGAATGGTTCTATGAAGACCTACAAGATCTTCTAGGACTAACACCCAATAAAGATGTCCTTTTCATCATAGGGGGCTGGAATGCAAAAGTAGGAAGTCAAGAGATACCTGGAGTAACAAGCAAGTTTGGCCTTGGAGTACAAAATGAAGCAGTGCAAAAGCTAACAGAATTTTGCCAAGAGAACACATTGGTCATAGCAAACACCCTCTTTCAACAACACAAGAGACAGCTCTACACATGGACATCACCAGATGGTCCATACCAAAATCAGACTGATTATATTCTTCACAGCCAAAGATGGAGAAACTCTATACAGTTAGCTAAAATAAGACTGGGAGCTGACTGTGGCTCAGATCATGAACTCCTTATTGAAAAATTCAGACTTAAATGGAAGAAAGTAGGGGAAACCACTAGACCATTCAGGTATGACATAAATTAAATCCCTTATGAAGTGGAAGACAAATAGATTCAAGGGATTAGATCTGATAGACAGAGTGCCTGATAAACTATGGGCAGAGGTGCATAACATTGTATAAGAGGCAGTGATCAAGACCGTCCCCAACAAGAAGAAATGCAAAAATGCAAAATGGTTGTCTGAGGAGGGCTTACAAACAGCTGAGAAAAGAAGAGAAATGAAAGGCAAAGGAGAAAAGGAAAGATACATCTATCTAAATACACAGTTCCAAATAATAGCAAGGATAGATAAGAAAGCCTTCCCAAGTGAACAATGCAAAGAAATAGAGGAAAACAATAGAGTGGAAAGGCTAGAGATCTCTTGAAGAAAATTAGTGATACCAAGGGAACATTTCATGCAAAGTTGAGCACAATAAAGGACAGAAATAGTATGGACCTAACAGAAGCAGAAAATATTAAAAAGAGGTGGCAAGAATATACAGAACTATACAAAAAAGATCTTAATGACACGATAACCATTATGGTGTTATCACTCTCTTAGAACCAGACATCCAGGAGTGTGAAGTCAAGCGGCCTTTAGGAAGCACCACTATGAACAAAGCTAGTGGAGGTTATGGAAGGCCAACTGAGCTATTTTAAACCCTAAAAGATGATGCTGTGAAAGTGCTGCACTCAAAATGCCAGCAAATATGGAAATCAGCAGTGGCCACAGGACTGGAAAAGGCCATTTTCATTCCAATCCCAAAGAAGGGCAATGCCAAAGAATGTTCAAACTACCACACAATTACACTCATTTCACATTCTAGCAAGGTCACGTTCAAAATCCTCCAAGGTAGGCGTCAATAGTACATGAATCGAGAACACCCAGATGTACAAGCTGGATTTCGAAAAGACAGAGGAACCAGATATCAAATTGCCACCATCCATCGGATCATAGAATAAGCAAGAGAATTCCAGAAAAACATCTACTTCTTCATTGACTACACTAAAGCCTTTGACTTCATGGAGGCAAAAAACCCCTGGAAAATTCTAAAAGAGATGGTTATACTAGACCACATTTCCTGCCTCCTGAGAAACCAGTATGCAGGTCAAGATGCAACAGTTAGAACTGGACATGGAACAAAGGACTGGTTCAAAATTGGGAAAGGAGTACATCAAGGCTGTATATTGTCACCCTGCTCATTTTACTTATATGCAGAGTACATCATGTGAAAGGCCAGGCTGGATGAAACGCAAGCTGGAATCAAGATGGCAGGGAGAAATATCAATAACCTCAGATATGAAGATGACACCACCCTTATGGCAGAGAGCAAAGAGGAACTAAAGAGCCTCTTGATGAAGGTGAAAGAGGAGGGTGAAAAAGCTGACTTAACATTTAACATTTAAAAAATGAAGATCATAGCACCTGGTCCTACCACTCCATGGCAAAGATGGGGAAACAATGGAAATACTGAGAGACTTTATTTCATTGAGTTACAAAATCACTGCAGACGGTGACTGCAGCCATGAAATTAAAAGACGCTTGCTCTTTGGAAGAAAAGCTATGACAAACCTAGACAGCATATTAAAAAACAGAGACATTATTTTGCCAACAAAAGTCCATCTAGTCAAAGCTATGGTTTTTCCAGTAGTCATGTATGGATGTGAGAATTGGACCATAAAGAAAGCTGAAAGTGAAAGAAAGTGAAGTCACTCAGTCGTGTCCAACTCTGCGACCCCATGGACTGTAGCCTACCAGGCTCCTCCGTCCATGGGATTCTCCAGGCAAGAATACTGGAGTGGGTTGCCATTTCCTTCTCCAGGATCTTCCCGATCCAGGGATCGAACCTGGGTCTCCCGCATTGCAGGCAGATCCTTTAACCTCTGAGCCACCAGGGAAGCCTCCATAAAGAAAGCTGAGCTCCAAAGAATTAATGCTTTTGAACTGTGGTGTTGGAGAAGACTCCTGGGAGTCCCTTGGACTGCAAGGAAATCAGACTAGTCAATCCTAAAGTAAGTCAACCCTGAATATTCTTTGGAAGGACTGATGCTGAAGCTGAAGTTGAAGCTTCAATACTTTGGCCACCTGATGCAAAGAGCCAACTCATTAGAAAAGACCCTGATTATGGGAAAGATTAAAGGCAGGAAGAGAAGGAGACAGAAGAGGATGAGATGGTTTGATGGCATCATCGACTTAATGGACATGAGTTTGAGCCAGATCCAGGAGATGGAGAAGAACGGGGAATCCTGGCTGTGCAGCAGTCCATGGGGTAGCAAAGAGTCGGACATGACTTAATGACTGAACAGCAACAACCATCCACCCCCAGGTCATGGTACAAAGCAGCTTAGAAAACTTGTGAAAGCTTTGTGAACTCATTGCAGCTACCTGGTCTCCAAGAAAACTTTGACATCCACCAACAAAGTCTTCTCAGACCTCATCCACACCCCCAACTCTGAAGAAACCCAGGTGGCGGGGGAGACAAAGAGAGGGCTTGGCTTTCACATTGCTACAGTGGGGGAAATCCCTGAGAAAGCAGTGTGGCGACAGCATTTTCTCCTTGTAAATCTCTGTTCTTCAAAGCTGTCAAGCCACCCCTCAGGATACAGGAAGAGCAACAGGAGAAATGTGCAAACAGTGTAGGAATTCCCTGAAGAAGCATTAGTATCAGCAATATACAACACTGTCCTGCATTATTCCTCATTTTTTCCATTTTAGCTATCCTTGTGGATGTGAAGTGGTATCTTTGTGAATGCAAAGGCTTTGCTTTTTAAAATTCTGTGGAATCAATAGCTAAGGCCATTAAACTTTTCAAAGAAACAAAGAGAAAAAAAATAGGACACTGAATAAGGCAAAATTTTTTAAATAGGGCAGTAAAAACAAACTGTGAAAGAAAATATTGATAAAATGGGCTCTACCAATATTAAAAGCTTTTGCTCTTCAAAGCAATCATCAAAAAATAAAAAAGCAATCCATAGAATTGGGATAAAACTTTAACAAAATGCAGCTGAAAAGAGCTTATACTGAGAATAAATAAAAAAAACTTTGGCAACTCTAATAGGAAAACAAACAACTCAGTAAAAATGTATAAATGATTTGAGCAGACACTTTACAAAAGAAGTTATATGAATTAGCCAATAATACACGAAAAGATGTTTAATATCACTAGTCATCAGAGAAATGAAAATTAAAAGCATTTTGGGCTACCATTTCACAACCTGCTAGACTAGCTAAAATTAACAAACTACCAGTACCAGTGTTGACAAGAATATGGATCAATTGGAGTTTTCATATATTGCTGGTGGAAATGAAAAATGTTATGGTCGTTGTGGAAAACAAAATGGCAGTGTCTTAAAATATTAAACACACTTTCACCGTATAACCCAGGAATTCATCCAAGAGAAATAAAAACCTGTGTTCAAAATTGCATGTTAATGTTCATAGCAGCATTATTTATAATACTCCCAAATCGGAGGCAATTTGGGGGTATTATAAATATTCATTCACTGGAGAAAGAATTTCTTTAGTTGTGGTATATTTACATCATAGAATATTATTTAGCAATAAGAAGGAACAAATTATGGGTACAAACAGCATAGAAGACACTCTAAAGTATTATACTGAGTAAAATAAACCAAACATAAATACTGTGTAATCTGTGATTCCATTTATATGAATTTTAAGAGAAATTCTACAGTAACAGAAAGAATAGTGGTTTCTTGGGGCCAGACACAGGGAGAGGAATTAATTCCAAAGGGACCCTAAAGGTCTTTTTAGAGTGAGGGAAATAGTCAATACCTTCACTGTGGTGGTGTCCACAAATTAGTATTATTTCAAAATTCATCAAATGTACATTTAACGTGGGTAATTGTTACTGAGTGTAAATAATACATAATAACATAATGAACATAATGACATCAAAAACATAGCATAAAAAATGGGTCAAATCCACCCCAGAGGGGACACTTGATGTTGAAGAAACTGGTAGGGGCAGGCTGGCCAGGACAATCTCTAACCAGGAGACAAACTCCCCAGCACAGGGAAATTGTTCTGAAAGTTAGTTTAAACATGAACAAGAAGAAGAAAATGTTCCAATTATACCAAAGCAATTAATATTTTGAGTTCTGGTTTAGGGTAGTCCTGCTTTGTGTGTGAGTGAGTGTGTGTTTTAATTCCAGCTACTCATCTTGTCTGAATGACCTATTTATAGTTCTATAGGTGAGGATGACTTTAATTCAGAATAATTGATTAAGTGCTATTGTGCTTTATAATCAAAAGTTATTGATGAAAATATTAGTTAAATAGCAACCAAAGATACTACAAAAAGCAATAAATCACCCAGGGACATTTCATGATACTTAGTTAACATCTGGTGGAAAAGATACTTTGAGATCTAAATCCTAGCCTCACCTCCTCTGCAGGTAGTAGGAAATAAAGAAAAAGAGACCTCTGCCACTCAAGATGAGCCTGCTGTCAGCAATTCCAAAGCACATGAGGAAAACTAACACTGAGAAAGATAAACAATAGACTTAGCAATTGAAAAATGGAACTGTGTCCAATTAAATAAAAATAATCTCCAAAACTCTTAGCTTTAAAATAAGTATATTTGGACAGTATGGTATAAATCAAGAATGATGGTATGAAAAAGAACATCTTAAATCCTGAAACTGAAAAGTATTCATTGGAATCAAAGCATGATCGATGGCATAAACTCTAGGCTGGATGTTATCAAAGAGAGAATTAGTGACTTGAAAGCTAGGTCTGATGAATTCACCCAGCACATCACACATAGAGATAAAAGGGCAAAAATGGAGTGGAGCTTAATATGCGTTGATACTAGAATGAGCATCTCCAGAATACCCTTAAGATGAGTACTAAATGGAAAGAATAATAGCAAAGGTGAGAAGTAATATTCAAAGAGATACAGGATAAAAATTCTTGAAGAAAGATACAGCTGTCTGATGGAGAGAGTGTGTGTGTGAGTGTGTGTGTGTGTGTGTGTGTGAGTGATATAATGGAATATTACTCAAACATAAAAAAGCATGAAATTCTGCCATTTGTGGAAACATGGGTGGACCTTAGAGAACACTTGGTGAAATGTTGAAAGGTAAATGCTGCATAACACTTGCATATGGAATCTAAAAAGTAATACAAATAAATGTACATAGCAAACCAAAAACAAACCCACCACTACAGAAAACAAATGAGTGATTTTCAATGGGGAGAGGGGGTTGGGGAGTGACAAGTTAGTGACAGGGGATTAAGATACACAAACTACTATGTACAAATAGGTAGGAAAAAAATATAGTGTATAGTGCAGGGAATTAAAACCATCATCTTGGTATAACTTTTAATGGAGTATTATCTATAAAAATACTGAATTACTATGCTGTATACCTGAAACTATCATAATATTGTAAACCAACTATGCTTCAATAAGCAAAAGAATGAAAATTAAAGACTCTGGCTTAATATTTACAAAAATATCATCTCTAATACAGTGTATTCTGTACTCATCAAGTAATTAAAACAAAAACATAAACTGAATATGCAACAAATGTACTATAAAAATTGCTTTGTGAGAGAGAAGATTTGGACAGAGAAGGAGGGTGTCATCAGCACCTCCAGTGTTGTATGTAATATTTTACTTTTCAGAAAACTGAAAAAAAAATAACCAAATGTTACCAAATTACATGGGTTTTGATAGTACTTTGATTTTTTTTAATAGAAAAATATTTTAAAGGGAAATACTGTAGATATGGAATAGTTTGGAGGAAAACAGGAAAATTCCCATACAAGCTCCTCCAGGGAAGGGCCCTTGCCTTCTTCACTTTTGCTCCCTCTGCATTTGGAAAAGTGTTTATCACTCTGAAGATGCTCAGTGAATGTTGAGTAACTAAATAAAAGTCTACCTAAACTCCTAATGACAGAAAAAAGACATTGGGTCTAGTGACAAGCCTGTGCTTGGACCTATTTCCAACGCAACAATTTACTTATCCTTCCAACAAGATTTCCCAGCAAGTCAACAAGGTGCTGAGGTTACTCAGATGACAAAGATAATCCCCCTACTCTCACTGATCCTAAACTTAGTACTCTCATGGGATTTCAATGGCTGAGAATCCTAATAGAATGTACAAAGAGGGTGATGCTATAATTGGGAACCGAGAAGTCAGGCTCAATAACTTACAGGAAGAGTCTTTCAAGCCATTTTTCTTTCCTCTTTCAAAATAAGATTCCATTCTGATGCCCTTTCCCTTTGTAAAACTGGAAAATAATAATACAAGCGGGAAAAGTCAGGGGAAAGGAGTTATCCAAACCAATAAACGGTTTGCCTTCTGAGAATATAAACATTTACCCAAAATACTGCAAGGAACCTGCAGGCAAAGGAAAAAATAGACTTCATTTCTTGGACTAAAAAGTGTCACTCTGGCCATCCACTGTCTTTGCAAGATAAGCTCTACGTTGGCAAGGGATGCAACATGCCAGGAAATTGAGGACGGGAGGGTATTTTCCCAAGCTGTATTAACACTTCTTCTCATGCTTTGCAGAGATTAGAACTTTTATCACTGGTTCACACTCCTTAAAAAAAAATTGTATTAAGCTGTAGTTTTTAGGGTAGAATAGACCCAAATTATTCTCTTTCTCAGGATGCTGTGAGCTGATGCAGCTAAACCCTATCAGGGAATCCACACTCCGGTAAACCACAGCCCTCCAACATTACAGTGGGGGCACCTTCTCACGATGGGCAAGGTTCTGGATGAGAATGGATTTATGGAAATATCTGTGTTAAAGAATGGAATGAAGGGGCCACATTTGCCCTCTTATAGCATTTCTCTGGATAGAAGAGAAACAGGAATCACCAAGATAATGCCAACTGGAAAAGGTCATCAAGAAAGTTAGGAGAAGAGCATACAGCTTTGGTAGGTAAGAACCAGGTCAAGAATCCCAGCAGGCAGGACACAGAGGCAGGTGTCTGGCAAAAAATAAAAGGCCAGGCCAAAGTGCTGTGAAATAAAAAGGCAGTGATTTTGACACAGCCACATACTTAAAACTAACCATTGACCAGATCAGTGCTTTACATCCACGATCTCACTTGTCATAATAATCTCAGGAAGCAGCTCTTATGATTCTCATATTACAGATGAGGAAAGTGAATCAGAGAGATCAAGTAGCTGGTGAGGAGTAGAGACTTGGTGTAAACTCAGTGCCTCTAACCCTACAGCCCAAGTTCATAGTCCTTCTCTTCCCCGGGCACCCTCCTGGTGCCACCTCCCATCACCACTTAACAGGGAGCCTATGAGCTCCCACCCACACAGAGAATGGTCCCAGGGCAATCAGCCTGAATTTTTAGGTTCTGCAGGACCACACAGCAACGTCTTTCAGGGCAAGAACAGTGTTTTAGTGTTTCCTATGTCCCAAGTTCCTGGCTTGCTGGAGGAAGAATCCAATTGCCCTTCCAAATGCATGCACGGCACTACTGCTGTTGGGTAGACAGGTAAGAAGGACCAGACTGTGGGGCTGCCTGCTGGCCCAGGCCATGGTGGAGAGCTCAGACTGTCAGTTACTCACTCTACTGCCTGACCCAGCTCTTATAAATCAAAGATCCTATTTAACACGGAAACAAATTAAGTGGGCTTTAACTATCCGTGAAGATCAACTAGGTGTCCCAGAATAGCATCAAGGTTCAGGATCCAGCTAGAAAAGGGAGCTGCCATCCACCTCTCAGATTCACAGTTTTCCAAGCAAGAGATTTAAAAACCTATTGTCAGTGTTCATTCAATCCGCAGGAGGAGCTCTTTTAAGTGTAGGTCACTGTGCGTTACAGAGGAAATGCAAAGGCAAGGACATGCCGCTGCCCTCCAGAGTTCATTCTATCCGGAATGAGAAGGGCATTGACAACCCAAAGGACTTTATCAATGCCACCTGAGTTTGCACAGCCTCTGACTTAGTCCACAGTAGGGAGACATGACTACAGTCTGGGACAGACAAGAGAGTCTCCCTAGGGAAAGTGAGATTGGGTAAAGGCTTTCAACACCGAGCAGAATTCTAGTGACAAGAGACAAGGAAGACAGAGTCTAGATATGGGAAACCATATGAGCCAATGCACACACAGAGAAGCTGCAAATTTGGAAAGTTGGGAGGAGGGTGGGAGCCCAAACATGACTGCCTTGAATGTCAGTGTGAAGAATTAGGACCGAGTGATGTGTGCCAACCAAGACCAAACAAGAGCCAGACAAGTACAAATGCTGCCACCATCTGTATTTCTGTAAGTATCTGTCCCTGCATTGATAACATGACAATATTTCTAGGGAAAGGTGGTGGTGGTGGTTTTGTTGCTAAGTCTGACTCTTGCGACCCCATGGACTGTAGCCTGCCAGGCTCCCCTGTCCCCGGGATTCTCCAGGCAAGAATCCAGGGAAAGGCAGGTGGTTTCGAAGAACTCTTAGAGTTCTTGATCCTCCATGGACTAAAATCTGCATGCCTTATAGTTAAAGGTAAGTTTCTTGCTTAATGGTTTTGTGAGAGCCATCAGTCACTGTGTAAAACAGCCAGAAAAAGGTACATTTCTAGAAACTAACTAGCATGAGCATCTCTTTGGACAAAATGGAACAAAAAGAAAGGCTAAGAAAGGAGCAGAAAAAAGAATTCTGTATCTGTAAGAAGAAAAACATTACAAGTTCAAATTAAGTATGAAAAGATCTCTACTGCTCATAGACAAAGGACAAAAGAAGTTTGACCACAATTGTATAAGATTGAAATAGGCCAGAGGGCAGGTATCACAATTGTCAAGAGATGAACACGAGAGAGTAAAGGAAAATATTTTACCCAAACCCCATCTCCCTCTCTGCAAGGTCTTCTCCTCTGTGTTTGTGTCTTTTCCTCTTCTGTATCTTATAAGGACATTAGTCATTGAATTTCCAGGCCATCTAGATAATCCAGAATGATCTCATCTCAAGATCTTTAGGTGAATTACCTCTGCAATGACACAGTTTCCAAATAAAGGCCTTTTCACAGGCTCTAGGATGCTAGGACATAGACATATCTTTATAAAAACCACCATTCAACCCACCACAGAAAGTATCATTCAGTTCCTGTTGATTGAACATGGCTTTGTTTCCATCAATAGATGAGACAGACTAAAGGAAAATACAATACTCTATTGTATTTTCCTGTAGCCAGGGCACCTCTTGAAGCCCTTAAATAATATGTTGAAGATGGTTACTCATCTGGCTCTCAGAAATGTGCAGCTCTTAGTTGTGCTTATGACATCCAGCAGTATCTTGGGAACAGGCTGTTGAACCAAAAGCCTAGTTCAAAGATTTTCGTGTACACCCATGGCAGATTCATGTTGATGTGTGGCAAAACCAATACAATATTGTAAAGTAATTAGCCTCTATTAAAATAAATAAATTTAAATTTTTTAAAAAAAGGTTTACTATCAGGATTTCTGGTCTAGCCTCCTGCTCCTCTCCACAATGTCTTCTCCAGAGCTCTGATGACTCATTCACCTCTTCCACTTTATCAACCTACACCCCATAATAAACTATTAGTGCAATTATTCAAAGGGCAGAAAGTGGGCATGTTCGTATTTCCTGTCAGGGTCTCTATTTCATGCCAATCTCACAAAAGACAACGTTTGACCTTTTATCTGCAGTGGCTTCTAATACCAGTTTACAGAGAAGTGCTGGTGTGGCTTCATAATTACCCAAGAAGCTTGTTAATAATTCACGTTGCAGATTGTTATTCAAATGTGGAGCAGAGCCCATGACTTTGTATTTTTAACAGTCTCCCCTGGTGATTCTGATGGGTACAGTGAAGTTGAAATGTTCTGGCTGTATACAGATGTTTCTGTCATTGATCTGCCAGAGTTACATACATCCCATGAAACAAATGGGGGTTGGTCTCACGGGCTTCCAGACCCCAGGCAATCCAATCTCTTGTTGCCTCTCTCACTCTAACTCTACCCACTCTCCCCTCTTGCTGGCCACATTCCAGCCGCATTGACCTTTTGTCTCCAGAACTTCCCAGGCCCTTCTTTCTTGCTGTTTCCTCTGCCTGGAACAATCTTCTTGGCTATCTGCATGTCTTATTCCCTTACCTATTTTAGATCTCTGCTCCAACATCACCTTATATGGGACTCCTTCTCTACCTTAAATGACAAATTGCAAACACACAAAAGCACACTCATCACGCCATGGTCCATTGCCTTGCTTTGTTCTTCAGAGCAATAATTAATACCTGTCAGCTTATATGTACATTTATATTTTGTCTGTCTCACAAGAAGGTAAGCTCCTTGAGAGCAGAAATATTGACTGTCTATTAGCTTGTTTTTAACTGCTGTTTTCATGCTGTTCTGGTACTTCTGGTACTTCTAGAACAGTACCTAGAAGATGCTGCATGTCAATTGATATATGATGAATTAAAGAATAGAAGGAAGCATCTCTATCACAGAATCAATAAAAAGCCCACCTTCTTTAGGTATCTTCAGAAATTTCAATACGAAGATAAAATGTCCTAGATGGTTTCTAGTTAAGAAGACAGAAGATAATCCTCTGTATATTTAACCTTGAAGGACAGGGTCCCCCGGTTCTGGCTGAGTCAAACTCTTCATCAGCAGTGAAGTTGAAGGAACTCAGCTCTGAGATTTTTGGAATTTCTCAGCACCTTCCTGAGGAAGTTGCTGCTCATAGAAGAGCCAGGAATGAAAATAAGAGAAGTGGATGGGGCAAATGTGTTCATCTTTCCAAATTGTCCTTTCTGCCTTCCTGAAATCATTCAGAACCTATGAGGAAGGAAGCAGCCTTCTTCAGTCTTGGGATCTGGGGATTGCTGCCAAGCCTGGGGTAAAGGCTGATCCAGCTTTCAAAACATGGAGCCAAGAAGGACACAGAGCAACATCCCAGGGTGATGGGCAGGTGGGAGGTGGGACTGGTGCAGGGACCAAAGAGACCAACAGGCCTAAACACAGCATTTCTCAAAGAGACTAGACAGAGAGGCAAGACCAGACTCCAGGCTATACAAATAAAGGGATGTAAAGAGAGAGCAAGTGGGTTCAAAAGTGTCGAGAGAGGTAAGATTCAAAGAGGTCCCCAAGGGGCTCTGGAAGGTAAAGGCAGGGACCTCTCACAGGTAGGAGGGAGATTGTTAAAGCATTGAGCCATTTTTGACAATATTGTCCATTGCCAAAATGGAGCTCTGCCACATTGGTAGCCAATCAAGAGGCTTCTATGATAATCTGATTTAGAAAAATACTTTTGGAAAGAAAAATGGGAATGAAAATAGAAGAAAAGTTTGAAAAGAAATTTGATGATTAAGATTCTTAATATAGTTAGGTGCACTATTGAAATATTTCTTTGTTTCAGTGATGTCAACATCCTCATAGCAAAATGTGTGTACATATGCATACATACATATGCATATGGGCTTCCCTACGGCTCATCGGTAAAAAAACCACCTGCGATGCAGGAGCCTCAGGAGACATGGGTTTGATCCCTGGATTGGGAAGATTATCTGATGGAGGGCATGGCAACCCACTCCAGTATTCTTGCCAAGAGAATCCCAAGGACAGAGGAGCCTGGTGGGCTATGGTCCATAGGGTTGCAGAGTCAGATAAGACTGAAATGACTGAGCCCACAAGCACATATGCATATGTTACATATTTTATTTATAAAATCTGAACTTCCCCTGCATCCATTAAGTGTATACTTCCTGACATTTTCAACCTAATTTTTTAAAAGATAGTATATCCTTTTTTCATTTATTTTTTTATTGCTTCTAAATGTCAGGCAAGTGAATTTTGCATAGAGATCACAAAGGAAGATGGGGTTTTGAAAGATGGAAGCAACTGTAAAATGTTTTTAGACAAGTACTCAGCCACTGAAGTTTCATGTTCCACTCATCAATTGAAAAGAATCACTGGACCTCCCTTCAGAGAGGTGACCTGGTAATGTGTGGGGAATAGACTAGACTAGGAGAAGAAACAAACCATAAGTGGCTCTCACTAATAGATTTATGTCTTCTTCACTCCCTTTGTAATATTGCCACAAAGAAGATAGAAAAATTCATTCCCTTGCAGTATAGCAGATGATACCACAAATGACCTAATGAAAACAACAAAAAACTACTTTAGGAACACATCATTAAGTTTACATTACTGATAAAAGAGAGAAAGCAGGAATCCAAGGAAATCAGTGAGCACCAAAGATATCTTAGTCCTATTGTTTTTGCCAAACTATGGAGACTTTGAGTTTCTATTTTGATGTCTATGGAATGTATTAGAAGTATAAGCCTAAAGCTTGTTGTAGGGTGAATTTAATGGGAGAACCAAAAATACCATAATAGCAAAAGTTTAATCTCTAAGTGGAAAGTTAATAAACAATAAACTTGGCATACAAGTTTGCCAAGTGGGATTCCCTGGTGGCTTAGACAGTAAAGAGTCTGCCTGTAAGCAGGAGACCCAGGTTCAATCCCTGGGCCGGGAAGATCCCCCAGAGAAGGAAATGGCAATCCACTTCAGCATTCTTGCCTGGAAAATCCCATGGACAGAGGAGACTGAAAGGCTACAGTCCATGGGGCTGCAAAGAGTCAGACACAACTGAGCACTCACATATACACCCAAAGGAGAACAGCAAAGAAACACACCAGTCTTAAAACCAGCATTCTCACCTGAAAATTTGTTTAAAAAAAAAAAAGCATTTTAATACCTCTATATCCAATTCATGCTTTATATGTAATTCAAATAACCTCTAGTAGAAATGTAGTCCAGTTATCCCAGGAGAGTGGGGATTCCAAGAATATATCTAAGGCAGATGTAATTTGCAGTTTTTTCTCTGCATATACAGCTTTTAATCCAAACCTCAGAAAATATCCACAGGCAAAACTCCAAGAGAAATAAGCATTTTACAGTTAAAATACACAAGGAAATAAAGAATGATAAAAAAAAATAATCTTTTTTTAAATTGTCAAGAGAATCAGACAAGTAAATTTGGGGTTTTGAGAATAACTAGGGCTTGCCTGGTGATTCATATGGTAAAGATTTTGCCTGGATTCGGGAGACCTGGGTTCGATCCCTGGGTTGGGAAGATCCTCTGGAGGAGGGCATGGCAACCTGCTCCAGTATTCTTGCCTGGAGAACCCCCATGGGTAGAGGAGCCTGACAGGCTACGGTCCATGGGGTCATAAAGAGTTGGACATGACTAAGCGACTAAGCACAGCACAGCACAGGCACAGAATGGGCTTCCCCGGTAGCTCAGCAAGTCAAGAATCCACCTGCAAGTCAGGAGCCACAGGAGACACAGGTTTGATCCCTGGATCAGGAAGATCACCTTGGAGGAAGACATGGCAACCCACTCCAGTGTTCTTGCCTGGAGAATCCCATGGACAGAGGAGCCTGACGGGCCACAGTCCACAGGGCCACAAAGAGTCAGACATGACTGAAGTGACTTAGCACAAATGCACGAGGCACAGAATACAAAATTTTTGATACATTTTTAATATAAATGAAATGATATTTTTAATGAGAAGTGACCAAGATGGCAGAGTAGGAAGACCCTGCACTCCCCTCCTCCCATAGGGGATACCAAAATTTCTTTGGAAGGAATGATGCTAAAGCTGAAACTCTAGTACTTTGGCCACCTCATGCAAAGAGCTGACTCATTGGAAAAGACTCTGATGCTGGGAGGGATTGGGGGCAGGAGGAGAAGGGGACGACAGAGGATGAGATGGCTGGATGGTATCACTGACTCGATGGACGTGAGTCTGGGTGAACTCCGGGAGTTGGTGATGTACAGGGAGGCCTGGCGTGCTGTGATTCATGGGGTCACAAAGAGTCGGACACGACTGAGTGACTAAACTGATAGAACAACTATCGCAGAGAACAACCTGATGACTGGCAGAAAACATTTTCCACAGCTAAAGACATAAAGAAGGAACTGCAACAAGATGGATAGGAATGGCAGAGATGCCGTGTAATCAAATCCCACAGCCCCAGAGAAGTGACCCACAAGCAGGAGGATAATCACAACTACAGGGTTTCTCCCCAAAGAGTGAGGGGCCCAAGTTCCACATAAGGTTGCCCAGCTTGGGGGTTCTGCACCAAGAAGGCCCCAGAAGGTCTGGCTTGAAGGTCAGTGGGGCTTGCTTACAGGAAAGCCAAAAGGATGTAGAAAATCCTGATTCCAAAGGGCACAAGCAAAATCTGACACACTCTGAGACCCATCACAGAAGCAGTAACTTGAAAAAACCTGGGTCAGACCTACCTGTTGATCTTAAAGAGCCTCCCATAAAGAATGGAGGCAACTGTGACTCCTCCTGAGGATATAGATGCTGGCATCAACAATTTTGGGGAACTCATACTACTGCAAGGACACTGGTACCGACAAGTGATGTTTGGGGGTCCTCCTTCTTATTAGTGTTGGGGGTTTACCCACCTACCAGCTATTCAGCATCAGCCCTGGCACTTTTGATGCCAAAAAGCAAGCCATGTCATGACCTGGTCTAACCAGTGTGCTGACAGCCTCGGAATATAAAGCAGAGCCTGCCAGCCAATCTGGTTGGGAGCAGCCCCGCCTACCAGTATACCCACAGAAGTGGACATTGCCACAACAAACAGGCCTGTGCAGCCAAAATAGGGGTTACCCATGGAGCATATAGCTCTGGTGACCAAAGGGGAGCATTTTACTGAATCCTAAAGAACGTCTCCTACTTCAGGCTCCGAGTCCAGGATGGGGAAATGTAACTTATCTGCTTGATCCATAAGAAATAAAATGAGAATCAAGCAACATGAGATGACAGAGGAATATGTTCCAGTTGAAAGAAAGAGATAAAACCCCAGAAGAAGGACTAAGAAAAGTGGAAATAAACAATTCACCTGACAATGAGTTCAAGATAAGGATCATAAAGAAGCTCAACAAACTTGGGAGAAAAGTTGATGAATATAGTGATAAGTTTAACAAAGATTTGGGAAATATAAAAAAGAACCAAAGGGCTTCCCAGGTAGCACTAGCGGTAAAGAACCCACTTGCAATGCAGGAGACAAAAGAGACGCGGGTTCGATCCCTAGATTGGGAAGATCCCTTGGAGGAGGGCATGGCAACCCACTCCAGTATTCTTGCCTGGAGAATCCCCATGGACAGAGAAGCCTGGTGGGCTATATAACATGGGGTCACAAAGAGTCAGACACAACTAAAGTGACTTAGCACACACTCAAAGAAGAACCAAGCAGATCTGAAGAATATAAAAACTGAAATAAAAAATACACTAGAAGGCAATGCCAAAGAATGATCAAACTACCGCACAATTGCACGCATCTCACATGCTAGCAAAGTAATGCTCAAAATCCGGCAAGCCAGGCTTCAACAGTACATGAACTGTGAACTTCTAGATGTTTAAGCTAGACTTAGAAAAGGCAGAGGAACCAGAGATCAAATTGCCAACATCCACTGGATCATAGAAAAAGCAAAAGAGTTCCAGAAAAACATCTACTTCTGCTTTATTGACTACACCAAAGCCTTTGACTGTGTGGATCACAACAAACTGTGGAAAATTCTTCAAGAGATGGGAATACCAGACCACTTTACCTGCCTCTTGAGAAATCTGCCTGCAGGTCAAGAAACAACAGTTAAAACTGGACATGGAACAACAGACTGGTTCTAAATCAGGAAAGGAGTAAGTCAAGGCTGTATACTGTCACCTTGCTTATTTAACTTATGTGCAGAGTACATCACGAGAAATGTTGGACTGGATGAAGCACAAGCTGGAATCAAGATTTCTGGGAGAAATATAAATAACTTCAGATATGCAGATGATACCACCCTTATGGCAGAAAGCAAAGAAGAACTGAAAAGCTTCTTAATGAAAGTGAAAGAGGAGAGTGAAAAGTTGGCTTAAAAGTCAACATTCAGAAAACTAAGATCGTGGCATCCAGTCCCATCATTTCATGGCAAATAGATGGGGAAACAATGGAAACAGTTGCAGACTTTATTTGGGGGGGGCTGCAAAAGTCACTGAAGATGGTGACTGCAGCCATAAAATTAAAAGACGCTTGCTCCTTGGAAGAAAAGCTATGGCCAACTTAGACAGCATCTTAAAAAGCAGAGACATTACTTTGGCAACAAAGGTCCATCTAGTCAAAGCTATGGTTTTTCCAGTAGTCATGTATGGATGTGAGAGTTGAGAGCTGATGAATTGATGCTTTTGAACTGTGGTGTTGGAGCAGACTCTTGAGAGTCCCTTGGACTGCAAGAAGATCCAACCAGTCCATCCTAAAGGAAATCAGTCCTGAATATTCATTGGAAGGACTGATGCTGAAGCTGAAACTCCAATACTTTGGCCACCTGATGCAAATAACTGACTCATCTGAAAAGACTCTGATGCTGGGAAAGATTGAAGGTGGGAGAGAAGGGGACAGCAGAGGATGAGATGGTTGAATGGCATCATTGACTCAATGGACATGAGTCTGAGTAAGCTCTGGGAGTTGGTGATGGACAGGGAAGTCTGGCGTGCTGAAGTCCATGGGGTCACAAAGAATTGGACACGACTGAGTGACTGAACTGAATGCTAGATTAGATGATCCTGAGTAACAGTCATCAATCTAGAAGACACAGTAGTGGAAATGATCCAAGCTAAATAGAAAAGAAGAAAAAAATTTTTAATATGGATAGTATAAGAAATCTCTGGGACAACATCAAACATACCGATATTTACATTATTGGAGTCTCAGAAGGAGAAGAGAGAAAATGAAAAGAGGTAAAGTACAGTTGATTACAATATTGTGTTAGTTTCAGAGGTATAGCAAAGTGATTCAGTTTTATACATATACATTATTTAGATTATTTTCCATTTTAAGTTATTGCTAATGCTCAGTCATTCAGTCATGTCCAACTCTTTGCAACTGTATGAAATGTAGCCTGCCAGGCTCCTCTGTCCATGGGATTTTTACAGGCAGAAATACTGGAGTGGGTTGCCATTCTCTTCTCCAGGGGATTTCCCCGACCCAGATATGGAACCTGCGTCTCTTGCCTCTCCTGCATTGGCAGGCAGATTCTTTACTACCAGCACCGTCTGGGAAGCCCCATTATAGGTTATTACAAGATGTCAAATATTGTTCCCTTTGTTACACAGTAAATCCTTGTAACCTATTATATATATAGTAGTGTATCTATTAATCCCATACTCCTAATCTATCCCCAACCCTTTATCTTTTGGTAACCATAAATTTATTTTCTATGTCTGTAAGTCTGTTACCAGAAATTTTTATATAATCTTAGTATAAACAAAAAATGCTCTTGTAGTAGATAAAATAAACTTGACATGTTTCCTCCTAATCTTCTATCTTTGAGAAGCTAAAAACTACTCTCAGCCCAAAAATATTTTCCCTTTCCAGCTACTGAATAGCTGTGATACAACAAAATTAGCATTTCAAGCTATTACTGTCTTCAGTTAGATTTTTAAAAATGCATTGTGTAGATATAAAATGTTATTAACAATTCTTTGGATTTTTACAAGTATATGTGAAAAACAGAGTCAAATTCACCCTCACCCAAGAGAACAATTAGATTCAGAGAAATCAATACAGTACAATTTTCTTCTATAGAGTTTATGTCATACACACTGCATTAGAGAAGTTTTTAACCAAATTAAAATTTCCAAAATAGATGACAGTATGAGATACAAATTACCAAAAACCACTAGTTTAATGGAAAGACATTTCATGATAACTAAATTAAACTACTCAACCATGAGGCTGATAAGACAGGCAGGGTGATGAGGCAGATGGTCAAAAGACAGCTCGATGAGATCTGAAATGAGAGATGCTGCCTGGCAGTTCTGGCTAGAGAAGACGACAGAGGAGGGGGCTCGCTTATCAGGCGTGAGATGCTTCAAAAGCAGTTCCAACATTTATGCATATTGCAGAATTTTCCAAACAGCCTGTTTCGTGGAGTACACCTACTTACAAGGAGGTTCCTTAAATATATAACTAAACATAATTTCATTTGTATATCTTGGCGAGACTTTTTGTTAAAAAAAAAAAAAAGAATCACAAATCAATTCAGTCTACAGGAAGCCAGAAAAAAGAGAAAAAGGGAAATCAAGATGAGACATATTAAAAATTATATAAACCTAACTATACTAACAATCACATTAACTGTAATGGTCAAAACAATTGAATGGCAGATATTGTTGGAATAAATTTTAAAAATCAAGATTCCCCCAAAAATTCACAAATGAAAAAAATAAATAAAACTTTGGCCAACTGTGGAATCTGTATTTTATTTCAGAAAATATGATTACTTAAAAACTTTACTGATGACATATCTGAAATGTTAAATCCTTGGATTACTTTCCATATTCCTGTAGAAAGGCAGCCATCACATCCTATGAATCAGTCAATATGAAAGTTGCAACCTTCTCCCAAGTTAAGCCCGATCCTCCACTGAATCATCCAAGGCAACTAAGAGCCAATCCCTTTTTAAATATGCTTCCCCTGAAACAAATATTACCTTGAATATTTTAGCAGTATATTAGAATTTTTAAACTCTCACCAAAGGGAGAACCTTCCCTGAGCCTCAGATTTTTCTAAATCTGTCTAGACAATGGTCGACAGGCCTGGGTTTTAGCCTCAAACAAACCTAGCTGTGTCCGTCTCTAGCTATAAGTCAGTTCTTAGATAGTGTCCCTAAGCCCCAGTATGCTCAGTTGTTGTTCTTTTTAAAAAGGTGGAAGGTAGTAATTTGACAATTCAAGAATGAGAACTGAAACAGCTCATCCACTTAAAATACCCAGCATGGTTCCTAGAACACAAAATTCTTAATACATGTCATCAAGCTTGCCAGCCGTGCAGCAGGGGGCCCAGCTGGTACCATACCTCTTCATCCAGCCCTCACTTCCTCAAGTCTTACCGAGGTTTCCTCCAACCTTTCTTCTGCAAACTGGATCCTAACACCTTCCCTCAAACGTTCTCAAACATTGTTCAATTCTTGAGTAAGTGTTTGTTTGTTGCACATGTGTTTTAGAGATAAAAACAAAAATCCCATCTTTTTATTCTTATCATCTAGGCAATCCTAAACTTGCACTTTCCCTGACATTTTATTTGAGTCATCCTTGATCCATAATTCCAATTGAGTCATAAATAAAACATCTCATATAGGTTACACATCACATTAGATGATTTTAGGTAATTTCCTGAAAAATCTGTGTATAAATTATTTTCTTTCCAAATGGTAGTCACATTTCAAATATACCAAGAGAGGTGGTATTTAATGTACCCTAAGGTGAATTATCTTGTAAAGCAAAGCATTCATTTTCAGTATCATCAATCATTTCCTCATCTGTCTGTTTTATAAGATTGAACTTTTTATTTATCATATTTGCTTAAAACATAACTCTTTGTAGATTTTACCAGTTATTTGTATATTATAAACAGATGGTAAAGAACATTAACTTTTAAATCTTTTCTTTAAGGCTTTTTCTCTCCCTCAAGCTGTGTTAAATATTTGCACTTCCATCTTTGACCAGTAAGTTTACTGGAAAAATAATTTAGGCCACCACCATTCCAGATGCTTACAGCTACAATACAACAGGAATCAATTGAACAGAACATTTAAAAGGTTTAGGCTGTGTCTCTGTTGATAAAGAGTGAATCCTAATTCACTCTTATTATTAACTCTTGTTATTATTCACTCTTGTTATTAAGAATGAATCCTAATTCACTCTTTAAAACACATTTCTTGGGTGAGAGCCAGTATGATAATTGTGTTTAAGAGTATGATGATTATGCTATTTCCATATACTTTGCATAAATTTGAATAATACATTCACGTGGCCCTAACCCCACATATGTAACAATTAGTGCAATTAATTTGTACAAATGTGTTTCATCTCTGTATTCTGGGCATGACACACACGAAATGTATAACAGGGTCTGAAATCCACCAGTTAACCTCCCAAATAATATTTTGCGAAGACATATTGTGTGAGACAGTCATCTATTCCTGAACAAGTGTCAAAATAATTAATCTGAGACTCAGGAACAGACTACTCTGACAGGGGGAAGGAGACTTTGAAAAGATGCGAAATTCATCACCCAACTGGGGCTCCATGTGTCTTAGGTAAATCTAGGGATTGCTAGTTTTAGGAGTAACTGGATGGTTCAGGGGGTGGTGGAATTTGGTATTCCTACAGGCACAAGAATATGCAACCTCAGACCAGCCTAATAAAATATTCCAACATACATAAGTTCTAACTCTGTGTCAATCATTTTGCTAATCGGCTGGCTTACATTATTGCCTCTTTAATTCTCACAGTACCTCTTCAGAGATAAGCGCTAGAATGGCCATTGTTCAGAGGAGGAAACTGAGACTTGGAAAGCTTAGTCTGCCGATCCCTCGTGCCTTCCCCTCACCACTCTGCTCTTCCAAGGCAAGCTGTGCCTGTCCCAGTGGTGGTTTGTCCAGAAGGTGGCGAGTCATCCTGTTAATGGACTTGGATCATTCCTGAAGTGCACCCTCGTTTCTGTGTCTCCATCTGTTCTTTCCTTGAGAAGCAGACTCTGTGAGGGCAGGAAACTTGGGAGTCACACTTGTCACTGCAGCCCCATCCCAGCGTGGTGCTGTTGTTGTTGTTCAGTCACCAAGTTGTGTCCGATTCTTTTGCAACCCCATTGCCTATAACCCACCAGACTCCCGGGACCGTGGAATTTTCCAGGCAAGAATAATGAAGTGGGTTGACATTTGCTCCTCCAGGGGATCTTCCTATCCCAGGGATCAAACCAGCATCTCCTGTGTATCCTGCACTGGCAGGCAGAGTCTCTACCACTGAGCCACTTGGGAAACCCACCCATTCCAGCATCAGTTCAGGTCAGTTCAGTAGCTCAGTCGTGCCTGACTCTTTGCGACCCCATGAATCGCAGCACACCAGGCCATCACCAACTCCCAGAGTTCACCCAGATTCATGTCCATCAAGTCGGTGAAGCCATCCAGCCATCTCATCTGCTGTCGTCCCCTTCTCCTCCTGCCCTCAATCTTTCTCAGCATCAGGGTCTTTTCAAATGAGTCAGCTCTTCTCATGAGGTGGCCAAAGTACTGGAGTTTCAGCTTTAGCATCATTCCCTCCAAAGAAATCCCAGGGCTGATCTCCTTCAGAATGGACTGGTTGGATCTCCTTGCAGTCCAAGGGACTCTCAAGAGTCTTCTCCAACACCACACTTCAAAAGCATCAATTCTTCGGCACTCAGCTTTCTCCACAGTCCAACTCTCACATCCATACATGACCACTGGAAAAACCATAGCCTTGGACTAGACGGACCTTTGTTGGCAAAGTAATGTCTCTGCTTTTGAATATGCTATCTAGATTGGTCACAACTTTCCTTCCAAGGAGTAAGCATCTTTTAATTTCATGGCTGCAGGTACCATCCGCAGTGATTTTGGAGCCCCAAAAAACAAAGTCTGACACTGTTTTCACTGTTTCCCCATCTATTTCCCATGAAGTGATGGGACCAGATGCCATGATCTTCGTGTTCTGAATGTTGAGCTTTAAGCCAACTTTTTCACTCTCCTCTTTCACTTTCATCAAGAGGCCTTTTAGTTCTTCTTCACCTTCTGCCATAAGGGTGGTGCATCTGCATATCTTAGGTTATTGATATTTCTGCCAGCAATCTTGATTCCAGCTGGTGCTTCTTCGAGCCCAGCGTTTCTCATGATGTACTCTGTGTATAAGTTAAATAAGCAGCATCAGTTCATTTCAGTTCAGTCGCTCAGTCGTGTCCGACTCTTTGCGACCCCATGAATCGAAGCACACCAGGCCTCACTGTCCATCACCATCTCCCAGAGTTCACTCAGACTCACGTCCATCCAGTCGGTGATGCCATCCAGCCATCTCATCCTCTGTCATCCCCTTTTCCTCCTGCCCCAAATCCCTCCCAGCATCAGAGTCTTTTCCAATGACTCAACTCTTCGCATGAGGTGGCCAAAGTACTGGAGTTTCAGCTTTCGCATCATTCCTTCCAAAGAACACCCAGGGCTGATCTCCTTTAGAATGGACTGGTTGGATCTCCTTGCAGTCCAAGGGACTCTCAAGAGTCTCCTCCAACACCACACTTCAAAAGCATCAATTCTTTGGCGTTCAGCTTTCTTCACAGTCCAACTCTCACATCCATATATGACCACTGGAAAAACCATAGCCTTGACTAGACAGACCTTTGTTGGCAAAGTAATGTCTCTGCTTTTGAATATGCTATCTAGGTTGGTCATAACTTTTCTTCCAAGGAGTAAGCATCTTTTAATTTTATGGCTGCAGTCACCATCTGCAGTGATTTTGGAGCCCCCCAAAAATAATCAGCATAGTCAGCTGCATATCATTAGACCTCCATGTGTACTTAAGGAATAAATGATGCTGTATGTACCTCTGTGAAGCTCCATGCTGAATATTAGGGGATTAACTCAGTGTTGGTTGGAGGAAATTTCACCTCTTTCAAATGTTTGAGAAAGAGGTGCCAGCCTGGGGCAGATATAAATATTATAGATATTAAGGGACAGTCCAACACAACTATCTCCCCAGAAGTCAGAGTTCCAGAAAGTGATGAGGGCTGAGGTTGGTCATCAGGATGCTATGACGTGTCAAGGTGGTGACTCAAGTAAACTCTGAGAAACTGGTATCTATCATGATGCTCCCTACGTTTTCTTATGATGGGGCTTTCCCTGAGTATACATTCCTCATTTTTGATCTTTAAGAATTTATGGTGTGTGATAACTATGTGCTAAACCTGAAGGATACAAGGATGTATGATTTCAAATAGTTTTCCTTTTTCTTCTTTTTGTCTCTCTTTTTAAAGCTAGAAATAAAAAGTAAAAAAATAATAGTAACATAAATCAGTCATAGGTATACTGGTGGGCTTATGTTGATGTATGGCAGAAACCAATGCAATATTGTAAGGCAATTATCTTTCAATTAAAAATAAAAATGTTCTTAAAAATAATAATAATAACAAGAAGATTTGTTAGGACTCTGACTCAGTAGCAGCTATTCAAAAATCTCAGTAGCAAAAAACAAAGTTCTTCTGCATCACACATGGCTATTCACACAGCCCAAGCCTTTGTTCATCTGCCCAACAGCCCAAGCAGTTTCATCTTTCCAGAGTGCCTTAACATCTTTCTTTACCTGAGAGCTCATCAATTCATCAACAGAGAGTCTGTTCCTCTAGACCCTCCCTTTCATTCCAGGTGCCCGACTCTGTGCTCTTACAGCATCCATGGCCTTCTTTAGCCAGAGCCTGCATCACACAGCTTCGTCATCCGTTGTTTGCTTGTCTGTCTCCTTTACCCATCGGTGAGATTCTAGAGATCAGGGAAGCATCTTATTCATCTTTGTCTCCTCAGGTTCTCTGTCACCAAAGTACCTCCCTGTAATTACACTCGATAATGTTGAACTTAACTGAGCAAGGACAGAACTGACGGAACAACTGTAAGCCTGAGAAAGCATGGGTACATTTGAGCAATCTGGAGGCTATCAAATAAGAACTGTCTGCTTCTTCTCTCCCACCCCAAACAAACCACTCCAAAATCAAGATCTCCAGACTAGGGATTTACCCACCTTTTAAATAGCCAAATCCCATCATATGTCTTCAATGAATCAGAGATATGTTTGAGAACTTTGAAAAGATCAAAGAGATAGAAAATGGATTGTAGAGATGCAAAAGAATCTACAAAGCCAACAGAGATACTTTGATCCACCACAGAGATGTCTGAAAGGAGACCTGGGAATATGCAGGCATTCAGGGAGTGCTGTGTTGGCATCAGAAGTCCCCAAAAGGAGAAGCCATGAGCCATGAACTCTTTTAAAGTGGGAGGTTAGACAACTAATACCTTGGGGGTAGCATTGATCAATTCAGCAAGTAAAAATATAGGATGCTTAGTTAAATTTGAGTGTCAGATACACAACAGATAACTTTTTAGTGTAAGTCAGTTCCATTAGGCAGAACTGAGTGTCCTTTATTTTATCTGGCAACCCTACTTCAGGGAGAACTTTTAAGACTGAAGCATTTGTCCAGAATAATTTAACACCAGAGGGGTGATCATCAATTCCAGGTTTCTTAGGGAAGAGAATATGAAGCACTACTCTCTGAAGTCAAAGTAGAGGTATGAACAGGAAGCAATGGGGTCAAATCAAATCCTGAAAGAGCTCATTTCAACATTAAATGTGTGTCACATTCTGGCACTTATATAAAAAGTATCTCCAAAAATTTTGCAACATACAAATCGTTGCCTCATTTAATGACAAGGCAAATGATGCTCAGAAAGTTAGGTAGTTTGCCAAAGACCCCACAGAAGTGACAGAGACATGACTCTTTGGTGGTTCTGTCTCACTTGAAAACCATACTTAGTCAACTACTAACCTGCTATTCTCCTCTCTGCCTTCATGTCTCTAGTAACTTTCTCAGTATTCTGCTATCTTCATTTTTACTTAGAACAAAAGAACATCATGTTGTCATTCAGGGGAAATTTGTTTCAAGGAAAAAAAAAATCCTGGGTGCCTTTAATAGAGTCAGTCATGTAGCATCTGGTGTCAGGAGAGCACAATGGCACAGTATTCCTAAGTCCACATGTTTCTTACCCTGATTATAACTCTTCATGCAATTTCCTATTTGAAAGAAAGAAACCAGATGGGAATATTTTTTCACTTTCTTTTGAGTTTTGAAGTTGCTTAAGAAAAATAAACACACGTCTATGAATAATTGAACCCATTCCAAGGGATGTAGCTAGGTCCTTTCTATCTCCCTAAGAAAGCAGAAGCCCACAAGTTCTCCCCTAAACCCCTCTCCGCTGGCTCCAGGAGGAGAGGGAACCTGTCTGTCTTCCTTGTATTTGAATTACTATAGCCCAGTACAGCAGAGAAGGCGATGGCACCCCACTCCAGTACTCTTGCCTGGAAAATCCCATAGATGGAGGAGCCTGGTAGGCTGCAGTTCATGGGGTTGCTGGGAGTCAGACACGACTGAGCGACTTCACTTTCACTTTTCACTTTCATGCACTGGAGAAGGAAATGGCAACCCACTCCAGTGTTCTTGCCTGGAGAATCCCAGGGACGGGGGAGCCTGGTGGGCTGCCATCTATGGGGTCGCACAGAGTCGGACATGACTGAAGCGACTTAGCAGCAGCAGCAGCAGCAGCCCAGTATAGGGACACAGCAGACCGTCAGTAAATACCTGCAGTAATGACTATCTCAGTGCCCAGGTGCCAGAAATTCCATTCATTCTTCTGAGTCTGTTTGTGTAAAGGGCAAAATTTATCCACATGTTGACCTGATTGAGTGGTCAGCTCTTTCCCAGGAGGTAGAAATGGTATGTCCAATAAGTAGTTAATACCCTATATATATAAAGAACTCATGTATATTGATGATGATTGATTTGGCATCCCTGATGGCTCAGCAGTAAAGAATCTGCCTGCAATGCAGCAGAAGTAAGAGACGCAAGTTCACTCCCTGGATCAGGAAGATCCCTTGGAGGAAGAAACGGCAAACCCACTCCAGTATTCTTGCCTGGAAAACCTCATGGACGGAAGAGACTGGCGTGCCTCACTCCATGGGGTTGCAAAGAGTTGGAACTGAAGCAACTTGGCACGCACACAGAGTAACTCAGGGAAGATGTTTCACATATTATGATACAAGGGATCTTCATTATTTTTATAGTCACTACCCTATACATTGTAGGCAACCAGCTCTTAAAAATCCATCTTCTTTTTCCTATGGAAAAAGCTAAATATTAAAAATTCGCTCCTTTCAGTGACTCTTCTCCCTCTTCAAAATCTTTCCCATTGGACCAGGAGAATGGGTGGGTGGTGGCTGGAGCTGCAGTGGGAGCCTGGTTGGTAAATGTCGTGGCATCTGTGCTGTGGCTGTGACCCCCATAACGCGGCTGTCCTCCAAGCCACAGCCGTCACCAACTCTGCATGATGAATCCCATTACCTCACAGGGCAAGAATTCAGCTTTATAAAATAGACTTCACATTTGGTCCCTGGCCCTGCTTGGGATGGAGCCTCTTTCATCTCCAGAGGCCTGGGGGCAGGAGGCAGAAGGGACGGTTCAGGAAATGTATACCAGACCACAGCCTGAGCCCGGAAACTGCAAACCCCTGCTCCCCTGGAGTGCTGGGACCTCTGGCTCCATGGACAAGAGGGGAGGGTTCTGATTCTCGCCTTGGTCTTGCCCTCCATCCAGGACAGTGAGAGGACCTAGGTGGAGAAAGAGGCTCAACGGAGTGCCTGGCCAGGCCCATTCTCCATCATGTGTCAGACATCCTCCTCACATTATCCTCAGATTCCTTTCAGCTGACCCACACCTCCCAGAAAACCTGGGTCATTATCTTCCTTGGCTAGACATCAACTCCCCGGATCTCCCTCCCTGATGTGTCGAGGGAGGCATTCTTCTGCCTTTTACTCCATTTCCACTCCGAGGAGTGAAATTTCACCACAAATATGTCACAGGAACACATTTCTTTATCAGTAGAAATTCTGCAGCTGAAAAACTGCTCAGTGTCCCACCACGACCACTTAGGTAGTGAACAGCCCTCTGGACTCAGCCAGTAGAGGTAGCCGGGGCCCATCTGCAACATCCCCCCTTTGCACAAGTACTGGGTCGCCCCCAGGTGACTGCTTCCCCTGCGTGATGCTGAGCATTTTACACAGTCAATGCAGGAGAGGGAGGAGATGGGGGTACGATCCCTGGGTGGGGAAGATCCCCTGGAGAAGGAAACGGCAACTCATTCCAGTATTCTTGCCTGGAAAACCCCACAGACAGAGGAGCCTGGCGAGCTGCGGTCCATGGGGTCGCAAAGAGTCAGACACAACTGAGCGACTAACATTTTCACTGTCACAGTGCCGCCTTGGTAACCACAAACGAGGTTACAGATGAAAATACCTAGCATGGTCCAGACACACCACAAATCTTCAGTAACTGTTACTTGACTCAAACCCTTTTTCTGGTGATCAAGTCTCCACATAAGAGTGTATTGTGGAGACACTGGAAGGCCCTCCAATATCATCAGTTTGCACACTTTAGGCTGTGAGCAGGTTCAGAAATTTTCTGAGAATTTCTGTTCCAACTTTTCTGCTCTGTTTTTATTTATTTTATATATTATGTTTTTAAGGGAAAAGCAATTGGGGAAATTTTTATTTTATTATGAATCAGATAAGGAGCATCAAAAATAAGAAAGAACTGTTTTATTTGAGTCTTCATGACCTTTAGTCTCTTGGGGCTTCTCAGGTGGCACTAGTGGCAGAGAACCCACCTGCCAAGGCAGGAAAGGAGAAGGGCATGGTGACCCACTCCAGTATTCTTGCCTGGAGAATCTCATGGACAGAGAAGCCTGGGGACTACGGCCCATAGGTCGCAAGGAGACAGACACAACTGAAGTGACTTAGCACACATGCATGACATTGGTCTTAGACATCAATAAGAACCTTTTTACATATTATGATGAGCACCTTCCAATCATGCAGAGAGACATCCCCAAAGGCAATAGTTTTCCATGATTACTCATTTGCCTAACATATGCATATAAACACACATATATTTTTATATCTGTTTACAGCTTTATTACTTAAGTGTCTGTGATCCTCTTATTCAAGATAAAATTTATGTTTCAGATGGTTTGAAAACTAAGACACTTGCCTTTAATGGGCTGCCTCCCCAAGTCAATGGGGGGAGGAGAAGCCCCACCCCCGCTGACTCCGCTCCTGGCTCCCCTAGAATAGTGATCTCTGGAATCTGCAATCTGCAGCTCATGCTAGACTTGGGCAGCAGCATGTTAATCCCCCAGGGACCTGCACTCTCCACCCTGAAGACTTACTTAGCATTTGCCTGTCTGCTTCAAACTTAGATTTAAAAATCTGTAAGTTATGAGAATGGCCTGGACCACTGACCCAAGGGGGTTATCCAAGACCCCCAAATAAGTTTACCCACATTGGATGAGTGACAGTAAGGGAGTCCTTGGAGTAGATCCTTAGGGACCAGTTCCTGGTCTCCTCCCTTCCACTCCCAAGCTCTCTTGGAAAAGGCTTTTCATAACATGGAATTTAAAATATGTATAGGGGACTTCCCTGGTTGCCTAGTGGTTAGGATTCTGAGTTTTCAGTGAGCTAAGAAGTGTTAAGTGTGTTAGCCACCAAGTTGTGTCCAACTCTTTGTGACCCTATGGACTGTCACCCACCACGTTCCTCTGTCCATGGAATTCCCCAGGCAAGAATAATGGAGTGGGTTGCCATGTCCTCCTTCAGGGGATTTTCCTGATCCAGGATTCAAACCCACATCTCCTGGATTGCAGGTGGATTCTTTACCATCTGAGCTACCAGGGAAGCCCTTTCATAGCAGTGGCCTGAGTTCAATCCCTAGTCAGAGAAAATTCCACAAGCTGTATGGTGCAGTCAAAAAAATAATAAAATAAAAGTATAGGACTTGAATGACTTCAAAGAGCAAGAAGAGCATTCTAAACCGAGGTTTTAAAAAATGAAATTTAATAATTCAATGTTTGATAATTAATTTACACGTTCACCTTAACTTCCCAACAAAGATCATACCAGGTCTTAGGAGAGAGAACAAAATTTACCTCCTGCATGTCTTATCTGTGTCCCAAAGCTCCCATCTCAGAGGTAGATATTAGTGAGTTCCTAATGAACATCATTAATTATTGCTCTGAACACCACTGTGTGGGAAATATACACACAGGGAAGACTTGGGTGTTTTTGTTTTTGTTTTTTCTTTGCAGCCAAAGATGGAGAAGCTCTATACAGTCAACAAAAACAAGACTGGGAGCTGACTGTGGCTCAGATCATGAATGCCTTATTGCCAAATTCAGACTCAAATTGAAGAAGGTGGGGAAAACCACTAGACCATTCAGGTATGACTTAAATCAAATCCCTTATGATTATACAGTGGAAGTGAGAAATAGATTTAAGGGACTAGATCTGATAGACAGAGTGCCTGATGAACTATGGACGGAGGTTCATGACAATGTACAGGAGACAGGGATCAAGACCATCCCCATGGAAAAGAAATGCAAAAAAGCAAAATGGCTGTCTGAGGAGGCCTTACAAATAGCTGTGAAAAGAAGAGAGGTGAAAGGCAAAGGAGAAAAGGAAAGATATAAGCATCTGAATGCAGAGTTCCAAAGAATAGCAAGGAGAGATAAGAAAGCCTTCCTCAGGGATCAATGCAAAGAAATAGAGGAAAACAACAGAATGGGAAAGACTAGAGATCTCTTCAAGAAAATCAGAGATACCAAGGGAACATTTCTTGCAAAGATGGGCTCGATAAAGGACAGAAATGGTATGGACCTAAAAGAAGCAGAAGATACTAAGAAGAGGTGGCAAGAATACACAGAACTGTACAAAAAAGATCTTCACAACCCAGATAATCACGATGATGTGATCACTCGCCTAGAGCCAGACATCCTGGAATGTGAAGTCAAGTGGGCCTTAGGAAGCATCACTATGAACAAAGCTAGTGGAGGTGATGGAATTCCAGTGGAGCTATTTCAAATCCTGAAAGATGATGCTTTGAAAGTGTTGCACTCAATATGCCAGCAAATTTGGAAAACTCAGCAGTGGCCACAGGACTGGAAAAGGTCAGTTTTCATTCCAATCCCAAAGAAAAGCAATGCCAAAGAATGCTCAAACTACTGCACAATTGCACTCATCTCACATGCTAGTAAAGTAATGCTCAAAATTCTCCAAGCCAGGCTTCAGCAATACATGAACTGTGAACTTCCAGATGTTCAAGCTGGTTTTAGAAAAGGCAGAGGAACCAGAGATCAAATTGCTAACATCTGTTGGATCATCAAAAAGCAAGAGAATTCCAAAAACACATCTATTTCTGCTTTATTGACTATGCCAAAGCCTTTGATTGTGTGGATCACAATAAACTGTGGAAAATTTTGAAAGAGATGGGAATACCAGACCACCTGACCTGCCTCTTGAGAAACCTGTATGCAGGTCAGGAAGCAACAGTTAGAACTGGACATGGAACAACAGACTGGTTCCAAACAGGAAAAGGAGTATGTCAAGGCTGTATATTGTCACCCTGCTTATTTAACTTATATGCAGAGTACATCATGAGAAACACTGGGATGGAAGAACCACAAGCTAGAATCAAGATTTCCAGGAGAAATATCAATAACCTCACATATGCAGATGACACCACCCCTATGGCAGAAAGCAAAGAAGAACTAAACAGCCTCTTGATGAAGTGAAAGAGGAGAGTGAAAAAGTTGGCTTAAAGCTCAATATTCAGAAAACTAAGATCATGGCATCTGGTCCCATCACTTCATAGCAAATAGTTGGGAAAACAGTGGAAACAGTGGCAAACTTTGTTTTTTGGGGCTCCAAAATCACTGCAGATGGTGATTGCAGCCATGAAATTAAAAGACACTTACTCCTTAGAAGGAAAGTTATGACCAACCTAGATAACATATTAAAAAGCAGAGATATTACTTTGCCAACAAAGGTCCATCTAGTCAAGGCTATGGTTTTTCCAGTGGTCATGTATGGATGTGAGAGTTGGACTGCTGAAGAATTGATACTTTTGAAGTGGTGTTGGAGAAGACTCTTGAAAGTCCCTTGGACTGCAAGGAGATCCAACCAGTCCATCCTAAAGGAGATCAGTCCTGGATGTTCATTAGAAGGACTGATGCTAAAGCTGAAACTCCAGTACTTTGGCCACCTCATGCGAAGAGTTGGTGATGGACAGGGAGGCCTGGCGTGCTGTGATTCATGGGGTCACAAAGAGTCCGACATGACTGAGCGACTGAATTGAACTGATAAAGAGGGTTTACTTGTTATGTAAAATAAGTGACGTGAACATGCTGAAATATAAGAGGATCAAACTGTTCCCTAACCACTGCCTATTCTCAGATGGAAACCCAACCGAAAAGGGGAATGACTCATCTTAAATCCACAATCAAAGAGACACCATTTCTTTCTTTTCTAAACTCCACTTGGGAATTAGAGTCCAGGATGGATGAACATATTTAGCCTCAATCTGAACAAAATTGGAGAACATGGGCCACTGCCAGGGTCCAGCCCCGGCTGATTCAGGGTATTCGAAGCAGGGACGGCGTCGGCGAGGATCAGGATACAATAGCTTCAATTAGATATTAACTAGAGGTGTAAAGAGTAATAGAATGAGGATAGCTCAGTAGCAAAATTCAGTGGAGAAAAGAGGCTGAGTAGCTTGGTTTATGCGGGAGACCAATAAAACTTCAAGACAAGAAGTTTGCACCACTTACGTAGGCCGCAGGCGTCCTTCCGTTCTCCCGAAGGAGAGGAGACACTGAGGCCTCCCCGGTCGGATCTTAGGAGCCCAGGCATAATTAGTAAGCATGGCGGGTTCTGCGCTCCAGATGGAGACTCAGCCAGAGTGAGAGAGAGAGTGACATGGGAAGACCAGTATTTCGAGAAACTGATCCCAATTCTTTATTTTCCATGGTCTGCTTTTATACAGAGATGTTATGCAAAAGTTACGCGGGGTCAGCAGTCCTGACTTTTATCAAAGTCAGGTGCTTCATACAAATGTATACAGAGGTCTTAGGGGTGTTACATCATCTTCTGGCCAGGGGGTCTGCTGACAATTTATGACCCTCTCCTTGTGACAGTGGTCAGTCAACCAGGACACTTATTTCTCCAGGGGTGATTATTCTTAAAACAGACGCCACCCAAATAAAGTTACATTCCTATAGGGTGAGGGTGTAGTGGGTTTTAGTTAAGGAAAGAATTTACTTAGCCTAAGGTCTAACATGATTACTATCAAGGGTTAATACTTATTTCTTCTATATATTCATTAATGTGTGTAAGGGCAGGGGATATGGAGACGTAGCAACAAACATTGGCTCAACAAATGAAAAACCCTTCACCAATACAATTTCTAATCAACCCATTATACTTATACTAATGGTTTTCTAACTTTTCTAAGGAACCTGTTTTTAGAAGGTTTAAAGCATCTCGGGCCTCTCACGGTTGGGAGGCTGTGAGCAATCACATGTGGCCTGACAAGCCTGTCAGGCAGGCTAGAGAACCTTCAGAGGAGTTTGTAGGTTGAAACACTCCTGTCACGCCCAGGAATTATCATTAACTGGAGCTCTAAGTTAACTCCTTCTCCGAAAGAGGTGGTGGGGGACAGCCCCCCATAAAGTCAGAGGTGTAGGTGAGAGCACAAAGTAGTAAAGTAGGCAGGCTCTGGTTATGGGGGTAGATGCTCGAGGATTTCCAGGGGGACTCCTGAGGCTCGATCCCGCCTTTGCGTATGTCGAGCCTTCTTCCTCATGACCTTTGCCATGGGCGGAGTGCCTCACTCTGGCCCCCAACAGGCCACCAATATTAAATCTGGTGAACTGTATCTGGAAGAATTTGCCATCTGGTTGTGTGTGGACATCCTGTGCTGTTAGCACGGGGGACAGTTTCCAGTGAAGTCAGGACTTGCCCAGTGTACCTTTTGGCATCAGATTTCAGGCCTTGTCTGGGACACATTGCCCCGGGCACACAGTGCCCCTGTCTTTTTACAAGGGTGATGTTTTTACAGTGCTCCATGAATTAATCGCAATATCTGCCCCTCATTAACCACTTCACTACCTGCCTGCCATGATTCTAAGCATTTTAGGGGCATTTTCTAATGTAAGCTTGTCAGTGGTCTTCTGTGATAGACAGCATTAGACCAGGTTTGTAGATTAGGAAGCTGGTGCCTAGAGAAAGTATTATTTTAATTGGAGGATGATTGCTTCACAATGTTGTGTTGGTTTCTACTCACAACAACATGAATCAGCTACATGTACACATATATCCCTTCCCTCCTGAGGCTCCCTCTGTCCCACCCCTCTAGCCCAATTCACCCTCTGCAGCCTGTTTCACTCAACTGTGAGTTCACCCTGCTCTCTGCCCACTTGGACACAGCCAAGGTACTGGGAACCCAGGGAAGAAATGGCCTTGATTTTATCTCTTTGACTTTCCTATCTTAATTTTTCACAAAAATGTGTACAAGAAATAGGTTAGAAAACTAAACCTGGACCTATACCCCCAAGCAGTGAGGAGTTAGGTTGACCAGGGATCTTTGATCTCTGTTCTCTGCAGGTAGAGGCTGGGCTCTTACTGTTTAGTGTAATGTTTCTTAAAGTGCAGCCCTGGGGCCAGCAGCATCAGCATCATCTGGGAGCTCACTGGAAAGATAGATTAGTGGGCCCCACAAATGAAAGGGAAACCATGGGAGTAGGAGTCAGCAACCTGTGTTTTTAAAGCTCTTCAGGGATTCTGAGGTTCACCAAGTCATAGAATCTCTGGCTTAGTGAAATAGCAAACAAACCCAGAAAGGGCTTAGCAGTGAAGCCAGTGAAATACAGGAGGTCAGGATTTTCAAAACTAGTCTTGTGAATTTCATATTTAGAATCATAACATCATAATATGAAATGGGAAGAAAATTTGGAAGCTTTTTCATTTATCTCACACTTGGAAAAACTGAAGCCCAGAGAGGCAAAGCATGTTATTCCTAGTCACACAGCAAACAAAGATGTTCCAGAGCCTTCCATTGGAACCAGGCCCCTTGCTCCCTTCCAGCTCCCAAATATACCTTCCACAACTGCAGCTTCTCCCAAGTCTGTGTTTAGAGATTGTCTAAGAGTCTGCTGCTACTGATGCTGCTGCTAAGTCGCTTCAGTCGTGTCCGACTCTGTGCAACCCCATAGATGGCAGCCCACCAGGCTCCCCCGTCCCTGGGACTCTCCAGGCAAGAACACTGGAGTGGGTTGCCATTTCCTTCTCCAATGCATGAAAGTGAAAAGTGAAAGTGAAGTCACTCAGTCGTGTCCGACTCTTAGCGATCCCATGGACTGCAGCCCACCAGGCTCCTCCGTCCATGGGATTTTCCAGGCAAGAGTACTGGAGTGGGGTGCCATTGCCTTCTCCGAGTCTAAGAGTCTATGAGTGGAAAAAAAAAAATTTCTCCTTACTCTACACATAAAGTAGCACTTTCTCTTCCTATAGTTCTATTATGTATCAATATTTATATACTCACAATTTTTGCAGCAATTAATTAAACATCTTATTCAAATTAGTATAATAATTTTTACTTCCTCTTTTATCTCATGGTTGGATTAGAATCAAAGTTGTTACTTTTTCAAATTTTTCTTACATATTTGCATAATTTTTTCTGCAAAACTCAGAACTATGCTTCTTTATCTCTCTGGGAAGATAATTATCTCAGATTACTCTAATCATGATGTGCTCAGTGACTCTGTTTGACAGTCTTCTCTGAGATGTGGGAAGCCATTTTTCTAAAATTTTTTATCCCCATATCCAAACTTACATTTTCCCATTCTCACAGAGCAAATCAGATGGCCAGACAAAAAATTAAAGTGATTTACTTGTGAAAATAACTAGGTAATTGGCATTCAAGGTGATGGGTCATCAGAATCAAATAATTGGAGTTTTTAGGTGGGTTATTTGCTGAGTAGTTACTATTGCACTTAATATTTTTATTTTTTCCTTTCCTGTGAAGTATTTGAGAGACCAACCTATTCAGAGATAATCTTGACTGTGTTTCATGCTAACGATATTCTGGAACACACAGAGGTGGGCACCCTCCCACCCAGGTAGGAGATGTGGTCATGGCTCTTCAGTAGAGTCACTCAAGCTTTATTTCACAAAGACCATAACTTTTTTTTCTGACTTATTTTCAATTTTCTTATTTCAAAAAAAGCAATTAAGTGCTTACTATCTTTCTTCTCAGAAAGAATCATGGATAATTTCAGAGAATTAAAATGATGTTATGAATCCATACTGTAAGAACTTGCAATCTAGAGCCAACTCAAGGGTATCAATACCCAATGGTACAGGGAGAAAAAGACTTGACATTTAAAACAAGAATGCACTGCCTTGGTTAGCATGTAAGAGTAGCCTGGTACATAAATCAGGCACAAATCACTCTTTCTTCAGAAAAAATAACTCAATTGAGCACCTTTTGTGAGAAAGGTTAAGAGGTCTTCCAGATCAGAAGTTGGAAGAGGAAGTGAAGGAGGAGGAAAGAAAGTGTTTAGCCCTCTTTCTTTCCTTCTCTGCTTGAGGAAAGTTGGAGTTTCAGAGTCACTCATGAACAGCTGAAGACATGAAAAGAGAAGGTGAGATAGAAGAAGGATTGAGGAGATGGTAGAGGGAAAAGAAGTCTAGTAGGAGCTGAGGTTGGAGAAGGCAATGGTACCCCACTCCAGTACTCTTGCCTGGAAAATCCCATGGACAGAGGAGCCTGGTAGGCTGCAGTCCATGGGTTGGCTAAGAGTTGGACACGACTGAGCTGTTTCACCTGTCCCTTTTCACTTTCATGCATTGGAGAAGGAAATGGCAACCCACTCCAGAGTTCTTGCCTGGAGAATCCCAGGGACGGGGGAGCCTGGTGGGCTGCCGTCTATAGGGTCGCACAGAGTTGGACACGACTGAAGCAACTTAGCAGCAGCAGCAGGAGCTGAGGTGCTGGCCAGCAAGGCACTCCCCGAGTCCTGTGTTACTAATCACCAGGCAGATGAGTCCAGAGTATGGCACAGCAGGACAGTAAAAGAGCACGGCTCAGAAAGCCTTTCTGCTTAAGCAAGGGCGGTCACTCCTGTTCACAGACCCAGGGGTTTCCTGACATTCAATTCACATGAAGTCCTTAGGGCACATGAGAAAAGAAGCAATTACTAGAACTAGCAGTTGACATTATGATTAAAAGCAATCTAATTGAAAACCCCTAAAATGACATTCCAGTATAAAGCTAATGATCCTAAAACTTGGTCTTAAGGACAACCCCTAGGGAACTTTTAAAAACACAAAATATTGAGTTCAGTACAGACCTTTTTGGGCCATAGCTGTTTACAAGAATACATGGTTTAGGAGCCTCTCGGGGGATTCTGATGCACATTTAGGTGTCTGTGCCTAAGCAATTTGAAAAATATATTAAATTTCAAAATTACTGAGGCACTTTGTCAAAGATAATGGCAAATTCTGACTCTTCCTCTCTGTTGGATTGGCCGCTCTTCTTCTACATCCAAGCTTCTCAAATGATTTCCATCTACTGATTAATTCAGAAGGAGAAAACTATTTGGGGAGCAAACCCATGTCTACCCCACACTGTTGCTGAAAAAAAAAAAAAAAGAAAAACTCTATCACTATAATAGAAAGAGAAATGTCTTCATTTCAATAATAGGTGAATCAAGAATCAGGGTGAATTATTAACAATCTACTTGGAAGTCAAGACTCCACACCCCCAAGTAGTCCCCAATTCCCTGCTGAGAGCATTGTCCTGGAAGACCAAGCCATGAACCAAATATATATCAATGTCTCTTACGAAATATACATGGAATGTCGGGGCAAATGCGCCATCCATGCCCGGTCCCCTAAAAGGGCCCTCTTATCCCCACTAGCCTGAGTCTGACTCATAACCCACGTGCTGGGTGGCTTAAGAATTAGAGTTTTAAGAATGAGTCAACAGGCTCCAGAGGCCCACATATTATTTTCATTGTGATATGGGACACTCATCACTAGACTATCTTCCAAAAGAACTGTGCTGGTCAGTTGTTCATTTCAGTACCTATGATCTAAATTACAATCATTTTTAGAAAGCCTGTTAAGTGGTCTATTAAAAAGTCAGCTTCCAAAGGCATAAGAGATTTAAGATTTCTGGTGTCAAACAGGTGCTCAGAAATCATTCTATAGCAAGAACAAATGAACTGAAAAAAATTTTAATCAACCCAGGCTCTTTTAATTTAATGCTCTGCAACAATATGACACTGGGAAGAATGAAATTTGCCTTTTTTCTTTCAAGAAGACAACATATGCCAGAAAGAGAAGGTAAAAGGAAGAAACAACCTCATCAGGTCACTAATTTATTGGTCAAATCAATTATTTATTATTGTCACTGAATATTGATTAAATAGCCATGGTTTGATTAGCACAATATGAGGAAGTACTTTTTTATTTCTTAGCCTTCTGTGTCTGGGTCCGAGGTCTTTAACCATTTATGACCCTTTTCTACCAGAAAAATACTCTTGAAGCACAGTTTTAATCACCTCTCTCTTGCTCAGAACTCCCCAGAGACTCTTCCCTTTTGGACCAAAATCATTGTCCCATTTGCAATTCCTCCATAAGTGCTCCTTGGAAGGAAAGCTATAACAAACCTAGACAGCATATTAAAGAAGCAGAGATATCACTTTTCCCACAAAGATCTGTATAGTCGAAGCTATGGTTTTTTCCGGGAGTCACATACGCATTTGAGAGTTGGACCACAAAGAATGCTGAGCACAAAGAACTGATGCTTTCAAACTGTGGTTCTGGGGAGTGTGGTGTTTGAAGAGTCCCTTGGACTGCAAGGAGATCAAACCAGTCAATCCTAAAGGAAATCAGGAAATTTCCTGACTATTCATTGGAAAGACTGATGCTGAAGCTGAAGTTCCAATACTGTGGCCACCTGATTCGAAGAGCTGACTCATTGGGAAAGACCCTGATGCTGGGAAAGATTGAAGGCAGGAGGAGAAGGGGACGACAGAACATGAGATGGTTAAATAGCATCACAGACTCAATGGACATGAATTTGAGCAAACTCTAGGAGAGAGTGAAGGACAGGAGAGCCTGGCATGCTACAGTCCAGGGAGTTGCAGAGTCAGATATGACCTAGGGACTCAATAACAACAACAAAGTAAGCACTGTTCTCTTAGCTACAAAGGGCATTAGAACTTGTGGAGGATCAGAATATACCACCTTGGCATAAGGATTATTATGAGCTGCAGGCATTTGAGAATCAATAGAAAGGAGCCTTCATGGAGCTTCCCTTATCTAACAAAAGAGAGAAACATTTGAGAAATGAGTACACACTTAAGACCCCTCTCCCAAGGAAGTTTATGGTCATGAACAAGATGGAAAGTTGATGCCAAAAATGGACCTGCACAAACTTTATTAGTTTCCCCCATATATTTATTTGCATTCTTTCAGAAGCCCAAAACGTTTTTCCTTTGTCTTATCACTTCTCTACAAATTTATTCTTCTCTGTTAATCTGCTATATAATACCAAGTACTAACCACCCATTTGGGTTACTCACCACTGTGTTTCTCCTGTGTGTATTCATGATACATGTGATAATAAACTGGTTTTTTTTTCTTTTTCTTGTTAAAAAATCTAATCAGGATATCTTATTAACTCTTTTAACATTTTTTTAATGCCTTGGTCTTTCCTAGCTCATGGAAGAAAATTAAGTTCTTTTATTAAAGGGCCATGGAATTCTCCTGTGATTAATAAAGGTTACAAAAAAGAGACTGTAATATCATCTTACCAGACCATCCACGTGTGCCACGCAATAGAACAAGGATGACACGGCCATAGAGAGTTCAACCCTCAATAGGCTCTTCTTTCCTGCCAACTCTTCGACTGCCCTCGACTCCAACTCCTTCTCTTTCCAACTTTTATAAGTTGAAGGCCCAGCCTGAAGGAAGCTTAATTCTCCCCACAGGGTGAAGACATTTCGACCCTCAAGCTCTTATTTGAATGTATACTTTGCAGTCAAGGAATCTCTGTCCATTGTGAGTAGAAGCTCTCTATTGTGCTTTCTCTGCTATTCCAGGGAAGGCAGGGTTGTCTGCGGTCCCATGGTATAGATAACAGTGGTTTCTGACTCATCTTTGGTATTTACACTAGAGGGAGCTACAGTTGAGGTCCTCATGGCTTTCCCAGGGGGCAAGCTCATCTCACCAAGGAGAACATAAACTGCGTGTCTGTTATGAAGGAAGGCTATTCTTCCTGTTATGAATCTAAGGCTATTCTTATGTTATGGCTCCAAGTCCACCTGCCTCCTTGTTTACTGTTTTACTTCTTGGACCTTGAGTGCAAAGGCTTGACTCCTCCCACCCCCATCCCCTTCGCTTGATGAAACAATAAACCCAATTTGAAACATGAGCTTGACCTAAGTTACAAGAGTCATCTCACAGCTATAAATGTCCCTATGAGTGAATTCCCTTCAAAATGGTCCCCAGCATGTCCAACTTCACCTTAGTAAGAGGAAGTGAGGACAGATTTTTTATTCTTCTTACCGCAACTGCAAGACTTTCACAACTCAGCACCATCCATTAGGGAACATGGCCTGCTTTGGGAAAACAGCAAGGAACCCTGATCCACTCCAACCCTGGGGTTCCTTGCTGTTTTCCCAAAGCCGGCCATGTTCCCTAATGCCTCTGTACCTACACATGCTATTATTTTAAGCTTGGAGAATCTTCTCCATATTTCCACACTAATCCCTGCCCCTCCCATTACTATTCCATTACTCTCCAGTTTTGGGATATCTTGTACTCATTAGCTGAAATCTTGGAAGCTTTTTCATACTCTGCCTTCCTCTTAGGATTGGATGGCCATCCTTCGTGTTTTACACTGACTGAATATAGCTCTATCATATCATTGCCACAGTGGGATGTTTCTCTATTTCAGCTATGAAACAGAAAGCTCCTGGAGATAGAGATTAATGTGTGTGTGTGTGTGTGTGTTTTATACCTTCAGGGTTTATTAAACTACCTGATTCAGAGCCAATGCTCGTCGGCCGCTTTTGAATTCTTGGCTGATGGTAGGTATATAGATGGTTAGATAGCCAGATGGATGGATGGATAGATAATAGGTGGGTAGATACAGAATGAGATTTTCATCAGAAAGAATAGAATTTCTTCACATATATTTGATTTTGTCTTCCATCCAAGTGGAGCAGGATATGGCTTTAGGAAGCAATGTCATTCACTCAGAGATACTGGCAGATAACTCTCAGGTCTTTCCCTGGCATATTTGCAAATGTGACTCTGGGGAAAATAAAACCCAAGATTTGGGGCAGGTAAATGTGTGTTTGTGTATGTGTGTCTTGTGATATTGGAATAGAAGTGGATAGAAGGACCTTGAGGAAGTGAACCCTAAAAACAGTGTAAGATGGATGAGAACTTTTGCTGGTAAGGGAAAATCCTAACCAGCTAAGCAAATTACTTTCTCAGATCAAAAAGCACAAGAGAATCATTTGTTTGGCACATTTGTTATTGGGCCTATCCCTCTAGCTGGCCAGTACATGTTCTAGCATTTTCCATCTCAGAAGGTAACATCAATATTCTCCCTTCAGCAGACAACCCCTCAGCTGGATGTTCTGCCAAAAACCCAACTTTCTTTGAAAAAAAAAAAGGATCAAAACAAGAAGCAGAGCTTTGCATTTCATTTGGACTCTGGGCCTCATTTTCTCTGGACCCACTATCTGACTTCTTTAGAAATTCTGGTCCAAAGGCTAATTAATACCTATACTCACAAATAAATATGACATTGAAAGTACAGGTGAAAGTCACTCAGTTGTGTCCTACTCTTTGTGACCCCATGGACTATACAATCCATGGAATTCTCCAGGCCAGAATACTGGAGTGGGTAGCCGTTTCCTTCTCCAGGAGATCTTCCCAACCCAAGGATTGAACCCAGGTCTCCCACATTGCAGGGGGATTCCTTACCAGCTGAGCTGCCAAGGAAGCCCAAGAATACTGGAGTAGGTAGCCTATCCCTTTTCCAGGAGATCTTACCAGCACAGGAATTGAAGGAGTCTCCTGCAATGCTGGTGGATTCTTTACCAGCTGAGCTATCAGAGAAGCCCTTAATAAGACATTAGAAAAATTAGATTGGATCCATGTGCTGGAACTGAATAGAAATCCCCAATATAGTTGAATAGTGACTCCCATACATGTTTTTACCAACACACACACAAACTCAAACTGAAACAACTTTCACAAAGCCATATAGATAGCTTCAAATGTCCGACTGCCATTTCAAGCTCTAATAACTTCAGAAAAATGAATGCTCCAGACAGAATAGCATCATTTGAATGTTTATTTAAATTTATTATATATTTATTATTCAGTTTTGTGAATTTTGAAAGATATATTTTATATTTCTTTCAATATTTGCCACCTTCAATCAGAGGTAATGAAACAAAAAAAGTTAAAGTTAAAAATGTATTTTTGAGAATACATCTAAAACTAAAGTAAACCTTTTATTTTGATTCTCTGAACATACTTTCAATACTTTTTGCATTCTCTGATACTTTCTGCTCTATTCAATTATATTCTTGTCTATTTTTTCTAATGGATGTTATTGCATTCTGTTTGTCTTTTCTAAATACTGATCTCACCCTCATAAATTGGTTTCATGACCTGCAAATTAAAAACACAACTCTAGAAGACCAGAAGAAGTATGCATGGGTGAAGGAAAAATCCATCCTTCCTTGGTTCAAGAGCTCAGTCCTTTTGGGCTCCGGTGAGTTGCAGATCCATTCATTCCCCAAATACCCTGGCGAATAAAAGGCACTAAGGCAAAGGTGGGATGAGGTATGTGGGGCCCCTTGCTAAAGAAAATAATTCCCGTCACTACCTGGCCCAGCTGCCAGTGCCTCAGGGCTGTGTGTGTCCCTGCAGGAAGTCATCATCTTAACAAGGTCTGAGAGCAATGGGTTCTTGGGATACAATGATTCTGTGACATAACGGAACATTTTCTGCACTCGAGCAACATCTGAAAGTCTTTAACTTGTTAACAGTGGATCTTGTCCCCTGCCAACTCTCTCTGCTCCCCATTTCCCATCCTTGGTAACAGAATAATGGGAACGAAAAGCACCCAAAGTGGAAATGACAAGCTTTTAAACAGCAGTCACCGAGTTTAGAAGCCTAGAACAGAGGAGAAATAAAATCACATCCTCTGTGACATATTCTCTGGCTAAAGATGCCTGGTTCTAATCACTGCAGTTATACCAACCACCCCTAGCTTATGACACTATGAGGCTACTAATATACCACTCATACTCAACTCTTTCCAACTTTTATCTTCTTAGCTCTAGTCACATGCACTTTACCTCTCACTTTAAACTACATCTCGAGAGCTCTGTCTACTATCTCTTGTATGCGTCACCATATTTTAGAGCATTTTCAGTTGCAAGTTAATAAATAATCAATTAATAAATATTGACCCATTAATAACAGTGTCTTGATGTTCCTGAGACCAGTTAACTTGCCTCCTGAGATCAGGAGGCAAAATGATATCCTCAAGGATCCAGCTCTTTCCATTTCTGTGTTCTGCCATTCTCAGCACAGAGGCCTTCATCGTCAATCTTATCACTTCATTGGTTCAAGATGGCTTCCAATGACCACTGCTCCATACATCACATCCACACCCTGGAACCATCCTGAGTCAAAAGCCAGTGAGGGAATCGTCTCCTTACCCTTCCTGTTCTTAGATTCTGCTTGTCAGCAGATTTCTGCTCAGGACCCACTGGTCAGGATTAGGTCCATACTTAGGCCCCAGTTGTAAGGAGAGCTGGGGAAAGTGGGTCTTTGGCATTTTCAATTTCTACAGCAAGAGGCAATCTCTACCAGCAAGGAAGACAAGAAGCCCTTGTGTTCAGTCTTGCCCACTGCATTTTTGAACAGACCACTTTGTGATTGCTCTCAGGTAAGAGGGAACACGCAGGTTTGGTTTCAACTCTATGTGAATCGGTTAACTTAGATTTATCAAAAGGTAATCCCCTCTGCCTATGTGGAGGGAGAAGCATCTTGACACAATGTTCACAGGGATGTTGGGTGTGTAGAAGGATCAGGACAAAGCCATTCCCCAAACTATCAACCAATTATAACAACAGCTCCATGGTACTGAGTTGGGAGGGCAGCAATTGTTATTCAACTAATAATTCAGATTCCCCCATTTTGTTACTATCTTTACTTTGCATGTGAAGACATTAGCTGTAGAGAGATGTCTCTAGACACCAGTACTATATTTTAAATCCATCATACACAAAATAACTTTTCAAAAAGAGCATTTTGATCATGTGATCCAATCAGCAAAGATGTACTGGAAACTTACTATGCAAACAGCTTAGTGATAGGAATGAGGGATGTAGCATGAGAAGAGTAGAAGGCATTTTAAATGGTAGAAGTGTGTGCATGTGTGTATGTGTGTGCATACGCACACATATGCCAAACTTACACTTAAAGTTTGGCTCATATCTCTGAATTAAGACTCAGAATTTGATTTGGTGAAATTATCCATTAATGTCTATTACCCATTGATGTCTACTGCCCTTTGCTTGTCTAAGTGAGTTGGTCTTGAATCTTAAGATAGGAAATATCCAGAGACTTCCTTGGTGGCCCAGTGGCTAAGACTCTGTGCTCCCAATGCAGGGGACCTGGGTTTGGTCTCTGGTCAGGGAACTAGACCCCACATGCTGCAACTAAGACCTGGTACAGCCAAATAATAAACATTTTTTAAAATATAGGAAACATCTGTATTTCTATCTTTATACTCTTTTCCACCAGCCCAGCTTCTGGCAAATGATAGGTAATTAAAGAATATAATCATTGTGTTAAGTTCCTTAAGGACACAACAATACTATATTAGGTTTTAATTCTCATAGAGTTTTTATTCTAGAATAAAAGTAAAGTAAAAAGGAAAAGAAAAACAAGAGAAAGATTTTTTTCTACCTTTATGGAAGCAATCTTAAAAATTTATTCCCAATATTAAAAAAAAAAAAAAAGTTATTTCCAAAATAGTTTTAGGAAATTTTTCATTCATTCTCAATTTCTCATTCATTCAATAAGTATTTATTGAGTGCTTACCATATGCTTTGCTCTGTACACCTTAATACATGCTTCCTTGCTGCTGCTGCTGCTAAGTCGCTTCAGTCATGTTCGACTCTGTGAGACCCCAGAGACAGCAGCTCACCAGGCTCCCCCGTCCCTGGGGTTCTCCAGGCAAGAACAGTGGAGTGGGTTGCCATTTCCTTCTCCAATGCATGAAAGTGAAAAGTGAAAGTGAAGTCACTCAATCTTGTCCGACTCCTAGCGACCCCATGGAAGTACAGCCCACCAGGCTCCTCTGTCCATGGGACTTGCCAGGCAAGAATACTAGAGTGGGTTGCCATTGCCTTATCCACATGCTTCCTTAGGGAACAGCATTTATTTGCATGTGTGAATTATGTCATGCTGAGCATCATATCAGCCCCGCTCATAGGTATAAAATACGCTCTGCACCTCCTTACTTTCTGATGCCTGAGATCATTTGGATTAGCTACAAAGAAAAGTGCCTAATCCTTTGGTGAAGATGAAGCATATTCTGGCTAGCTGGATGCAAGCAGTCCCAGTTCAACTGGTCATCAGCACTGAGCCAGCTGGTGTCCTCCTTTACCCTTACACAGGTTTGAGGGGCCCTCTTGGTGACCTTCACCAGAAGAGATGAGCCATTGTTTGATCAAGGGACTATGAAAGTGGCCACCCACTGGGACCTCCCAAACTCTCACAGTTCTTTCCAACGTGACTTGCCATCTTATCTTCCTTTGCTCAATAGAGAGTCATGTCTCAGTGTCATTTAATGACTTTAAGTAAAGCTAAAAACTAACAGAATGCTTGAAAAGTAAGTTAGAATCAATTTGCAATATGTGTCTTTTCTCATGGTAGTACTTACTGAGAACTAACATTAATTAGAACAGCAAAGAAGTCAGATCAGGTACACATCTGAAACTGAGCTGGTTTCTGGACAGCCATCCCCAAAGTCTGAAACTGTCTTGCTTAGAATCCCAAAAGGCAATATCTGTGTCAGGAATAATGCTATTTCTGCTAAGCCTATGGGGTTGTTTCCTTTCCAAAGACACTCATCTTCCCCCATGTCAAGATAAGGTGCACATAGAGGCAAGAAATATTATCTGAGTGTGAAAATTAAACTGCTTCATTTAAAAATGAAAATTGAATAAATAGTTTTATCACTACTATTGAATTAGTACAGGTGAATTTTTTTCTCATAATAGAAGTACTCTTGAAAAGTTGGATGTTCATGGAATTCTAAACCAAACTGTATACCAAATGTTCTTTACAAGCTCCTTATATAAAATTAAGATCTCTTTTTAAATGTAAACTGCCAGATCCCCATTCATCTGATGTAGAAGCCTGAATTTACTTATCAGAATTTCTTAAAGAGAAGCAAGTATCTACTGAGGTCATTAAATCAAATGAACAAGCTGTTGGAGGGAGTGGGATTCCCTGGTGGCTCAGTGGTAAAGAATCCACCTGCCAGCGCAAGAGACATGGATTCAATCCCTGGGTCAGGAAGATCCTCTGGAGGAGGAAATGGCAACCCACTCCAGTATTCTTGCCTGGGAAACCCCATGGACAGAGATGCCTGGCAGGTGACAGTTCACAGGGTCACAAAGAATCAGACACGACTGCACAACTGACATGCACACAAGCACATGGGGGTAACAGTGAGCCTCTCACTTCAGCAGAATTACTCTCAGGTCTTTAGTGTGTCTGCAGGTCCCTGGAAGACAGACTCGAGATGAAGATTAGCAGCAGGAAGTTTACTGGGGAGTTCTTTCTGGATCAATAAGTCCTGGAGTAAGGAAGCAAGACTGAGGAAAGAGAGAGAGAGAGACAGAGAGAGAGGGAGACTGAACTTTCAGTTCAGTTCAGTTCAGTTGCTCAGTCGTGTCTGACTCTTTGCGACCCCATGGACTGCAGCACACCAGGCCTCCCTGTCCATCACCAACTCCCAGAGTTTACCCAAGCACATGTCCATTGAGTCAGTGATGCCATCCAACCATCTCATCCTCTGTCGACCCCTTCTCCTCCCCCCTTCAATCTTTCCCAGCATCAGGGTCTTTTCAAATGAGTCAGCTCTTCGCAACAGGTGGCCAAAGTATTGGAGCTTCAGCTTCGACATCAGTCCCTTCAATGAATATTCAGGATGGATTTCCTTTAGGATGGACTGGTTGGATCTCTTTGCAGTCCAAGGAACTCTCAAGAGTCTTCTCCAACATCACAGTTGAAAAGCATCAATTCTTCAGTGCTCAGCTTTCTTTCTCACATCCATACATGACTACTGGAAAACCATAGCCTTAACTAGACGGACCTTTGTTGGCAAAGTAATGTCTCTGCTTTTTAATATGCTGTCTAGGCAGTCCACGGGGTCGCTAAGAGTCGGACAAGACTCCGCGACTTCACTTTCACTTTTCACTTTCCTGCACTGGAGAAGGAAATGGCAACCCACTCCAGTGTTCTTGCCTGGAGAATCCCAGGGACGGGGGAGCCTCGTGGGCTGCCATCTATGGGGTCACACAGAGTCGGACACGACTGAAGCAACTTAGCAGTAGCAGCTAGGTTGGTCATAACTTTTCTTCCAAGGAGTAAGCGTCTTTTAATTCCATGGCTGCAGTCACCATCTGCAGTGATTTTGGAGCCCCCCAAAATAAAGTCTGCCACTGTTTCTACTGTTTCTCCATCTATTTGCCGTGAAGTGATGGGACCAAATGCCATGATCTTTGTTTTCTGAAAGTTGAGCTTTAAGCCAACTTTTTCACTTTAACGCACTTGAAACAAAGGTCTCAAACAATTTCACAGGAAGTTCCAAAACTAGGATTGTCTGGCAAAACTTCTTTTCACTGGGGAAGGGGATGAGGTTATTAAGCTCCTATACTGGCAGTCATTGACTAGGCTGCCCAAAAGATGGGAAACCTCCCAAGAAGTGTCTGTCTTTAGCCGAGAGCAGTCACCAGGATGGAGAACTCAGCTGTAGTCGTTAGCCATCATTTTCACCACTTGTGAATTCTTTGTATTTACTCAAGTTTTTCCTCTGTCACTTTTCTTTTTCCTGAAAAACTTCCTTTAACAGTTCTTTTACCACAATACTTCTGGCAGTAAATTCTCTCATCTTTAGTTTGTCTGAAAAAATATTTTTTGCCTTCATTTTTAGGATATTTTCACTGATCCTAGAACTCAGGCTTTAGTTTTCACTTGATTTTTGTGTTATCATTTGAAAAATATTCTTCCATTGTCTTTTGGCTTGAATTTCTGAAAAGAAGTCTGCTCTAATTCTTTGTGTTTCCTCTACAGAAAATGTGCCTTTATCTCTGGCTTTCTTCAAGATTTTCTCTTTCTCTTTCTTCAAGATTTTCAGAAGGTCAACTGTGATGTGACAGGTTTTTGTGGTTTTATTCTGCTTAGGGTTCTCTGGAATTCTTGGATGTTTGGTTTGATGTATTTCATTATTGGGGGAAAATTCTCATCCATTATTTCTGCACTCACATCCCTTCTTCTTCTAGGATTCTAAGTATCTACATCATAGAGCATTTGATATGGTTCCACAGCTTTTGGGGATCTGAAGGCCCCCCTCCACATACACATACACAGACATACACTCTTAATTCTCTTTATACTTAACTTTAAATAATGTCTATTGATTTATTGTCAAAGTTAATGTTTGTTTCCTCAGCTCTATCAACTCTATGGATGATCCAATCAAAGAAATTCTTTGTCTCTGATATAGTCATTGTATACCTGGCATTTGCATTTGATAATTTCTTCTAGTTTCCTCCTCTCTGCTGAAATCCCCTAATGTTTTCAAACATACTGTCAACCTTTTTCATTAGTTTTTTTGACAACATTTTAATTGCAATTATTTTGCAATTATGCAGTCTCTGTTATAAACTGAATGTTTGCCCCCCCTCCAATTCATAAGCTGAGGCCCTAACCACGATTGTGACTATTGGGATATAGGGCCTATAAGGGCCTGATAAGAGTTAGTTGAGGTCATAGGATGGAGCCCTAATCTATTAGGACTGAAAAGAAGCAGAATTACCAGCACTTTCTCTCTCTCTCTTTCTCTATCTCTCCCTGCCATGTGAGGGCACAGTGAGAAGGTGGCCATTTACAACCTGCCTATCCTGAGCAGCAGGAAATAGAAAAAGGAATTATGCCATTCTGACTGGTGTGAAATGGTACCTCATAGTGGTTTTGATTTGCATTTCTCTGATAATGAGTGACGTTGAGCATCTTTTCATGTGTTTGTTAGCCATCTGTATGTCTTCTTTGGAGAAATGTCTATTTAGTTCTTTGGCCCTGCGATCCAGAAGTCTACAAGTAATAAATGCTGGAGAGGGTGTGGAGAAAAGGGAACCCTCTTACACTGTTGGTGGGAATGCAAACTAGTACAGCCACTATGGAGAACAGTGTGGAGATTCCTTAAAAAACTGGAAATAGACCTGCCTTATGATCCAGCAATCCCACTGCTGGGCATACACACTGAGGAAACCAGAAGGGAAAGAGACACGAGTACCCCAATGTTCATCGCAGCACTGTTTATAATAGCCAGGACATGGAAGCAACCTAGATGTCCATCAGCAGATGAATGGATAAGAAAGCTGTGGTACATATACACAATGGAGTATTATTCAGCCATTAAAAATAATACATTTGAATCAGTTCTAATGAGGTGGATGAAACTGGAGCCTATTATACAGAGTGAAGTAAGCCAGAAAGAAAAATACCAATACAGTATACTAACGCATATATATGGAATTTAGAAAGATGGTAACAATAACCCTGTGTACGAGACAGCAAAAGAGACACTGATATATAGAACAGTCTTATGGACTCTGTGGGAGAGGGAGAGGGTGGGAAGATTTGGGAGAATGGCATTGAAACATGTAAAATATCATGTATGAAATGAGTTGCCAGTCCAGGTTCAATGCACGATACTGGATGCTTGGGGCTGGTGCACTGGGACGACCCAGAGGGATGGAATGGGGAGGGAGGAGGGAGGAGGGTTCAGGATGGGGAACACATGTATACCTGTGGTGGATTCATTTTGATATTTGGCAAAACTAATACAGTTATGTAAAGTTTAAAAATAAAATAAAATTAAAAAAAAAAAAAGAAAAAGGAATTATGTACCTGGGGAGATGGGGGGAGGACAATTATAGTAGGCTGCTGTTGTTCAGTTGCTCAGTCCTGTCTGACACTTTGCGACCCCACAGACTGCAGCACGCCAGGCTTTCCTGTCTTTCACCATCTCCCGAAGCTTACTCTAACTCATGTCCATTAAAGCAGTGATGCCATCCAGCCAGCTCATCCTCTGTTGTCCCCTTCTCCTCCTGCCTTCAACATTTTTCAGCATCAGGGTCTTTTCCAATGAGTCAGCTCTTTGAATCAGGTGGCCAAAGTTTTGGAGCTTCAACTTTAGCATCAGTCCTTCCAATGAATATTCAGGATCGACTTCCTTTAGAATCTCCTTGCAGTCCAAGGGACTCTCAAGCGTCTTCTCCAGCACTACAGTTCGAAAGTATCAATTCTTTGGCACTCAGCCTTTTTTATTGTCCAGCTCTCACATCCATACATGACTGGAAAAACCGTGGCTTTGACTATACAGATGGTAGTAGGTAGATTCTTGCAAACACTGTGATGCAAAATGCATCCAGGCAATAGCTCGAAGCTCCTCCAATCCGGCAGATTCTCATCTCATATAGAGCATTGACCACCTCATTTCAGGCTTGTCTCCAGAAGGAACGGAAGAGACACTGAAATGACCCATCTCCTTACTAATATCATTATATAGTATATACATCATTTGTACTACTTATTTGCTGATTTAGCAGTAAAGTGAAATGAAAGCCACTCTGAGCTCAGTCTGAGTTGTTATTCGTGCCAGTCTTCAAATACAGTCTAGCTCATATCTGGGGTTGCCCAGATAAATAAACTTATGCATACACACATAGACACAGATTCCTCAGATCTCTTCATTTTCCCAAGACTTGTTGTATCAGGGCTCCAAAGACAAATGTGAAAGTCTGTTTCCACTAGTCAAAGTCCTCTACAGATCTGAACTTTTCCTGTTGAAATAGAAACTAACTCTGAATGCAGTAAATGTCTGATGAATTGACATGTCAGCCTCCAACCAAAAAGCTAAGTGAGTAAAAAATATATATATATATCTCTCTGGTATATCTTGAATTTTTTTCATTACCACCATCTTCCTAATGAGCCAGCTGGCACTGTAAGAAAATCAGAGATGTATACATTAAAGCACATTCATTAGTCAAATGAATGTGCTTGCCCCAAATGTTTCTGCTGCCACAAATCTTTGAAACAGAAACAAAGATGAGGTTTTTATCCTCTGGCCAAACACATTTCTCACATTTCTGTGTGTGTGTGTGTGTGTGTGTGTGTGTGTGTGTGTGTGCGCATGTGCACGTGTGTGTTACATAGCTGTGTATGTAGATAAATAGATGATAGATAGATAAATTTGGATATACAATCCTCCCAAAATAGAGATATGATTCTCCTGAAGATACTGTTCTCCAAAACTAATTTCCCTGCCCTTAGCTATATATAGTTTAAAACTCACTTAAGCATTCTTCTTTCAAATTCTCTACAGAGACCTTCCTGACAACTGTCATTCTCTATGGTCTTATAACTACAGCCTTTAACCAATGTTAAACTTCTGTGATCTTCTCAGTTCATGTCATCCACCCTCTCTTTAGGCTTCTGAGCCATGACAGTGGTCTCCATATTTTAAGACCAGAGATAAGACAATTGGTTTCAATCATGCTGTTCAACTGAGATCACAAAGAATTTGGTAGTATCAGCTATGAGTTCAGCACCAGACCAAACCCACCTATCCCAAGAAACAGTGAGGGAAAGATCTCTACTTCTTCCACCTAGAGAAATCAGGACTGGCATCAGCCCTGCCTCTAGGAATTATGAACTCCTCCATCAATGTTTATCAAAGTGTGGTCTCCAAACCACCCACATTAAAATTACTTAGGGACTTGCTGCGGAGAAGGCAATGGCACCCCACTCCAGTAGTCTTGCCTGGAAAATCCCATGGACGGAGGAGACTGGTGGGCTGTCATCTATGGGGTTGCGCAGAGTCGGACACCACTGAAGCGACTTAGCAGCAGCAGCAGCAGCAGCAGGGACTTGCTGAAGGCGGATTCTCCAGCCATGCCTCAGATTCAGCAACTTTGAATTTCTGGAGTATGAGGCCTGAGAATATAGCTTTTATCAAGGTTTCTAGAGGAGTCTTTTTGCACATTATAGTTTGTGAATCACATCACTAGGGTTCAAGGGAGAGACATCATCCTCCATGCACCTCTAGTCTTCCTTAGAAAGAGAGATGTTGAAGTGACAGATATGGGTGTCAGCTTCAATTTTGTTTCCTCTGCTTTTGCCACTAGAGTTTCTCCAAACACAGGACACTACCTATGAAAGCAGTTAGTGCTTACAATGTAAATTCAAACTGGTGCCTAATCTTGACAGACCATTCTTGCTATCTAAAAGTGACTCAGCACTTTTTTCTCCAAAGCTTTTTCACTTTTTTTTTTTTTTTTTTTGAGCATTTCATTAAGGAATTCTCAGAAGCAGACTGTTAAAGAAACCAAAATCTAAAGGGATTTTTTAAAATCACAGTTAACTAGAGATTGAGCAGGGAGTTGACCCCAGAACCCCCTTTCTCCAAACTCATTACAATTATTTATTGGAATAATAAAGAACAGGCACTTCACTGTTGGGTTTTACGTATCAGAAGCACTTATATTCTTAAATGCAAGAATTTTAACCTGATAGTGTCAAGTGAGAAAAAAATGTCATGACCAAAAATTAATTAATAAACTTGAATTGTGTGTCATTTAAGTCAAAAATGAAAGACTTAGAGATGTCACTACAAAGGAAGTCGTAAGGGAATTCATAAGTGCTGGTGTGTCTGTGAAATGATTCTTAAGGACATTATGGAATGATCTCCCCCCACCCTCCAAGTTTATCCTTAATGGAAACTTTGGTCTGATTTATGCTCATTTACACGTCCAACACACACACACACACACACACCCCACCACCACCACCACCATCATCCCCTAAATCTTATCCTGATTTGCTTAAGCTGTAACTATAGGAAGAAGTCCCTGGGGTCACTTAGCAGGACTACTGTCCCTCTGTATCTTTTAAAAACATTTGTACTTAATAGAAGTACAATTTCCTTTCCTCCCCAAAGGAAAATCCTCATGAAAAATAAAAGGAATCTTTGGTAATGCTTGCCCATGTGTGTCTACAACCAAGATTAACCAATATAATTGAGGGACCACAGGAGATGGGAGGAGTTTGGCCTGAGGTTTCCTTCAAGTACAAAAATATTTAAGGCAAAAATGTTCCAAATTAAAAAATAAAAGATTTCTAGTTTAATGAAAAACTTTTACCCGCATAAAAACAACCTCCAGGGGCTTTGTTGAAAACTGTTATGATAAAATATATTCCACATCTTAGTCTTCTCAAAAAAGACTTATTAAGTTCTCACCCATTAACTTTCTCCTCAGGGTATTTCTGATGTCTGCAAAACATATTATAGTCATTTTCTGCCAAACAGTTTTTCAATGCTGTCACTGAGTTAAATTCAGGAAATAGTAAGCCTGTGAACAAGCATTGGAATCCATAAATGAGGGACCCAATAAATACAGATAAGAAGGTAAATATATAGGATTCCCCTGTTGGTCCAGTGGCTAAGACTCTATCTACGCTCCTCATGCAGGGGGACTGAGTTCAATGCCTTGTCAGGGAACTAGATCCCACATGCCACAACTAAAAGATTGCCACATGATGCAGACCAAGGGCAGAGCCAAATAAATAAATATTTCTTTAAAAAGGTAAATATATGAATATTTAGTTCTATTTTCAGCAGGACCTGAATGATATTGAGAAACCTGTGTACAGGTCAGGAAACAATAGTTAGAACTGGACATGGAACAACAGACTGATTCCAAAGAGGAAAAGGAGTTCGTCAAGGCTGTATATTGTCACCCTGCTTATTTAACTTATACGCAGAGTACATCATGAGAAACACTGGGCTGGAAGAAGCACAAGCTGGAATCAAGATTGCTGGAATAAATATCAATAATCTCACATATGCAGACAACACCACCCTTATGGCAGAAAGCAAAGAAAAACTAAAGAGCCTCTTGATGAAAGTGAAAGTGGAGAGTGAAAAAGTTGGCTTAAAGCTCAACATTCAGAAAACTAAGATCATAGCATCTGGTCCCATCACTTCACGGCAAATAGATAGGGAAACAGTGGAAACAATGGCTGACTTTATTTTTCTGGGCTCCAAAATCACTGCAGATGGTGATTGCATCCATGAAATTAAAAGACGCCTGCTCCTTGGAAGGAAAGTTATGACCAACCTAGACAGCATATTAAAAAGCAGAGACATAAAAGGTCCATCTAGTCAAGGTTATGGTTTTTTCAGTGGTCATGTATGGATGAAAGAGTTGGACTGTAAACAAAGCTGAGCACTGAAGAATTAATGCTTTTGAACTGTGGTGTTGGAGAAGACTCTTGAGAATCCCTTGGACTGCAAGGAGATCCAGCCAGTGTATCCTAAGGGAGATCAGTCCTGCGTGTTCATTGGAGGGCCTGCTGTTGGAGCTTGAAACTCCAAAACTTTGGCCACCTGATGTGAAGAGCTGACTCATTTGAAAAGACCCTGATGCTGGGAAAGATTCAGGGCAGGAGGAGAAGGGGACAACAGAAGATGAGATGGTTGGATGGCATCACCAACACAATGGACATGGGTTTGGGTGGACTCCAGGAGCTGGTGATGGACAGGGAGGCCTGGCATGCTGCGGTTCATGGGGTCTCAAAGAGTCGGACATGACTGAGTGACTGAACTGAACTGAATGATGTTAATCATGGAACTGCTCACTCTGCTGACCAGACCCTAAATCCACCTTTCCCTAGCCAAATGGCCCCATGCTCTGCACCCTCAACCATCCTTTCTCCATCAGCCTTGTAACACTGTTTCTCAAAATGCTGAAGATCTCAACTCTTCATAAAGCAAGAACTCCAGACAAGGGCAGCAGAACAGAGTCTGTTGGTGATGGTCTCTCAGTGCTTCACTTTCACACATGAACTCTGTTTTCTAATTTTACTGGAGGGACAGTGGACCTTGTGGCTGAGATAATCAAGGTGTGGTAACAGTTCATGTCTCTTTGATGTTCCATGATGGCCTCAACAACATGTGTTAAGAGTTCTTCTAAGGAACTTGACTTCTTGTACTTAGAAATAATCATTACTTCAGAAACAGCTCCCCTTTAATTAGAGATGCAAATCAGATTCTTTGGTGGGTCATAATTTAAGTCATCTTCTTGTTTAGAAGAAGAATGATGTATAAAAGGATTAAGGTCAAAAACTGGAAAGGTCAAGGGTAAAAGCACCATAATCTCACCCCAGGAAGAACTTTGACTTGGCTTCCCAAAGAACTGGATGGTTCTTTGGTGGATGTGTGCGTGTTCAGTTGCTTAGTTGTGTCTCACTCTTTCGAGACCCCATGGACTGACCAGGCTTCTCTGCCCATGGGATTTCCCAAGCAAGAACACTAGAGTGGGTTGCCATTTACTTCTCCAGAGGATCTTCCCCACCCTGAGATCAAACCCTTGTCTCCTGTACTGGCAGGCAGATTCTTTACTGCTGAGCCACCATAAGCTGGGACAGCCCCGAGGTCAGGCAGAGACAGTATAGGTTAGCACTTCCATGTGAAGAGCAAAGGCCCCCTTGGAGGCAGAGAGGCTGTTGAAACTAGGAGTGGGCGGCTCCACGAGTATTCTCAAACAATGCTAAGTGACCTTCTTTTTTTCCCTCCGTGTTTCAAATGTTTTTACTGCATTTAAAATTCATTTAAGGGGTATACAGATATATACCTAGTTTGATCCAGCTACCAATATGTTGGGATATCCCTTTATTTTTATACCCAAGAGCCAGTTCATTTTTTTTCCATATTTAATACTTAGCTTTGGTAAAATTTTACTGTGTTCATCTGTTTGGTCAGTGCCTCCTGTACAATATTATGAACCTCTGTCTGTAATTCTTCAGGCAGAATAATTCACTGGAAAGACCCTAATGCTGGGAAAGATTGAGAGCAGAAGAAGAGGGCAACAGAGGATTAGATGGTTGTGTGGCATCACCAATTCAATGGATATGAACTCCAGGTACATATTCAATGGTAAACTCCAGGAGATGGTGAGGGTCAGGGAGGGCTGGCATGCTACAGTCCATGAGGTCACGGAGTCAGACACGACTTGGTGACTGAACAACAGCAACAACTTCACCTGTTACTGATGCATTAGTGTTTCAGCCCTTCTTGGTATAAGCTACTCTTTTAGTTTTCTTCTTGTAGGGATGTTATGTAGGGCTCTCCTGTTCTTCCCACCACTCCCTCCAGTAAGCAGCAAAGAGTACAGCACAAGCCACCCAGACGTAGGACTGGATGGGAGCCACCACCAGACCTCAGATCTCCTCAGCTCCAGCCTGACCTGAGTTGGGACTAATTCAGACACCAGCCCTGACCCAGAACGAAGAGCCCACCATAGACTCAATTGCCCCAAACATCTACATCAAACGACAAAAGAATACGCAGGGAAAGACACTATCACCCCAGAGGCCAGGGGAGGCAGCAGACAGACCAAAAACCTGTGCGTGCGCTCCTAAGGCCCCAGTCCTCCGACCACCATGAGGTCACATTCATACACCGCCACACACAAGCCCACATGCCATCTTGGTGTGGACCAGAGGGTGGGGAAAGAATGTGAGAATTTACTCCAAAAGAGTTGAGCTAAACTAACCAGATGAGAGTGGGCTTCCCAGGTGGCGCTAGTGGTAAAGAACCCGCCTGCCAACGCAGGAGACAAAAGAGATGCAGGTTCAATCCCCAGGTTGGGAAGATTCCCTGGAGGAGGGCATGGCAACCCACTCTAGTATTCTTGCCTGGAGAATCCCATAGCAGAGGAGCCTGGTGGGCTACGGTCCATAGGGTTGCAAACAGTCCAACAGGACTGAAGATTTCCCGTGGGTGGAGGGGATGGGGATGGTGGGAATGGTAGGATGAGTGTCCTGGGAAGGATTAGGTTAATTACAGGAAAACATAAAGCAAAGTTTCCTCTGCACATCTGAATACAGTGTAAGAATATTTTCTACCTGTCTTTGTAGTGTTTTAATGATCATCTCCAGGAGTAAGGCTTTTCCCATATTTTCAGTTCCTTCCTCAGAGTAAATTCCCAGAAGAGCTACAATTAAATTGAAAGTTTTAAAGTATCTTGATGTGTCCTGCCAGACTGCTTTCCAAAAGAAATGCAGAAATTTTGACTCTTCAAAGCGATGCGTGTGAGAGCAACTGGTTCTCTTTGTCCTACTTTCCAAGAACCCCTTTTCATTTCCAGGAAAGATACTGAACTTGGGATACACACCAGGGTCAGGAAAACATGCCCCGAGTCACATTGCATTCTGGGGTCAGAGCTGAGCTCTTGTTGGTAGCAGGGACCTGAGGTCAGATCACTTAGGTCACAGCCCCAGCAATCCCACCTCCAAGGCGTGTGAACTTAACAAGTGCTTCTCTTTCTCAGCTATGAATGGGGATGAAAACATTTACTTCGTGGTCATCGTGAGGATAAAATGGAACACATTCAGAAATCACACATTACCCAGCACCTAGTAAATGCTCAATACATGTTAGTGACTTAATTTTAGCTTATAAACTTCATGCCTCATCCATCTCTGTTCCTTTAAGGACAAGTAAGTTGCCAAGCCTCTGGAAATGTTTCACAAACATCTGTTGAGTAAACACTGAATGAACACATGCCCATATTTTTATGCTCAGACGCACTCGCCAACAGGGCAGGAATAACTCCAAAGGCAAGTTGTACGGAGTAGTGATGTGAAGCCTCAAGTGCCAAGTGTCAGGAGCTCTTCCATTGTCACAGATGAGACAGAAAGCAGCCCCCACAGGATACTCACAAACACAAAAGCTAATGTTGGAGAGGAAGAGATGAGGATACACCAGCATCAGGTCAAAAATTGAGATGCACTGGATGTGGACATTAAATTAAAAACATAGAAAAGAATCAGAGGGATGGAGGGGAGGAAAACAGACATTTTTCCACAGCTGACATGGACATACAAGAGGATTTTTATATAACCGACTGGCCCAGATAGTAAAACAATCATGACAGTCAGGAAATATTTGTGTGTGAAAATTCAAACAGCAGAAACCAGTTTGCCAGAGGCTGGGGGTGGAGGTAAGGTGTCTCTGGAGGGAATAAGTAAGACACTGAGAGGCTTTTAACTAAGAAAAACCAGGACATTATTTTTCTAATGTTCACTGTACATCAGCTTGAGAAAATAAAAATGTCCTGTGGAAACAAGCCAAATGCCCATTAATAGATAATTGGTTTAACAAGATGTGGTGCATTTGTATGTATATAATGGAATATTACTCAGCCATAAAAATGAAATAATGCCGTTGCAGCAACATGGATGGACCTAGAGAATGTCATCCTAAGTGAAGCAAGTCAGAGGAAGACAAGAAACATACGATATCACTTCTTATGGAACCTAAAAAATAATACAAATGAATCTATATACAAAACAGAAACAGACTCTTAGACATTGAAGACAAACTTATGGTTATCCAAGGGGAAAAGAAGAGGGGAGGAATAAATTAGGAGTTTGGGATTAATAGATACAAACTACTATACATAAAATAGATAAGCAACAAGGATTTGCTATACAACACAGGAAACTATATTCAATATCTTATAATAATCTATAAGAGAAAATAATTGGAAATGCATATATATATATATATATATATATATATATCTGGATCACTTTGCTGTATACCTGAAACTAACACAATATTGTAAATCAACTATACTCAATAAAATATATTTCAAAACGCAGTGCTGTCCTGGGGCAGACAGAAATCCATACTGTGACCAGGTATAACTGGATCGTTTTCTCATATATGTTTTTTTCAAGATGGGGCCTTTGGGGAGATTATTGTGCATATTCTCATTCCTAAGGTTGTCTCTGGCCCTTAAGCTGTGAGTTTCTCTATGTTTGCCATTAGCCACAGCTGATATGCATCCATGTCCTCCTGAAGGACACCTTCTGTCTTCATCAGAGTCTAGAAGGAAAATTGATTTTGTGGTAGACCAAATAATGCCTCCCAAAGATATCCAGATACTGATCTGTGAACCTGTAGATGTTACAGGGCAAAGGGGGCTTTGCAAACATGATTAAGTGAAGCATCTTTAAACGGGGAGATTATCCTGAATTATCTGGGAAACAGAATCACAAATGCCCTGATAAGAAGGAGATAGGGGGAAATTTGACCATAACAGAGGAGAAGGTGATATGATGATGGAAGCAGAGATTAGAGTGATGCAGCCAGAGGCCAAGGCATGCCAACAGCCACTAGAAGCTGAAAGAGACAGGAACCTCCCCTGGAGCCTCCAGAAGGAATCAATTCTGTCCATACTTTGATTTGCCAGGCCCACAAAACCATTTGGGAATTTCAGCTTCTAGAACACTATGAAAATAGATTTCTGTTGTTTCAAGCCACCAAGTTATGAGAATTTGTTGCAAGAGCCCTAGGAAATTTACCCAGAGGCCAAAGCATCCTGTTCCTTCTAGTGCACCCTGCTCCTTCCAGTTTTCTACCAGCCCCACGTGTTCTTCCACAAAGTACTTGGCTGAAGGGTACACCCACCCATAATGCAACAGAGTATGGACTTTGCCTTGCACCTCATGAGAGAAGGCAAGTCTACACACAGTCCTGCAGGCCTTCTCCAGGGAAGTGGTCTCATAAACGCTCCACTCCAGCTTTCCCTTCTTGGGAAAACTGCCCTCTTCTGCCGAGAGAGATTTTGCCCCCTGGCTCCCTCTTGTAAGAATTTTCCTTTGAGACAACCTGGTCTAATCCAGAGTTTACAGCCTGGAGGCCAGTAGCCTTTGTTAAACCTGAGCGCTGCTGGAACACAAGGTTGTGTTTTGGCTTTGTTTGGTCTGGTTTGTGTTTTTTGATTAGTTACCAATATTTAAAGATCCAAATCTCCAACTTCTTTTGAACATTCAGAAGGCGTACATCAACGAGCCTGGATTTCCTTCAGCATCAGCTTGAACTCAGCCCAGCTGCCTCCTTTAGAGCAGGCTTGATACCTCCACTTCCCACTTCTCACAGGCTCCACCATTCCTGCCCATCTCTTCAGTTCTGACTGTTTCTCTCAGTATGCGGGGCCACCTGGAGAGGGAGGAACTTTAGGCACTACATTTTTATTCTGCCTAGGGTCAAGCTTTGTTCTTCGAAAGCCTGGAATCATTGTGCCAAACCTCACCAGCTCTTCTGCTCTTTGCCGTAACCTATGAGGAATCACACGAGACTGGGGAATGACAGACACGGGGAATCACACAAGCCTCCCATTACAGTTTTGGGGTTCCGGTCTCCCGTCTCTGTGTGTAATAGGGAAAGGAAGCAGGGGAAAGTGAAGAGGAATTTTTCTGGTCAATAATCCTGACACGAAAAATAATCCAAGAGACAGGAAGTGAGGGAAAGCACACAGCAGATTTCAAAACCAATGTTTCATCCCAGCTTTAGAAATATCTCTATTCTTTCTCTTGGAAGCCTGGTGTCAAAGGCAATAGAGTCTCCTTCATTCTGGCTATTCAGTGGGGCTTCCAAGGACCCTCAAGGCATTAAAACAAAGGCTGAATGAATTTGAGCAGGGCCTCCAACCACATCTTGTCATTCATGACTTCCTCCATGGGGTTATCTCTGACTCCAGCCTCCATGTTTCAGCAACACTCTGATCCCTGTCCTGAAACGGAGTTGCTTGGATGGTCAGAGCCCAGAGGCCCTAAAGAAATAATCTACTGGTAAAAATTTAATTTCTTGATAGCTCTCTTTCTAAAGTTTTTCTACTTCGATATATTAAAATGTGATACCCTGTTTTTTCAATTTGGATTTCTGTGATGAATAGCAAATTTGAACTTTGAGATAAGCCTTTTCTATTTCTTTTGTAAATCGCATGTTCATAGCCTTGATACATCTTATTATTGTATAGGTTCTCCTAGAGTTGGGAAAGTTCTTTGTAAATTAAAGCACAACATTTTGCTGTATTTAGCAGGACTGATTCCCTTTAAGTTTTATACACTGTTTAAGATTTTTCAAACTATTTCATTGCTTATGTCAAGTCTAGCAAACTTTCCATTTGTGAATTTTCCACAGGACTTAGGCTCAAGTTAATTTTTTGTTGTTTTCCAAAAAAAGATACATATTAATTTATTATTTCTTCTAGACATTTATGATGACATTTGATTCATTAGTCCCATAATTCATCTGAATTCAAAATGAAGAATGGTATTAAGTAAACATGGGGATGACCGAGGATGAGATGGTTGGATGGCATCACTGGCTCAATGGACATGAGTTTGAGTAAACTCTGGGAGTTGGTGATAGACAGGGAGGCCTGGCGTGTTGCAGTCCACGGGGTCACAAAGAGTCAGACACGACTGAGAGAGTGAATTGAACTGAACTGAATTTAAATTCTCCCAAATGCTCATTTCCCAAACATCAACAGTTATTGAAAAGCTATTCTCTCCCCTGCAATTTGTTTCAATAACACAAATACTTATTTTCTACTGTAAACCAGGTACTGTACTAGGAGCTGATCATATAGGTTTGGACAAGGAAGACATGGTCATCAGTCTCACTGAGCTGACAAATACCAAAAAAAACAATTGTAATTATACTGGAAATACTATGAGGACACTGTCAAGAGGAATCTAATTTATTCCGAGGTCAGTGAAGGCATCTTAGCAGCAGTGATATATGGAATGCTTCTTTCCTTGTATTAAGTTTTTACATATACATATAAATCATAAGTGTATAATTTAGAACTATTTGTTATTATTTAGTCACTATGTCATGTCCAACTGCTTTGTGACTCTATGGACTGTATCCCACCAGCCTCCTCTGTCCATGGAATTTCTCAGGCAAGAACACTGGAGTGTGTTGCCATTTCCTACTCCAGGGAATCTTCCTGATGCAGGGATCAAATCTGGGTCTCCTGCATTGGCAGGCAAATTCTTTACCTACTGAGCCATCAAGGAAGCCCTTAGAGCTATACTATTTTAAAAAACCAATTTATCAATTCTTACACTAGTTCTACACTGATATAATAAGATATATATATATATATATGGAGAAGGCAATGGCACCCCACTCCAGTACTCTTGCCTGGCAAATCCCATGGGCAGAGGAGCCTGGTAGGCTACAGTCCATGGGGTGGTGAAGAGTTGGACACAACTGAGCGACTTCCCTTTCACTTTTCACTTTCATGCATTGGAGAAGGAAATGGCAACCCACTCCAGTGTTCTTGCCTGGAGAATCCCAGGGACAGGGGAGCCTGGTGGGCTGCCGTCTATGGGGTCGCACAGAGTCGGACACGACTGAAGCGACTTAGCAGCATATATATATATATTTTTTTAATATATATAAAATATTTATAAATATATATAATATATATACATACATATATATATACATATATACAAATATATATATAATATTATATATATAAATATAATATATTTATAAAAAAAATATATATATATATATAAACATCTGTCACAGCAAGTTCCCCTCACAGGGCTCTTATCTTTCAAAGTATTTTTTGGTTTTGTTGGGATTTATTTTTTAACACTCTTGCCTGAAATTTTTAGATAAGTTTAAAAATCACTTCTGCTGCTGCTGCTAAGTCGCTTCAGTCATGTCCGACTCTGTGCAACCCCATAGACGGCAGCCCACCAGGCTCCCCTGTCCCTGGGATTCTGCAGGCAAGAACACTGGAGTGGGTTGCCATTTCCTTCCCCAATCATGAAAGTGAAAAGTGAAAGGGAAGTCGCTCAGTCATGTCTGACTCTTAGCGGCCCCATGGACTGCAGCCTACCAGGCTCCTCCGTCCATGGGATTTTCCAGGCAAGAGTACTGGAGTGGGGTGCCATTGCCTTCTCCCTAAAATCGCTTCACTGGGTTACAAAAGTAATTGCCACATTATTCAGATTAGAATTCTATTAAATATATTCATATATTTGAGAGAAATTCTACACTTTTATAACACTGGTCTGATAGTTCTCTTCATTTATACAAAATTTCATTTCATAATACCTCATAAAGTTTTACAATTATGTTCATATACAGTCATATGATTATGGTTCAGATTTTTCCTGGGTGTTTTTGTTTTGAGTTGCTATTCAAAATAGGAGAAATTATATCAAGATAAAAGGATCCTGAAGAACTCTGTGGAAAATCAGGATATATTCGATACTGGCTTTAAAATACTGGAATAATATAGACAAGTGAAAGATGTCCACATTCCCTGGGAAGGAAATTCTGTATATAGGGAAGAGCATAAGGGTAAAAAAATAGAAATACATTTTTAAAAACCAAAGAGACAGGAAAGCATAGAATACATTTGTGGTAATAAAGTAAAAGCCATCTTAAATCCATCATATTATAAGCCTGAAAGAGAATTGGTTGAACTTTTCATTTTGTAGATGGGAAATATGATGATAAGTGACTTTCCAAGGCCATTCAACCAACCAGTAGTGGAACCCAGAGACAAATCTGAGTGTTCTTAATTGAGTCCATTTTGTTTTCATTTCTTCTTTCATTTTTAAGCTCCAAGGCTTTAAAATTCAAAATCCTGCTCAGATAATTGTACATGTTCTCACTTACATAAAACATTTACTTAGATTTTTATATACAGCTGAGTGGTTCATCCCCCTACACTGAAGTTTGTGCTCTAGATTTTAAAAATCTTCCCAGTTCTCCAAAAGAACCTGGCTTCTACTTTCATCTATAAAGGTAATAGTTGATACAATAAATGTCATCCTCCATTAACAATCAGTAAACCAAAAAAAAGAAGAAAAAATGGCAGTCCAGGACTGCGATTGTTGATGGAAAGGAAACAAATGTAGCCAGTCCTGTAATTATCCTACCCCAACTCACTGCAGAGACAGTTTTCAATCTGTGGTGTCGGGAAGAAAATTCAAACAGAGTCTGGTAACATTGAGTGGTGTAGATAAGATAGGATTTCTGGAGAACCAAAGCAGTAGGAATTAGAAGCACAGAATAATGGGAAAAAAGGAACTGTAGAGAGAGAGATTTGGGGATCTGCAGAGAGGTCTCTTTTAGTATTTAGCTGAGAAACCATCTATGCATATGTGGGTTCAGTTCAGTCAATTCAGTTAAGTCGCTCAGTCGTGACTGACTCTTTGTGACCCCATGGACTGCAACATGCCAGGCCTCCCTGTCCATCACCAATTGCCAGAGTTTACCCAAACATATGTCCATTGAGTCGGTGAGGCCATCCAACCATCTCATCTTCTGTTGTCCCCTTCCCCTCCAGCCTTCAATATTTCCTAGCATCACGGTCTTTTCAAAGGAGTCAGCTCTTCGCATCAGGTGGCCAAAGTACTGGAGTTTCAGCTTCAACATCAGTCCTTCCAAATAAATCCCAGGGCTGATCTCCTTTAGGATGGACTGGTTGGATCTCCTTGCAGTCCAAGGGACTCTCAAGAGTCTTCTCCAACACCACACCTCAAAAGCATCAATTCTTCGGTGCTCAGCTTTCTTCACAGTCCAACTCGCACATCCATACATGACCACTGGAAAAACCATAGCCTTGACTAGTCAGACCTTTGTTTGGCAAAGTAGTGTCTCTGCTTTTGAATATGCTATCTAGGTTGGTCATAACTTTCCTCCCAAGGAGCAAGCGTCTTTTAATTTCATGGCTGCAATCACCATCTGCAGTGATTTTGGAACCCAGAAAAATAAAGTCTGATACTGTTTCCACTGTTTCTCCATCTATTTCCCATGAAGTGATGGGACCGGATGCCATTATCTTAGTTTTCTGAATGTTGAGCTTTAAGTCAACTTTTTCACTCTCCTCTTTCACTTTCATCAAGAGACTCTTTAGTTCTTCTTCGCTTTCGCCATAAGGGTGGTGTTATCTGCATATCTGAGGTTATTGATATTTCTCCCTGCAACCTTGATTCTAGCTTGTGTTTCTTCCAGCCCAGTGTTTCTCATGATGTACTCTGCATATAAGTCAAATAAGCAGGGTGACAATATATAGCCTCGACATACTCCTTTTCCTATTTGGAACCAGTCTGTTGCTCCATGTCCAGTTCTAACTGTTGCTTCCTGACCTGCATACAGATTTCTCAAGAGGCAGGTCAGGTGGTCTGGTATTCCCATCTCTTTCAAAATTTTCCACAGTTTATTCTGATCCACACAGTCAAAGGCTCTAGCATAGTCAATAAAGCAGAAATAGATGTTTTTCTGGAACTCTCTTGCTTTTTCCATGATCCAGTGGATGTTGGCAATTTGATCTGTGGTATCTTTGCCTTTTCTAAAACCAGCTTGAACATCTGGAAGTTCACAGTTCATATATTGTTGAAGCCTGGCTTGGAGAATTTTGAGCATTACTTTGCTAGCGTGTGAGATTAGTGCAATTGTGCGGTAGTTTGAGCATTCTTTGGCATTGCCTTTCTTTGGGATTGGAAGGAAAACTGACCTTTTCTAGTCCTGTGGCCACTGCTGAGTTTTGCAAATTTGCTGGCATATTGAGTGCAACACTTTCACAGCATCATCTTTGAGGATTTGAAATAGCTCAACTGGAATTCCATCACCTCCACTAGCTTTGTTCGTAGTGATGCTTCCTAAGGCCCACTTGACTTCACAGTCTAGGATATCTGGCTCTAGGTGAGTGATCACACCATCATGATTATCTGGGTCGTGAAGATCTTTTTTGTACAGTTCTTCTGTGTTTTCTTGCCACCTCTTCTTAATATCTTCTGCTTCTGTTAGGTCCATACCATTTGTCTCCTTTATTGAGCCCATCTTTGCATGAAATGTTCCCTTGGTATCTCTCATTTTCTTGAAGAGATCTCTAGTCTTTCCCATTCTATTGTTTTCCTCTATTTCTTTGCACTGATCACTGAGGAAGGCTTTCTTATCTCTCCTTGCTATTCTTTGAACTTTGCATTCAAATGGGTACATCTTTCCTTTTCTCCTTTACTTTTCACTTCTCTTCTTTTCACAGCTATTTATAAGGCCTCCTCAGACAGCCATTTTGCTTTTTTGCATTTCTTTTTCTTGGGGATGGTCTTGATCCCTGTCTCCTGTACAGTGTCACAAACCTCCATCCATAGTTCATCAGGGACTCTATCAGATCTAGTCCCTTAAATCTATTTCTCACTTCCACTGTATAATAATAAGGGATTTGATTTAGGTCAGACCTGAATGGTTTAGTGGTTTTCTCTACTTTCTTCAATTTAAGTCTGAATTTGGCAATAAGGAGTTCATGATCTGAGCCACAGTCAGCTCCCAGTCTTGTTTTTACTGACTGTATAGAGCTTCTCCATCTTTGGCTGCAAAGAATATAATCAATCTGATTTTGGTGTTGACCATCTGGTGATGTCCATGTGTAGAGTCTTCTCTTGTGTTGTTGGAAGATGGTGCTTGCTATGAAGTGCATTCTCTTGGCAAAACTCTATTAGCCTTTGCCCTGCTTCATTTTGTACTCCAAGGCCAAATTTGCCTGTTTCTCCGGGTGTTTCTTGACTTCCTACTTTTGCATTCCAGCCCCCTATAATGAAAAGGACATCGTTTTTGGGTGTTAGTTCTAAAAGGTCTTGTAGGTCTTTATAGAACCTTTCAATCAGCTTCTTCAGCGTTACGGGTCTGGGCATAGACTTGAATTATCGTGATATATAATGGTTCACCTTGGAAAGTCTGAAAGTGCCTTTAGACTTTTTTGTTGACTATCATGGCTATTCCATTTCTTCTAAGGGTCAGGAAAACTGCAGGAAAGTTGCTGTCTGAGACAGGAATTATTCACATTCTAATCAACTAGACTAGAAAGGCTTTGGGATACATAAAATAATGGGTGAGTCTTCAGAAGAATCATGCCTTAATATCAGAGTTAATTAGCCCTAAAGTAAAAAATACTCTAATCCTATTCCGACCAAATTTAAAGGTAAGCCTCAAAAATACCAAAGTGATCTACAAGAAACTTATTGTATGCCAAGAATAAGTCCAGCATTCTATAAGAAACAGAACAAAATAAAGCACAAAGCAATGTAGACTTGCAATGTCATCTAACCAATAATTACTATATATGCAATATACAAGAGAAAAAGCAATCAATAGAAATAGACCTAGAAATAACAGAGATGTTGAAATTAGTGGACAAGAACTTTATAACAGTTATTATAAATATTATAAATGTGTTCAAAATTTAAAGGAAAATATAAGCATAATGAAAATAGATGGAAGATATAAAATAATGAAATGTCTAGATACAGAAAAAAAAATTTTAAAGGAATTTCATGCAAATGGAAACAGCAAAAACAGGGGTAGCAATACTCATATCAGACAAAATAGAATTTAAAACAAAGTCTATAGCAAAAGACAAAAGAAAGGCATTATATAGTGACAAAGGAATCAATAGAAGAAAAGAAAGCAATAAAGCAATCCTATGTAAAGTTGCTTCAAAAATAATAAAATAATGAAATAATACAAATACAAAGCAATAAAAAATCTTATTTAAAGTTATATCAAAAATAAAATATCTAGGAATAAATTTAACTAAGGAAGTGAAAGACTATAAAACTCTGATAACTATAAAAAAATTTATGAAGTTAATTGGTAATATTTAAAAAAGAACAATATCCCATGTCTTTGGATTAGAAGAATTAATGTTGCAGAAATGGCCATCCTACCCAAATCAATCTACATGTGTAATGCAATTTTATAAAAATATTCCAATCATGTCTCACAGAAGTGGAACAAGTAATTCTAAAATATACAAGGAACCACAAAAAAAAAACAAATTGCCAAAGTAATCTTAAATGTGAAAAAAAACAAAGCTTGAAGCATTACATTCTCGGTCTTCAGACTATGCTATAATGCCGGCATAAAACGCACATAGTTCAGTGGAACATAATATGGACTAGAAGTAAACCCATGCACTTACAGTCGATTAATCCATGAGAAAGCAGGCAAGAACATGCAATGGAGAAAAGACAACCTCTTCAGTAAGTGGTGCTGGGAAACTGGACAGCTATACGTAAAGGAGTGAAATTGGAACATTTTCTCACACCAAACACAAAAAAATAAACTCTAGAGGAGGAGCCAAGATGGCGGAGGAGTAGGACGGGGAGAACACTTTCTCCCCCACAAATTCATCAAAAGAGCATTTAAACGTCGAGTAAATTCCACAAAACAACTTCTGAATGCCGGCAGAGGACATCAGGCACCCAGAAAAGCAGCCCAACTCTTCGAAAGGAGGTAGGAAAAAATATAAAAGACAAAAAAAGAGACAAAAGAGGGAGGGACGGAGTTCCGTCCCGGGAAGGGAGTCTTAAAAAGACAGAAGTTTCCAAACACCAGGAAACCCTCTCACTGCCGAATCTGTGCCGAGCTTTGGAAGCACAGAGGGCAACATAAAAGGGAGGGGAAAAAAAATAAACAATTAAAAATCGCGGATTGTGAGCCCTACGGTAACTCCCCCAGCGGAGAAGCAGCGCAGAGGCCTGCACACGGCATTAGCAAGCGGGGGCTGGGCAGGGAAGTGCGGCGCGGGCTGTGTCCCTTAGAGGAAGAATCGGGCCGAATGTCCTGAGCGCTATCTGAGGGAAATAATTTGGGCTAGCAAACCAGACTGTGGGATATCTACCACGCGAAAAGCCAGCCCTAACCTAAGACACCGCCAGGCCCGCGCACAGAACAAAGGACTGAACAGAGATAGCCGGCTGCAGACCTTCCCCCTCCGGTGACAGGCAGCCAGAGCCGGAAGGGGGCAATCGCAGCCCCAGAGAGACACTATCTATAAAACTGTAAGCAGGCTTCTTTGCTAACTAAAACTTCTTGGGGGTCTGGACGGTCAACATCTGCCTGAGAAGGTGCGCCGGTTTTACACCCAGATAACCGAGTGGCGGGGAGGCGATAAGTCGCAGCATTGGCGCCCGCCAAACACCTCATCACCTGAGCTGCTCGGATCTGGGAAGAGCACAAAACGCAGGCCCAACCGAGTCTGCGCCTCTGAGGACTACCCGAGTGCCTGAACCTGAGCAGCTTGGACCTGGGAGCTCAGCCCAGGGCCGGCCTCTGATTGTTCCCGGCGGAACAACCTAGAGCCCGAGCAGTGTGGGCAGGGAGGCTACACGCGCCGTGAGCGGGGGCAGACCCAGTGTGGCTGAGGCACTGCGAGCGCACGCCAGTGTTATCTGTTTGCAGCATCCCTCCCTCCCTCCCCACAGTGCGGCTGAACAAGTGAGCCTAAATAAAATAAAAAAATAGTGTCCTCCACCGTCCCCTTTGTGTCAGGGCGGGAACCAGACACTGAAGAGACCAGCAAACAGAAGAAGCTAGAACAGAGGGAAACGCCTTGGAAGCTACAGGCCATCGATTAAAACCCTGTGGTTACTACGGATTACATAGGAAGGGGCCTATAGATCTTGAGAAATACAAGTCGGACTAAGGAACTGCCAAAAATGAACTGAACCCACAATACTCACAAAACCAGAGAAAGACCTAGATATATTTTTACTATTTTTACGATCAATCTTTCTTTTTTTTTTTAATTAAAAAAAATTTTTTTAAGTCCTCTATTGTCCTTTAATTTTCACTTTTATAACTATTACTTTGCAAAAAAAAAAAAAAAAAAAGACCCTATTTTTTTTTCCATCTTCAGCAAACTTCATATATAAATTTTATAATTTTTTGACCGTGTTTTTTTTTTCTTTTTTCTTTTTCTTCTTTTCTTTAACATTGTATTTTTGAAATTCCAAACTCTACTCTAGATTTTTAATTTTAGCCTTTTGATATATGATATCAATTTTGTACCTATAGTTTTTTTCATAATTTCTGTGACTTTTTTTTCCCTCTGTTTCTTTCTCTTCTTCTTTTATATAACATCGTATATCTGCAATTCCAAACTCTACTCAAGATTTTTAATTTATGCTTTTTGGTATTTGATATCAATTTTGTACCTGTATTTTCTTTATAATTTTTGCGACATTGTTTTTGTTGGTTTGTTTGTTTTCTCTCTTTATTTTTCATCTTCTTCTTTTTTTTTTTTTTTAACGTTGTATTTTTGAAATTCCAAACTCTACTCTAGATTTTTAATTTTTGCTTTTTGGTATTAGTTATCAATTTTGTACCTGTAGTTTCTTTATAATTTTCGCAACCTTGTTTGTTTTTCTTTGTTCGTTTTTTCTCTCTTTCTTCTCCTCCTTCTTTTCATTAACATCGCATTTTTGAAATTCCAAACTCTACTCTAGATTTCTAATTTTTGCTTTTATGTATTTGTTACCAATTTTGTACCTTTAAGAACCCAATCTTCAGGACCCATTTTTTCACTAGTGTACGAGATTACTGGCTTGACTGCTGTCTCTCCCTTTGGACTCTCCATTTTCTCCACCAGGTCACCTGTATCTCCTCCCTAACCCCTCTCTACTCTACCCAACTCTGTAATTTCTGTGTGTTCCAGAGAACACTTAAGGAACTGATTACTGGCTGGATCTGTCTCCCTCCTTTTCATTTCCCCCTTTTATCCTTCTGGCCACCTCTGTCTCCTGCCTCCTTCTTCTGTTCCCTGTATAACTCCGTGAACATCTCTGAGCAGTTCAGTTGTGGAGTGCACATAAGGAAGTGACTACTGGCTAGCCCACTCTCTCCACTATTGATTCCACCTCATCTCATTTGGGTCACCTCTAACTCCCTCCTCCCTCTTCTCTTCTCCATGTAACGCTGTGAACCTCTCTGAGTGACCCTCACAGTAGAGAAACTTTTCATCTTTAACGTAGATGTTTTATCAGTGGTGCTGTATAGAAGGAGAAGTTTTGAAACTACTGTAAAATTAAGACTGATAACTGGAAGTAGGAGGCTTAAGTCCAAACCCTGACTCCAGGGAACTCCTGACTCCAAGGAACATTAATTGACAGGAGCTCATCAAACGCCTCCATACCGACACTGAAACCAAGCACCACACAAGGGCCAACAAGTTCCAGGGAAAGACATAACAAGCAAATTCTCCAGCAACAAAGGAATACAGCCCTGAGCTTCAAGATACAGGCTGCCCAAAGTCACCCCAAAACCATAGACATCTCATAACTCATTACTGGACATTTCATTACACTCCAGAGAGAAGAAATACAGCTCCATCCACCAGAACATTGACACAAGCTTCCCTAACCAGGAAACCTTGACAAGCCACCTGTACAAACCCACACACAGCGAGGAAACGCCACAATAAAGAGAACTCCACAAACTGCCAGAATACAGAAAGGACACCCCAAACTCAGCAATTTAAACAAGATGAAGAGACAGAGGAATACCCAGCAGATAAAGGAACAGGATAAATGCCCACCAAACCAAACAAAAGAGGAAGAGATAGGGAATCTACCTGATAAAGAATTCCGAATAATGATAGTGAAATTGATCCAAAATCTTGAAATTAAAATGGAATCACAGATAAATAGCCTGGAGGCAAGGATTGAGAAGATGCAAGAGAGGTTTAACAAGGACTTAGAAGAAATAAAAAAGAGTCAATATATAATGAATAATGCAATAAGTGAAATTAAAAACACTCTGGAGGCAACAAATGGTAGAATAACAGAGGCAGAAGATAGGATTAGTGAATTAGAAGATAGAATGGTAGAAATAAATGAATCAGAGAGGATAAAAGAAAAACGAATTAAAAGAAATGAGGACAATCTCAGAGACCTCCAGGACAATATTAAACGCTACAACATTCGAATCATAGGGGTCCCAGAAGAAGAAGACAAAAAGAAAGACCATGAGAAAATACTTGAGGAGATAATAGTTGAAAACTTCCCTAAAATGGGGAAGGAAATAATCACCCAAGTCCAAGAAACCCAGAGAGTCCCAAACAGGATAAACCCAAGGCGAAACACCCCAAGACACATAGTAATCAAATTAACAAAGATCAAACACAAAGAACAAATATTAAAAGCAGCAAGGGAAAAACAACAAATAACACACAAGGGAATACCCATAAGGATAACAGCTGATCTTTCAATAGAAACTCTTCAAGCCAGGAGGGAATGGCAAGACATACTTAAAATGATGAAAGAAAATAACCTACAGCCCAGATTATTGTACCCAGCAAAGATCTCATTCAAGTATGAAGGAGAAATCAAAAGCTTTTCAGACAAGCAAAAGCTGAGAGAATTCTGCACCACCAAACCAGCTCTCCAACAAATACCAAAGGATATTCTCTAGACAGGAAACACAAAAATGGTGTATAAATTCGAACCCAAAACAATAAAGTAAATGGCAACGGGGTCATACTTATCAGTAATTACCTTAAACGTAAATGGGTTGAATGCCCCAACCAAAAGACAAAGACTGGCTGAATGGATACAAAAACAAGACCCCTACATATGTTGTCTACAAGAGACCCACCTCAAAACAGGGGACACATACAGACTGAAAGTGAAGGGCTGGAAAAAGATTTTCCATGCAAATAGGGACCAAAAGAAAGCAGGAGTAGCAATACTCATATCAGATAAAATAGACTTTAAAACAAAGACTGTGAAAAGAGACAAAGATGGTCACTACATAATAATCAAAGGATCAATCCAAGAAGAAGATATAACAATTATAAATATATATGCACCCAACACGGGAGCACCGCAGTATGTAAGACAAATGCTAACAAGTATGAAAGAAGAAATTAACAATAACACAATAATAGTGGGAGACTTTAATACCCCACTCACACCTATGGAAAGATCAACTAAACAGAAAATTAACAAGGAAACACAAACTTTAAACGATACAATAGACCAGTTAGACCTAATTAATATCTATAGGACATTTCATCCCCAAACATTGAATTTCACCTTCTTCTCAAGCGCACATGGAACCTTCTCCAGGATAGATCACATCCTGGGCCATAAAGCTAGCCTTGGTAAATTCAAAAAAATAGAAATCATTCCAAGCATCTTTTCTGACCACAATGCAGTAAGATTAGATCTCAATTACAGGAGAAAAACTATTAAAAAATCCAACATATGGAGGCTGAACAACACGTTGCTGAATAACCAACAAATCACAGAAGAAATCAAAAAAGAAATCAAAATTTGCACAGAAACGAATGAAAATGAAAACACAACAACACAAAACCTGTGGGACACGGTAAAAGCAGTCCTAAGGGGAAAGTTCATAGCAATACAGGCACACCTCAAGAAACAAGAAAAAAGTCAAATAAATAACCTAACTCTACACCTAAAGCAACTAGAAAAGGAAGAAATGAAGAACCCCAGGGTTAGTAGAAGGAAAGAAATCTTAAAAATTAGAGCAGAAATAAATGCAAAAGAAACAAAAGAGACCATAGCAAAAATCAACAAAACCAAAAGCTGGTTCTTTGAAAGGATAAATAAAATTGACAAACCATTAGCCAGACTCATCAAGAAACAAAGGGAGAAAAATCAAATCAATAAAATTAGAAATGAAAATGGAGAGATCACAACAGACAACACAGAAATACAAAGGATCATAAGAGACTACTATCAACAATTATATGCCAATAAAATGGACAACGAGGAAGAAATGGACAAATTCTTAGAAAAGTACAACTTTCCAAAACTCAACCAGGAAGAAATAGAAAATCTTAACAGACCCATCACAAGCACGGAAATTGAAACTGTAATCAAAAATCTTCCAGCAAACAAAAGCCCAGGTCCAGACGGCTTCACAGCTGAATTCTACCAAAAATTTAGAGAAGAGCTAACACCTATCCTGCTCAAACTCTTCCAGAAAATTGCAGAGGATGGTAAACTTCCAAGCTCATTCTATGAGGCCACCATCACCCTAATACCAAAACCTGACAAAGATCCCACAAAAAAAGAAAACTACAGGCCAATATCACTGATGAACATAGATGCAAAAATCCTTAACAAAATTCTAGCAATCAGAATCCAACAACACATTAAAAAGATCATACACCATGACCAAGTGGGCTTTATCCCAGGGATGCAAGGATTCTTCAATATCCGCAAATCAATCAATGTAATACACCACATTAACAAATTGAAAAATAAAAACCATATGATTATCTCAATAGATGCAGAGAAAGCCTTTGACAAAATTCAACATCCATTTATGATAAAAACTCTCCAGAAAGCAGGAATAGAAGGAACATACCTCAACATAATAAAAGCTATATATGACAAACCCACAGCAAACATTATCCTCAGTGGTGAAAAATTGAAAGCATTTCCTCTAAAGTCAGGAACAAGACAAGGGTGCCCACTTTCACCATTACTATTCAACATAGTTTTGGAAGTTTTGGCCACAGCAATCAGAACAGAAAAAGAAATAAAAGGAATCCAAATTGGAAAAGAAGAAGTCAAGCTCTCACTGTTTGCAGGTGACATGATCCTCTACATAGAAAACCCTAAAGACTCCACCAGAAAATTACTAGAACTAATCAATGACTATAGTAAAGTTGCAGGATATAAAATCAACACACAGAAATCCCTTGCATTCCTATACACTAATAATGAGAAAACAGAAAGAGAAATTAAGGAACCAATTCCATTCACCATTGCAACGCAAAGAATAAAATACTTAGGAATATATCTACCTAAAGAAACTAAAGACCTATATATAGAAAACTATAAAACACTGGTGAAAGAAATCAAAGAGGACACTAACAGATGGAGAAATATACCATGTTCATGGATTGGAAGAATCAATATAGTGAAAATGAGTATACTACCCAAAGCAATCTATAGATTCAATGCAATCCCTATCAAGCTACCAACAGCATTCTTCACAGAGCTAGAACAAATAATTTCACAATTTGTATGGAAAAACAAAAAACCTCGAATAGCCAAAGCGATCTTGAGAAAGAAGAATGGAACTGGAGGAATCAACCTGCCTGACTTCAGGCTCTACTACAAAGCCACAGTTATCAAGACAGTATGGTACTGGCACAAAGACAGAAATATAGATCAATGGAACAAAATAGAAAGCCCAGAGATAAATCCACGCACATATGGACACCTTATCTTTGACAAAGGAGGCAAGAATATACAATGGATTAAAGACAATCTCTTTAACAAGTGGTGCTGGGAACTCTGGTCAACCACTTGTAACAGAATGAAACTAGAACACTTTCTAACACCATACACAAAAATAAACTCAAAATGGATTAAAGATCTAAACGTAAGACCAGAAACTATAAAACTCCTAGAGGAGAACATAGGCAAAACACTCTCTGACATACATCACAGCAGGATCCTCTATGACCCACCTCCCAGAATATTGGAAATAAAAGCAAAAATAAACAAATGGGACCTAATTAACCTTAAAAGCTTCTGCACATCAAAGGAAACTATTAGCAAGGTGAAAAGACGGCCTTCAGAATGGGAGAAGATAATAGCAAATGAAGCAACTGACAAACAACTAATCTCGAGAATATACAAGCAACTCCTACAGCTCAACTCCAGAAAAATAAATGACCCAATCAAAAAATGGGCCGAAGAACTAAATAGACATTTCTCCAAAGAAGACATACAGATGGCTAACAAACACATGAAAAGATGCTCAACATCACTCATTATCAGAGAAATGCAAATCAAAACCACTATGAGGTACCATTTCACACCAGTCAGAATGGCTGCGATCCAAAAGTCTACAAGTAATAAATGCTGGAGAGGGTGTGGAGAAAAGGGAACCCTCTTACACTGCTGGTGGGAATGCAAACTAGTACAGCCACTATGGAGAACAATGTGGAGATTCCTTAAAAAACTGGAAATAGACCTGCCTTATGATCCAGCAATCCCACTGCTGGGCATACACACTGAGGAAACCAGAAGGGAAAGAGACACGTGTACCCCACTGTTCATCGCAGCACTGTTTATAATAGCCAGGACATGGAAGCAACCTAGATGTCCATCAGCAGATGAATGGATAAGAAAGCTGTGGTACATTTACACAATGGAGTATTATTCAGCCATTAAAAAGAATACATTTGAATTAGTTCTAATGAGGTGGATGAAACTGGAGCCTATTATACAGAGTGAAGTAAGCCAGAAAGAAAAACACCAATACAGTATACTAACACATATACATGGAATTTAGAAAGATGGTAACAATAACCCTGTGTACGAGACAGCAAAAGAGACACTGATATATAGAACAGTCTTATGGACTCTGTGGGAGAGGGAGAGGGTGGGAAGATTTGGGAGAATGGCATTGAAACATGTAAAATATCATGTATGAAATGAGTTGCCAGTCCAGGTTCGATGCACGATACTGGATGCTTGGGGCTGGTGCACTGGGATGACCCAGAGGGATGGAATGGGGAGGGAGGAGGGAGGAGGGTTCAGGATGGGGAACACATGTATACCTGTGGCGGATTCATTTCGATATTTGGCAAAACTAATACAGTTATGTAAAGTTTAAAAATAAAATAAAATTAAAAAAATAAATAAATTAAAAAAAATAAATAAAAAATAAAAGTAGAACTACAAAAAAAAAAAAAAAAAACTCTAAACAGGTTAAAGACCTAAATGTAAGACCAAATACTATAAAACTCCTAGAGAAAACATAGGCAGAACACTCTTGGGCTTAAATTGCAGCAATATTTTACCTTTTAAGGTAAAAAACCATAAAAAAACAATAAAGCAAAGATAAAATGGGATTATTAAATTAAAAGCTTTTGCACAGCAATGGAAACTATCAACAAAGTGGAAAAACAGCCTATTGAATGGGAAAAAGTGCAAATGATATGACCTAAAAGTGTCATATGCAAAATATATAAATTTTATATGCGAGATATATAAATACTTCATATGACTCAATATCAAAAAGACAAACAGCCTAGTTTAAAAAAATGGGCAGAAGACATGAATAGACAATCTTTAAAGAAGATAAATAGTTGGTCAACAAGCACATGAAAAATCCTCAACATTGTGAATCAACAGAGAAATGCAAATCAAAACCACAGTGGTGTATCACCTCATGCCTATCAGGATGGCTGTCATCAAAAAGAGTCTACAAGTATTAAATGTTGGTGAGGATGTGGAGAAAAGTGATCCTTTGTACACTCTCAGTGGAAATGTAAATTGGTGCAGCCACTACGGAAAACAGTATGGCCATTTCTCAAAAAACTAAAAATAGAACTACCACATGATCCAGCAATTCCATAGCTAGGTATGCATCCAAAGAAAATGAAAACTCTAATTCAAAAAGATGCATGTACCCCAATGTTCATAGCAGCATTATTTATAATAATCAAAATATGGATGCAATCTAAGTGTCTGTCGACAAATGAATGGATAAAGATGTTTTATACACACACACACAGACACTATGGGATATTAGCTATAAAAAAATGAAATTCTGCATTTGCAACAGTGTGGATGGACCTAGAGGGTATTACATTAGTGATATACGTCAGATTATGACAAACACTCTACGTTATCACTTGGATGTGGAATCTAAAATATAAAACAAACAAATGTATGTAACAAAACAGACTTACAAATAAATAGTAGATATAAACTACAAACTAGTGGTTACCAGTGGGGAGAAGGAAGCAGGAAGGGGCAAGATAGGGGTCTCCAGTTAAGTACAAACTACTATGTATAAAATACATAAGTAACAAACATATTATGCAGCACAGGTAAATGCAGCTATTATTTTGTGATAGTCTATAAAATATTGAATCACTATGTTGTACACCTAAAACTAATATAATATTGTGATTAAACTGTACTTCAATTTAAAAAAAGAAGCTAACTAAAATGAAGTACATGGAGAAAAAAGACTCAAATCAAATAATCAGAACCACACTAATATATAACAATATCTATAGATCCAATGTATGTGTAATTGGCATCTCAAAGAAAGGGGAGAAAGATTCAAGAAAATTACTTGAAGGAATAGAGGCTATTTGTCAAATTTGATGAAAACTACAATTGCACACATCCAAGAAGTTCAGCAAACCCTAACCCATATAAACATTTTTTTAAAAAAGGCACACATCATAATCAAAATGCTGAATGCCAACATTAAAGAGAAAAATCTCAAAAGCAGCCAGAGGAAAAAAAGACAAGTACATACAGAGGAACAAAATATACCAGCCATGCTCTGAGCTCAATGGATGGGCCTTTCTTTGTTGCACCTGGACTGACCTTGAGCATCACCCAGAGTGTGCTGACTACTGCATTTCACACATGATTAGATGAGGGCTTATGGATGCTTTTCAAGCATTTTATTCTGGGTTGTATTTTTCCATTAGGATAATAGGATAAGGGTCTCTGCACATCCCAATTACCAAATCTTTAAAAGAATCTGCTGACACAGGGAAAGTTTTAACCATCTACTATAAACTAGACCATATAGATACATAGGCTTTTATGAACCATTTTCTTTATTTAAATATTAATCTTGGAACAATATTTACATCTGTCCTCCTGAAGTGTATGTGACTCTGTTGGGAAAGAAAGAGAAATCCTCTGTAAGTTTATAAGTATTGAAATATTAAGTGATTTCTCAACCTCTCTTGTCCATTTGATAAGTAAAGAAGCAGAATCAAGCAGAGAAATAAAAGAGTAGAAAGGCCCACATCTCCTCCCATAATACTTGTTTCTCAGAACCCTCTCAGAGACAGGCTCTCCTGGAGAGTCATAGTCATTCCTTCTCATGCCTCCCATATGCTGCTGCTGCTGCTACGGGAGAAGGCAACGGCACCCCACTCCAGTCCTATGGATGCTTTTCACGTATTTTATTCTGGGTTGCATTTTTCCATTAGGATAATAGGATAAGGGTCTCTGCACATCCCATATGCTCAGTTCAGTCGCTCAGTCTTGTCCAACTATTTGCAACCCCAGGAATCGCACGCAGCACGCCAGGCCTCCCTGTCCATCACCATCTCCCAGAGTCCACTCAGACTCACATCCATCGAGTCAGTGATGCCATCCAGCCATCTCATCCTCTGTCGTCCCTTTGTCCTCTTGCCCCCAATCCCTCCCAGCATCAGTCTTTTCCAATGAGTCAACTCTTTGCATGAGGTGGCCAAAGTACTGGAGTTTCAGCTTTAGCATCATTCATTCCAAGGAAATCCCAGGGCTGATCTCCTTCAGAATGGACCTCTTGGATCTCCTTGCAGTCCATATGCAGTCCCATATGCTACTAGCTCCTAAATACACACACCCCGTGCTGAGGGTCTACCCATGTATGTCCAGTCACCCAATACCAAAGTGTCTCCTCTCCCTGAATTCCCTTTTTTATTGGATGGCATCATCATCAACCCAGATGCCAGGACCAGAAAACTGAGTGTCAAACGTAATGCCTCCTTTTTCCTCAATCCTCACATCTAATAAATTAGCAATTTCCGTCAAATCTACCATCTACATATCACCTAATCCCTCCTCTTCGCCACATTCCCAACTTCTTAATTAGTCTCCCAACTTCTACCTTGTCCTTTCCATGCTTCAACTAGAAAGATGCACTTTTTTTTCCTGCCCAATGTAACCATCGCACTACGGAAATGTTTCTGTACATTTACCTAAGAAGTTAATCTAATCTTTCTCACTTTAATTGTATTTTTATGCAAAACTTTGTAAGACTTAGTAGGAAAAATAGCCAGTCCCTAAACTTCCCCACCATCCTATTCCCTTGATGCCCAATGACAATCACTTTTTATCCTTTTTAGTATTTTGGTGTTTACAAAATACCAAGAGCATATTTATATTACTCTCAACAGCATACAAGTTCTTGATTTTTCAGATTTAGATATCATTTATTAAATTCCTACTGTAGAGAATAATAGTTTAGCTATCTTCCCAACCACTATCTCCCAAAGCCACACAAACACATACACACACACAAGCTTTCCTTCCTTCATCCTCTGGAATAATTATATTGAAATGCGGGATGGAATTCATAATCAGGCTAATGTGACTAGGACCATGTAAATGTTATTCACAGGGAGCCACGCGGTATACAGCAATTAAATTTCCACTCTTATATAATATTTTTCTCTTGACTTCATAATTGGTTCCATTTTTAGAGCAATGTCAGGCTGAATAATGGCTCTCAAAGATATTAAGCTGCTATTAACAATCATTGAAACCAGGAAGTGTAACACTTTATGGCAATAGAAAATTTGCAGATTTTAATTAAGGATATTGAGATGTGGACATTATTTTAGATTAACCAAGTGGGTAGAAAGAGATTCTACTACAAAAAAAAAAAAAAATGTAACCTTAGCCAGAGAGATTTGAAGGAGATAGGGTCTGGGAGCAGCAATGCAGTCCGACTTATAAACTAGAAAAGCCAAGGAAATGGATTGTTACTGAATGTTGCAAGTGCTTGTTACTCACTCACTCCCCAATTCCCCACCAGCAGTGTAAGTCTGGTCTCAAATCATTCAATCACGTCCGTCAGCTTGGGTATCCATTTCATCTTCTTAGAGACTTTGCTCCTGGAGCCCTCCCCTGGAGCTCAGTCCAGACTGCTGCTCTGCACACCTCCTGCAGAGCTGATGGCCTGAGGACTCTCTTCACCACCATCCAAGTGGGTCTGGTCACCCCGACTCCCTGCTTCCTAGATCCTATTTCTCTCTCCCTCGCTTACTCCACTCATCCCCAGAGGAAATAAAACTGAAATCTTGCCTCTCTGAAATGCTGTACTCAAGAGTCACGCTTAATCAGTTTGGACATGATGGAACTTAAAGAAACATTCTTCTTCCTTTTCCTTTCAGCTTTCATTTTTACCCTTGAGAAGTTGAAAGCCATTCTGGTTCTTCATCTTACGTATGTGAGCTCTTTTTCTCTAAAGGGGAGGTCTTGGAATCCTCTCTTTGGCCCCAGTGTTCTGAGAGTTCATATTTAACGTGCACCATAATGGGTCTTCTTTGACGCATTGCATTGATCACTCAGGGGCTCTTTCAATCTGAAAACTCATATTCCTCAGTTCTAGGAAATTTTCTTGAATTACTTCTTTGATGTTTTCCCTTAATTTTCTTGTTGTAAAACTGTTAGTCTTAAATTTGGACCTCCACGTCTGGCTCTCTAGTTTTCTTACCTTTATTATTCCATTGCCCATCTTTTTTCTCCTATGCTACTGTCTGAAACATTCCCTCATTTTGTCTTCCAAATGCTTTATTAAGTATTTTATAGTTTATGTAACAACTTCTATTTCAAAGAACTCTTTTTAATTATCTCAGTGTCCTTTTCTCCAGTAAATTTGCCAGTCCTTGTTGTACAAATGAAGTATCATCTCTTACTTCTCTAAGAGTATGCTCTTTAAAAAAAAAAAATGTGTTCTACTTTTCTACACTTTTTCTTTCTTATAAAGGCTTTGGGGTTTTTTTTCTGTTTAATTTGGACTCTTGCTTTCAGGTCAAGGCTCACATCAAATATATCTGCTGATGGTTTGTCATACTGTCATTTTAAAGAAAGATACACTAAAAACCTGATTAGGAGTTTGTACACAGGTATGTGGCTTATCACCTAGTAGTCTTCACCACGGGCTTCCCTGGTGGCTCAGTGGTAAAGAATCCAATCCAAAGTCTCCAATACAGGAGACACAGGTTCAATCCCTGGCTCAGGAAGAGCCCCTGGAGAAGAAAGTGACAACCTTCTCCAGTATTCTTGCCTGGGAAATTCCATGGACAGAGAAGCCTGGTGGGCTACAATCCATGGGGTCGCAGATAGAGTCAGACATGACTTAGCAACAAACAATGACAACAACAAGGCCTCAGCATAGTGTGTTACAACAGGGGCCAAGCCGTTCCTTTGCAGATCCCTAAATAACGTTATTTGTACTATGTTATTTGTATTGTGCAGATACTTTCCAGAATTAAATTTTTAATTTTCTGCCAGGAGATTGGAATGAGAGATAAGTGAAAACCCAACTGTGACCATTTTGGAAGGCAAGGGATTTAGGGATTTGGAAGACAAGGGGTTTGAAAGGGATTTAGGGTATGGATATCATTGTTCAGAATGCCAAAGAATGGATGCCTTCAAACTGTGGTGCTGGAAAAGACTCCTGAAAGTCCCTTGGCCAGCAAAGAGATCAAACCAGCCAATCTTAAGGAAAATCAACACTGAATATTTACTGGAAGGACTGATGCTGAAGCTGAAGCTCAAGTGTTTTGATCATCTGATGCAAACAGACAACTCATTGGAAAAGTCCCGGATGCTGGGAAACGTCACGGGCAGAAGGAGAAGAGGATCTCAGAGGATGAGATGGCTGGATGGCATCACTGATGCAATGAACATGAACTTGGGCAAACTCTGGGAGATAGTGAGGGACAGGGAGGCCTGGTGTGCTACGGTCCATGGGGTTGCAAAGAGCTGGACATGATTGGGCAAATGCACAACAGTCATTGTTCAGAACATCAACCTTCAGTTAATTTCCCTATTTTCATTGGAACCCCAAACTTTACATGCCTGGTGTTCCTAAGTACAGAACCCCACTGGCTTAACCTCTTCAGACACCGAGTTTCCATCTTATGCAGAAAGGTCTAGTGATATTCCTAAAAGCATGCACTTACGGCTTTCTCTTACATATTATCTCTCTTCAACGAGTTCTATTGCTCCGTGGGGAAAATTCACCTCACTAAGCATAACCTCCTGATCTGGTTTCTGATCACCTTTTCGTTCTTCTATCTCAGCACATTTTCTCCCTCCCCAGTTCACCAACATCATTCCATGCATCCCTGCTGTATGCGCCAGGTACACGGGGTGTGTTTCAGTTGTCTGCCTGGGCCCTGCTCTTCTAAACCTATAGGCCTTCTCAGTTATTCTACCCTCTTCCTGTGACCAGTATTTTCACCTTTCTTTTACATGACTAACTCCTACTTACCCATTAGGTATCAGCCCATCTGTCACTTCCTATACAGAATTTTCTTTGACTTAGATAAACTGAGTTAGATTACATTATGTGTTTCCTCCAGCATTCTGTTCTTTTGCCTTCATAGACTTTATCATACTATATTATATATTTGATCTTCCATTAGAGAAAAAGAGTTCTTGAAGTGCAGGAACCTAGAATCGATCACAGCACCTGATGCATAGAATTGTTTTAACAAATATTAATTAGATGAAATGATTAAGGAAAAGAAGGATGGAGGATGTGAGGGAGGAAGAAAAAAGGAGGAAGTCCTTTCTTACAGTAAATCTGAAATTTTATAAGGTATGTATGGTTACTTTTCTCTTACTTATAAAACTAACGTATCTATGAAAATAGTAAACTGATGTAAGGCATAATGGTGTGGATGGCCACATCTGTTTCATTTCAAAGCAAACTGGATGTTAACAGTCTAGCTCCCTATCTCAGAAATATATACCAAAAGACACCAGAAATGCTGGGCAAGATGATACACTAGGGAAGCCAAGACCCAGTCCTCTTATTGCTTGAGGGGCAGAGGGGGAAGCCTGTGACTTCTGACAGTGAATGAATGGCATTATAAATAAAAGATGACATACAATTGGATTTTCACAATGGGCCAATTTGGAGAATATAAGGAGAAAGAATTTTCTGTATTGTTCTTAAATACACATTTGGACTTTCCTGTTAAACCTGTTTAGCAGTGAGCCTTTTAAGCAGAAGCTCTTCCATCACCTTCTCTATAACTCCCTTCAGTGCTGAGTACTCAGCACAGCAATTCCTCACTCTGCATCTCCACCTCTCCCTTTCTGAATGTTCAGGAAGAACATAAACCAAACTTTGGAATTTTAATTCATTCTTCTTTCAAGAGGCCCTTGTACCAGCTCTTTGACCCCATACTCACCATCAAAATATACCCTTTTTCATTGGTTATATGTAATAGCTCCTAGGTAACTTACACAATAATCTTCTAGGTGAAAAATTTCCAGTTTAATCAGATGGTCGCAGAGCCTTCTCAGAGATATATTGAAACATTGAGTCTGACCCTGTTTAAACACGGCAGCTGTACTGAGAAGAACCCAGCTGCAAACTAGATGACCTAATAAGGCCTTTTTCATCTGTAGACTCTCTGATTATAGGCGTGTCATTTCTATTCCCATTCCAGAATAGCTTTGTTACTTTCTAAAGACTTTAAAAAAAAATCTCATTTAGTTCTTTATGAGGCCACAAGTACGGAATTTAGAGAAGTTCAGGTTTAGTGGCACACTTGACATACCATGTTTAGAGTCTCCATAGAAACAAACTTCATCACAGTGTCTGAACGTGTAACATTAACAACTAACACTCATGAAGAAAAACCCCTATATGGACACTTGCAGCGCAGCTTTGAAATTCCCATGTGTTCTGAGAGGCTAGTAAGAACTTTACCTTTAAATGGTAGCTTTCACACCAATAGGCCAAAGAATTTACAAATGTTATCCCAGAAGAAAATTTCTCATGTTATTTTAAAACACAAGAGTTTATGTTCAAATGACTTGCCTAGTTACACTCAGAGAAAAGACGAAGGTGGGGAAATAGGATTGGGGGAGGTAATTATAGATCTGGAATTGTCATGGAAGAGGGATTGTGTTTTATCCCTCCAAAGAAGATTTGTCATGTTACATCAAGGGCCACTCTGACTTTGAGTCTGTCTCCTCTAGAGATGCAAGCTAAACTTCAGAAATCCCACTGTTTGATCATTTATACTAAGCTTATCTTTATGTCAGTGTTCCCCAATCAATCATGCTACTTTCCAGTTGTACAGAAATGAGGTACCATATCAAGTTATCCTTAGACCTACTTGGAACGTTTACCTTTGGCTGGCCTCTGGGAACTTGGATTTCAGGAGGGTTTCCACCACCTTAACTTACGAGTGGCCCACTGTGCCTACACTGCTTATACAAATAACATGGTTTGTGATGAACGCCTGCTGTCCTTCTGAAAGTCTGGAATTTTGATATTTGTTGGCAGATAGGCTGATATGATGATCCCGCAATAAAAACCCTGGGCATTGAGGCTCTAAGGTTCTTTCCAACTGGCAGCATTTCGCCTGTGCTGTCATAACTTGTTGCTGGGGAAATTGAGTCCTGAGTGACTCCACTTGAAAGCATGCACTTGGATTTCTCTGGACATCCTCACATACCTTTTCCCATTGCTGATTTTGCTGTCGATCTTTTGAAATAAACCACAGCCATGGGCTTCCCTGGTGGCTCAAATGGTAAAGAATCTCCATGCAATACAGGATACCCAGTTCAATCCCTGGCTTGGGAAGATCCTCTGGAGAAAGGAATGGCTACCCACTCCAGTATTCTTGCCTGGAGAATTTCACGGACAGAGGAGCCTGGCAGGCTATATAGGCCATAGGTTCACAAAGAGTCAGACACTACTTAGCGACTAATACTTGCACTTTTCATGAAAATGACTGTATGGTGAATTCTGTGAAACTTCCAATGAATCTCTGAATCTGGCATGGTCTGGGTGACCCCCAATACAACGTTGTAGTCACAGATTTTGCAATTAGAAGTCATTATTATCAATGACATTGTTTTTAACACTGAAGTTGTCTCTTGCTGAAATTACTAAAGTGGGCCCCTCTATTTTTTTAATTTTATGGCTGCACTCACTGTCCACAGTGATTTTGGAGTCCCCAAAAATAAAATCTGTTACTGTCATGAAATTAAGACATTTGCTCCTTGTAAAGAAAGCTATGACAAACCTAGACAGCATATTAAAAAGCAGAGACTTCACTTTTCTGACAAAGGTCCATATACTCAAAGCTGTGGTTTTTCTAGTAGTCATGTACAAATGCAAGAGTTGGACCATAAAGAAGGCTGAGCACCAAAGAATTGATGGTTTTGAATTGTGGCACTGGAGAAGACTCCTGAGAGTCCCCTTGGACAGCAAGGAGATCATACCAGTCAATCCTAAATGAAATCAACCCTGAATATTCAGTGGAAGGACTGTTGCTGAATACTCCAATACTGTTGCTCCAATACTTTAGCCATTTGATGCCAAGAGCCAACTTGTTAGAAAATACCCTGATGCTGGGAAAGATGGAAGGCAAAAGGAGAAGGGGACTACAGAGGGAGAAATGGTTATATGGCTTCACTGACTCAAAGGACATGAATTTGAGCAAGCTCCAGGAGATTTTGTAGGAGTGAGGACCATGCCGCAGTCCATGAGATCACAAAGAATCAGACACAACTTAGCAACTGAACAACAACAATTCTAATGTGCATACTCATTTCTCTTCATTACTCCCAATAGAAATGCACAATAATTCTTTTTCTGATCTTGATGCTATGTATTATTTTCTCTTCTGAATCCTACTTCCAGAAGTCACTTGTAAAGCTAGAAGCTGAATGCATAACTGGCTGGCTTCACTCGCCAGTGGTCCACCAGTACTTCAAACCCATTGTGTGTTACTTTTTTTCTGAGGTACTCTCTGTGTTCTCATGAACTTTGAAAACTTTGTCTTATTCTTTGATTTTAATATAGGATAGTCTGAATTCTATTTGCTTCTTTCATTTTCATGCACAACACTTATTTGTAGCTACCCCTGCCTGGGCTCTCAAAGGCACTTGTTTTTCAAGACAAAGTGCTCCTAGAAGACAAGATGCTATGTTTCTTTGGCAGGAAATTGACAAGGCAAATGTTTCTGCTTGTCATAATAATCTTATTTAATTGGATTTATTAGAAAGCGGAGGGGGAGAAGGCAATGGCACCCCACTCCAGTACTCTTGCCTAGAAAATCCCATGGATGGAGGAGCCTGGTGGGCTACAGTCCATGGGGTCGCTAGAGTCAGACATGACTGAGCGACTTCACTTTCACTTTTCACTTTCATGCATTGGAGAAGGAAATGGTAACCCACTCCAGTGTTCTTGCCTGGAGAATCCCAGGGACGGGGGAGCCTGGTGGGCTGCTGTCTATGGGGTCACACAGAGTCCGACACGACTGAAGTGACTTAGCAGCAGCAGAAAGCGGAGGAAAAGATGGACTTCCTAGGTGGCGCTAGTGGTAAAGAACACACGGGCCAGTGCAAGATGTGAGTTCAATCTCTGGGTCAGGAGATTGAAAAGGAGGAAAAATTATTTGGGGCAAGTTCCAGGGCAAGGTCACCCTCTTGGTACTTGACAAAACCCAGACAACAGTTTAGGAACTGTGATCAGAAGACCTATGACATACTCCACTGGGTTGGAGTCAGCCCCATCGTTAGTGTGGTGCATGATGGATGTATTAGAAACAAGAACCTGGCTTTCCTGAAAGCACATGAAATCACAACGAAGTTTTCAGGAAACTTTGGAAACCAAAGGAGAAACTTTAGAACTAAGAACCTTTTAGACTGACATAAGTCGGTTCAGCCCTTTAAATCTTGCCAGTTAAACTTCAGGACTGCAGCCTCAATGGCAAAGAGAGTAAATACCAAATGAGAGTCAAGCCTCAGGAAATTCTAACCCTTCTGCCTAAATCCCTTAGCTCCAAGTCGGCAGGTTGAGCCTATCCCTTCAATAGCCTCTCATGTCCAAATGCTATTCCCAGTTCTGACACCATGAACGATTGCTACCTATTATCTGGTCACCAGGCTCAAAGTCCAGCCTGACCACTTATTAGCTGACTGATACTGACCAAGTTAATTATGTACTTACGTTGGGCCTTAGTTTTCTCATCTGCAAAATGCACATGATAATAGCATCTTCCTCATAATGTTGTTGTTAGGATTCAATGAGTTCATATATAATTAATACTTATATCACTGACTGGTACCTTGTAAGCACAGGAATCTGATTATGTTTTATCATTAATATTACCATAGCCACATGAGATCACAGCTTTCTTTTCACAAAAGTTAAATGCGTATTTCCAAAGTTGGCAAAGGGCTGTATGACCCAAACACTCTCTTCGATGGTTGAGTCATTGGAAGAAAAAATATTTGACTTGAATGTTCAAGAAGTTAAAAAAAAAAAAAGAATCCAGCCTAAGTTAGAGTGAGAGGGCAGCAACTGTAGCTGGTTTGTGATATGGCTCAATCCTTTACTGAAAGCTAAAAATGGCAGCATTTTTAAAGATTTGACATAACTCTTAAAGCCCAAAACGTTCTGTGAATTTTTTTCCTCAGCTCAGGACAGCCAAGCATGAAAGTTCCTGGAAGCTTCTTTTTAGTTTTATTTTGTCTATACCACCCCCCCTCAGTGCCAGGGAATAAGTCAGCATCCAGTCACTGTGACAATCTTGATGCAACACATTAACTCATCCAATTGATTGGTAAGAATCTATCAAGCCCTGCAGATGTTTTCTTGAATCCCAGGATCTCAGTATTTGGTAGCATTTAGACACTTGCTGTTTAGTAGCTAACTCATCTCTGACTCTTTGCAGTCCCATGGACTGTAGCCTACCAGGCTCCTCTGTCCATGGGACTTTTTCAGGCAAGAATATGGGAGTGAATCACCATTTCCTTTTCCAGGGGATCTTCCCAACCCAGGGGTTGAACCTGTGTCACCTGCTTGGCAGGCAGATTCTTTACCACTGCTCCACCCAGGAAGCCCATTTAGAAACAAGGTGTAAAAACCCAAAGGACACAACCTCTAAGCATATGCCAAATGGGGCTAAGTTTCCAAGAGGTTGTAAGAAATGGTAAATGCATTTACAAGATTTTGAGAGGATTTCTTCCATATGAAGTGCAAAATGTTTCATCATTTGGTTAGTCATAAGGTTTATTTAAATGCATATTCAGGCACAGCTTACTATTTTAGCTACATGAACTATTTTAGGCTTAAAATATAAATCTCTGAAACCAAACACAGATAATATGAATTTTCTTTTTTAGACTGACAAAAGGCCCACCTTTCATGATTTTGTTTCTTAAAGAAAGCCTTTCCTTGGTTTTGCTTCAAACTTTTATAGTTTGTTGACATAGTGTTAACTCCAACTCAAACTTGGATCAGAATTTGCCAAAATCATTTGCAGATGCGAATCACAATCCTAAGGATTATAAAATTCCAGTGACCCATTGACCACCTTTCTCCAAAGGGATTTTCAGTGAAGTTTTTTGGTAGGCATATTGGGACGATGGGAGATGTGCTCTAAAGTGCATTTTGTCATCTCTTCATTTCCATTAATTTTGCCACAAATTTTATATTCCCCATACCCTAACCAAGGAAAAAGCTTATAAGCCCAGAGACCTAAGAATCAGATGCTGTGCGATATATCTTGTTGGGTATTTTTATGCTGGAGGGTATATATGGGTTTAGACACAGTAATAGATGTTATTCCATCCTGTGTATGTCAGGAAATAAATATGAAGCTATAATAGGCATCACAAAGGAATAAGAATACCCTTACCTTTAAGGTATTTATAGCTTAGTAAGAAATAACAGTAAACAGGACATGCATGTGTGCATATGTATATACACAAACACACCGGAAAGTAACAAAGAAAAAACTTCAGAACATGAACTGGATGGATAGGGATTAAAATAAGGCAGCTCAATGTCTGTGAAAGGAGGAGAAGATCAGAGAGAAAGAAAAGGAAGTAGCATTTATTGAGCAACTATGCAGTGCAGTAACTATAATTTCACACACATTATCTCCTATAAACCTCACACCAACCCCACACAGTCAGCAATATTTTAGAGGTGAGGAAAATTTTGAACTTAAACCAAAGTCAGTAGACTCCTGAATCCCAGCTTTTACTCAGTATGACCCATTCACTCACCAGGCTATGCCATCAATTTTCTTTTGAATGTTGTCCTCTATATTTTGGAGATTTTCAAATACATGATGTGTGCACACATGATATATACTTTTTACTTACTGTATTATAAAGCAGCTTGAGGGCAAGTGTATTCTCACTCCTTCATGGTGCCTGCTGCTGCTGCTGCTGCTGCTGCTGCTGCTGCTGCTAAGTCGCTTCAGTCGTGTCCGACTCTGTGAGACCCCATAGATGGCAGCCCACCAGGCTCCTCCATCCCTGGATTCTCCAGGCAAGAACACTGGAGTGGGTTGCCATTTCCTTCTCCAACGCATGCATGCATGCTAAGTCGCTTCAGTTCTGTCCAACTCTATGCGACCCTATGGACAGCGGCCCACCAGGCTCCTCTGTCCACAGGATTCTCTAGGCAAGAATATTGGAGTGGGTTGCCATTTCCTTCTCACCTATTATAGCCCAATACTGACCGGCAGAGACAATCTGCAGATGACATAAGGAAAGTAAAATTTTGATCAGTCCACCAGTTGAAACTAACTTTTATCCCTAAAAAGTGGGATACTTTATCATTTAAGTGGTTAAAATTAACTGTCCACTTTAACCAGCATAGGGAATACCTGACTAACTAAATAATGAATAAAATAATAGAAGCAGGGTGGAGCAGAAGTGTCTCCACCTCAGCCCTGCTATGGTCACGTGACTGTTCATGAGCCACTGCTTCTGAATCTCTTGGATTCCACAAAATTCAAAAGTACAGTTTTAGAAACAACTAGATCAGAATGCTTCAGTCCATAACCTCAGTTTTTCAGAGCAATACTCCCACTATTTGGTCTCAACGTAAGAGAATGTTTTTAAAGAATTTAATAACACTAAACTGGGTTCTGATCTCCTAATGAGCAAACATGTGGTCAAGTCAAGAGCTATGCCAGAAGGTTATTCCCAAGGAGGTTCCCTAAGAATCTGGAGAACAGGCTGAAGGTGAAATTTTCAAGTCATTCAGTATCAGTAGGAATATAAAAACTGAACAGATGTTTTCCTTATCAAAATATTAATCTAGAACATTCTATTTCAAGTATAATGAAGCAGAATTGAGGAAGTTAGTTCTGTGATCCATATAATTATTCTGATTTGGGGTTTACTACTGCTTAGAAATCAGAACAGGAGAAGAGAAGGAAATGAGAAATGAGGATGAGCTAGAATCTCAGTCAGCAGAAAGTCTGAAAGCCATCCACTTTACTCACATTCTAAGAAAAATGCTAAGAGCTCAGATTCACAGAAGTGGAAAGTAAGTGCCTCCTTTGGCACATGACTCTGATAAGTGTTGAAAAACCTCCAAAAGTTTGTCCACTAAAGATTCAATATATGTGAAAACAATTAGGATGCCTTTCTGTTCTCCAAATAATTAATATATTTGTTTTCATAGTATAGCCCACAACCTTATCCTTCAGAAACTTAAATTAATTCATCCTGAGATCAGGCACTGAGCTCAACATCATAATACAAAAGGTTACAGAACAAAAATAAAAACAACCAAACAGAAAAATAAATGGGCTAAGGACATGTTGTGTTAAGGATATTGCCTAAAACACAGATGAGAACCAAGGACAATTCATAAATAGGCTCAAAATCATTAGTAATCAGAGAAATAAAATTGAAAGAGAATGATATCCTTCTAGGCCAAACAGACTTCCACACACTTTAAAAGGTGAGTAGGAACAAATTTTCAGCAGAATGTAGGTGTTAATGCCAAGGCCTCAAGAAGGATAAAATTACCTTCACTGAAGATGGAGAAGGATACTGGAGCAGATTTTTGAGAAAAAATCTAGAGTCTTGTTTTTGACATGTTACTTTTGTGATGTCTATTAGATATCCAAATAGAAATTTTAAGTAGGTGACTGGTTATACAAATCTGAAGTTTGGATGAGGAATTTAGGCAGGAAACATAAATTTTACTGTTATGAATATACAGATGACATCTAAATCCACGGACTTGATGAAATTAACAAGCAATAAGAGATTGCCAAGTATAACAAATAACTAAATAAGGTAAAAGACTGAGCCCTGGTATAACTCAATATGAATATGAGTGATGAAAAGAGAACACAGAAAAGGAGACTGGGGAGCATTCAGTGAATACAGAGGTGTGTGATGTTCCTGGAGATGAGGAAGTGTGATTGGCAATGCCAAACGTCACTGAAGTGCAAGCAATAGGAAAGCTGAGAATTGGTTGATGGAAAGAGCAACATAGAGGTTGATATCAAAAACATAATGAAGGGGAACTAGGTGGACATGGAGTAGAGGTACATGGTAGACATTTCACTAGATAATGATAGTAGTTTGTGCTTTTTAAATTTTTATCCCTATGACTGTTATCTGTTCAGATTAAAAACAAACAAGCAAGCAAACACATTTTCTTAGTCCATTAAAGCTACTATAACAAAACATCACAGAGTGAGTGGCAAAAATTTGTCACTCATGGTTCTGGAGGCTAGAAATTCAAGGTTAGGGTGCCAGCATGACTGAATGAGGACTTGCTTCCAGATCATGGACTTCTCATTACATCCTCACGTGGCAGAAGGATCTGGGTCTCTCTTTGGAGCCTCTTTGATAAAGTGCTAATCCCATTTTTGAGGACTCCACTCTCATGATCTAAGCATCTCCCAGAGGCCTCACCTCCTAATACCATCATCTTTGGGGATTAGGATTTCAATATATGAAATTTAGGGGGACACAAACATTCAGACAATAGCATGAATAGAACTTAATTTTTTAAATCGAAGGATAGAGTTAAACAGTAGATTGTGTGTGTGTTAGTTGCTTAGTCGTGTCCAACTCTTTGCAACCCCATAGACCACAGCCCCACCAGGCCCCTCTGTCCATGGGATTCTCCAGGCAAGAACACTGGAGTGAGTTGCCATTTTCTTCTCCAAAAGGAACTATAGAAAGAAAGTGAAGCTGCTCAGTCGTGTCCAACTCTTTGCAACCCCATGAACTATAGCCTACCAGGCTCCCCCATTCTTGGAATTTTCCAGGCAAGAGTACTGGAACAGGTTGCCATTTCCTTCACCAAAACAGCAGATGAGGTATAACTAAAAGGAAGGATCAATGAATATATATCAAAAATTGCCACATTACATACAAAGATGGGAAATATGAAAGAGAGGTTACTGATATGAACACTAAATAAAAGGTTTATCATGCATGTTTCAGTTTCCCAAAAAACGTAGAATAAAAACAATAAGGGGAGGCATTGTTTTAAAATATCATGTCTTCGAATGTATCATAGCTGAGAGACAATATGAATCTACAGATCCAGGAAGCCCAAGATATTCCAAATAGGAAAAAGAAAAACAAATTCATGCAAGACATATGGTAATACAGTTGAAAAACAAATACAAAGAGAAGGTTGATAAAGCAGCCAGAAAGAAGGGATGGATTACCTAACAAAGAAAGACAACGAAAATGACAGTAGACTTCCCCAAATCAATAATAGAATCCAGAAGACAGTTGAATAGTATCTTTAAGGTATTGAGATAAAATAATTGTCAGCATAAACATTTTAAAACAGCAAAACCATGTTCAAGAACAGGAGCGAAATTAAGTCACTTATGAATAAACAATGGCTGAGAGTTTACCATCAAAAATCTTGTCAGAAAGGAACTTATGATGGAGTAATTGCGATAAAGGAAATAATTCCAGAAGGACAGTCAATATAAGAAAAAGAGATCAAAGAAATGAAAATGAGGTTCTGAAGTTTTCCCTAGCTGCGAGGTCATTAAACTTGTCTTCCAAGTATGTGATCCTCAGTTTAAAATCAGGGAATAAAGCAGATTATTTTTTAAAATGTTTGTTTATTTATTTTGGCTGTCGGGTCTTAGTTGCGGCACATGTGACCTTCAATGCATCATGTAGTATCTTTTGTTGCAGCACAAGGACTCTCTAGTTGTGGGGTGCACACTTCGTACTTACAGCAAGCAGGCTCTAGAGTGTGGGGGCTTGGTAGCTGCAGTGCATGAACTTAGCTACCCCCTGGCATGAGGGCTCTTAGTTCCCCAACCAGGGATCAAACCAGTGACCCCTGCATTGCAAGGTGAATTCTTAGCCACTGGACCACCAGGGAAGTCTCTAAAGCAGGTTCTTGACCACAGGTGACTTCAAAGTAGTTGACAGCTCAGCTCCTGAGTCTCAGTGGCAAAAGAGGTGACTGTTAATAAAATGTTGATCACCTATTTGGGGACAAGCTCTCAGTCAGTCATTTCAGGCTTCTCCTGCTGCTGCTTCTTGCTATCTTCCTATTAGAATAATTCATTTGATTTATGGTGTCACCTGACTCAAAACATTTTCCTATTCTCTAATAAATCCAGGGCTTTATTTGAGGAGTCACTGTTGTGGTCACTGAAACTGGGGCTGAATCCTGGCCCCACTGGGTTTATTTTCCTTAAGAACAAAGTTATAAGAACCATTTTCCTATAGAATTTCCCAGATCCGTAGGCTTCTGCTACTGAAACAAAAACAACTCCATTTCTTCTTCTCTTCATTCAATCATTCCCAGTGGATGTTCTGTCATCACGCTCGTGCCAAATTCTGGCTTGAATCTGAAGTGAAATAGTTTATTTTTACACATTTTGTTTGTTCAACTGGTTTAGTGTTTGGAAATAGTCTATGGTCCAGTTTAAAGCCATTATCTTCACACAATAAATGAATAAAACAATAGCTTAGAAATACTTGAAGAGACAAACTGTGCACTGAAAATCCACGCAGCAGTGTAGCATGGACAGAGGCTCATAAGCATAGAGGTTTCCTGGTGGCGTAAATGGTAAAGAATCTGCCTAAAATGCAGGAGACCTGGGTTCAACCCCTGATTCAGAAAGATCCCCTGGAGAAGGGAATGGCAATCCACTCCAGTATTCTCGCCTGGAGAATCCCATGGACAGAGAAGTCTGGTGGGCTACAGTCATGAGGTCGCAAAGAGTCAGATGCGACTGAGCAACTTAATACTTCCACTTACACACTTTCATAGAATAAGGAAATTCAATACACTCTCCAGAAGGATAGCATGTCACTATACAGAAAAGAAATTTATTTGAAAAGAAACAGCTGAGGGTCTTCCCTAATGGTCCAGTGGCTAAGACTCCATACTCCCAATGCAAGGGGCCCAGGTTCAATCCCCGGTCAGGGAATTTGACCCCAAATGTGTAATTCAAGCTCCCACATGCTGCAATGAAGATCAGAGATCCTGCATGTTGCAACCGGGACCTGGTGCAGCAGAATAAATTTTTTTTTAATAAAAAAAAAAAGAAACAGTTGAGAATTGTGCAACATTGAAAGAAAAAAAAAATGGATGTGTCATTGATGAAATATACCTTGTGCTGAGCCAGTATTGGACACCTATGACACCATGGAGCATCAATTTTCTTGTCTATTTCTCTACTCAGACAAGCCACTTAACAGTAAGAACTCTTATCATATTGATTTCTGCATCACTAGCACCCATGCAGACTTTTGCAGAGCTTAATAAACATGTGCTGCTTACAAAGGCTACAAAATAAAAAGTGTTTACTAAGAAAGTGGGGCTTCCCTGGTGGCTCAGACGGTAAAGAATCTGCCTGCAATGCAGGAGCCCTGGAGAAGGGAACGGCTTTCTGTAGCCAAACTGTAGGGACAGTTTCTGAGACCTGCCGTCCAGCTTCATTTACTCTTCCCATTTATCCTAACAGAATTCTCACTGTGTATAAAATAGAGCATTGACTTTAACCTGAAGCATATGAAACAAGAACAAAGCCTTTCCTCCATTCCTTGGAGTAGAATATGCTGCCTCCAGACCCCTAAAAGGCCCCCAGGGTGTTCTGCTTCCTTTTTTGTAGTAGGAGATATGTAAGGTAATAATTGGGCTTCCTAGGTGGCGCAATGGTAAAGAATCTGCCTGCCAATGCAGGGGGCACAGGAGATGATCCCTGGGCTAGGAAGACCCCCTGGAATAGGAAATGCCATCCCACTCCAATATTCTTGCCTGGAGAATTCCCTGGGCAGAGGTGCCTACAGTCCATGGGGTTGCAAAGAGTCAGACACGACTGAGCGACTAACACTGCTACTATTACTAAGAAAGTACTTACTAAAAACAAAAAAAAAGGGAAAGGAAGTACTTAACATGCATTTGTTGAATGACAGGTATGTGCACTGTGGAGCATGACCATTTTTCTTGCACATGTTTGCATGATACCAGCCCCTTCCATCCACAGGATGCTATAGCTGGAGTTGGGATGGGGAAGATAGCTCCATTCTTAAGGGAAGAATTTGTCAAAGGTCTACAACTAAGACAGTTTCTGAGACCTGCCCTCCAGCTTCATTTACTCTTCCCATTTATCCTAACAAGAATTCTGGTTGTGTGTAAAATACAGCATCAACTTTAACCTGAAGCATGTTTTAAAAGAACCAAAATAATGTGCAAGATCTACAGGAGACAACAAGTTATTAAAAAAGAAAAGTAACCAAAAATAGCTACAAAGAATTACGAGCCATTGAACATCAGTGAAATGGAATCATGGCCTTACCCCCTCTCCCGTACCATCCCCCCAAAAAATACAATCCTGAAAGTGAGAGAGGTCAAACAAAATAGATTTTCTGAAAATGTCTAATCCCTCTGCTATTCCGCCAAATATCTAAGTTGTGATGCAAACTGATAACGCTTGGCACTCACAGAGGTTTTCATTTTGGCACTCTCTATACTTTCATGCCTTGGAGAAGGATATGGCAACCCACTCCAGTGTTCTTGTCTGGAGAATCCCAGGGTCGGGGAAGCCTGGTGGGCTGCCCTCTATGGGGTCGCACAGAGTCGGACACGACTGAAGCGACTTAGCAGCAGCAGCAGCAGCATACAGAATCTAAGTAATTAATCCTGACAGCTCTACTCCGTGGGATGCTGGTTAAGGGCCAGGGAAGTGTGTGTCCACATGGTTATTGTATAACCTTTGCATATATCCATTTCTTTACTCTACAATTTCTCATCATCCACAACTTAAATTCTCATGGCAGATTTTAGGCAAAGTCCCATTTTCAGCTTGTCCTTCTATGTTCTTTTCAAGATCATGTCTTCCCTCCTACTTAGATGATTCCAGTTTCACTCAGGTCTTTTAAATGCACCCCAGGGTTCTAGCCTAAAAATGAAGAAAGTGTCGTGAGCCTAGGGCTCTGCCTGTGTGAGGAGCACATTCCTTCGTGTTTGGGGAAAGATGCTGTAAGTTCTGCCTTCCAAGAATGTCCCCACAGAATGAGAAGAGAAATAAAACAAAATCAAATACAAAAAAAAAAAAAAGGTAATTTCACTATTCCAAAGGAGAGAGAGAAAAAGAAACTTCAAAAGCAAAACTGACATACCTCTCCCATTCCTCTGGTATACTGTTTTTTCTTCACAGAAAAAGCTAGATTCAAACAATAATTTTACTTTATTAGTCAAAGGTTAGACCATCTCTCCATGATTGGGTGTATAAGTCCAGTTTTATATCAGGACCCACTGACATGAAGAAAGAATAAATACACATTGACATCAAAAAGCTATTCCAGTTTTCCTACATCTAATATGTTCTGGCTCTGATGGAAATTGAGCCTGGATTGTGGCCACAGGGCTGACATCTAAATCTAGTCTATGAGACTTGTCACCTGGCTCAGAGAATGGGCTGGGATTAGACTGCTAGATGTGAATCATGCTACTCAGTTCCTGATGAAATACGTGGGTATTCATCAGCACTGAAAGAAGAGCCCCTCCCCGCTAAAAATCTTAAAACACCTTTACAAAACATCTAAGAAAGGATGGTCATATATACCACCCTGTGTGCAAAGATGCGGGAAAAAGCAACACCTGAAAAACAGCAGAAGTCCCATAAAACTACAGCACCGGTGATCAAACGGTCATAAGTATTTTCCTGAAAATCATCTGAGTGATTTGAAGTCAAACAAATGTAAGCCTCATAAAATAAAACCATGAGAGCCAAGATTTTTAATTTAAGTGATAATCCAAGGAATAGAACAAGAAAGGGGAAAACTTACATAGTCCATTTTAATTAAACGCTCCAGAAAATCTGATTTTACAACCTCATCCATCCTACAAATATGGTTTCTTGTTAATAATTTAACCTTAACAATTGCCATCTATGGACTTTAGGGATCACGCTTTAATAATCCATTTACAACAGCTGTAAATTCCTCAAGTAAGATACTGACCACTCAATATGTAAATTAACGACTCTCTGAAGCCCCTTCTAACTTTTCAAACAATGCTATCTTAGCATCCCCTCATCTTAAAAAGACTGGAACTCTCTGAAAATCTCAGGTGACTCTTCTCCAGGACAGGGCCTGCTTAAGGTTTCAGATTTTCTAAAGCCTGTGTGCTCCATCCAGGTTCAGCCCCAGTGGTTCTGACTTGAGTGAGTTCCCACTCCAGGTTCCCCAGTCCTCCAGTTGGCATGGTGATGGGGCGGGGTGGGGTGAGGGGGGTAGATAATCACTGGAAGAGGAGTCAGAGGAAAACTGATGAAGACCCAAGGAAAGCAAGGACCCCCATATAAATTCCTCCAAATGACCGGGCAGTTCAGAGATGTCTCTAACTGGCATCCACATCCATGCAAAATCCAATCTAATAGGACAGAAGTAGTCAATATGCCAGCTACAGGGGAGAAAATGGGGAAGGATTTATGCTTCAGGTGGGAAAAAAGAATTCTGATATAAGTTAGGTGGAATGATATGATCCAAGTCAATAAAATTGAGGCCCACAGTAATGCACAGTCCTACTATAAAACTTGAAAAATGGATAAAGAAGATGTGGAAAATATATACAATGGGATATTACTCAACCATTACAAAGAATAAAATAACGCCATTTGCAGCAACATTGATAGACCTAGAGATAGTCATATTGAGTGAAGTAAGTCAGATAGAGACAGGGAAATATTAAAATTACAAAAATTACAAATGAACTTATTTACAAAATAGAATCAGACTCACAGACTTAGAAAACAAACTTATGGTTACCAGAGGAGGAGAGTTGGGAGAGGGATGGATTGGAAGTTTGGGATTGACATGTACACACTACTATATTTAAAATGCATAGCCGAAAAGGACCTACTGTATAGCACAGAGAACTCTGCTCGATGTTATGTAATAACCTAAATGGGAAAAGAATTTGAAAAAGAATAGGTGCATGTCTATGTGGTATATCTGAATCACTTCACTGTACACCCAAAACCAACACAACATTGTTAATCACCTATTCAGTTCAGTTCAGTTCAGTCCCTCAGTCTGGTCTGACTTTTTGCAACCCCGTGGACTGCAGCAAACCAGGCTTCCCTGTCCATCACCAACTCCCAGAACTTGCTCAAACTCATGTCCATCAAGGCAGTGATAATATTCAACCATCTCATCCTCTGTGGTCCCCTTCTCCTGACTTCAATCTTTCCCAGTATCAGGGTCTTTACAATGAATCAGTTCACATTAGGTGGCCAAAAGATTGGAGTTTCAGCTTCAACATCAGTCCTTCTAATGAATACTCAGACTGATCTCCTTTAGGATGGACTGGTTGGATCTCCTTGCAGTCCAAGGGACTCTCAAGAGCCTTCTCCAACACCACAGTTCAAAAGCATCAATTCTTCAGTGCTCAGCTTTCTTTGTAGTCCAACTCTCACTTCCATACATGACTACTGGAAAAACCATAGCTTTGACTAGACGGACCTTTGTCAGAAAAGTAGTCTCTGCTTTTTAATGTTCTGTCTAGGTTGGTGATAGCTTTTCTTCCAATGAGCAAGTGTCTTTTAATTTTATGGCTGCAGTCACTTTCTACAGTGATTTTGGAGCCCAAGGAAATAGTCTGTCACTGTTTCCATTGTTTCCCCATCTATTTGCCATGAAGTAATGGGACCGGATGCCATGATCTTAGTTTTTTTAATGTTGAGTTTTAAGCCAGCTTTTTCACTCTCCACTTGCACTTTCATCAAGGGACTCCTCAGTTCTTCTTTGCTTTCTGCCATAAGGGTGGTGTCATCTGCATATCTGAGGTTATTGATATTTCTCCCGGCAATCTTGATTCCAGCTTGTGCTTCATCCAGCCCAGTGTTTTTCATGATGTATTCTGCATATACGTTAAATAAGCAGGGTGACAATATACAGCCTTGACGTAATCCTTTCCTGATTTGGAACCAGTCCGTTGTTCCACGTCTGGTTCTAACTGTTGCTTCTTGACCTGCATATAGATTTCTCAGGAGGCAGGTAAGGTGGTCTGGTATTCCCATATCTTGAAGAATTTTCCACAGTTGGTTTTGATCCATACAGTCAAAGGTTTCAGTGTAGTCAATAAAGCAAAAGTAGATGCTTTTCTGAAACTCTCTTGCTTTTTCTATGATCCAACAGATGTTGGCAATTTTATCTCTGCCTTTTGTAAATCCAGCTTTGACTATACTCCAATATAAAACAAAAAAGAGTTTTCTAAAAGTTAAAGAGAAAACTTGAAATGATGTATGCTGCATGCAGACCTGGTCTCTTAATCCATTTGTGTGGTACTTCTTGCTCTCACTTTCTGTACCCTCTTCATTCTGGCCTGTTCAGTTCAGTTCAGTTGCTCAGTCGTGTCCAACTCTGGCCTATACATGATCCCTGTGGCAACCTTGAGAGCCATTTTTTAAAGTATCAGAGGTCCTCAGACTGGACCCCTGAATGACTAAGTGGACCAGAACTCCTATAGCCACTGATGCCTGCTAGACTCTGATATAAAGGAAAAAGAAAATTTTGTTGTATTGAACCACTAAAATATGGTGGAGTTAGTTGTTGTTATAGTAATTATCCTGCCAAGAACATTCACATCTCAGGCTTTGAACCTGATGGGTGTTTTTTTTTTCCCTAAGACATTCATTGGCTCAATCCTTCACTTTATATAAGTTTATACTCAAATGTCACATCCTTAAAGATGCTGTTCCTAACCTTCCTATCTCTCTAGCCCTTTATGTGTATGTGTCACTCAGTCATGTCCAACTCTTTGCGACCCCATGGATTGTAGCTGCCAAACTCCTCTGTCCATGGAATTTTTCAGACAAGAGAATACTAGAGAGAGTAGCCATTCCATTCTCCATGGGATCTGCCTGACCCAGGGATTGAACCCGGGTATCCCGCATTGAAGGTAGATTTTTTTACCATCTGAGCCACCAAGGAAGCTCTTCTAGGCCTTTATGCTCCTTTATTTTTCTTTATAACATTAACCACTGATCTGGTATTATGTTATAGGTTCATTTATTTCCTGTTTTGCCTCCTCTATGAAGAATTAACCTCTGTTTTGTTCAGTTGTATATCCCTCTTCGAATCTGAAAGAGTGCCTCATGCTCAATAGAGCCTCTGTAAATATTTATTGAATTAGTCAATTAATTAACTATAGAAGAGAAGTAAAACAGGTTAAATTATTGTTCCCATTCAATCAGAGAAACTGAGTTGCAAACAGAATGAGTGGCAGCCCAAAGTCCTAAGCAGTGGCCAAAATCAGACTGGCGAACTTACTGGTGAAGTTCCAATTAGTAACAGGACCAATCCCTGGAGATATGTAGAGAAAAAAAAAAAAAACACAACAGGTAGGTAAGCATTTTTCAGTAATCTTCAAAATTCAAGATGTGATAGTAGGTGACCATAATTCTATCTTTTCATTCACTCTAGCCAATTATACTTTCTTGATGTAAGAAAACTACTCTAAACAAGCTCACTGTTCCAGGGTCCCTCAGTTTCTACTCTAGCAAAACCCAGGCCAATAATATTTCCAACTAAATGAAGACTTATTACACCTACACTGAATCTTCCTATCTCCTTCCTCCCATTCTAAATGCATCCGACCCTCATAATTCCCATAAACTATATCCCAGAAACCAATTAGTAAATAATCTTCTCACAAGTGGACCAAAATTCTAACCCATACAGAATTCCTACATGCTAGGCTTACAATTTAATTTCTCTTTTTCTATCCAATGAAAGTAGTTAATCATTGCTTTCACACACCTCAGTATTACTGAGAACCTTATTCACAGAACCTCAGTATTACTGAGATTCTTCTGTTTTAAGTGCCAGGGCTGAACTCACGTTTGGGAAAAATCCTGAAGTTGGGAAACACCTATTTTTGAGTCCTTGTTTAGCCTCTTCCTCACTGGATAAAATTATGAGAAATTAGAACTGTGTCTTAACTCCAGGAGATAGTGAAGGAGAGGGAAGCCTCATGTGCTGCAGTTTATGAGTTTCAAAAAACCGGACAGGACTTTGTAACTGAACAACTCCCTCCAATCTGCCTTCCAAGGCAGTATTGTATGTGTTCCCCAAAAGTCTAGTTGTATGAGATTGTCCTTTATAAATAGTTTTATGTTCATATAAATGGGGGAAATCCTGCATGTTATGTACCCTCATCATGGATTTGTTTTGCATAAACATATATTAAAGGATTTCAGAAACACTAGGGTATTGACTTTGTTTAAGGCAGAATTCTCAAAATTATTTGGCTAACAAATTACTTTTTTTCCCCTCAATGCCTGTTAACTTGCCACTGAATTAGTGTTCCTTGAAAGGCTCTAGGTCTTTGTAATCCCAGCTTCCTATATCCTCCCAACCCCCATTGCCACCAAAGCCAAACAATGTTCTTAAAAAATCAATTTACAATTCTAAGTGATTTCCACCACTCATCAAACATCTGCATTTGTATCTCTGGGGCTGCTGCAGTTCTGATCTGGGCTGGTACTGGGGACCGTCCTTGAAGGCACTGTCTCCTCCTGCCCTTCTCCTTGGCATTTGCTCAGCTTCCTTTGGCAAAGTCCAGCAGTCCTTCTCTCTAAAGAGCTATCTGAGTTCTTTCATTTTTATCTCCATGCATCAACTATTCTCCCAGGCACTCTGCTCCAAAATCTAAGTGTTCCCTACCATTTAAACAATTGCCTCATGAACTGTGATTAATCTGAAGAGTCAGGATCAACAAGAGGCCAAGAAGGCTTTCACTGTGGCTCTCCAGTCAACTCCAGTTACTTCTGTAAATGAAGGAAAGGGGTGATTTGGAGAATCCAATCAGTCTCCCTGTGGAACCTCCAGCATGACATTTGGATAAAACAGTGGATCCCCCTTCCCAGCCTTGCAGCCATTCCAGTCTAAGGACCACCGTGGCGTCTAAATAACCTTCAGAGCCACATCCACCTAACCACTTGGGCCAACTTATGTCATAAGAGGAAACTTCAAAGGGAATAAACAACTCCCCAGCATCAGGGCAAATGCAGACTGACCAAATTTCATAGAAAGTTTCTGGATGTTCTAGGTATAGAAAAGACCTCTGTAGAATTACAAAATAAAACTAGGAAAGGGCTGCTGCACTGAGTTTCACCTTTGGAATAAGTGCCAGCCACCTGCTCCATTTTCTCTGGGGGATGCCAGCTTGGCAGCACGAACACTAGCCTCCAAGTTTTAGACCCTGGAAGTAGGTACAGCTATGAGGGCATGAGAGCCTCCTAGGAACAGGTCTAATTTTGCTGCTGGTTCTACTTCCAATCATTTTTGAGGGTCAATTTTCGTTCTGAATCCCTTTAAGCATTTGTAACACAGCTGCCTGCAGGATGACTGAGTCACATTTTGTTTTTATTTTTTAATTAATTTATTTATTTTCATTGGAGGCTCATTACTTTACAATATTGTGGTGGTTTTTGCCATACATTCACATGAATCATCCATGGGTGTACATGTGTTCCCCATCCTGAACCCCCCTCCCACCTCCCTCTCCATCCCATCCCTCAGGGTCATCCCAGTGCACCAGCCCTGAGCACCCTGTCCCATGCATCGAACCTGGACTGGCAATCTATTTTACATATGATAATATACATGTTTCAATGCTATTCTCTCAGATCATCTCCACTGTCGCCTTCTCCCACAGAGTCCAAAAGTCTGTTCTTTACATCTGTGTCTCTTTTGCTATCTCGCATATAGGGTCACTGAGTCACATTTTATAACAGCTTGGGAAATGCTATGGTTTTTCACACTCTTTAGAGCACACAGTCACTCAGGTGGTAAAGAATCTGCCTACAATGCAGGAGACCCTGATTTCATCCCTGGGTTGGGAAGATCCCTTGGAGAAGGGAATGGCTAGCCACTCCACTATTCTTGCCTGCAGTATTCAATGGACAGAGGAGCCTGGCTGGTGCCAGTCCATGGGGTCACAAGGAGTCACACATGACTGAGTGACTAACACTTTAGGCTGAAGTTAACAGCATAGGTTTGAAGCCACTTAGACATGGGGTATAGTCAGGTCACAGGGTTCAGTAGCTTCAGAAAGCCCCTGTGTATGACAAAATGGTACTCAAGAAGGTCACTAGGAAAGAAGCGAGACACCAGTGAAGAAAGCAAAAATAGTAAAGAAGAAGGAGAAGGGTATTTTTCATGTATAATAAAAAAGACAAACTTGTTCAGATTTATGGAAATGGTTAACAAATGAGAAAAAGCATGAAAAAAAAATTACAGGGACTTCCCTGGTGGTCCCAAGGTTATGAATCTTTCTTCCAATGCTAAGGACGTGAGTTTGATCCCCGTTTCAGGAACTAAGATCTCACATGCTGAGAGTCAACTAAGCCCAAGCCTGGGTGCCCCAGCAAAAAAAAAAATAATAATAATAATTTTTAAAAATAATACAAAATCTGTTTCTTTTCTTATTGCCCCCAGCCTTCTGAAACAAAGGGAGCAAAGGAGTAAGAGAGTTAAGAATCTTTTGAGCATAGTCTATTTATATGAACTTGAATCTTATCATTTATATCTAGCTCATGCTGCAATTCATGGGGTCGCAAAGAGTCAGACAAAACTGAGCGACTGAACTGAACTGAACTGAACCTCTCTTTAAGAAAATCCAATATTTTAATTGGCCAATAGTATTTGCTTTCTCATAATAAAAATGGATTAAAAACGTAATTTTCACTTCCACTTTTATCTAAAGTTGAATTTAGAAATTTCCCACTAATCAGTCATACCCTTAAACTTCCACTGAAATTGCTTTTATTAAGAATGATTCTTGTGTACAGAAAAGTCTATCAGGCATTCTCCTGCCACCATCAAAGCTAAATATATCAATGAGTGACCCGGACTTCTCAAGGTAATTTTGTCTCCTTGATGCTGACCATACTTCTTCAAATTACCCTTCTGTTTTCTCCCTCTAGACTCTTTTGTCCAGGACAAAGAAAGATAGAAGGGGGACAAACCCAGGAAGTAAGAAATTTCAAACGTACTTAGAACTGCTATCTTACTCAATTTTAAATTAACTAAAGGGAGAGTGAATAGCTATTTTTAGGATATTACTGAGTCTTACTCAAATCTCAAAAACAGAGATTTTGTCTGTTAGTTTTTTAAATGTCATTGCATATGACCTTTGAAAGTGAAAGTCGCTCAGTCATGTTTGACTCTTTGTGACCACATGGACCATACAATACAGTCCATGGAATCCCTCCAGTCCAAAATACCGGGGTGGGTACCCTTTCCCTTCTCCAGGGATCTTCCCAACCCAGGGATCAAACCCAGGTCTCTCGCATTGCAGGCGGATTATTTACCAACTGAACTATGAGGGAAGCCTGCATATAACCTTTTGACCTATGTAAAAACATTACAGTGATACACTTGAGAAGTAGCAACTCAAGTTTTCTCCTGATCTGCAAGATGCGCTTTTTTTTTTCTTCCTTCCCAGAGCAAACACATCTACTGATATTGATATGCTGTCAAAACGTGATTCCTACACAAAATTAGCCTGCGAATAATCTTGCTCCTAACTAGATGCCTCTGAGTACAAACATGAGGATGATTCATCTTTTCATCTTTTTAAACAGAATGTAACTGGCAAAAAAATGGTCTATTACTTTAATTTTGCCTTTGGGTTTGAGGGGGAAAGCAGCAGCTCAGCTATTCCTGAATGAACTATTTATTCTTCAGCACTGAGCCTGACTGGACCAAGAGGGCGCGTAAACAGTCTGCTTCCTTTAAGGACAGCTGGTTGACTCTCTGATTACAGTCAGCAAATTTTCTAGCTGTGTCAGAGCTTGCTTGCAATGGCTACCAGGGAAGCAAAGATATTCCTTAGGCAGGTGGGACTTCTAAAATCAGCCAGTGGCTCAGGAAAGTCACACGTTCAAGTCCTTAGGAGGCCAATCTCATCAGGCAACCTGGATCAGCTTCTTCTCCCTGTTTGTGATGCAGCCACCCACCCGGAAAACAAAATTATTCTTCATTGCCATCGGCATCTTCATCATCACTGTCAGGACCATCCCCCAAAGGAATTAATCAAACTCCTACCTGCACACGATACAGTACCTGGTGCAGCACAGACACGAGGAAAGCAATCTCTCCTCCCCTGCTCTCCCACTGAGCCTGTACCTGAATCTCATTTACCAGGACCAGAATTAATGGTGCAGGTATGCGCAGGCATGCACTTTTTCTGTAGTCTGTCTACATGAGACACTGCCACTTAGTCATTCCTTTTTGCTCACCACAGCACCCTGCCAGTGATGCATAATTCAAAGGAGGATTCTAAACAAAATTCAAGTGGGACCTAATAAAAAAGTCATCATCCAACATGAAGCCTCAAAGTGATCATTTCTTGAAAAATACTTGGAGACATTTTGATAACTATACATTTACAAAAATTATACAGATCAAAAATATATAAGCCAATCTCTATTATCTTTATTAATGAAAAATATGAAGCAGTTAATTCAAAGCAGAACTTAACACCATGAATATATGCCTTAGGAATGTTATAGGAGTTTTATGCAGTGACTTGATGTGCATTCAGTTCCCACTAAAATGAGTTTGTATTCCCCAAGCAAGGCCATGGAGAAGTGTAACTCAGCATACTCCGGATGACAAGGGAGACTCCACAAGAAATGAACTTACCATGCCTGAGGAACCATAATATGATAAACTGGGAGTGTGTTTGTGTATGTGTGAGTGGGTGCAGAAAGAGAAAAACACAGAGATGAGTAAAACAAAGCCGAGGCATGAGAAGTTCTTTAGACAAAATATACTCCCAGAAGGAAGAAGCAATCACGCCTTCCTCTGACTACCAGAGAGACATCATTTTCATTTCTTATTCTTCCAGGTTCACGACCCCTGGATGGACTTCCTAGAAACCACAGAAATTTTAAGGCAGAAATTTCAGTACATAGCATTCTCTTTCTTTCCCTTAACTCTAACACAGAGCTATTCTCTCAGAACAAACTTCAAGTAGAGAATCCCACTGCATCCAACAAGATTAGGAAGTTGCTGACCTTTCAGTGTCTGGCACATGTAATCCAGGAAAAACATGCTCCTCTCTGACAAAGATGCACTAATGTTTTACTGCTATCTTGAATTTGCCTCCCTGATGGCTCAGCAGTAAAGAACCCACCTGCCAATGAAGGAGACATGGGTTGGATCCCTGGGTTGGGAAGATCCCCTGGAGAAGTAAATGGCAACCCACTCCGGTATTCTTACCTGGGAAATCCCAGTGACAGAGGAGCCTGGCAGGCTACAGTCCATGAGGTCACAAAGAGTTGGACATGACTTAGCGACTAAAACAACAACAGCATCTTGCATTCGCCCTTACAACCACCCTCTCCCCATTCTTCTTCATCTTCTCTAGCCGTCTTATGTCCTGGGGGGTGGCTGGTACAAACAACATCAATAGGCTTTCCGGATCCTGGTTGGGTCCGGCCAATGGAAATACTGGCATGAATGGGAGGGAGGTGGGGGGAGACAGGGTCAGGTGCTCTGGGCTCCCCTCAGAGTCCTGGCTGGTGCCTGAGGTGGAGGCCTGATGCTCTAATCAGGTAGCCTCTGCACCCAACTGTCTGTCTGGGTTCCAGTAACCAGTCTTCTCTTCATCTCCTCAGGCCTCTAGAAACACCCTTCACCCTTCACAAGGGACTATACCAGGGTATAAAAAGCCACAAGGCTTGTTCAAGAGGGGGTCACAAAGAATCAGACATGACTTAGCGACTAAACAACAACAAAGAGGCTACTCTGCAAAGAATACGCAACGAGTTCTTGATCAATCACTGATGATAACAACAACAAAAGTGGGTATAATAAAATGTTTCCATCTGCACGGTGTCATTGTGAAATGTAAATAAAGTAATTGACATACAAGACTATAAAAATCGAATATGTCAGGCAAATGTGTGTTTTAAAAAATAATCTTTGAGAAAATAATGGAACCCAAGCAATTTTATCCAAAGATCATTCATCCAAATATTAATTAAGGGCTTGGAAGGGACTCCAAAGCTGTATACAACACAGAGTCTGCCTCTGGATTTTGTGACGTCATTGGGGAAATGAGCTGAATATGCCTTTAGGAATTACTAAAGAGTATTAGCAAGTATGTTTTGGAGTGCTAAGTTGTGTCATTAAAAAATAGTAAGTCCTTTAATGACTGTTGGGGGAGATCACTGAGAAGTGACCACTGGTTATACCCGCGCGCTGGACCCAGGCAACTGGCGTCTCCTCACGCCCTCTCCAGTCTTGGAATGTGCCTTCCTCTTGCCTTCCCTGCTCCCAGAAGTTGCACCAAGTGATGTGATAATGTTAACACTATTTGACCTGTGAAGGTGAGTGAACCTAGTTTAGGCTACTATATAAACTTTTAGGATTTTGGCAGGTGGGTGAGAAAATCACTTTTCAGCCACCCAAGACAAGCGTCATAAAGAGGTTCCCTTGCTTATAACCTTGCGGCCCAACAATCTGCAGGAGGCTTCCTCTTTCTTCAGTTTCTCCCTGCCCTCCATGCATGGGGGCCAGTTTCAGATTCACCTGGGAAGCTCCAAGTTTGCTTTAAAATGGCTAGTGTTCAGAGAAGAAAAAGAGCCACGCAGATTCATTGGTATAATGAAAGAAGTCTTTACAGAGAAATTTTCAGTGTGATAATCAGTTCAGTTCAGTCTCTCAGTCACGTCCAACTCTTTGTGACCCCATGGACTGCAGCATGCCAAAACTCCCTGTCCATCACCATCTCCCAGAGCTTGCTCAGACTCATGTTCATAAAGTCGGTGATGCCATCCAATCATCTCATCCTCTGTCATCCCCTTTTCCTCCTGCCATATTTATTTTGAATTTATGTGCCAGGCATAATTTTAAGCTCTCTTTACATATTAATGTAATGAAGTCACAAAGCAACCATGTGAGATAGTTATTACATTTTTTTTTTCATTTGCAGAGAAGGAAACTAAGGTTCATGGATTTTAAGTAACTTTCTCAGTGTATACAATCAAGCAAGTAGAGGAGCTAAAATTCAAACCAGGCAGTCTGAATCCAGAGCCCCTGCTTTGAACTTCTCTGTCCTCTACATCCATGTGAGTCACCTGCTAATGCTCTGCACCTCCATCAAACAACCTACCATCATGCTGCTTCCTTCTTGGCTCCTTCTTACCCAGCAACTAAGTGAGAAGTAGAAGACATTCTATTCCAGGTCCTCTGCTAACTTGTCATCTTGGGAAATTCACTATTTGCTGTCACAGCTTCCTTATGGATGTTTGAAATAATGTTACTTTCACAGATGAACTTTAACAACTTACAGGCTAATCAGAATTTTTTAAATGTGGTAATAAAAGAGAAAGCCCATAGAAAAATATGAAATACTTAAAAGATGACATTAATGATTATCATTTTTTATTTAACAGTTTTCCATCCAAATCCATGGCTGGAAGGTACATGTCTAACCACAATCTGGGATGATAAGGGGCAGACTGGAAAGAAGGGTTTGCTGACAACCTCTGCTGGAGGAACTACTCTGACCCCCAAGTCTAAAAGCAGATTGGACAGTGTGTGTACAGGTTTGGATTACCCGGGTGGGCTGCATGCATGTGGAACAAAAGAAATGGCTTTGGGAGTAAATCTTGTTTTCTGCTTGTGTTATATTACACAGGACTACTTAATATCTCATTTTCAAATTTTTCTGATTACACATTTCTCTGATGCAAGCAAGACACATGCATGCATGCTAAGTCACTTCAGTTGTGTCTGACTCTTTGCAATCCTATGGACATTATCTGCCAGGCTCCTCTGTCCAGGGGGATTCTCCAGGCAAGAATACTAAAGTTGGTTGCCATGCCCTCCTCCAGGGAATCTTCCCAACCCGGGGATTGAACCTGCATCTCTTAAGTCTGCTGCATTGGCAGGTGGGTTCTTTACCCAGCACTACCTGGGCAGCCCAAGCAAGACACAGGGTTCCTAAATAAAGGAAGAAATAAGAATAAAGACAAACAGTATTGAGATGTATTTCTTCTTTTTTTTTTTAATGGCCAATGAAAATGTCTCTTACTTTTGTTGATCTTGATTAGTCACTAAGTTGTGTCTGACTCTTTGTGACCCCATGGACTGTAGCCCACCAGGCTCTTCTGTCCATGGGATTTCCTAGGCAAGAATATTGGAGTGGGTTGCTGTATCCTACTCCAGGGGATCTTCCCAACCTAGAGATCAAACCCATGTCTCTTGCATCTCCTGCATTGGCAGGTGGATTCTTCACCACTGAGCCACCAGGGAAGCCCAAGATGTATTTCCTTTTCTTTGAAACTTATGCTTCTATCCTGGCAGTGCATAGAAGCCCAAAGGGGGCATTGAGAAAAAATTTTAAAAGCACTGGCACTCCTTCAGTCAATACTAACTTCACGAAGAACACTTAGTAAACTCAGATGCATGAGTCCACAGTGGAATGACAGAAATCTATCAGAAGACTCTATGGCTACCAAATTCACATGATGATAATGTCACTGACCAATAAGGAGCTACGATTGGCCCTTACACCAAGTGTGGGAGCCCTGAAATACATAATGTGGAAATAATAGGGCAGGAAGAATCTGTTCTGCATTTGATAACCAGCAAAAGCCAAAAGAATAGAGGTAGCATTTCCTGATGAATTGGAGGGAAATTTTCCTTGGCTAAAAAGAATGCAGGAATAGAACCACAGATGTGATAGAAACACTGACAAAGATTTATGCAGTCATTATTTCATTCATTCATAAATCACTCAGTGATTGTTAAATAATTGACTGCATGTTAAGTGGCCAAACACTGGGCTAAGTGCTATGGATAAAAATGAAGGAAGCATAGTTCCTAATAAGAGGAACTAACAATCTAATGTCAGAAACATATAAGCAGATAAGTATAATGTGATGGGTTTAGAGAGATGGGCGTAAGGCACTATGGAAGCATCCAAGGTGACATGGGGAGGCTGGAGAAAGTCTTCCTGGAGAAATGACACCTAAGCTGATTCTTCAAGTGTCGGAAGGAGTTGGCCAGAGAAGGGCCCAGAGCCTGCCCACAGAAGCCCTGCCAGAGTAACAGCTAAAAATGAGCTGGAGAAGCATCCACTCATTCTCTGCAGGCAACTTTACACAGCTCCTCACTCTCGTGGTGGAAAATTCAGGGCAGGGGAGGTTGAGAAACTGGAGAGGTTGATGGGGACCAGAGCAGAGGAAGCTTTGAAAGATTTCTCAGGACAGAAGCTTATATTTTTTCCCCCATTGGCTAATCGTTCTCAAACTTAAGCATGCTTCAGAATTTCCTAGTAGGTATTTTTTTAAAAAACACTAGTTTCTGGACCTTATCCCCAGAGTTTCTGATTCAGTAGATCTGGGCTGTCGCCTGAGAATTTGCAATGTTTAACAAGCTCCCACGTGATTCTGAAGTTGCTAGCTTTCAGATCAAACACAATGGGCAGTCGAAGGAACACACAAGATTTCAAGCCAAGGGTGATAAGGTGAGGGGAGCCTCTTCAAGCCTTGGGCTTTGGACAGGATTTCTGTGCAGATCAGATGGAGGGGACAAGGTCTTGTGGGAGGGAGGCAGGTTAGGAGGCTGTGGCAGAGCCACAGGGGGAGCAGGAGGTAGACAAACCAACTCATAACTCTATTAGTTAGAGGTTCCAATTGCCAACATCCATTAGATCATTGAAAAAGCAAGAGAGTTTCAGAAAAACATCTACTTCTGCTTTATTGACTATGCCAAAGCCTTTGACTGTGTGGATCACAACAAACTCTGGAAAATTCTGAAAGAGATGGGAATACCAGACCACCTGACCTGCCTCTTGAGAAATCTGTATGCAGGTCAGGAAGCAACAGTTAGAACTGGACATGGAACAACAGACTGGTTCCAAATAGGAAAAGGAGTATGTCAAGGCTGTATATTGTCACCCTGCTTATTTAACTTATATGCAGAGTACATCATGAGAAACGCTGGGCTGGAAGAAGCACAAGTTGGAATCAAGATTGCCGGGAGAAATATCAATAACCTCAGATATGCAGATGACACCACCCTTATGGCAGAAAGTGAAGAAGAACTAAAGAGTCTCTTGATGAAAGTGAAAGAGGAGAGTGAAAAAGTTGGCTTACGGCTCAACATTCAGAAAACGAAGATCATGACGTCTGGTCCCATCACTTCATGGAAAATACATGGGGAAACAGTGGAAACAGTGACAGACTTTATTTTGGGGGCTCCAAAATCACTGCAGATGGTGACCGCAGCCATGAAATTAAAAGATGCTTGCTTCTTGGAAGAAAAGTTATGACCAACCTAGACAGCATGTTAAAAGCAAAGACATTACTTTGCCAACAAAGGTTTGCCTAGTCAAAGCTACGGTTTTTCCAGTAGTCATGTATGAATGCAAGAGCTGGACTGTAATGAAAGCTGAGCACAAAAGAACTGATGCTTTTGAACTATGGTATTGTAGAAGACTCTTGAGAGTCCCTTGAACTGCAAGGAGATCCAACCAGTCCATCCTAAAGGAAATCAGTCCTGTATATTCATTGGAAGGACTGATGCTGAAGCTGAAACTCCAATATTTTGGCCACCTCATGTGAAAAACTGACTCATTTGAAAAGACCCTGATGCTGGGAAAGATTGAAGGCGGGAGGAGAAGGGGATGACAAAGGATGAGATGGTTGGATGGCATCACTGACTCAATGGACATGAGTTTGAGTAAACTCCGGGAGTTGGTGATGGACAGGGAGGGCTGGTGTGCTGCAGTCCATAGGGTCACAAAGAGTCGGATAAGACTGAGCGACTGAACTGAACTGAACTCCATATTTATTCTTCATACAAAATGATAATAGGCAAATCTATGTATTATGTTTGCAATGACTAGTCCATTTATTTAATTAAGGCATCAACAGTGAGCAACATTAAACAAAAACATATTTGAGAGAGAAGAGCTATACACATTTTCTATCCAAAAATGAGTCCTACTGATTAAACGCATTGAATGGAGAGTAGTGGCCTTACCTTAGGGTCCTTATCCCAGGCTGGCTTGTTTGATGAGACAGTAAGAGAAATCTACTCATTCTCTTCAGAAAGTAAACAAATTTCTTCCCTGAAAGAGGAACGAAAAGCCAGGGCTTTGGAGTTATGAAACAAGGAGTGTGTAGTAGATTCAAGTGGAAATCGGGATGAGGCTGTGATGGAAGTAGGAGTGATGAGCTCAGATACACAGCTCTCCTACTCTGACCTGTACACCTGTCAAACAACCCCTGTGTGTGCTGTGCTTAGACAGTCAGTCATGTCCGACTCTTTGTGACCCCATGGACTGTAGCTCACCAGGCTCCTCTGTTCATGGGGATTCTCTGGGCAAGAATACTGGAGTGGGTTGCCATGCCCTCCTCCAGGGGATCTTCCAAACCCAGGGATCGAAGCCAGGTCTACATCACCATACATTTACTAGTTGCCTTCTCCAAACTGAGTTGATCAGAGTCCCTCTCCTGAAATCCAAAAATTGTGAGTGAGATGCAGAGACTGAAAGATTCTGGAGGAAAGTTTTTTAGAACGAAAGTTCTACTACTGGAGTGGGGAGTAGGGCAGAATCTAGAGGCATCCTGAATCCACCTTTCCCCAGGTCATTCAGAACACCCTCAATTCTATAAGTGACCCCAGTATTACTAGAGAAGGGTTTCATCAACTATCTGTGGAGAAGTACCCATTTGTTTTAAATTTCCAAGCCACCACTCACCAGTGCTTTTGTAATATATGATAAAAATGATTTACTCTAATTCCAGTCTAACCAAGAGAGAAACATCAGACAAGTCTCAGTTAAGGGATACAAAAGATCCAATTAGAGAGATCAAAACTGTCAAGGTCATCAAAAACAGGAAATTCCCATAAATTATCATAGTCAAGAGAAGCCTAAAGACACAATAATTAAATGTAATGTGGTGTCTTAAATGGGGTCCTGGAACAGAAAAAGGACATCAAGTAAAATCTAAGGAAACCCAAATGACTATGGACTTTAGTTAATAACAATTTATCATTACTGGTTCACTGATTGTGACAAATGTATCATGCCAACATAAGATGTTAGAAAAAATGGAAATTGGATGTAGGGTACATTTTATGTAAACCTAAAACTGGCCTAAAAAATAAGTTTAACTTTTTTAAAAAAAAAATGAAGTACATACTGGAAAAATGAAACAGGAAAAAAAAAAGAACAAAATATAAGCTCAAACTTAATTATTACATTCAGTGGCCACAGTTTTATAACTGTAAGAACAAATAATATCTAGAAAAAAGAAAAGGTAAGGAAAACTGTGTACCTTATCTATAGAAAGCATATGTATAAGTGAATAAGTAATTTTTTCATTCTGCAATTGTAACCAAACAGTTATGTGTGCAAGTGGGAATCCCCATGTGAAATGCTTAAATGCGTGTTTTGAAGGCACATCATATTTTCCAGTATTAAAGTCCTTAACATAGCAAACAAGCATGCTTTGTGCTTGTTAACATATCTGCTTTATTAATAGTTTGGATTGATCATAATGGTCTCGCTGGTCAAAATGTATATCTAAATTTTTTCTGTGCTTTGTTTTAATAACACTGACAGTACAGAAATCTGTCTCACTGAGGTATGTTGAGAGGAGAGAGATGATTTTTAAAGTAATTTTAGCAAGCTTAGATGATTCATGTCTGATTTTTATTCAAAATGAAGACAGCAATCTTTTTTTCAAAATTCAGGTTTAATCCTTTTGGAAGTAACCACTTCCAAAAACTCACTCTACAAAGTTATAATTTAATCTAAATTATCTCTCAATGAAAGGAATGAATGTCAGTCCATAGATTTTCAATGTAAAGATCTTCTTTTCGTGGAAAATACAATGCAAAAATGCTGCCCAAATCCAGAAGGTGTTTGGTGATTTATAGTTTTGAAATATCAATATTGTAACCTTTTGATCATTGTTTTTAAATTATGAAACATGTCATAACCATGTGTAGGAGCTCTGTTCTTCTAAGCATGTACCTTTTTTTCTTGTCCTTTGATCTTATCTGCCATTCAAAATCATGCTACACCTTTTCCTTGCCTAGAAGTATTAGCATCATTATAATACCAAGGATAGCAGACCAATAAGCAAATCCAGCTGTCCAATTTACCCCTTTAACAAGATGAGATCCAACAGAATTCTTATCTTTTAGGAACATTAAGCTTTTGTTCTATAAATAGATCAAGCATTCTCAGCTTTTCTTCTCCACAATCATTGTGCCTCAATATGCAGTGAAAGTCATTTATAATTCATCTTCCATATTATAATAGTAAAGAAAGAATTATCTAGAACTTAATGCATAACCCTTTATTTACAGTTTTTCTGTCACTCAGCACATTGTTTATTTTGACTGATTTTTTTCATAACAAGACTTTCTTAGTAAAGGAAGCAGTACATTAATTTCCTTCTGGTCCAATCTCCTTGACCTGGGGTATCTACTGCAGAAAGTTTTCTTTTCACCACAACTGTGACATCAGAGTATATTTCCACACAGAACTAACTCTGAAACATACCATTAATTTTATAATCCATCAGTTTTACACATTTTGGAGCCAATTGTAACTGTTGACAATGAAGCTGAAAAACATGAATTCTTCAAACTGCCATCATCAAATTGGAGATATATGAAAAAAAATTGCAAGTACAGCAATATATGTGCATAAGTCAAGGTGCAATGAAACATTCATTTCTAGCTTATTTATTCTTTAAATTGGTTTTCTGTATCAATATCCAGCTTAAAAATATACCAAGGGACTTCCCTGGTGGTCCAGTGGCTAAGACACAGGGTCAATCCCTGGTAGGGGAACTAGATCCCAGGTGCCGCAACTAAGACCCAGTGCTACCAAATGAATGAAAGTAAAAATAAATTTCAAAATAAAAAATATAAATCAAACTACTGTGTCACTGAAAAGTGACACTGAATAACCCATCTCCAAGCAAACAGCTTTAAAACAGTTTCAGAAATAATATGTAGTTTTTAGTGCTAGCAACATGAACTTCCATTTTATACATGAAATAATAAGCATCTATTTCTCCCTTCTTTTTAATTCTACAAATTATCTTTCAAATATTTCCTTTGGTTTTGAATTTACTTCTTTATGTTTGGGGCAAAAAGGCAACTTAAATCTTGATAGTTTTATTGTTTCATCACCTAGTACATCTCTGAAAATTGAAGCCAATAATATATCAAAAGATTAATACATCATGACCATTTGGAGCTTATCCCAGGAAATCAAGGCTGATTTAACACTCTAAAAGCTCAGTGTAAACAAACTAAGAAAAATTATATTATTATCTCAGTATATATATAGAAAAAGTACTTGACAAATTCCAACATTAATTCCATTAATTTCTGATAAATACTCTCAGCAAACTAAGAATAGAAACTTCCACAACTTGATAACAAGAATTTACAAAAAACCTACATCTAACATCATACTTAAAAGACAATAATAACAGAAGTCTTAATAATAAAGACAGGCTTTTGCTTTGTTATCAGCTGAATTCTGTTTCCCTAATTCAAAGTGCCTCAGAATGTGACTATATTTGGAGACAGGGCCTTTACTGGAGTTCATATGAATGGGCCCTAATCCAATGACTGGTGCCTTTATACAGGAAAAGGAGGTTAGGATACAGACACACGGGGAAAACCACTGGGGGGGCACAGTGAAAATGTAGCCATCTATGAACCAAGGAGAAAATCTCAAAAAACCAAAGCTGCCAATACCTTGATCTCAGACTTCTAACTTCTAGAAATATGAGAAATAAGTTTCTGTTGTTCAAATATACTCATTCTGTAATATTTTATTGTAATAGCCCTAGGCAACTACTACACTTCCTACAATCAGAAAAAAAGATAAGAGTGTCTCTTCTCATCACTTCTCTTCACTAGTGTTCTGGATGTATAGCCAGTTCAAGAAAAAGAAATAAAAGCCTAGAATGGGAAGGAAAAAAAAAACCTATCTTTATTTGCAGATGATAAGATCATGTGTGTATAAAATTTTATGGAATCTACAAAAAAGAGAACAGAATTATTATTAATTTTAGCAAAGCTGCCATGTACAAAATCAACATACAAAGTTCTACTTCATTTCCATACACTAGCAACAAAAATATAAATTGAAATGAAATTTCAAATCATTACTGTTTACAGTAACTTTAAAAAATGTTAAATACCTAGGGATACATTTGATAAAAAGAAATACAAGACCTGTACACTGAAAATGACAAAACATAGCTAAAGTAAAATAACAAAGACCTAGACATGTAGGAGATTTAGGGATTAGGAAATATATCAATATTGTTAAGATGTCATTTCTCCCAAAATTGACCAAGAGAAACAATGCAACCCCAAAACCAAACAAAAACTAATCAAAGTCCCCTTTTCTATAGAAATTGACACCTTGATTCTGAAATTCATATGGAAATGCAAAGGACCTAGAATAGCCAAAGCAACTTTGAAAATGGAGAACAAAGATAGAGAACCAGCATAACCTACTTTCAATATATATTAGAAAGCTAAATAGGACTTAGCAGACAAGAAAGTGAAAGTGTTAGTGTTAGTCACTCAGTCATGTCTCTTTGCTACCCCATGGACTGTAGCCTGCCAGGCTCCTCTGTCCATGGAATTCACCAGGCTAGAATACTGGAGTGGGTTGCCATTCCCTTCTTCAAGGGATCTTCCCTACCCAGGGATCGAACCTGGGTCTCCCACACTGCAGGCAGATTCTTTACCATCTGAGCGAGGGTGAAGAAAATCCACCCCCTGCCTGTTTTTTACAACCTTCAAGCTATGAACAGTTTTCATATTTTTTTACAGGTTGTTTTTTAAAAATTCTACAGAGGACACATGTGCCCCTACAAAGCCTAAAATATTTACTATCTGAATCATTAGAGAAAAACTTTGTTGTCCCTGCACTACTCGTTATTGCCAAATTCAGACTTAAATTGAAGAAAGTAGGGAAAACCACTAGACCATTCAGGTATGACCTAAGTCAAATCCCTTACGATTATACAGTGGAAGTGAGAAAAAGATTCAAGGGATTAGATCTGATAGAGTGCCTGAAGAACTATGGATGAAGGTTCTGGACAATGTACAGGAAAGCGGGATCAACACCACCCCCAAGGAAAAGAAATGCAAAAAGGCAAAATGGTTGTCTGAGAAGGTCTTACAAATAGCTGTGAAAAGAAGAGAAGTGAAAGGCAAAGGAGAAAAGGAAAGATATACCCATTTGAATGCAGAGTTCCAAAGAATAGCAAGGAGAGGTAAGAAAGCCTTCCTCAGTGATCAATGCAAAGAAAGAGAGGAAAGCAATAGAATGGGAAAGTCTAGAGATCTCTTCAAGAAAATTAGAGATACCAAGGGAACATTTCATGCAAAGATGGGCTCAATAAAGGACAGAAATGGTATGGACCTAACAGAAGCAGATGATATTAAGAAGAGGTGGCAAGAATACACAAAAGAACTATACAAAAAAGATCTTCACAACCCAGATAATCACAATGGTGTGATCACCAACCTAGAGCCAGACATCCTGGAATGAGAAGTCAAGTGGCCCTTAGGAAGCATCACTTTGAACTAAGCAAGTGGAGGTGATAGAATTCCAGTTGAGCTATTTCAAATCCTAAAAGATGATGCTGTGATAGTGCTGTACTCAATATGCCAGCAAATTTGGAAAACTCAGCAGTGGCCACAGGATGGGAAAATGTCAGTTTTCATTCCAATCCCAAAGAAAGGCAATGACAAAGAATGCTCAAACTACTGCACAATTGCACTCATCTCACATGCTAGTAAAGTAATGCTCAAAATTCTCCAAGCCAGGCTTCAGTAATACATGAACCATGAACTTCCAGATGTTAAGCTGGTTTTAGAAAAGGCAGAGGAACCGGAGATCAAATTGCCAACATCCGCTGGATCATGGAAAAAGCAAGAGAGTTCCAGAAAAGCATCTATTTCTGCTTTCTTGACTATGCCAAAGCCTTTGACTGTGTGGATCACAAGAAACTGTGGAAAATTCTGAAAGAGATGGGAATACCAGACCACTTGACCTGCCTCTTGAGAAATCTGTGTGCAGGTCAGGAAGCAACAGTTAGAACTGGACATGGAACAACAGACTGGTTCCAAATAGGGAAAGGAGTACGTCAAGGCTGTATATTGTCACCCTGCTTATTTAACTTATATGCAGAGTACATCATGAGAAACACTGGGCTGGATGAAGCACAGGCTGGAGTCAAGATTGCCGGGAGAAGTATCAATAACCTCAGATATGCAGATGACACCATCCTTATGGCAGAAAGTGAAGAAGAACTGAGCTTCTTGATGAAAATGAAAGAGGAGAGTGAAAAAGTTGGCTTAAAGCTCAACATATAGAACAGTCTTTTGGACTCTGTGGGAGAGGGAGAGGGTGGGATGATTTGAGAGAATGGCATTGAAATATGTATAATGTCATATATGAAACGAGTCGCCAGTCCAGGTTCGATGCAGGATACAGGATGCTTGGGGCTGGTGCACGAGGACGACCCAGAGGGATGGTACAGGGAGGGAGGAGGGAGGAGGGTTCAGGATGGGGAACACGTGTATACCTGTGGCAGATTCATGTTGATATATGGCAAAACCAATACAATATTGTAAAGTTAAAAAATAAAGCAAAAAAAATTTTTTTAAACAAAGAAATATACACAATGTAAAATCAGAAAAAAAAAAAAAAAAAGAAAACTAAGATCATGGCATCTAGTCCCATCACTTCATGGCAAATAGATGGGGAAACAGTGGAAACAGTGGCAGACTTTATTTTCTGGGGCTCCAAAATCACTGCAGATGGTGATTGCAGCCATGAAATTAAAAGACTCTTGCTTTTTGGAGGAAAAGTTATGACCAACCTAGACACCATATTAAAAAGCAGAGTCATTACTTTGGCAACAAAGGTCCATCTAGTCAAAGCTATGGTTTTTCCAGTAGTCATGTTTGGATGTGAGAGTTGAACTATAAAGAAGGCTGAGCACCAAAGAATTGATGCTTTTGAACTGTGGTGTTGGAGAAGAGTCTTGAGAGTCCCTTGGACTGCAAGGAGATCCAACCAGTCCATTCTAGAGGAGATCAGTCCTGACTATTCACTGGAAGGACTGTTGTTGAAGCTGAAACTCCAATACTTTGGCCACATGATGCTAAGAACTAACTCATTTGAAATGACACTGATGCTGGAAAAGATTGAAGGCAGGAAGAGAAGGGGACAGCAGAGAATGAGATGGTTGGATGGCATCACCAACTCAATGGACACGAGTTTGAGTAAACTCCAGGAGCTGGCAGTGGACCCAGAGGCCTGGAGTGCTGAAATCTATGGGGTCACAAAGAGTCGGACACGACTGAGCAACTGAAGTGAACTGAACTTACACTAACCAAGAATGTGGTGTTGGCATGTAGACAAACGAATAGATCAGTGAAGAAGAGTAGAGATTCAAAAATAAACCCATATATGTGAGGACAACTGATATTTTTTTATCAAGGTGCAAGGCAATTCAATAGACAAACGATAATCTTCTCAACAAGGGTGCTGGAACAATTGGACATCATCGCACAAAAAAAAGTGAACCTTGATCTATATCTTGCATGAAATATAAAAATTGGAATTATAAATATAGAAGTGAAAACTATACAATTCCTAGAATAAAACATAAGAGAAAAAAACCTTTGTGACCTGGATTTACCAAAAATTTTATATATAACACCAAAAGAAAGATCTATAAATTAAAAATTGATAAATTGAATTTTAACTTAAAATTCTGCTCTCAAAAGTCACTGTAGAGAGATTAAAAGACAAGCCCAAAATTGGAAGAAAAAATTACAAATCATACATCTAACAAAAAACTAGGAAGAATACTGAAAATTTAATAATAAGGGAAGAACAATCTAATATTTTTTAATGGGCAAAAGATATAAACAGACTCGTCACTAGATAAAAATATAAAGATGGCCAATAAGGACATGAAAAGATGCTCAACATCATTTGTCATTAAAGAAATTCAAATTAAAACCACAGAAAAATACTAGTACCTACCTATAAGAATGATTGAAAAGTAAAAAGACTGACCATATTAAGCAGCGATGAGGATGTGGAGGAATTGAGATTCTCACACACTGTTGGTAGAAATGGAAAATGAAGAACCTCTTTCAAAAACAGTTTGACAGGGACGTCCCTGGTGGTCCAGTGTCTAAGACTCTCCAATCCCAATGCAGGGGGCCCATGCTCAAGCCCTGGTCAAGAAATTAGATCCCACATGCCACAATTAAAAGCTTGCATGCCACAAATAAAGATTCCATATGCCATGACTAAGATCAGGTGCCGCCAAATAAATAAATATTTTTAAAAGATAATATAAAATAAAAATAAATAAAAACAATTTGACAGTTTCTTCAAATGAACATATACCTACCATATGATGAAGCCATTCCACTTCTGCATATTTCCAAAAGAAATGAAAACATGTCCATATAAAGATTCAGTTCAGTTCAGTTCAGTTCAGTCGCTCAGTCATGTCCAACTCTTTGCGACCCCATGAACTGCAGCACACCAGGCCTCCCTGTCCATCACCAATTCCCGGAGTTCACTCAGACTCACCTCCATCGAGTCGGTGATGCCATCCAGCCATCTCATCCTCTGTCGTCCCCTTCTCCTCCTGCCCCCAATCCCTCCCAGCATCAGAGTCTTCTCCAATAAGTCAACCCTTCGCATGAGGTGGCCAAAGTACTGGAGTTTCAGCTTTAACATCATTCCTTCCGAAGAACACCCGGGACTGATCTCCTCTAGAATGGACTGGTTGGATCTCCTTGCAGTCCAAGGGACTCTCAAGAGTCTTCTCCAACACCACAGTTCAAAAGCATCAATTCTTCGGCGCTCAGCTTTCTCCACAGTCCAACATTCACATCCATACATGACTACTGGAAAAACCATAGCCTTGACTAGACGGACCTTTGTTGGCAAAGTAATGTCTCTGCTTTTGAATATGCTCTCTAGGTTGGTCATAACTTTCCTTCCAAGGAGTAAGCGTCTTTTAATTTCATGGCTGCAATCACCATCTGCAGTGATTTTGGAGCCCCAAAAAACAAAGTCTGACACTGTTTCCACTGTTTCCCCATCTATTTCCCATGAAGTGATGGGACCAGATGCCATGATCTTTGTTTTCTGAATGTTGAGCTTTAAGCCAACTTTTTCACTCTCCTCTTTCACTTTCATCAAGAGGCTTTTTAGTTCCTTTCTGCCACAAGGGTGGTGTCATCTGCATATATGAGGTTATTGATATTTCTCCTGGAAATCTTGATTCCAGCTTGTGCTTCTTCCAGCCCAGCGTTTCTCATGATGTACTCTGCATATAAGTTGAATAAGCAGGGTGACAATATACAGCCTTGACATACTCCTTTTCCTCTTTGGAACCAGTCTGTTGTTCCATGTCCAGTTCTAACTGTTGCCTCCTGACCTGCATACAGGTTTCTCAAGAGGCAGGTCAGGTGGTCTGGTATTCCCATCTCTTGAAGAATTTTCCACAGTTTATTGTGATCCACACAGTCAAAGGCTTTGGCATAGTCAAGAAAGCAGAAATAGACACTTTTCTGGAACTCTCTTGCTTTTTCCATGATCCAGCGGATGTTGGCAATTTGATCTCTGGTTCCTCTGCCTTTTCTAAAACCAGCTTGAACATCTGGAAGTTCACGGTTCACGTATTGCTGAAGCTTGGCTTGGAAAATTTTGAGCATTACTTTACTAGCGTGTGAGATGAGCGCAATTGTGCAGTAGTTTGAGCATTCTTTATAAAGATTTGTACCCAAAAATTCTATCTATAAAATAAATGTCATGGAGATGTAGTGTACAGCACAGTAACTATAGTTAATAATACTGTATTGCATATTTGAAAGATAGTAAGGGAGTGAATCTTAGAGGTTCACACCACAAGAATAAAAATTTCATTACTATGTATGGTGATAGATGTTAACTAGAGTAACTGTGGTAATCATTTACAATATCAAATTATAGTGTGGTTATATACACAAATATGAAATTATTATGCTATACATATGAAACTAATAACTAACAAAGTACTATATGTCAATTATACCTCTATGACAAAATAGCTTGTAATGAATATTCCTAGCACATTTATTTATTTGTAATAATAAAAACTGGAAGCAAGCCAAGTATACAGATAAGCAAACTGGTATAACCATGCAATGGGATTCCACTCAGCAGTGTAGAAGAACTCATCATTGGACACTGAGCAACATGGATCAATTTCAGAATAATTATGATACGTGAAAGATGCCACACTGAAAAATCAAAAGCGTATACTGCCTGATTCCATTTATGCAAAATTCTAGAGAATCTAAAGCAATATAAAGTGATAGAAAATATATCAGCAGTTGCCTGGGGGTGGGATGGGGGCAGGAGGAAGGAAACACACACCAGAAAACTCCCGAGGGTGGCAGACATGTTCATTATCTTGATGGTGGCGGTCTTTTCCCAAGGGTATTCATATGGCAAAACTTAGCAAATTACACATGAACTGTGAATACGGACTTTTCATTTACATCAATTACCCCTCAATAAAGCTTTTATTTAATAGGGCATATTAAAGTTTTAATTATGCTTTTAAAAAGTAAACTTTTTTAAAATTTAAAGCACACATACACAAACTACCATTTAATTCCTGAGTGTTGTGTACAATGTAAATGTTCACCAAAATACAAGCAGAAAGCAGAGAAAAGTCCAAGTTGGAATATCATTAGTTAGCTAATTTAAATATTTTTGGAAAACTCTAGATACTACATGTACTACATTTCACATCTACCTTAGCCCATCTTGGATAGTCTCTCTACCTTAGGGTACAAGAGACTCCATAGGTTCTAAAGGAAGGAAATTTCTTTAAAAGTGACCCAAGTCCTGTAGGCTCTAAGTGCTAGTAGAAATCAAGTGAAGGTTGATTTCAAACCCTCATCAAAAAGGCTGAGTAGTAACTTCCAGCCCTAATGTTTTAAGCATCTATGACACTCAAAATTTAAGCCACTAAGCTGGACCCAAGCTATGATTAAAATATATGCTAGAAACACTTTCATGCAATTTCAATTGCATTTCAAATTTTGCAAAAGGAAAGGAGGAAATAAAAAGAAATAGTAAGATCCAAAGTCAATAGATCATCTGATTTTGCTCCTTACATGTTTTATCACATTCTGTCCTCATCACACTTCTCTATCATTGTAGCTTTAAGGTTATCCCTATGCTTTGCAGATTGTTAGTTCTTCCACAAGTTTTACATCTTTATGGTTCCATGTGTAAAAGGATAACCATCACCTGGTTAAAAAATGCTAGCATTAATTTCAAATCTTTGAAATCTGTCTTCAAAAAACACTCTAGTGCATGTATCAATGATCATTTTATATTCTTCATACATTTTCAAATGCAGAATATATTTCTTTAAAGAAATCAACCATGCCTGATTGGGTCTCTTGGGACCCCATCCTTTTTATTTATCTTTTCTCTTACCTCCTACCTCCTTGAAGGTACTCTTACAGTCTTGAATTCCAAACCTCAGTCTAAAATAGCACTAAATAGAATATCAGGGGGAAATGGGCTATTCAGCCAGAGCAGAAAAGCCTTGCCTAACTTGCAAGATAACTCATGCTCCCTTGGACACCCCAGACAGGCTGCTCTTGATGATGTGGGATTAACACACCAGATGCCTACTTTTCAACTTTCTGAGGCATGTCTTCCAAGCAGTTTTAGAAGAAAAAATATCTAGGAAGGAGATCAACTTCTAACTTCCCTTCTTGGTGACACTGTGAATACAAATTCCCACCACAGCCCTGTAAACACAGCTGCTTGGCCGTATATATACTTCCTACACACTTTTCATTCTTTCTTGATCTCCCATCCTCTGGGCAGCCTCTAAGTACTTTCATAGCACTTTAGCAATCAGACAAGATAGAAAAAAAGACAACAGTTGCCCCATATCTCAGACTCTGGGGACAACTCCCCTGGTCATTGTACTTGCTCTGGGGCTTCTGTGTTACTTGAGGGATTAAAATAGTGAGTCCCCGAAAGGGAAGCCATGGACTTCCTGCTTCCCTGTGAGATTTCTTTCATTGTCTTGAAAATGAATTCTATAATTAAAGAAGTTGGGGTACTTCATAGAATCCTTTGGTTTTCATGAAAACCTCTCTCTTGGCCTTGTACTAATCCAAAACACCTTCACATTCATTATCACACTTAATTCTCACTGTAGCCCTGGAGCATAAGCTGTGCAGAAGTCACTGTGTCCATTTGATAGGTGAGAAACAGGAGGGTTCTATTGACTTAGAGAACTGGAAAATCCAAGTTCTGACTAAGCCCAACTGAATCCAGGATTCCCAATTACATCCCTTGCATGTCCAAAATCCATCCAGAGAAGGTAAGTATCTTGCCCAAGATCACATAAGTGAGATCAGGATGGGAACAGCAGTCTCCAAAGGCCAAGTCTTAATGCTTTCTCACAGTTTCCTCTGATGAAAAGAGAAAGAAGCCCAGAGTTCCCTGCTCAGGATTAATTTTCCCCTGAACTACACTCCCATAGTCCAGCACAGGTTCATGTCACAGTGCCTTAGAGCTTTCTGCTGATATGTCTTCCTTGCTTGTGACGGCAGATACTATCATATTCACCACTCAGTAGATGTCTTTTAAACATGGAATATAATATATTAATGGTTTTCCTCAATACACAGACTGTCTCACAAGACACATACACACACACACACACACACACACACACACGCACACACAGAAAAGACTTAGATGGAACTTCGAAGAGAAGGCCACAGTCTTAACTCTCACCTTTTAATGCTTTATAACCCAAGACACGAGAGAGTGACATGGTTGGGCACAGTGAAACTCCAATAAGATAAACATAAAAAAAGAGGCACTCAAGAGTTGATAAGATGTTGAGTAAACTAAGACTTTTAGCTGTAGTCATTGAGGCAAGGAGTGAGTGAGTGAGTGAGTGAAGTCATTCAGTCGTGTCCGACTCTTTGCGACCGCATGGACTGTAGCCTACCAGGCTCCTCCCTCCATGGGATTCTCCAGGCAAGAGTACTGGAGTGGGTTGCCATTTCCTTCTCCAGGGGATCTTCCCAACCCAGGGATCAAACCCAGGTCTCCTGCACTCCAGGGAGACGCTTTAACCTCTGAGCCACCAGGGAAGCCCAACAGTCATTGAGGTAAGGAGCCCAGTACCAAAAAAATTCTATCAGCTCATAGACCTGGAAAATCTAAGAGGTATACAACTGAAGATATAGCTGAATCCAAGGCTTTCAGTTATATCATTTGGATGTCCAATTCCCATCTCAAACCTAACATATCAAAACCTGAGCTCCTGTTCTCCCTCCAAAATCTTGCTCCTCACGTAAATTCTGCATGTCAGTAAATTGCAGCTCCATCCCTCAAGCATTCAGGCAAAACACTCTAGAGTCATTCTTCATTCATCTCTTTCTCTGACCCCCTCACGTCCAATCCTTCATCATACTGTGGCTCTACCCTGAAAACACATCCCCAGTGCAACCTTCTGGCTGCCTTCTTAGGGTCAACTTTCAATTGAACAGCCAGGGTGATGCTATAGAGCAAGTGAGTCAGATCCCTTTGTTCCTCTTCCCAAAACCCCACAGAAACATCCCTTTTCACTCCACATAAAAGCCAACATCCTCACAATGCCTATGAGGCCCTACAATATATTTTCTCCTCACCTTTGGGACCTCACCTCCCATTCGGCCTCACATTCACTTAGCTCCAACCACACCGGCCTCCTTTCTCTTCTGCAAATACACCTGGCATGCTCTCACCTTGAGGCATTTCACTTTGTCAGAAAGGTATATCAGAAAGATATCCTCTCAACATTCAAAAAACTAAGATCATGGCATCTGATTCCATCACTTCATGGCAAATAGATGGGGAAATAACGGAAACAGTGACAGACTCTATTTTCTTGGGCTCCAAAATCACAGTAGATAGTGACTGCAGCCATGAAATTAAAAGATGCTTGCTCCTTGGAAGAAAACCTATGACAAATCTAGACAGCATACTAAAAAACAGAAACATTACTTTGCTGACAAAGGTCCATATAATCAAAGCTATGGTTATTACAGTAGTCATGTATGAATGTGAAAGTTGGACCATAAAGAAGGCTAAACGCCAAAGAATTGACGCTTTTGACCTGTGGTATTGGAGAAGATGCTTGGACTGCAAGGAGATCAAAACAGTCAATCCTAAAGGAAATCAGTCCTCAATATTCACTAAAAGGACTGATGCCGAAACTCCAATACTTTGGCCACCTGATGTGAAGAACTGACTTATTGGAAAAGACCCTGATGCTGAGAAAGATCGACAAGACTGAGCAACCTCACAACTCTCAAAATTGCAAAAATCTCCACCACAGCCATCCAATAGTCCCTGTTGTCTTTCCTCATTATTTATCTCTACAGCACTTGTATAAAATGCCCTACAGCATACTAATGTGCTCTGCTTATTGTCCACCTGACTCCAGTTAGTTAGTTCAATCGCTCAACTGTGTCTGACTCTTTGCGACCCCAAGGACTACAGCACACCAGGCTTCCCAGTCCACACCAACTCCCAGAGCTTGCTCAAATTCATGTCCGTTGAGTCAGTGATGCCATCGAACTATTTTGTCCTCTGTCATCCCCTTCTCCTCCTGCCTTCAGTCTTTCCCAGCATCGGGTCTTTTCCAATGGGTCAGTTCTTCACATCAGGTGGCCAAAGTATACCCATCTGACTCCCCTAGAATGTAAATTCCTTTCTCCATCGGAGGACGCCAATGTGTCCCATGCAGAAATGATGGACAGTTACCTTGTTGCCCTTCGTCTGCACGGAACTATCTCACCTGAGCCCTAACTCTCACAAAGCTCTGTTCAGCTCTTTTCCAGCGTTCCCTTTTCCATTTGGGGTCAGACTTTGCCCTGGAGCCAGGCAGCACAACAAGACACCATTCTGCCTTCTGTTAGGAAGGCTGAAGACATCATCTTCCTGTGGAGCAGCAGGTGCGCAGAGCTAAACTTCCTTCCTCTCCTCCAGTCAAAACCCAGAAATTGTCAGACCTACCATCTCAACCACGGAGACCCAAGAGTTACATTTGTGTCATCATGAGCCAGAATGGGGGCAGAGGGGTGAAAGGAAATAGCCCCATGACTTCATGTCAGCTTGGGTACAGTTGGAAATAGGGGGCTTCCCCAGTGGTACAGTGGATGGGAATCCTGCCAATGCAGGGGACATGGGTCCAATCCGTTGTCCGGGAAGATTTCACATGCCTCAGAGCAACTAAGCCCATGGCAACTACTGAGCCCGCACTCTAGAGCCTGAGAGCTGAAACTACCGAAGCCCCTACACCTAAAGCCCATGCTATGCAACAGGAGAACCCACCACAAAGAGAAGCCCGAGCACCCCAGCAAAGAGTAGCTCCCACTTGCCGCAACTCAAGTCCACACAAGGCAAGGAAGAACCAGTCCAACCAAAAATAAACACATAAACAATCTTTTTAAAAGGTGGGGCTGGGACCCTCCAGTTGCGAAAAAGATTGCTGATTGGCCAACAATATCCATTTTGCCTTCTTTAATTGCAAAGCTCCAGTGTTTTAGCTGGGCAGCCTGTGTGGTCTGTGAATAAACTCTGGCCGACAGCATGTAAGAAATGAGGTGCGCCACCTACAGGCTGTGCTTCTAAAAGGAAATGTGCGTGTGTGCTTCCCGGACAGATTTTTCCCACCTCTGGTTAGAGGAACAAGAATTAATCATCTGCTCTGTAAGACACCTTCACTGCCCTAGACCACTTCCCTCTGAGCTGTCATAGGAGGGAGAGTCAGTTTCTATGTCTTTTGAACGACTGAACCTTGGGATTCCTTTGTTACAGCAGCCTGTATACTAACACAAGTACACTTAGGGTGTCTTTTTGGCCACAGATACTTTCCAGATCAAAAGAAAATAACTGAGACTTATTGCAAAGAAATAGAGGTCAAATTAAGGTTTCTGAGTTCCAGATCCAATTCTGCTACCAAATGCTGGAATGTCTGACATTATAAATTCTTAGAGCTGCTATTTGTACTAATATGGAGTAATCTAAAGAAAAATTGCTAATATCCTATCAATGGCACCCCACTCCAGTACTCTTGCCTGGAAAATCCCATGGACGGAGCCTGGTAGGCTGCAGTCCATGGGGTCGCTAAGAGTTGGACCCGAGTGAGCACTTTCACTTTTCACTTTCATGCATTGGAGAAGGAAATGGCAGTCCACTCCAGTGTTCATGCCTGGAGAATCCCAGGGATGGGGGAGTCTGGTGGGCTGCTGTCTATGGGGTCGCACAGAGTCGGACACGACTAAAGCGACTTAGCAGCAGCAGCAGCTAATTTTTCAATGTTTATATATACACAAAATTTATAAATATAGAATATTGGTGGAAAAATATCAAAATTGTTTGGAGTGGCTACCTCTGAAGATGGGAGGTAGGGAGTTGGAGTAAAAGGACTTATATTTGGTGCCTTTTGAATGTTACCATTTGTAACTATGCAAAAAGAATAATATTTAAACCTCAAAAAAGTAAACCAATCTAAAATAAATGGCTGGAATGGCTAAAATGTTAATGAAGAGTTAATAAATTAACTCTTCATCCCATATGAATTAATCTCACCCTCTTTAGGTAGCCCACAGTGATGCGGTGAGAGGAAAATACAGCATTTTTTAAGGCCATTGTTGTCAATGGATGAGAAAGCAAAGTTGCTTTTGGACAAGTCTATCTATAGCTTTCAAAAAAGGGTGCAAGAAAAATCAGAGCTTTCCCCAGTATATTTGTTTGCTTCCAATGGAGGCAAAAGTCAATCAGCAGCAGCCTAGCATCTTGAGATCCCTGCCCTCTCCTCCCCCACATGTCCACATCATCACTTTGTAAAGGTCACCCCACCGCAAAGGGGTTGCCAAGTCAGGGTAGAGACAGCTCAGCCAAGGCCCTCATTACACTGATCCGTGCTGTCTTCCATCCTTCATCAGCACTGAAGTCAATATTTCATCTGGGAGCTAAAATTAAGTCATCACCCCTCCTGAGAGCAACACCACTCCTGAAATAAAAATTTTACAACATTAGGTTGGAGGAGGATCACTTAGCATTTGAAAACACTTCCCCTGTGACCTTGAGCTTTTATCGCTTGGGAGCCAAAATAAAACCTCCGAGGCAAGATGTATGAATAAATAATTAACCATGAAAATAAAATCAGCACTGAAAAAGAAGTGGGTCCTTCCCATTTACAGGCAAAGTTTCTTTTGTGGATGTCACTCTCTCTTCTGTGCTCAGTGCATTTTTAAGGAAAAAAAAAAACTCCAAGATGTGCCAGCCTGACCTAACCATAGGAGCTGTGAAAACATGAGGACAAATCCTCCCTCTTTCATGTATCTTCCTGGATTTTCAGAACACACTCGGGTCACTGAGACCCCAAGGGACAATGCCAACTCTCACTGTCCATTCTTGGCCCCTTCTCCCCACCCTACTCCACCCTTCCCAACAAGAGCAGAGCATGGGGGTGCTCTGCCCAGGGTCTACCAGCTAGCTCATATCCTTCCCAGGTGAGATGCTGGGTTGGGAAAGCAGCAATGATTCCAGTCCTTTAGAGAAGACACTGGGGCTCATACAACCCCCACCTCAGAGGAGAGTTCTCTAAGAGCAACTCATCCGGTGGGACAAAATGATGATACTGGGGAGAGATCAACTCACTTTTCAGGCAACATAGACAAAATCAAACAAAGAGAGCTCCCTGGGACTTCCTTGGTGGTCCAGTGGTTAAGATGCAGGGGGAGTGGGTTCAATCCCTGGTTGGGGAGCTAAGATCCTACCATGCCTCCTGACCAAAAAAAAAAAAAACCATAAAGCAGAAGCAATATTGTAACAAATTCAATGAAGACTTTTAAGATGGTCCACATTAAAAGAGAAGGAGAGCTCTCTCTCTCTCCTTTAAATGAAAACTCAGCATCCAGAGAAAACCAGCTTGCTGGCCTTGGCTCTGGTCCTCCTGAGAGTGCTCAGGAGGACTGCAACTGCCTTTCACTCACCTGAAGCACTCGCCCCTGCTGCTGCCACACCCTTCCAGCCTGCTCTCACCTGTTCCCATGATTTCCCAGGCATCCCTGGAGTTGCAACAAAAATCTCCCCAGTGCAGGGAGAGGAACGCAAAGAGAAGAGGCCTTGCTGCCCCACAGGAGGGAATAGGAGTGTCGGACCTTCTGGAGAGCACAGAGCCAAGGGACCTCTGAGCATGTCCCAGATCCACAGTCCATGAAGATGTGCAAAATGAAACTGAAAATCTCTGCCTTTTATTTTCACAGCTCCTACTATTTTTCTTTCGACTGCTCTAATCTGCCTTCCTGCTGATTCATTTGAGTCATGTATCTCTGAAGAAAGATAATGCCTCAAACCATTCTGAAGCCCAACCACCTGCCAAGGGTCAGAAGGAGGCCCTTCCTGGCCTTAAAATTCTCCTTGTGGAAAGGGAGGGAAGAGGGGAGGAAGGGGGCAGGGAGGAGGGCAAGGAGTCCTCAGGAGAGCAGCCTGGCTCTGGGAGGGTCCCTTTCCTCTATTCTACTCAAAACAGAAGCCTACAGGTAGACGAGGAGCCCTGTTTCCAGCAACGAAGACAGCAGAGACACTGTTCCCATTAAATGGAGATGAAACCTCTTACAGCTCCCAAACTTGCTCTCAGAAGTGAAGTTCATTTTAAGACTCGTCCAGCAGTTGTAGGACCCTAAGGCTTCTTTTACCTTCAACACGCCAGGCCTTAATGATTTATGCTAGGCCTTGGGTGGGTTTCCTTCTCCATGCAGTCTCTCACATTGAATTTCCTCCTTGAAGACTCTCTTGAGATAATATTAGCACTTTGTAAACCCAAAGCCTGAAACCAATGGCAGTTTGTCAATTTGTCTAACAAACTACTCACTTCTGTTCCATAGTCCTGGCCAATTTAAACTGCTGGCTATTAATCTTATACTTAAATCACTTTTTTATTCTTGCCATAAATGTTTTTAAGCACCCTTATTGAGGACTAATTGACATACAATAAACTCCCAATGTTTACATGTACAGCTTGGTAAGTTTTAACAAATGTAAAGCATCACTACAAACAAAGCTAGTGGAGGTGATGGAATTCCAGTTGAGCTATTTCAAATCCTAAAAGATGATGCTGTGAAAGTGCTGCACTCAGTATGCCAGCAAATTTGGAAAACTCAGCAGTGGCCACAGGACTGGTCAGGAAAAGGCCACAGGAAAGGTCAGTTTTCATTCCAATCCCAAAGAAAGGCAATGCCAAAGAATGCTCAAACTACTGCACAACTGCACTCATCTCACACGCTAGTAAAGTAATGCTCAAAATTCTCCAAGACAGGCTTCAGCAATACGTGAACCATGAACTTCCAGATGTTCAAGCTGGTTTTAGAAAAGGCAGAGGAACCAGAGATCAAATTGCAACATCCGCTGGATCATCAAAAAAGCAAGAGAGTTCCAGAAAAACATCTAGTTCTGCTTTATTGACTATGCCAAAGCCTTTGACTGTGTGGATCACAACAAACTCTGGAAAATTCTGAAAGAGATGGGAATACCAGACCACCTGACCTGCCTCTTGAGAAACCTGTATGCAGGTCAGGAAGCAACAGTTAGAACTGGACATGGAACAACAGACTGGTTCCAAATAGGAAAAGGAGTACGTCAAGGCTATATATTGTCACCCTGCTTATTTAACTTATATGCAGAGTACATCACGAGAAAAGTTGGGCTGGAAGAAGCACAAGCTGGAATCAAGATTGCTGGGAGAAATATCAATAACCTCGGATATGCAGATGACACCACCCTTATGGCAGAAAGTGAAGAGGAACTAAAAAGCCTCTTGATGAAAATCAAAGAGGAGAGTGAAAAAGTTGGCTTAAAGCTCAACATTCAGAAAACGAAGATCATGGCATCTGGTCCCATCACTTCATGGGAAATAGATGGGGAAACAGTGGAAACCGTGTCAGACTTTATTTTTTTGGGCTCCAAAATCACTGCAGATGGTGACTGCAGCCATGAAATTAAAAGACGCTTACTCCTTGGAAGGAAAGTTGTGACCAACCTAGAGAGCATATTCAAAAGCAGAGAGATTACTTTGCCAACAAAGGTCCGTCTAGTCAAGGCTATGGTTTTTCCAGCAGTCATGTATGGATGTGAGAGTTGGACTGTGAAGAAAGCTGAGCATCGAAGAATTGATGCTTTTGAACTGTGGTGTTAGAGAAGACTTTTGAGAGTCCCTTGGACTGCAGGGAGATCCAACCAGTCCCTTTTAAAGGAGATCAGTCCTGGGATTTCTTTGGAAGGAATGATGCTAAAGCTGAAACTCCAGTACTTTGGCCACCTCATGCGAAGAGTTGAGTCATTGGAAAAGACTCTGATGCTGGGAGGAATTGGGGGCAGGAGGAGAAGGGGACAACAGAGGATGAGATGGCTGGATGGCATCACCGACTCGATGGACGTGAATTTGAGTGAACTCCAGGAGTTGGTGATGGACAGGGAGGCCTGGTGTGCTGCAATTCATGGGATCTCAGAGTCGGACACAACTAAGTGACTGAACTGAACTGAAACATCCATAAAACCATCCCTCCAGTCAAAGTAAGAAAATACCCATCACTTTCAGAAGTTTCCCAAGTCCTTCTAAAATCCAGGTGATAGCAAAATAACATTGGTTTTGCCCCAGATCTGACTGTAACCAGCTGTTTGCCCTTGGGCTGCTTTGAAAGCTTTCATTTCCTCACATGTCAAATGAGCAGATTGGTCTAGATGATTTCATCTAGCGAGGACCAAGCCTTCTTCTAATCAAGTCTTGAGAGCAAACATCAAGGGTGAATGGTCACCCATGGGTTTCTTCATTGTTTTTTGTGCCCAAAGAATTCATCTTCCAACTACTTAATATGATGCATGGCATTGTAGTGTTTAAATTCTTGGAACAAAATTCCATCCACACCAGTTGCACTTCTAACAGGACAAGTGTGGTCATCCAGGTCCCCAGCCTCAGAAGGGGCATGCATGTACTTGGAGTTTAATTCTGTCCCCTTGCCATCTTGAAAGCCTTAATAATTTTGTCCTTGAATTTGTAACAGTCCTTGAGTCTGTAACAGTTTTCCTAGTGGCTCAGCAGTAAAGAATCCACCTGCCAATGCAGGAGACTCAAATTCAATCCCTGGATCAGGAAGTTCCCCTTGGAGAAGGAAATGGAAGCCCACCCAGTCTTCTTGCCTATGGACAGATGACCCTGGCAGGCTACAGTCCATGGGGTCACAAAGAGTCAGACACAAGTTAGCGACTGAACAACAAACAAAGCAACAAAGTAAAGTCCATAGGACAGTAGAACAGGGGACTTGAGATTTGTCTCACATGCTTCCTACCAACCAACATTTCCCCACCTTCTCTCCTCTCAGCTGTCTGCTATCTCTGCCCTGGTACCCTGGTCCCTTATTCCTGACCCCATCTCTAAACCACTGTGTACTCCACTGGACTAGAAACAAAGTAACACTGGGGGGAGCCTGCCCTCTGCCTTCATCCTCTGCCCCCAGCAGGGGGAGGATCAGAGAGCAATGTTCACTCCACAGCATCTCAAGACTGAGTCATCCTGGCAGCACCACCGCACATTTGATGGGCAACCTGGGGGACAGGGAGGGGCAAACTCAATCCAGTTACTGAGCACACCCAGGCACAGGTTAGGGCAGCTGGCATGAGGGAAGCGGAGACTGACTTCACCACCCCACTGGGCCTCACATTTTCATTTTGCACTGGGACCCACAGAGCATCTCCAACATCATATTTTGTGAATATGAATTGCCTGGTATAGTCTAGGAATCAACAGGACAGTCCCTCATCCGTGCGATGTCAAGAAGAAAGGCAGAAACTGACATTTCAGAGTGTTAATGACTATTGGGACTTCTCTGATGGTACAATGAATTAAAAAATTGCCTGCCAATTCTGGAGACACGGGTTCAACCACTGGTTTGGGAAGATTCCACATGCTGCTGGCAGTCAAAGCCCATGCACCACAACTCCTGAGCCCGTGAGCTGCAGCTATTGAGCTCATGAGCTCTAGGACCTGAGAGCCACCACTAAGGAGACCCTGTGCCGCAACTACTGAAACCTGAGCTCCCTAGAGCCTGAGAGCCCCAACTATGAAGCCCATGCACCCAGAGCCTGTGTTCCACAAGGGAAGCCACCACAATGAGAAGCCCACTCATCCCAACAAAAAGGAGCCCTACTCACTGCAACTAGAGAAAGCCTGCACACCACAACAGACTCAGCACAGCCAAAAATATTAATAAATAAAAGTTATAACTAAAAACAAAGTAATGACTATTTAATGATCCTCTGCCCCCCTGGTCATCATGTCACCCGGGCACAGGCAGAGACAGATAAAGAGTCTACAGCTGGTTCAAGGGGGGCCACACAAAATGGCATTAGCCAAGCTGGAGCTGAACTGTAGCGGTAGCCAGGTTGAATTATTCTTTCTGGTTGCAGGGGTAGAAGCATCTGAGTAGATGCCAGGCCTCCCTGGTCTGTTCATAGGTCAGGGGTCTGCCCAACCTCCTCCAGACACTTCTCCCACCACCTCACTATGGCCCGAAATGGACTTGAATAGAAAATAGCACCCATATAAGTTTGTTAGGGCTGCTGTAGCAAAGGACCATGAACTGGGCTTAGAACAACAGAACTTTACTGCCTCACAGTTCTGGAAGCTGGAAGCCTGAGATCAAAGAGTCAGCAGGTTTGGGTTCCTTCTGCTGTGAAGAAAAATCCAAGCCTCTTCTCCAGGCCTCTTCTCTAGCCTTTGCTGATTTGCAAGGAACCTTTGGTAGTTCTTGGCTTGTAGAGGCATCGCCCTGATCTCTACCTTCAAGTTCATACTACATTTACCCTCTGTATGTCTTTGTGCAAATTTCCTCTTTTATAAGGACAGCCATCTTACTGAATTAGAACCCATCCCACTCCAGTATGACATCATCATTACTAATTACATCTGCAACAACTCTGTTTCCAAATAAGGTCTCATTCTGAGGTACCAAGGGTTAGGATTCTAATATGAATTACAAGGGGAACACCATTCAGCCCATAATATCACCCATGCTTCAGTAGTTACTGCTGGGAGAAGAAGAACACTGGGCAGCTCAGAACTCTCATGAAGGGTAAGCAAGCTTTGATTAGAGGGGAGGGAACAATCTAAGGTCCTTCAGTTCTCAAATGTGGTTGAGGGTTAGGACGGAAGGTTGGAGGGAGAGAGAAAGAAAGAGAATAAAAGGTCATCGCAGAACACAGGCATAAAAGGACATATAAAACAATGATGGAGCCAAAGGACAACTAGCTCCACAAAAGACCTGAGCGCAGTCCTAAGGCTAAAGGAAAGCTACTTTTTAAAAAAGGTGCCTGTCTCCAGTCTGAAACTTCACTCTTGTTTTCCCAATTTGGAAACTTAAACCAACACACCAAACACACATACACACACACACAACTACCATCAAATGACTCATCTTTAACAGTCTACCCTTTGTTATAGCAAAAAACAGTTTCTCCCTCAAAGCTAGCTCTTCCAGCAATGGGTCCTTCATCTCCAACTGTACCCAAGCCTGAACCAGCACTTCTTAATTGTGTTAAGCAAAATCTTGCAGCCTTTGCAGGTCTGGATATCAGGAGCCTGTTAAAAAAGAAGAAAAGAAGTTGAAATTGCTGCACCTTCCTGAAAAACAGTAATTAATTCAATGCTTTTTCAAATCGATTCATGTATTGTAATGCTCATGCAAGATGGCAGATGAGTATTCAAAATCCTATTTAAAGCCCCTGCCTTATCAACAGTCAACCCCAGCACCTGCAGTCTCTTCTGCAATCCTGCTTTCCTAACAACATGCTTATGATGTTAGCTAACGCTTATATAGCAGAGGAAAGGTGTGTGTATGTTCCAATGAATAGGCACTTATTAACGGCCCTAAATGTTCAACAAATTAGAAGACTTGAAAAGTTCATTAACACTTCTGTTCTTAATCCATGGACCTGTTTATTTAATAAATGTAAGCTCATAGTAAGGAGCTATTAGCATTTCACAATTGCTATTTGAGGGTATCTGGCAAAGGGATAAATTAGATGGAGTTTTACTCTTTTTTTGAAACCACGTATGTTGAAAGCCTCTCTCCAAAAGGAAGAAACCAAGCCTTCCCAGGGTGGACTCACATGGTTTTGAATGGCCCAGAACTCCAAAATAACGACTGGAGTAAATAAATACTAAGTACTCCTTGCATCTCCCAAATAGTTTACCACATAGGTACCATCATTATCTACCGTATGGTCTTAAGTCCCAGGTAAGTGGTTGAGTCATTAAGAAACAACAGCTGCCAATAAACAGAGATTCCAGAGAAAAGAGTTATGCTGGGGGATGAGGAGAAGAGAACTTTTTAAAAAGGAAAAATGCAATCCACTTTTCTTTAGAGTGCCAGGTATAGAAGAAGAGAAGGAGAGAGGAAGAGGTGGGAGAGGTCCACTCCTTCCCAGATCAGCATCTATGAGTTGTTCATCTTTTCATAGTTTCCAGTTTGTTCTCCATTTCTGAAACTGCAAATTCATAAATGCTTACGTTTTTATTCTGTGTCCCCTTCTACTTGACGAAGAGATTCTCAGCTCAGATAATTTGGGGAATTAGAAGCTTTTGTACAATAGATGTATAATAAGAGTGACATTCCCAAAGTGATGGTCAGCTCTCATTTGCTGAGTTTCTGGACACTGGTGGACTTCACAGAAATTAGCACTGTCTATATGCACATTCACACAAACTTCATACCCAAGCTCCAAACAAAAGAGGATAGCTTGGTGGGGAAAAAAAACAAGGTAAGCGACCTGTATTTGTCAGCTAAGGCTTCCATAACAAAATACCACAGATTGGGTGGCTTAAACAAAGATATTTCTCACAGTCTAGAGAATGGAAGCCCAAGATCAAAGTGCCAGCAAGGTCAGGTTTTGGCGAGGGCTCTCTGTTTGGCTCACAGACCTCCACCTTCTCATTGTGTCCTCACGTGGAAGAGAGAGAAAGCAATCTTTCTCTTTCTCTTCTTATAAAGCCACTAACTCCATTAGTGGGGCTTCCCAGGTGCTGCTAGTGGTAAAGAACCCACCTGCCAATGCAGCAGACATAAGAGATACGGTTCCATCCCTGGGTCAGGAAGATCCCCTGGAGAAGGAAATGGCAACCTACTCCAATATCCTTGCCTGGAAAATTCCAAGAACAGAGAGCCTGATGGGCTACAGTCCATGGGGTCGCAAAGAGTCAGGCACAGCTAAGCATGCATGCAACCCCATCATTCGGGTCCCACCTTCATGACTTCATCTAACCCCAACCATACCCCAAAGACTCATCTTTAAAAACCATCACATTAGAGGTTCAACATATGAATATTAGGGGGACACATTCTGTCCTCAATCCCCCAAAATTTATGCCCATCTCTCATGCAAAATGTATTCATTCTGCCTCAACAGTCCCAAAAGTCTGATATCATTGCAGCATCAACTCTAAAGTCTCACTTAAATGTCATCTAAATCAGATATGAGTGAGACTCCAGGTACAATTCACCCTGAGATAAGTTCCTCTCCAGTTCTGAATGTGGAAAACAAGACAAGTTCAGTTCAGTTCAGTTTAGTCGCTCAGTCATGTCCGACTCTTTGAGACCCCATGAACCACAGCACGCATCACCAACTCCCGGAGTCCACCCAAACCCATGTCCATTGTGTCAGTGATGCCATCCAATCATCTCATCCTCTGTCGTCCCCTTCTCCTCCTGCCCCCAATCCCTCCCAGCATCAGGGTCTTTTCAAATGAGTCAGCTCTTAGCATCAGGTGGCCAAAGTATTGGAGTTTCAGCTTCAACATCAGTCCTTCCAATGAATACCCAGGACTGATCTCCTTTAGGATGGACTGGTTGGATCTCCTTGCAGTCCAAGGGACTTTCAAGAGTCTTCTCCAACACCACAGTTCAAAAGCATCAATTCTTTGGTGCTCAGCTTTCTTCACAGTCCAACTCTCACATCCATACATGACTGCTGGAAAAACCATAGCCTTGACTAGATGGACCTTTGTTGGCAAAGTAATCTCTCTGCTTTTTAATATGCTCTCTAGGTTTGTCATAACTTTCCTTCCAAGGAGTAAGCATCTTTTAATTTCATGGCTGCAATCACCATCTGCAGTGATTTTGGAGCCCCAAAAATAAAGTCTGACACTGTTTCCACTGTTTCTCCATTTATTTGCCATGAAGTGATGGGACCGGATGCCATGATCTTCGTTTTCTGAATGTTGAGCTTTAAGTCAACTTTTTCACTCTCCTCTTTCACTTTCATCAAGAGGCTTTTTAGTTCCTCTTCACTTTCTGCCATAAGGGTGGTGTCATCTGCATATCCGAGGTTATTGATATTTCTCCCAGCAATCTTGATTCCAGCTTGTGCTTCTTCCAGCCCAACTTTTCTCGTGATGTACTCTGCATATAAGTTAAATAAACAGTGTGACAATATACAGCCTTGACATACTCCTTTTCCTATTTGGAACCAGTCTGTTGTTCCATGTCCAGTTCTAACTGTTGTTTCCTGACCTGTACACAGGTTTCTCAAGAGGCAGGACAGGTGGTCTGGCATTCCCATCTCTTTCAGAATTTTCCAGAGTTTGTTGTGATCCACAAGACAAGTTATGTGCTTCCAAAGCACCTTAGTGGGACAGACATAGGATGCACATCCTCACTCCAAAAGGGAGAAACTGGAAAGAAGGGGTGATGGGTACAAAGCAAGTCCAAAACATAGGAAGGAAAATTCCATGGGTCTGTGGTTGGCAAGCTGGAGCCCTAGGAGAGCTGACAGTGTGGTTTCAGGCTCAGCCTATGTCCAAAGACAGAAGAGTGACAGCTCTAAGACAGGCAGAGAGAGAGAATTCTCTCTCCTCCAGTATTTGTTCTACCCAGGCCTTCAGTGGGTTGCATGAGGCCCACCCACATTGAGGAGGGCAATATGCTTTACTCAGTCTACTAATCTCATCCTGAAACTCCCTCACAGACATACCCAGAATAATGGTTAACCAAACACCTAGGCACCATATGATCAAGTGAAGTTGACACATAAAATTAACCATCACAGGACACGGGGAAAATGAAGCCAGCAGTATGTTAGCATGGTTTCTGTCCCTCCTTTCTGTTTCCTCCTGGCTTCTTCCCACTGACCAAGTGTTGTCTTAACTGAATAAAGTGGGGAGAGGTAGGAGGAACCAGCAAGAAAATGGATAGGATGGATGAAACAGAGAATTTCTCTTATTTTTCCAAAGAGAATGTCTAAATGAGTTTGGGGCCAAAGCACTTTTGGAATAAGAGTTAATTTGAAGTAATCTACCAGTTTATAGAGGGGCATTTTTAATAGTCCTTCTGTATTGGCCTATATCTCTAGTATGATAATGCATCAAATGGGATTGTAATATCTTAGTTGGGATTTGAAAAGAATTAACAAGACCAAGAAGAGATTTTTAAAAAAAGAAAGAAAGAAAAAGAAGGGTGTTAGGGACTTCCCTGGTGGTCCAGTGGCTAAGACTTTGCACTCCCAATGGCGGGGGCCCAGGTTCCATCCTTGATCAGGAAACTAGATCCCATATGCTGCAACTAAGAGTTCGCATGTCACAATTAAAGAACCTGAATGCTGCAACAAAGATTGAAGATCCTGCAATGCCACAACTAAGACCTGGTGGAGCCAAATAAATAAATAAATATTTTTAAAAAAAAAAAGAGAGAGAGAGAGAAGCATTTGTAAGCTCCTGCAATGTCCCTGACTTTGTCTCATGCCCAAGAGCTCTTTGAGGCAGGCATTCTTATCCTCATATTACAGATGTGGAAGGGCTTCCGGGTGGCACTAGTGGTAAGGAACCTGCCTGTCAATGCAGGAGACTTAAGAGATGCAGCTTTGAGCCCTGGATCAGGAAGATCCCCTGGAAGAGGAAATGGCAACCCATTGCAGTATTCTTGCCCAGAGAATCCCATGGACAGAGAAACCTGGCGGGCTACAGTCTATAAGGTCACAAAGAGTTGGACACGACTGAAGCAACGTTGCACGCATGCACAGATGTGAACATTGAGGTAGAGACCCATTCTGCTGAGATGGCACAGCGAGGACGGACCAGGGTTAGCTGTCTTTCCTGGTCTGCCGCTCTTCACTACCTCACACTCAGCAGCTGACCTGCTGTTAATTAGCAAAGAATGCCTCCCTCCTTTCTCCCCACTTGCATATCTCTTGAGAACATTTTTCTCTCATTAGTATCAAAACAGACTGGAGTTTTTAGCACCCAAGCTCTGGAATCAATTAAGCATTTTAATCAGAGACGAGAGTTACAAGAAGCTGTCAGTCGACTCATTCCCAGGCAAATACTCTTGCCTATGGCTCATCACTTCTAATAAGACAATAATAACACTTTTAATCCTGCACTCCACAGTTAGTGAGTCATTCCTAATTACCCACATCTACGAGAGAAATCTCTTTATTAGGCCCTGAGCTAATGTTGTCCTAGAACCCCTTCCATGATGTCACCAATTCTCTTGGACAAGGTCTGTCAAGATGAGAGAAAACAGGGAAATATATATTCATCCCTGTGCAGAGAGCTTGCAGAAGACATCATATTTCACACAGCTGTGATAAAGCCAGGGGCTATTAGTCATAATTAATAGAGTTGAATTAAAGAGAAGTTGAACTTTTTTTTTCAATTTACCTATCAGCAAAGACAAGAACAGAGCACATTCTTCAGTTTTCAGGGAAACAACTGCAGAAAGTTGGGTTATTCTATGTGGTCAGAATTAGCATGCCTTGTCCCTGTTACTGGGGCTTCCTAGGTGGTACTAGTGGTAAAGAACATACCTGCCAACGCAGGAGACATAAGAGACACAGGTTCAATCCCTGGATTGAGAAGATCCCCTGGAGGAGGGCATAGCCACCCAACTCTAGTATTCTTAGCCTGGGAATCCCATGGACAGAGGAGCCTGCCGGGCTGCAGTCCATGGGGTTGCACAGAGTCAAACATGACTGAAGCGACTTAGCATGCACACATGTCCCTGTTACTAGTCCATTCCCATTCTAGAAAAAAGTAGGCTTGTGGCTCTTGTTTCATAGCAACACACTTGATGATTTTTTAATTGAAGCTTAATTGATTTTCAACGTTGTGTTAGTTTCAGATGTACAGAAAAGTGATTCAGTTATACACATACAAATGTGTTTTTCCAGACTCTTTTCCTTTGTACATTATTATGAAATATTGGGCATAGTTCCCTGTGCTATACAACAGGTCCTTTGGTTATCTACTTTATGTATAGTAGTGTATGTTAATCCCAAACTCCTAATTTATTTCTCTCTACCCCCTTCCCACCTTCTTCCTTTAGGAAAATCGATAGTATGTTAAGCAGCTCTCTAATTAATAGATTAATGCAAACAGTAACCATCCTAGCTTGATAAACATCTTCCCCTAGGACATCAAAGGACACGCATGGACACCTACACACTTCATCAGTACATTAAATTGGTCAATTATGTTTTAGTGAAAGGAACTTCTCTCCCTTGCTCCAGTGTTTGGTTAAGAAAGCCACCTGGGGAGAGAAAGGAGCATTCAGTTTTGAATATACAACTGAGCTCTCCATGCAAACGCGGCTACAGAATCAAAGACCCAAGAGAACCATCTCAGTATCACGCCATCTAGCCCCCAATTCTTCAGTAATGAAGCCCTTCCCCTCCAAAACAGTAGTGAACACTGCAAAATTGTTAATAGCAGCTTGGACTGGTTTAAATTTAGCTGTCACTTTCCAGATAGGCTTAATATTGGATGTTAAACCACGAGAATACAAATGCAGCCTGACCACAGAACACAGCAGGCAGTAGCTCGCTGGAGCATCATGCGGAGATTGTGACAAGTCCATGCTGTGTACACCTCCTGCTCTCCATGAATCCCGTGCCATCTGCTCCCTTGCCACTGCCACCATGGCAGGACGTCTCCTAGGCTACTACCCCTGAGCTGAAACTGTGCCCTCTCCCCCGCGATCTGTATCAGACAAGCATTTAGCACTCATTCCTGAATCAGAAGGGACCCATTTAATCCAAAGGGGCAGGCTGTGTCACCCCACCTTGATAGGCTGGGCACGAGTCTGCACTGCTGCGAGACACAGACTTGGACTGTTGTCCAGGAGAGTTTCTGGGCTGTTGTTTCAGAGCCTCACCACATCTAGAAAAGTGTGCCCATCCAGTAAACAGTAGTGCCCCACACCACCAAATGCATAAGCCAACAGTATGAAAACAGATTCTAAGGCCCTCTGCCCTCCCTCTCCCACGAGCGCTCCCTCCTATCTAGCTACACCATGTGATGTATTTTCATTTAGTCAGTACCTGTGCTCTGGCAGCTGCACTGAGTTCTTATATGTAATCCTGACCCTCATCAAGGAGCAGTGAGCCAGGAGAACTGTTAGGGCGAGTTCCTACATTCACAAAGGGATTCAAATTTAGACCTAAGAGGGTACCTCCAAATGAAGTCCTGTATCACTCACAAAGATCCACTGAATGACTGAAGCAAGAAATTTACTATCCAGACTTAACCTCATATCCAGTCACCAGAATGCACCACCCCCAATGCACTATATGTATTGTAACCAAGCTATAATTAAGCTCTGCATAGAAAGAATTCACTTGTGTTTTGTGCTTTATAGCATTAATATGTTCATCGTAAATCTCTAAAAGTGGACTGCAAGAAGGTTCAGTCTTTCTTTTATGTTCCAGAATTCTGGAAACCTTGAATAAATGGAAGGCAAGTGGACTTCTTTCAACTGCTCTAGGAGAGAGAGGAAGAGAGAAGGGCGGAGAAGTGACCAACAGTTCATAGGCTCTGTTGTCCAGCCAGCCCCCAGTTTCTCTCCAGGACTCTACTGAGCTAGGGCTCCCACTTGAGAACTTTTCTCCCTTCCCTGAATAGTGGCCCTTTCCCTGTGCCAAATGTCTTCTGGGGGCTTCTAACAATATGGCACACTAAGCTGATGAAAAACAAACCCAAAAAAAAGCCTCTTTCAAAATCATGCTAAACGCTTGATAAAATATAAAACACATCTTTAAATTCATAATTAATTTTGAAAGAAAGATGTCCCAGGAATAAAGAAAGGATCCAAGCCAGAGAGCCAATGGGGGCTGCACTTCAGGCTTTTTGTTCATATCCTTAAATGAACATCTTTGTATATCAAATTTTCTTAGGTTTCAATCATCCCCTCCCCTGAGTGGGATGAGTCCTTCTAGAGTAGATCCACAGAAGCAATGTTCTTTGTATGCATGTCTCATACCCATGCAGCCTCCTCATATACTCTGGTTACTGGCATTCACTTCCTCTGTGCCCATGCTAAGTTCCTTCAGTCGTGTCCAACTCTTTATGATCCATGGACAGTAGCCCACAAGGCGCCTCTGCCCATGGATTTCTCCAGGCAAGAATACTGGAGTCAGTTGCCTTTCCTTCCTCCAGAGGATCTTCCCAACCCAGGGACTGAACTCGCATCTCAGGCCTCCTGCATTGGCAGGCGGGTTCTTTACCACTAGTGCCATCCACTTCCTTTATTGCCTTGAGATGTTAATATGGTGGTGGTGGTGTAGTTGCTAAGTCGTGTCTGACCCTTGCGACCCCATGGACTGTAGCCCACCAGTCCCCTCTGTCCATGGGATTTCCCAGGAGAGAATACTGGAGTGGGTTGCCTTTTTCTGCTCCAGGAAGTCTTCCCAACCCAGAGATCAAACCTCATCTCCTGCATTGGCAAGTAAATTCTTTACCACTGAGCCACCAGGGAAGTCCCAAATGTTAATATATGGATTGCCAAACCAATAACACACTGTACCACAGCAAAAATGGCTTTTTGTAGGAAGATATTATGGAGAAGGCAATGGGACCCCACTCCAGTACTCTTGCCTGGAGAATCCCAGGGACGGGGGAGCCTGGTGGGCTGCCATCTATGGGGTCACACAGAGTAAGACACGACTGAAGTGACTTAGCAGCAGCAGCAGCAGGTAGATATTAAAATACTGACATGGCCCTTCCCTGGCTACTGGATAAACAGCAATGAGACTGCAGCTCTGGAATCCTCAGACCTGAAACTATCTCATTCTATGGAGACCATATGGATCATCTCTGAGAGAAGACGAGAGACAACGGGAAGTCCACCCACCCGTCTGTATCCTTAGTCTTGGTTGGAATCATTTGTTTGGTCCACTGGTACACCAAAGTAAGAGCCATCTTAAATCAAGTCCTCAAACCCAGACCACCCTTTATGAGCTGACTAGCTCACCAATCACCTCTACTGCCCACAATAATAGTGCTCCTCCTTATTCTATGTGACAGGCAAATATTGTCATCCACCCAGTATTAATTTCACCTTCTTCTCTAGCACAGCCTCAATCTTGGAACTGCAATGTGGTCAGCCCCAAAACTATGTCTAAGTTAAACATAACAATCCCATTCCCCAGTTTCTGAGCCTCCCTGTGTGTGGCTGCCAGCTCCACTTCTAGCCATTCAGGTGTAAATGAACAAGGATTCAGTTCTGAAAAGGCATTGGCATTCTTGATGGAAGAAACAGACACAGCTAACAGCTGCTTTCCTCTTCCTCCCTGCCATGAATGTGATGTCACGCCTGGAAGTACAGCAGACAGTTTAACCAGAGGAAATCAAATCAACCAGGCAGCAAGAACAGAAAGAGATTGGGTCCTTGAGAACCTGACTAAGCTGCTGCTTCCACCCTGACCTGAAAAACTCTAGACTCATTATTTAAGATAGTTAAATGCCCTCATTACTTAAGCCAATGTTGGTTGGGCATTCTGGTCAATGCAGCTGAAAGCATTCCTAATTAATATACCCCTTTTTCCTGCACTGCACTCAGATCCACCATAAATGATTCATGGTACTTCCGCTGGTATGAGTGCCCCTAGAGCATTTATCTCAATAGTGCAATTTCTTGCTTGTAGTATCCGCTTCCTTTCTACAATGGAAGCCCTACAAAGCCTGACTTCTTTCCTATTATAATACTGACATCTAGAAAATTATCTGGCATATAGTAGGGGTTCAAAAAATCATTGTTACTAAATAGTGTCAAATTGGAAGGAATATGTCAGTGCCTGAGCTTTGAAAGACACTGGGTGTATTAGCAATGGACTTGTTTGTAGTTGAAAAATGTGCTCTGTGAACATGAGGAAAGTCAACTTTGGTAAGTCAGTGCTGGCAAGAATTAGTGAATGCGATAATGTAAATCCAGCCCCCCAGATATGAAAATGACCCCATTTTCTCCAGCAGTGTGTACACCAAGGAACTCCAGAGTCCTGTGGTAAAGAGGCCCAAACCAACACATTGATCCCTTTTCTGAGGTGTGGGATGGAGTTGTGTTGACACACACTTGCTGTTACCGGTGTTGCCCTGGAGTATCTCAGCCTTAGTAAGGCAGCCCGCTGTTTTGAACTTCACTTTCCAATGATAACCCACCATGCTTCTGTGGTTCTCAGGGTGCTGTGGGGCCAGCTGCAGGTACCCTGAGGCTGCTGCAGACAGCCAGCAAGGAGCCAGGACCTGTGGGTGCTGACAGCGTGGGCCACTCTCAAACACTGAGGAGGTGCCACCATTTACATCCTCAGAGTACCTGTGGGTTTCTCATCACTGAGATGGTGACTGAAAAGGACTTGGAGACATTCTGATGGTCTCCATCCCCATGCATATATTTTTTTAAGACTTCATCTTGCACACGGGCTTCAGAAGAAGTCATACTCAGCACATGAAACCTTCATTGTAAACATGTGTGTGAATTTCACCTGTAGAACCAACGCCCAAATCAAGAAAGACCATCTGCAGTTTTGATGTTCTTGTTTTTTGGTGGTTTTGTTTGTTTGTTTTAGTTGGGGCATGCAAGATTTTAATTGTGGCCTGTGGGGTCTAGTTCCTGATCAGGGATAAAACCTGGGGCCCCTGCATTGAGACAACAGAGTTCCAACCACTGGACCACTGGGGAAGTCCTCCAAATGTAATTTTGAAGAAATAGTTAGGAGTCACTCTCCCTTCATGACTTGGTCTCACACATTGAGTTCCCTTTGACTTGGCCTCACACACTGAGTTCCCTTTGCAACCTGCCACATACCTCTCATAGGTGAGTGAACAAACTTTTCATATAGCTTGAGTCATAAATCATCTATATCCTCTACATTTTTGGCCTCAAAATGATTGCCATCCACCCTCTATGTTACATAAGGCTAGCCTTTTCTTCCCTGGGCATGGCTTCCTATTTTGAGCCTATTAATTCCCACTGATGTCATAGATATTACTTTAGTGACAGCACCCTCAGAACTGTGCAGAATCCATAGAGCACTGGGTCTCTCTTCACAGATGGACATCTTATGGCCTCAAAATGCATAGATCCTTCCAACCCAGTAACTCTTCTGATCGTACTAGAATGCAGATGCTACCATGATGTTCAATGCAAAGAATCTTAAAATATCCAAATAGGAAGAGATCTTAAACCCCTCATGATCTCTATTCTTTCACTGGCATTTGAATTTCCACTCTAATATCCTCAATAACTGAGTAGTTTTCTCTGTTAGAAATCCTATAGCTCCAGGAAAGTTATTAAACTCCAAAGCCATTCTTTATATTTTGAAACAATTGTAGGTACTTGAAAATTCATCCATATTTTAGCCAAACTCTGCCTTCCTATAATGCACAGTAATCTATATGCCACTCTTAAGGCAGAAAACCCATTCTCCCTATCCCTTGTTGGTCCCAAACTGATCACAGATAGTTCCTCATTACGAACTTCTTTTCAAGTTCTCATTTCAGTTAATATTTGCAATATAGTCTTTGATGTAGAGATGTTACTATACACATTTTATAAATGAGAAGATGTAGAATCAGACAAAATGAGTGGTTGCCCTAAAGTCACCAGCTGGCAGGTGACAGACTCTGGACTCAAAGGCAAACCTCCTGATTCCCAATTCGTTGCTCCTTTTGCTGCAGGAGAAGACATGGTTTTGAATCCCCTCATGATCTCTGATGCTCCTCTGTGGACACAAACCTGTAATAAGTCACTTAGTACTGAATGCAGCACATCCAGGGTAAGGCAAGCGCACAGAGGAGTGTGGAATTCTGTGTCTTTTGTTCTGACATGCCGCTTCAATTCTGCAGCCCAAGTTCAAAGTGCCTTCCCTGGCCACTTCATGTTCTCACTATTTAAATAATGTTTTTGGTTTGTTGTTTTTTTTTATCATTTATGAAATCAGTGTATGTTTATGATAGAAAACAAATACAATCAATAAGGGGAAAAAAAAACAAAGTTCCATCAACCACATAAAACCACTATTAACCATTTTTCTACGCATATATTTGGTAGTAAATAAGATCATACCATAATGTTTTGTAATCTGCTTTCTAAACTCAATTAGCTATCTTTCTCACTACTTAAATATTTTTTCATGACTTCAACTAAGTAGTTGCATTTTATTTCTTTATATGAATATGCTAGATTTTAACAAGTGCCCCATTCTTGAAGACTCGTTTCAACTTTCTTGCCATTGTTACAATACTAGAGTGAACATCCTTACAGCTAACTATTTCCACACATCTATTGCATCCTTTCCATTGGATTTAAATCTAAAAGTGGCATTGCTGAGCCAAAGAAACTCACATTTTAAGATTTTCTTATGTGAATTGCCAAATATACCTCCAGAAGAGGTATTTATACTTATATTGCAACCAAAGTATACTGTTCAGACATAAAATTTTGTCCAACTCTTTGAGACCCCATGGACTGCAGCACGCCAGGTTTCCCTGTCCTTCACTATTTCCCGGAGTTTGCTCAAACTCATGTCCATTGAGTTGGTGATGCCATCCAACCATCTCATTCTCTGTCGTCCTCTTCTCTTCCTATCTTCAAAGTATACTGGTTGAATCCATTTATATTGCAACCAAAAGTAAAAAAACTGCTATCAATTTATATTGCAAACAAAAGTATAAATGAATCAATTTATATTACAACCAAAAGTATAAAAACTGATAATCACAAACCCTAGCATTGCTGTACACTACCTTTCACTTAATATTTGTCCATTCTATGTGCCAAAGAATTGATGCTTTTGAACTGTGGTGTTGGAGAAGACTCTTGAGAGTCCCTTGGACTGCAAGGAGGTCCAACCAGTCCATTCTGAAGGAGACCAGCCCTGGGATTTCTTTGGAAGGAATGATGCTAAAGCTGAAACTCCAGTACTTTGGCCACCTCATGCGAAGAGTTGACTCATTGGAAAAGACTCTGATGCTGGGAGGGACTGGGGGCAAGAAGAGAAGGGGATGACAGAGGATGAGATGGCTAGATGGCATCACTGACTCGATGGACGTGAGTCTCAGTGAACTCCGGGAGTTGGTGATGGACAGGGAGGCCTGGCGTGCTGCGATTCGTGGGGTCACAAAGAGTTGGACATGACGGAGCAACTGATCTGATCTGATCTGATCTGATGGCCAAAAATAGTTTAATTTTATTTTAGTTTAAATTTTTCATTTATTTATTGGCCAAAGTTAATATTCTTTTCCAAGTTACCCATTCATATCTTTTGCCCATATTTTACTGGATACTTGCATTTTTATTCATTGATAAAGTCACTTACACTTCTTTGTTGAGTAATAGAGTTTATCTGCATATTAGCCAAAACCTCCAAAACTTCTTCTATGAATAATGCTATTTAGAAACAACTCTCCTATCTCATATATCTTATAGTTCTGGCAGTCATCTATGTTTCATTTACATGTCTCCTTATTAAATTTCATTTTGTCAAATTTCCTACATGGTTGCAAACTGTTAAAAATAATTTTATCCCCATCCTATCATATGTCCCCCCCTATTCTGAGCCATCCATTGGTTTAACCCATTTTTCTACATATTTACTTGAGTGCAGGGTAAAAGGTCATAGGACAGACATGACTCTTTGGGAGACCTGACATCTCCCTGCAAGGAAACATCATTCACCATTTCCTTGAATTATGTCAGAGTTCTCATTCACTTATTAATATGTGTCTGCTCTCAAAGATACAAATAATGAGCCAAAGGATACAATGGCCCCAGATCACAGGTAGCTAACATATTACTGAGACAAGCATGAAGCAAATATTCATACAAACAATCATACAAGTGTAACAGCAAGTCCAGCCATTCACAGATGGGCCTGGTCCAGATGTTTCCTGTGAGTTGAACAAAGGTATTTTAGTTTAATGCTCATTATCTTGGAGGCAGAGTTCCCAGAGATGGTCCATTAGATACACTATAAACTGTAGGCAGCATCCGTTTAGCAACTGTGTGCACACACGCTATGTTGCTTCAGTTGTGTCCGACTCTTTGTGACCCCATGGACTATATAGCCTGCCAGGCTCCTCTGTCCATGGGATTCTCCAGGCAAGAATACTGGAGTGGGGTGCCTTGCCCTCCTCCAGGGGATCTTTCCAACCCAGGGATCAAACCTGTGTCTCCTGAGACTCCTGCATTGCAGGCAGATTCTTTACCACTGAGCCACCAAGGAAGCTCCCTTTAGTTATTAACTTATAGCAAAAACAATAGAATACAAAAGTTAAAGTAAAAGAAATAGATCCAATAGGGAGTCAGATTTGTTCTTCCATATTACACTGACTTGGGGCTTCCCTGGTAGCTCAGGAAGATCTGAGTCAGGAAGATCCCCCAAAGAAGGAAATGGCAAATCACTCCTGTATTCTTGTCTGAGAAACCCCACGGACAGAGGAGCCTGGAGGGCTAGGATCCATGGGATCACAGAAGTCGAACACAGCTTAGCAACTTAACCACTACAACAAAGTATAAGAAAGAGATTCAATGTGGAGTCAGATTTGTTCTTCCCTATTACACTCACACAGATGCAGGCAGCATGGATCTCTTCTCTCCTGAAAATGTTTATTCCTTGCTGGTCTCAAGTTCACTCAGATTTATTTGCAACTTATCCACTGGAGAAGGGATAGGCTACCCACTCCATTATTCTTGGGCTTCCCTTGTGGCTCAGCTGGTAAAGAATCTGCCTGCAATGCAGGAGACCTGGGTTCGATCCCTAGGTTGGGAAGATCCCCTGGAGAATGGAAAAGTTGCCCACTCCAGTATTCCAGCCTGGAGAATTCCATGGACTATATACATGGGGTCACAAAGAGTTGGACACAACTGAGTGACTTCCACTTTCTTTTCAACTTCCTGATGGGTTTTTTAAATGACTAGCGTGTAACTAATCTAGCTTTTTCATGTTGTTAGGATGAGAGCCCACATTCTCTAATAACTGTCTAAATCAAAACTGCAAGCTCTACAGAGCTTTTCCATATACCGTGCCTATATTTTAGGCATGTAGATGGTCTCCTGAGAGTCCCTTGGACTGCAAGGAGAACAAACCAGTTGATCCTAAAGGAAATCAGTCCTGAATATTCACTGGAAGGACTGATGCTGAAGCTGAAGCTCCAATACTTTGGCCACCTGATGTGAAAAGCTGACTCACTGGGAAAGACACAGATGCTGGGAAAGATTGAGGACAGGAGAAGAAGGGAGCAACAGAGGACGAGATGGTTGCATGGCATCACTGACTCAATGGACATGAGTCTGAGAAAGCTCCAGGAGATAGTGAAGGACAGGGAAGTCTGGCATGCTGAAGTCCATGGAGTTTGCAAAGAGTCAGACATGCCCTAGCGACTGAACAACAACATTTCAATAAAAGCTATTACATAATGAATTATAGCTATGTTTTTGTTCTTCTCTTTTTTGTAATATTATAATAAAAGTAATCTGACCTAGAGAATCTTGTCTCTAAGAGAAGCCTTCTTTTAAGTTCCCCTTCAATATGAGTGGCAGTGATCAGTCAGTTAATTATGAGTTTCTCCAGTTTTATGCATTTCAGACCATAAATCCCATCTTTAGATTCCTTGTTCCTGACTGTGCTTCTCACCGATGGCTCTGTCCCCCTGTTTCTCTGGCTCCAACTCTCTTCCAGGTCAAGACAAATATAGGACAAGCTTCTGTCTGTCCAAATATTAGACTTTTTAGAGCTGAAAATAAACATGTTAGTAAATGTGGGTCCTAATTCCTACAGTGCTATACTATCTGTCCCAAATCAGATCTCATTCCCTAGCACAGAGGAAACTTCTGGGGAAACAAATCTCTAGTCCCATTAAGATTTAACTAAATGCAACTGCATTTTCAGTGCTAAAATTGTGTTGTAATTAGACAAAATTACGAATGGCTCTTTTCGTAGTGAAAGGAAAACGTAAGAGACCCTTTAATTAGGAATTGAGCATCTTTTTCCATTTCGCCTCCAAGAAGTCCTGTCAACACACTTGAAATGCACACTGTTTTGCAGATGGCACCACACTGCGGTTCATTCCTCACGCTCATCACTAAATGTAGCAAAACATTCTTTTGTCTCTACATCAGACACTAACCAAGGATCCAAGGCCTGGGAGAATATAAATATTTTCATTAAAAAAGAATTATAACCTGATTTTCTGCTCCTTCACCCAGATGTTTGCAGTGTTGGTATTTTTTATCAACTCCACTGCAGAATGATCTTCAAAGTGATAAATGCTACTGAGATGCTTTATCTTCTTTTTCCCATAATATTTTTTCTTAAAAAAAAAATCCAGAGCTGGCAAAATATTAAGTCATATATCTTTATAACTAGCTAAATCCAAGGTGATTATGATATTCTACCATTTCCCTCCCAAGGAGGTAAAGTCAGGTCATGTGGGTCCATGGCCAAGGAGGGCAAGGTTCAACTTGGGTTTGAGTAGTCAGACTAAGTCCAAGAAAGAAAGAGGTGAAAAAAAGCTAGTGAGGCAGTATAATCATGTCTGAATAAAATGCTAAAGGTTAATCCCTGGTGACTCAGACAGTAAAGAATCCCCCTGCAATGCAGGAGACCTGGGTTCAATCCCTGGGTTGGGAAGATCCCCTGGAGGAGGGCATGGCAACCCACTCCAGAATTCTTGCCTGGAGAATCCCCATGGACAGAGGAGCCTGGCAGTCTATAATCCATGGGGTCGCAAAGAGCTGGACACAACTGAGCAACTAAGAACACAGCACAATCCTGGTGAAGCCAAGTCCATTTTCAAGACCAAGGAGAAGTTTGACAAGTCAGGAGCCAGGGACACAGAAGGCTGGAGCAGTTGATTTGGAGCAAGCAAGGGACAAGGCCGTCTGGCCCAGGACATCTATAATGAGAAGAGCATGTTCTTATCAGACACTGGACACAGGACACTGGGTTATATAGGGGCTGATTGGAAGATGTGGAGTTCACTAAGGATACCCCACATTTCCAAATTGGAACCTGAAAGATCCTCATATTTCTCCTGGACTGAAAATCCTAGATGTTTCATTGGCCCATTCCAAAAGATGCAATGAAACTGAGGGAAATCTCTACCCTTCTCTCTCAAATGGCAAGGGCCTATGTAAAAGAACCTATCTGTTCTCTGGGTTTGTGGCTCACCTCTACCTTCCACCCTCACTGGGCACCTCAATTCTAATAATAGCTTCTTAATTCCCATTTCAATGCACTGAGTGTATCCCATAACTGGACCTTTATATCTAAGTTCTTATAACTAGAGCTCTAACTTACCTTTAGAAGTTTTATTCCTTGGAGACAGTTCCCAATCTTAAACCACAGGGTAAGTTTAAGGCTTAAGTACCTGTGGCTTGAGCTCCTGGGTGCTATCCCCATCTGCTTGGGTTCAGAGAAATAACCAGTCCAGAGTCCTCACTAAGTTCTTTAACAACTTCCCTTAGATCCTTGGTCTATCATGGCCACAGCCTTCAGGCACCAGTGGCTGAAGCCACTGTGCTCAGCCAGCATCCAGCCCTCAAGCTCCCCTGCCATTTGCACTGAGTGACTCAGTTATCAGACCAGTCTGTGATTCACCGTTTCCTTAAGAGGGAAGCAACTGGAACAATGGCTGTTGGGATCAGTTTATTGGAACTTAAGACAGTTTTGAGTGAGCAGCCAAAGAAACAGAGAGCTCTGCAATAAGTGGAGGCTGTGTGACAAGGAGGCCCGCTGGCATTCGAGCCAATGGACAGCACAGTGATGGAGTACACAATGGGTAAATCTGTCACGTGGAGTTTTTGACAAGCCACATTAGGAGTCATAACACAGAAATCTAAAGTTATGGAGCATGTAGTCTGCAGCAGAGAATTATATACCATTTGGAAAAAACGCCTGGTATACTACGGCAGTGATGGAGAGTCTGGCCATAAGGCATCAATTGAACATGTCACTGGAGCTGTCCCTCATGAGCTGGTGGTGCTGTCAGATACACAATAATGTAAAATCAGGTGGGCACAGAAGTGTCCATGAATGGATGGCCCAAATTCCCATGCCACTCATTTCTGTTACCATGACACTTCTTTCTCAGTATACACTGTTGTGTCTTGGAGGGGAACTTCCCAGGTGGCTCAGTGGTAAACAATCTGCCTGCCAATACCGGAGATGCAGGAGACATAGGTTTGATCCCTGGATTTGGGAGATGCCCTGGAGGAGGAAATGGCAACCCATTCCAGTATTCTTGCCTGGAAAATTCCATGAGTAGAGGAGCCTGGTGGACTGCGGTTTATGGGGTTGCAGAGAGTCAGACACAACTGAGCATTTGACCACATATGAACTCACGCACACCATGGATTGGAGAGGAGTCGGGTGAGTTCTAGGCAGCTTAATAGAGGAGGAAAAGAATATAGGCCTGATCTATGAATAGATCAGCTCAGTATTTATATAAGCCAAAAATAGACTGCTGCCCCACTACAGCCTCATGAGTGACCCAGCTTCAAGTGATGTATTTGGTCATGTACTTTGTATGAATATGCATAGACTCCTGGGTTATGGCAAATACCTTGGCTGGTTGGTCAGGCACTTGGAAGATGTGGACTTGAAAGATCAAGAGCAAGGAGATTTAAAGAAAAAGCATGTAGAAAACCTTCAAGAATGGATACAAAATATATGAATGTGTGAGATACACATTAATGCCCATAAGAAAGGATCCAATGTAAAAGAACTCTTAATAAAATAAAACTCAAATAAGTAACCTTGAAGACCTAATTGGCTTTATTCAAAGATTTCTGAATCAGACAGCATACTATCTGACAAGAAGAAAGGCATTCCAAGGAGCTGTACAATTTAAGGCATAAAAGTACCACCTCAGCTATCACTCCATAATTTCTGAAAACTTTGTTGATCCCATTTTATTTTGTTCTGAATCTTTGTGGCATTCACAGATTACAACTTCAGATTCAAGTTTTCTAACTTTGTCATTCCCATCATTTCTTTTTCAACATTCCAGTCTTAGGGAGATCATTTGCCTGGTGATTAGCAGCTGCAAACATGGACTTAAGATTTTGAGTGAATATAATAATATTGGGAGATTATTATGATTATTATAAACAGGATAATCCCCAATGTTTAGAATGAACTTTGGAGCCATGGTCCCCAAGACTCAAACCAATCAAAATCAAGTAAGTCAAAGAGAGACCTTTTTAAGCCAAGTGTCTTGTTCAGTGATCTTATGTAACTGAGTTTTACTTTTTCTGTAAGTGTTAATGCAAGTGCCGCAGTGATTTTGACCACAGCATAGACATCTCCTCGTTTAGCTAAAAGATAATCAAAGCCTATTCTATTACCAATAATAAATTTGGCCACAGAGTCTAAGGATTTTTATTGGGTAGCTATTGCTTTTGCAGCAGATTTTGCAACATGTTCAAGAGTTAAGGACAGGTTCCTGATCTTAACCTCATTTGTACTTACCCCTAACAAGGGAAGTAGAGCCTTGCCAAAGAAAAAAAGTGAATCCTGAAGAATAAATACCTCCTGTTAGCTCCCTTCTAACTCACGAATGTAAATCCAGGGAATCTAACAAATGAAGTGTCTCAGTTTATTTATAGACAGTTAGGAGCACAGTTAGATAACCCAAAAGGCATTGTCCAGTCATGTGCCAGCCATCGAGGCATTAATAAGCTCAAGGAGAAAATTAATCACTACAAAGATAGATCCTGTAGGGATATAAACCACTGCCACTCAGGTGGCACAGTTAATGGACTAATCTCAGGTATTGTTTGATTTGCCTGTTCAAGCCAGGAATTAGATTTTTTTTTTTTCCTACCCTGAAATTACAAAGCAGTTTCAAATTCCAGAGATTGCTTCCTTTGCCATTGGCTTAGGAGACATGGGTCTCCAAGACAATGAGGGGGAAAGAGAGGGCTTCATGTTTAAATTATGAAGTCTTGATTCAGTGTCTCGGGCAGAAGCAGTCAACATCGATGTCAACTACCTTTCTTCCTGCTTAGTTTGACTTGAAGGTTTTGAGCATTGGGACAGGACCAGATGTCAGGCAGAGCCTTTTTGGCTGTCAGATGTATACCCAAGGTTCAAACCCCTGAAATTTGGCTGCCATTGGGTAATGAGGAGGAGCTGGCATAGTCCATTTCAAGGAAATTGAAGAGCAGTCTTTCTCTTGGTGGTTCTAAATCAGAAGGATTTGAGAAAATTGGAAATGTCAGCTTGGAGAGTTGTAGTCAGTCATTTGAGGAAAGTATAAGAATTCAGGATCCAGTCCAGTTTGCATATAACAAAACCTCAAAGACAATTAATAGGATTAGAATCTAATATTTACAAGTGTGCAAACGTAATTTTTTTTCTCTCTACAGTTACCCCCATTTTTATCAAAGTTCACAGTGAGACCATTTTTTCTTTTTCGCATTAAAATTGGCCTGATTATTTACATTAGTTTAGCAAGAATAGTGATCGACCAGATAAGGTCTTTCAAAGACTGCTTTGATGGAAATTTTTAATCTCAGATTGAATTCTTTAAAGTCTTTCAGGCCAAGATGCCCAGCCAAAGACTCACCACTAGATTTTACCTGTGATTCTATCTCAGTCAAAGCCTTGGAAACACAATGTAGCTAGTGTTTCCAATTGTGTTCTATTATTAGAAGAACAGATTCTTAAAGAACTTATATCAATAACTACTGGAAGGATTAGGTAGGAGAAAAACTAAATATTTTCATCTTTGACTACAAAGGTATAATTTACTATATTGCTGTGCGTCTTGGGTAGCCTAAGAGAAACAATTTTCTCAAATGTGGTAAAGTAGCAATGTTTCAAAAATGAAATCATAAAAAATTACAATTATTCTCTCTTCATTCAGTCCTATGCTATTAATTCTTGTTTAGTTTAACTTTTTTTTGCCCCTTCATCCTGGAGATTCTTACCCAGATCAGTTTTATGTAAAGATATCAGAATCCTATAATTATGAAAAGTCCTTTCTTTTTGAAAATGCAGCACTCTTACAGGAACGCTTTTGCAAAAGCTCTCTGTAAATGACAAAGATTTTTAAATGCCCACTGTTGGACCTCATTTGATAAACAAATGTAGTTATTTTTGTGATGCACAACATTTTATGATAACAACTAGAATTATGACAGCATTTAGTTCAGTTGATCAGTCATGTCCGACTCTTTGTGACCCCATGAACCACAGCACGCTAGGCCTCCCTGTCCATCACCAACTCCCAGAGTTTACCCAAACTCATGTCCATGGAGTCAGTGATGTTATCCAACCATCTCATCCTCTGTCATCCCCTTCTCCTCCTGCCTTCAATCTTTCCCAGCATCAGGGTCTTTTCACCTTGCATCAGGTGGCCAAAGTATTGGAGTTTCAGCTTCAACTGCAGTCCTTCCAATGAACACCCAGGACTGATCTCCTTTAAAAGGGACTGGCTGGATCTCCTTGCAGTCCAAGGGACTCTCAAGAGTCTTCTCCAACACCACAGTTCAAAAGCATCAATTCTTCGGCACTCAACTTTCTTCACAGTCCAACTCTCACATCCATACATGACTACTGGAAAACCCATAGCCTTGACTAGATGGACCTTTGTTGGCAAAGTAATGTCTCTGCTTTTGAATATGCTGCCTAGGTTGGTCATAACTTTCCTTCCAAGGAGTAAGCGTCTTTTAATTTTATGGCTGCAGTCACCATCTGCAGTGATTTTGGAGCCCCAAAAAATAAAGTCAGCCACTGCTTCCACTGTTTCCCCATCTATTTCCCATGAAGTGATGGGACCAGATGCCATGATCTTTGTTTTCTGAATGTTGAGCTTTAAGCCAACTTTTTCACTCTTCTCTTTCGCTTTCATCAAGAGGCTCTTTAGTTCTTCTTCACTTTCTGCCATAAGGGTGGTGTCATCTGCATATCTGAGGTGATTGATATTTCTCCCAGCAATCTTGATTTCACTTTGTGCTTCTTCCAGCCCAGCGTTTCTCATGATGTACTCTGCATTACACTGGGATATATCAAACTCTCCGGAAATGCACACAATTTCTGAAATGCTTATAAAATATATGTATGCAAACACAACATAAAGAAGGTTTAGTGTTACTTCTTATCTGACAGTGCTTCCCATGTAATTTATTTTTTTAATTAATTTATTTTTTTAATTGGAGGCTAATTACTTTACAATATTGTAGTGGTTTTTGCCAAACATCAACATGAATCAGTCTCAGGAGCATATGTATTCCCCATCCAGAACCCCCCTCCCACCACCCTCTCCATCCCATCATGTAATTTAACATAACAAATAAGCCTAATTAGTTTAAAGTGTTTTTTATAAGGAGCGAGAACAAATCTGCTGAGATGTTTCAGGGACTCTAAAAATCCAAGTTAGTTCAAGGTCAAAAGACTTCACTGAATACTTGATTTGGGGAAGTTTGCCAAAAGTATCAAAAGGTTTTTAAAAAATACACTTGGTCAAATAAGATCATAGATTACTGTGAATCAATATTTAGTCACCTATTTAACCAAAGTGACAATTAAAGATGGCTCAGGCACACACAGTTACATAGTTGCAAAACAAACAAAAAACAAAACAAACCCTAGATCTTTCAGTAGAGAAGACTGCTTTCTTCAGTTCAGTTCAGTTCAGTCGCTCAGTCGTGTCCAACTCTTTGCAACCCCATGGACTGCAGCACACCAGGCCTCCCCATCCATCCCCAACTCCCAGAGTTTACTCAAACTCATGTCCATTGAGTCAACCATCTCATCCTCTGTCGTCCCCTTCTTCCTGCCTTCAATCTTTCCCAATATCACAGTCTTTTCAAATGAGCCAGTCCTTCACATCAGGTGGCCAACGTAGTGGAGTTTCAGCTTCAGCATCAGTTCTTCCAATGAATAATCAGGACTGATTTCCTTTAGAATGGACAGTTTGGATCTCCTTGCAGTCCAAGGGACTCTCAAGAATCTTCTCCAACATCACAGTTCAAAAGCATCAAATCTTCGGCACTCAGCTTTCTTCATAGTTCAACTCTCACGTCCATACACGATTACTGGAAAAACCATAGTCTTGACTAGACGGACCTTTACTGGCAAAGTAATATCTTTGACTGCTCTCTTAAGCAGTCAAAAAAACCTGATAAGGCACAGGAAATTATTTTTTGTAAAATGTGGAATCTTTGCTTTCTAGGTAGCTTACCTAAAAGGGAAAGACACTTTTACCATCTGTTATCAAAATCAAACCAAAAGTCCAATAAATCTTTCTCCTTTTAATAGTAAGAAAACCAAATTTTAGCAGTACCAGTGTACTTTTAATATTAAAACTCACCACTTAATTAAATTCACTTTAATCTTACCCAGTTCTGACCACTAATACAATTCCTTTCTAGAGACTTTTTTTCCCATGGCCTTCTGCAACTTTCTTTTTTACATTTATATTTTGTCCTGTGTTTTTCCTTTTTCTTATTCTGAAATAACCAGCTTCACTTTAGGACAAAATTACTTTCCTCTCTCTCAACAAAATGCATTTCCGTTCTTCATATTCTCTTCTACTGAAAACACACATACCATTTCCTTGCATACACACTTGTTTTCCCCATTACTTCCAGTAGCCCTAATTACATATACTGGAAAACTTGACCCTTAAAAACTCAATTCTCAGGGAAATATTGAAATATTTTATAATATATGAAGTTTATATTAGCATTATATGGCTTGGCAGGTTTGTAAATACTTTTTATAATTTCTAAAAACATGCTTTTTCATAGTAGATGTTTTAGTGTAGCACAAGCTATGTTTACTAACAAATCCAAAAATCTTAAATGTTACAGCAACAAGAAATCTAAAGTAGATAAGCCATGTGTAGCAATTAATGTTTTAGTATTTTATCCTGTAAACCAATGTTCCAGATATTTAGTGAACTTCTATCATTGAACTTAATTAGCAAAACTTTAAGATTTCATGTTATCAAAAAAACTGAGGAAATCATTGGAAAAGTTCACCTAAAAATTTTTAATCTGATTTACATCTATTTGATTTACTTTTTCTTAACAATTATGTTTAGACTACCCCCAACAACTTCATGAGACATTAGACAAAGTCATTGTCCCAGCTATTTTTCTTGCTGACAAATTTTGTGATAACATGAACTCTTTTGACCTTTAGTAAGCCTAAGTAGAATAACTATTATATTCAGTGCTGACAGTTCTAAAATCATGCTTGTTTTAATTAAACTAACAAACTAGCTTTATTTCTGACTATTTTCCCAAATCACACAAACTTGGAATTCATTTTAACTAGTTTTTATTATATTTTTGAGAATTTAATTTATATAAGCACTTGATTTTCTTTAAGCCTATTAAATATAGAGCTCTTTTATAAGTTAATCTTGGCAGTAACATTGAGAGATAAAGAAAATGCCACGCATACGCAATGCACATATATATTCACACATAAACATGCTGTCAACTACAAATTGACACTTTTCATCTACCTCTATGAGGATTAAATCATGTGCTGCTGCAACTGCGAACTTCCAACACATCCTGAAAGGAGTTCAGGGTGGACAGCAGAAATGAGGCACTCTGTGCTCTGGAAAAAATTGGCAGAAAAGGTCTTTCAATAGTTGGATATTTTCAGGAGCTGATTTTATTAACCCAATTCCTATATCTCCTCATATCTAGGAAAGCACTAAAATCCTTCATGGTAATGACTGCTCCTCATGACTAGCAGCAAAGTTCCCAAGACTAGCAGAACCTTCTGCAAAAAAATATATGCTTGATTGCATGTGCTCCCTCTTCTCCAAAACTGCATACATACTGATCCTCCCCCCTGCCTCTTTGAAGCAGCTTCTCAGAGTATCTGAGGTGCTGTCTCCCAGACTATAGTTCTCATTTTGTCCCAAATAAAACTTGATTCACAACTCTCATGTTGTGCATTATTTTTAAGCCAATAATGCAAACAGAGTCCTTATAGCCTCCATTTTTAATTACTGCCATGAATCAAATATAATAATACAAAACTCACTTGTTATAAAAGTTGCATCTAAGTTACTTTACTGATGGAATAAGTTAAGGTTATCTACTCAGATGGCTAAAGCTTTCACATGATTTTTCACTTGCCAAAGTTTCAAATGACCTTTCTCCTATTTTTTTTCCTTCCAATAAGAATTACCTCCCTGAAGTTTGTACTCTAAAGAGAGGGCCTAGATAACAGTAAACATTTATTTGGGGGAAGAATGCAAATTCCTCCAAGAAGAGCTTTGATTTCCTAAGGCCAGTGTTTTACAAACATTTGAGATAAATGGGGGAGCTTAGGGGATTGGTAATTGGTTGATTTTTAATTGTTTCTAGAGGCTCAATCTAGTCCTGTAAAGACTGAGGCTGCTGCTGCTAAGTCGCTTCAGTTGTGTCCAACTCTGTGCGACCCCATAGACAGCAGCCCACCAGGCTCCCCAGTCCCTGGGATTCTCCAGGCAAGAACACTGGAGTGAGTTGCCATTTCCTTCTCCAATGCATGAGAGTGAAAAGTGAAAGTGAAGTCGCTCAGTCATGTCGGACTCCTAGTGACCCAATGGACTGCAGCCTACCAGGCTTCTCCATCCATGGGATTTTCCAGGCAAGAGTACTGGAGTGGGTTGCCACTGCCTTCCCCTCCTATAAAGACTAGATTTGTAAAATAAGGGCATCTGTTTTAATTACTCAAAGAATTGGGTTGCCGCCCAAATATAAAAGGACTCCCACACCCATCCACCTATGTTGGAATGTTTTTTCTTTACCCCTAGGTACATTTACCTTAGGAGACAAGTCTAAAATAATTCCCTCAGACTCTGAATATTAGCTTCCAATTTGGCCAAATTTCTTTCTTTCTTTCTTTGAAACTCTGATTTTTTTAATAGGTGCATTGAGTCTTACTTGCAGCATGTGGTGGCTCACGAGCTTCTCTAGTTGAAGTGCATAGGCTTCTCTCTAGTTGTGATGCACGGGTTTAGTTGCCCCATAGCATGTGATATCTTAGCTCCCTGACCAAGGATCAAGCTCAAGTCCCCTGCATTGGAAGATGGATTCTTAACCACTGGACTACCAAGGAAGTCCCGATTTGGCCAAATTTCTGATCATAGAATTATTAAATGTTTTCAAATAATTGTAAGGTTTCATCCATGAGAAATATTAATAAATATTTCTGGTGGTATTGAACAACACCTGAGATTTAGGAGGCATTCCCAAAGAAAATACAGAAGATATTATCCCACCCCACCCCACCCCCCCCCCCCCACACCCAGGATCTTAGAGCCACTCCCAAATAGCCAAAAGAAAGAAAAGACTTAGACAGTGACAAATAAGAAGATAACAGTTGTACCTGGAAAGAAATGATCTATGGGTCTGGATTTGGGTGGAAGAAAAACAACATGAAATCTTTTCTTTTTTGTATTAATTTATTTTTTATTGAAGGATAATTTTTTTAAAGAATTTTGCTGTTTTCTGTCAAACCTCAGCATGAATCAGCCATAGATATACATATATCCCCTCCCTTTTGAACTTCCTTCCCATCTGCCTCCCCATCCCACCCCTCTAGGTTGATACAGAGCCCCTGTTTGAGTTTCCTGAGCCATACAGCAAATTCCCTTTCAGTTCAAAACAGGGAAAGGAGTACATCAAGGATATATATTGTCACCCTGCTTATTTAACTTATATGCAGAGTACATCATGCAAAATGCCAGGCTGGATGAAGCACAAACTGGAATCAAGATTGCTGGGAGAAATATCAATAGCCTCAGATATGCAGATGACACCACCCTTATGGCAGAAAGTGAAGAAGAACTAAAGAGCCTCTTGATGAAAGTGAAAGAGGAGAGTGAAAAAGTTGACTTAAAACTCAACATTCAGAAAACTAAGATCATGGCGTCTGGTCCTATCACTTCATGGCAAATAGACAGGGAAACAGTGGAAACAGTAATAGACTTTATTTGGGGCGGGGTGGGGGTGGGGGGCTCCAAAATCACTGCAGATGGTAACTGCAGCCATGAAATTAAAAGACGCTTGCTCACTGGAAGAAAAGTTATGACCAACCTAGACAGCATATTCAAAAGCAGAGACATTACTTTGCCAACAAAGGTCCATCTAGTCAAGGCTATGGTTTTTCCAGTAGTCATATATGGATGTGAGAGTTGGACTATAAAGAAAGCTAAGTGCCGAAGAATTGATGCTTTTGAACTGTGATGTTGGAGAAGACTCTTGAGAGTCCTTTGGACTGCAAGGAGATCCAACCAGTCCACCCTAAAGGAAATCAGTCCTGAATATTCATTGGAAGTACTGATGCTGAAGCTGAAACTCCAATAGTTTGGCCACCTTATGCTAAGAACTGACTCATTTGAAAAGACCCTGATGCTGGGAAAGATTAAAGGTGGGAGGAAAAGGGGACGACAGAGGATGAGATAGTTGGATGGCATCACTGGCTCAATGGACATGAGTTTGAGTAAACTCCGGGAGTTGGTGATGTACAGGGAGGCCTAGTGTGCTGCAGGCCATGGGGTCGAAAAAAGTAGGACATGACTGAGCGACTGAACTGACTGAATGTAAGTTTCCATGTTACTCTTTCCATACAGGAAACCTTAATTTTCCTCTCTCACCCGGACACTACAGACTGAGTGTACTACTTTGCAACCCCATGGACTGTAGTTGGCCAGGCTCCTCTGACCATGGGAATTCTCCAGTGGGGTGGGCTGCCATTTTCTTCCCCAGGGGATCTTCCCAACCCTGCCATCGAACCCAGGTATCCTGCATTGAGGCAGATTCTTACTGTCTGAGTCACCAGAGAAGACCTGTACTACACTGAGTACTCAAATATTAATAAAAGAGGACAGAGAGAAGCAATAGAAGTTATATCAATCTTTATTTTTTTAGTCTTGTTTTTAGGTACCTCTTATGTGTTTAATTTTTCAATAGCCATTTACAATGAATCTTTTAACGAAGTTACTTTGGAATTTTGAAGTCTTTTGGAGGCTTCTGCATTACCAGTTAAAATAGGTATTCCATTTTCTTTGATATGGAAACACCGGCTTTCAAGTGCACTTCTTAAATGACTGTACCTAGCTGGAACACTCCTCATAATGGCCATTGTAATTCTAAGGATGTAATTTCCCCTTAGGGCTGGAAGCATTTTGGGAGAACCAAATGGAGTGCAACCCAGATCGCCTCCTGGATATATTTTGGGACCCTCATCCTGATGCTTACTAAACCAAGTTTCAGAACACAAAATTGTAGGCTATCTTTATTAAAATTTTGATATTCTTTTATAGGTATTTATAGCTTCCAGGACCATAGATCTTAAGAAAGTATGCTGGTAGGTGACATGTGAAGTGAAGTGAAAGTCTCTCAATGGTGTCTGACTCTTTGCGACCCCATGGACTATATGGTCCATGGAATTCTCCAGGCCAGAATACTGGAGTGGGTAGCTGTTCCCTTCTCCAGGGGATCTTCCCAACCCAGGGATCAAACCCAGGTCTCCCGCATTACAGGCAGATTCTTTACCAACTGAGCCACTAGGGGATTCTCCAGGCAAGAATACTGGAGTGGGTTGCCATGCCCTCCTCCAGGGGATCTCCCAACCCAGGGATTGAACCCAGGTCTCCAGCACTGCAGGCAGATTCCTTACCATCTGAACCACCAGGGAAGCCCCAGTAGGTGACATACCGACATACCTAACTCTAAAATGTGAGTAACTTAATTCTTTTAGCCAAGCCTTTGGTCCTCTTGGAGCAAACTAGTGCCTAAAATGAATGAGCCACTGGGTTAGGGCTTGTGGGATATTTTACAGTGTATCTCACTGCACAGAAAATTTAAGGTTGGCAGGTGACCTAGTGTCAATGTAGTTCATTCCATGATCAATTTATACTAAACCAGAGTCACTGGATTAGATAGTGAATGCTCTAAGTTCTTAAATGCTTGACCCATGTCCACAAATTTTGGGACTTCCAAGACTCCCATTAATAGGATTTTATTCACACAAGACCTCACACTGGACCCAGTTAAGCTTAAATCAGAACCAATCCAATCTCAGACCCAGTTTGATTTTTAAATTGGACCCAATCTGTTCCCAGACCCAGTTCGGTTTTTAAGTCAGACCTAGTCCACTGGTAAATACCAGCAGTTCCCAGTGTAAAATCTGAACAGTAGGAGAAAGAAATGAACCAGCAAGCCCTAAATAATGGGGATTGCTGACTGATTCCAAACAAGCAGGTAACTGCAGTTCCCAAGCTGGAATCGGGGGATCTAGGGTCAAAGCCAAGGCTGGGGTTTCCAAACAAGGAGGGAACTGTGGAAAGCCGATTAGATCAGGAGCTCAATGCAAAGAGACCAGAGCTCAAGAAATAAAAGGAATCTGCCCACATCACTCTGAAACAGTGAGAAAAGCAGAGAATGCAAAGGGCTCATAGGATACCACACATCTGTTTCTCATTTTCCCCAAATGCTTTCAGAAGTTCACTTCAGATCCCACCATTGCCACTAAATCTGCTTTTAGAAATTCAACTGAGTAAATCTGAAGTTCTCATTGGCTTTATTCAGTGATTTATGAGTCAGGCAATATTCCATCTAGCAAGGAGAAAAGTGCTCCAAGCAGTTGTATAACATGGAAGGTATTTATAGACAGAAAGACGACGGGACAAGAAAGGGTCATTTAGGCAGAAGGAACTATACTCAGTGCTCTGTGATGATCTAAATGGGAAAGAGATCAAAAAAAGAGGGGATAAGTTGCTGCTGTTGTTCAGTTGCTCAGCTGTGTCTGACTCTTTGCGACCCCATGGACTGCAGCACACCAGGCTTCCCTGTCCTTCACTATCTCCCAGAGCTTGCTCAAACTCATGTCCACTGAGTCAATGATGCCATCCAACCATCTCATCCTCTGTTGTCCCCTTCTTCTCCTGCCCCAATCTTTCCCAGCATCAGGGTCTTTTCCCAATGAATCGGCTCTTATCAGGTGGCCAAAGTATTGGAGCTTCAGCATCTGTCCTTCCAATGAATATTCAGGGTTGATTTACTTTAAGATTGACTGGTTTGATCTCCTTGCCTTTCAAGAGACTCTCAAGAGTCTTCTCCAGCACCACAGTTTGAAGGCATCAATTCTTAGGTCCTCAGCTTTCTTTATGGTCCAACTCTCATATCTGTACATGACTACTGGAAAAACCATAGCTTTGAATATACAGACCTTTGTTGGAAAAGTGATGTCTCTGCTTTTTAAAATGCTGTCTAAGTTTGTCATAGCTTTTCTTTCAAGGGGCAGGTGTCTTTTAATATCATGGCTGCAGTCACTGTCCAGTGATTTTGGAACCCAAGAAAATAAAGTCTGTCACTGTTTCCTTTGTTTCCCCATCTATTTGTCATGAAGTGATGGAACCGGATGCCATGACCTTAGTTTTTTGAATGTTGAGTTTCAAGCCAGGTTTTTCATTCTCCTCTTTCACCTTCATCAAGAGGCTGTCTAGTTCCTCTTCCATTTCTGCCATTAGGGTGGTGTCATCTATGTATCTGAGGTCATTGATATTTCTCCCGGCAATCTTGATTCTAGCTTGTGCTTCTAGCCCAGTATTTTCACAGGATGTTCTCTGCATATGTTAAATAAGAGCTGTGTCTGACTCTTTGCAACCCTATAGACTGTAGCCTGCCAGTCTCCTCTGTCCATAGGATTCTCCAAGCAAGAATACTGGTATGAGTTGTGTATGCCCTTCTCCAGGGTATCTTCCCAACCCATGGGTCAAACCCGCATCTCTGCTACATCTCCTGCATTGGCAGGCAGGTTCTTTACCAGTAGCATCACCTGGGATCTCACTCACATGTACACGTACAGCTGATTCACTTTGCTGTACGGTAGAAACTGACATAACATTGTAGAGCACTAGATTCCAATAAACTTTAAAAAAAATAATAAACAATTTTAAAAGAGTGGATTATTCCAAGCCTAGAAATAATTATTTCAAGCAAGGAAATAATCTTCCTTAGGAGAAGGAAGGGGAGGACAGATTATCTCTCTAGTGGTAGTCAGGAAATTCCAGACTGATTGGTTTAAAATTCCACTCCTGAGTTAATATTGTAGGTTTTTTAGATTTAAAACCATGTCCCACAGCTTACTATCTGTGTGACCTCAAGCAAATTATTTAACTTCTCTTAAACATAAATTCCCAAATCTATAAAAATCTAGATAATACTATGTATCATTCAGGGGCATTTTGAGGTTTAAATGAAAAAAAAATTGAAAGAGATACACAAAATGACTCATCCAGTAAGTATTATCCAGCCTCTGTCCTCAGACTTCACAGGGTTTTCATAGTTGGAACTTAAATGTAGCAGCCATGGTAGTGAGATGGAATTCCTCTTACCAAGACTGCTGCTGCTGCTGCTAAGTCACTTCAGTCGTGTCTGACTCTGTGCGACCCCATAGACGGCAGCTCACCAGGCTCCCCCGTCCATGGGATTCTCCAGGCAAGAACACTGGAGTGGGTTGCCTTTCCCTTCTCCAATGCATGAAAGTGAAAAGTGAAAGTGAAGTCGCTCAGTCATGTCCGACTCTTAGCGACCCTATGGTCTGCAGCCCACCAGGCTCCTCCGTCCATGGGATTTTCCAGGCAAGAGTACTGCAATGGGGTGCCATTGCCTTCTCTGTTACCAAGACTAATCTAAGTGTTACCACTGCTGAGTATCTCACCTATCAATCACTTTTGATGCTAAGGTCTAGATGTGCCAACTCTCAAGGAGTCCAGCCAACCAATTTTTGGCAAGTCAACTACATTGAACTCCTTCTAAACTGGAAAAGACAGAGCTATGATTCTCAATAGGGTTGACCCAAGGCGCAGGTGTGCGTTTGCCTCTCCTGCCCACAGCACCTCAGTCATTACACTCTCCAGGGGCTCACAGATGATCTGCTTTACCATCATATGATACCAGGTAACAACGCCTCAGCCCAAGAGACTGATAGCAGAAACTTCTTATGTATTCCTTTTAATTCACTGAGGTATAAGAAAGTCATTCTGGCTTATTTGACTTGAACTTTATGCTAACTAGAACAGCATGCCTTATGGTCTGTTTATTATGCATTGTATGCTTTAACCGTTAAAAAAAAACAGTGTATTCACCAGATTGTTTAGAATGTTCATGTTGGGTTGACTCCCGGCCCCACTTTCTGATGCCGACTGCCAGTGCTTCTTGGAAAATGAGGTTCCCTTCCCAGACACCAAGTCGTGCTGACTCACTGTGGATGTGCTAATCTGTCTTCTAAACTCTTAAAGAACTGTACCTCTGTCATGCCTGACGTTTGGTTTTTGTTCTGACGGACCATACAACGGTGGTTCACGTGTCCAAAATGAAGCAAGGAATGTGCCAAAAAGAACAAGGAAAATAAAGAGACATGGAAAGGTATATAAAACACTGATAAATCTGTAAAGAATGTTCTATTTACACCCTCTAGCTCCAAAGAGAGGATCTAGGCAAAAGGCTGTCCATTATCCAAGCTCCATCCCCCATGGCCAGTCCAAACACTTTCCTTCTATTCATAGTTGTAAACCACCAACTGTGATCTTAAGTAATCTGAAAAGGCTGAGAAAAGAAACTATACTGTGTGTCTCCACTTCAGGGAAGGGTTAGCAAGATTTGGGCAATCTGAACTCAGCTGGACCTTTAGCCCTTAAAAAGACATTCCAATGAATGAAATCCCAGCGGCTGCTAGAGGCATTTCCATTCTGTGTGTCTTTGACACAGGCATCAAAGTGACTCCAAGATGAAGTGAACATAGCTGCTATACAAGGTCAACCACTTCCTCTTTATCTTTGACTTAAAGAGCCCTGTTTGCTATTACTCATGTCAACTTCATATTCTTACTGGCACCCTCTTGACAGCATCAAGATTTCAGACATCCCAAGACAAAGCAGGTAAACATAAAGAAATACAGAGACAACATATTTCAGTTCAGGGCTCTTTGGAACTACCCTGTTACCTGAAAGACCCTCCTAATTTGTGTGACAGCTGGTGAGCCCCCTTACCCAGCACCTAAGAAACATACAATTCTTCTTTTTTGCTCTCTCTCTCATCCCCTGCTCCCCTCTCTCCAGTATTATTGACGGATTTGCACTGACTTATACACATTCTCTCCCTCACCATCCTCTTTGTCACCAAAAGCACATTTGTTTATGATTATTGCTTACATGGTGGTGCTAGTGGAAAAGAACCCACCGGCCAATGCTGGAGACACAAGAGATGCAGATGTGATCCATGGGTTGGGAAGAGTCCCTGGAGCAGGAAATGGCAACCCGCTCCAGTATTCTTGCCTGGAAAAGTCCAGGGACAAGAGACAAAATTCCATGGAGGAGCCTGGCAGGCTACCATCCGTGGGGCCACAAAAAGTTAGACATGACTGAGCTACTGAGCACACACATACATGCACATACATTTAGACATTTAGGTAACAATAAAATAATAGAATATCTTCCAATCAGCATGTTTACTTACTACTTGTATACTTTTCCAAAACAGAACCAATTTGATTTATTTTACAGATATTTTTGTTAAGTAAGAGGAGACTTCATATGAGACTCATCAGTTACAGTCCTCAAAGTTGATGTCAGAGTAGAAAACTTAAAAGAGACCATTTCTGCTATGAGAAATCTAAATAAAATACCCAAAAGGAAATTGTTCTGAAAAGTACTATTTTGAGTGGGAATTATTAGAAATAAAACACTTTAGAAAATAACCAAAACCATGGGTGCAACTGTGACTTTGGAACCAAAGTGAAGCTGATGACCACATGTGTCATATGGGCTGGGCTGACCCCTTAGCATCCTCAGGTCTGCTCCCCCAGGGACCAAAGCCACTGGCTGACTCAGGCCCCACCTCCTGGTTCTCGTGGCACCCCTCTTCTTCCTGTTCTAAAGTCAGGACATTCTTATCCAGAGGAGGACAGGGTGTAATAGAAAAGATGTGTGGTCTCTGGACAAACAACACAGATATATTGGCCCTTCCTTATCTTCCTTCTGAGCTAGACGTTGCCCTGGAGTGTGTGTATGTGTGTGTGTGAGTCCTGGCTGAAGTTTACCTTCCCCCTTAATGTTTGCTGCCGGCCCCACTTCCAGCCACGGGGATGGAACTACCTTTCCTCTTCTCTAAGAAGAGACCAAATACAAGAATGGACACACAATTCTTTGACTTGATTTTTTGCTGAATTTGCAAGTGATCATCATCCATATAGTATCCAGTTGAAATAGTAAAGTCACCAATGATGAGGGGCAAGAATGGCCCAGATGGAAAATTCCTCTGATTTTTAGCTTGATAAATATAGTGCAAACAGATCAGTTTCTCGGGAGACATCTGAAAGTTGCAAGTCTGAGCTATCCAGATAAATACCCCCAATAGCAGGCAATGCCCCCAGAATATCAAAACTCACTTCCTTTGGTAAGCAGCTTTTCTAGGCCAGAATTCAGGGAGTAAAGGAGCAGGAGCTACCAGTCTAGCCCATGGCTTCCTGGTGGAGAAGAAAAAACTGCAATATTACTGTGGGCACAGACAGGCTTGGAGATCAAAAATAAACGCAGATATGGAGGATTCCTATGATTTTTTTTTACATGAAGGAGAATCACTCTATTTAATTTAATTGAGATTAAACAGGAACTGTAATGCAACTGTTTTTTTTTCATTTTTCTAATAGGCAAACAGCCTTTTCCCTCTTGGTTTTAAAAAGGATGCACTGTGGAGTATTTAAACAATGCAAGGTTTAAAAGAAATGAAAATCACCTGGAGATCCGCCCCCAGTGATGACCCATTCTGTCTTGGTGGGAACATCTTTCCAGACATCTTGTCATTAAATTTTACCCATGCATACCCACCCCCCACACATAGATGTGCTGCTGCTGCTGCTGCTGCTGCTGCTGCTGCTGCTGCTAAGTCGCTTCAGTCGTGTCCAACTCTGTGCGACCCCATAGACAGCAGCCCACCAGGCTCCCCCGTCCCTGGGATTCTCCAGGCAAGAACACTGGAGTGGGTTGCCATTTCCTTCTCCAATGCATGAAAGTGAAAAGTGAGAGTGAAGTTGCTCAGTCGTGTCCGACTCCTAGCGACCCCATGGACTGCAACCTACCAGGCTCCTCCGTCCATGGGATTTTCCAGGCAAGAGTACTGGAGTGGGGTGCCATTGCCTTCTCCAACATAGATGTGCATGCACACACAAAAACACACACACATATGTGTAGACATACATAGACACATACATGCACAAGCACACATACATGCATGCACACATATACACACCTTAAATAACTGGGTACATATTCACAAGCTATCTTACAATCTATTTTATCAGCACCTTGTGTGTGCGTGTAAAATCAAGCACCTTAAATCATAAATATGGACATGCAGTGTCTGCATTTTATTTCTTTATCAATATGTACTACTATTTAGCCAATCCCTGAATACTGGTAAAACTAGTTTTGTTTTTTATATATTTCAAACAGTCTTCTAAAAAATGCCGTCTTTAAACACTTATTCAAATATTTTCTTGGGAAATATCTTGGGAAAATGGGAAAATTCCTATGAAATTGGGACATTTCTTTGGAATTGGGAGGTTAAAGGGTAGCCCAATTTTTTAAAATCTTGGTACATAGTGCCAAAGTGGAGATGAACTGGGACATCAGGAGATCATTGACCTTGAACTTTCCCTCCCAATCTGAGGAAGCTCTATACAAAACCTCTCCTTAGGGTCTGTCCCTACACGGACAACAAAGGCATGCCCAAGTTTCTAGCTGTGTCCCTGCTAGGTTGGAGAGCAGGTCTCACTGGAGAGAAGGCATAAAATTCTCATAAAACTCTCTTGAGCCCCTTCTGCTCCATGGTGAGGATGGACCCTGGCTGGGAGCTCTGCACGTCTCCCTGCACCCAGACAACAGCTCCTGCCAAACTGGACACCCATTACTATGCATGTCCTGTGCTCCAAGTTAGCAGATCTGTGTAAAAACTGAAGGCAAGAATTTGTAGTAAAAGATCTGGACTTTTCCTCGTGCTTTGGGGCAGATCAGTGGGTCTCAACTGGGGAAGGGAGGGGGTGATTTTGCCCCACTCAGGGAAGATTTAGCAATGTCTAGAGATATTTTGGGCTTCCCTGGTGGCTCAAACGGTAAAGAATCTGCCTGCAGTGCAGTAGACCCAGGTTCAATCCCTGGGTCAGGAAGATCCCCTGGAGAAGGGCATGGCTACCCACTCTAGAATTTTGCCTGGAGAATTCCATGGATGGAGGAGACTGGCGGGCTATACAGTCCATGGGGTCGCAAAGAGTCGGACACGACTGAGCGACTAACACTTTCAATTTCCGAGACATTTTAGGGTGCCACAGCTGTGGGTGTGTGCTGCTGGCATCTAGTGGATACAGACCAGGGATGCTGTTAAGCATACTACTGTGCCCAGGCCAGCCTCCCACAACAAAGAAGTATCTGACCCAAAATCTCAGTAGTGCTCAGGCTGAGAAACCCTGTGTAGATAATGCATTCTTCTCTACTTTGTGGTTTTAGCTCATTCACTACCCTAAATTTCAGAGGGGAAGAACTGCAAATTTTGAGATATCTTTACCCCTCGTATATATGTATTTTTAAGTAAAAATATTGCTTCTTCATCTAATATTTTAACGCCTTCTCCATTTTCTGGCTTTCCTTGTCCAGAATCCAAGACCCACAAGGTTCTAGAGCCCTAGGGTTCAAACCTGCTCTACCCAAAGTTGGGCCACCCATGAAACCCAAACAGCATTGACATAGACAAGCCTGATTCGATGTTTTCCTTCAATCCTTTTGTTTTAAATTAATTCATATAATTAACAGAACATGTAGACCTGTTCCTTCTTTTCTGCCCATGGAGTGATTTTCATCTCATTCATATTATTTTAATATGCTGTCACTTCAGCACAAATCACTTGATGTGATGATAAGCCCCTTTGGCCTGAAGCGGGGTGGGGAAGCATTTTCCTTGTAAGGGGAGTAGCTCTTCTCTAAACGAGAGAATTCTACATGCTGTCCCATTCTCTCCACCACTCTTTTAGATTTACAAGAGCAAGATGCAAGGCATTCTAAAGCCCTGAGCAGGGTCATTGGACACATCTCATTGGTTAGATGACTACCTGAGAAGAATCCATATTTTATCCAGACTTGGACCCCTGTCAAGCCTTCCTTGGGGCCCATTACACAGTAAGCCCTGAGTTAGTGTTACTGACCAAAAACAGAGTCCCTCAGAGGCAATGAGCCGTGAGTGAAAATTCTGAGGTCGACAGAAATGGTTCCTATGATAACAGAGCCTCTGTAATGATTCCCTGGTGCCCCAGGGTGGTGGTCAGGAACCATTAAAAGGATCTACCATTCATAGAAGGGAACTTAACTGCAGTGGTAAATTGAGTTCACAGCCCACACATGAGTACACACATATATACACCCCCAACCTCCCCACTGTGGAAAAGCAGCCTTGCTTGATTTATTTCCCTGTCACCAAAATTTTTCATCCATAGCAGACAAAAGAAATAGCCAAGTTCTATCCAGGCACAGGAGAAGAAATGCCTTTTTTCTCTTTGCACATCAAGTTAAAAACGATTGCTTGTGGAGCAAAGCTGAGGACTGCAGAACAAAGGCAACAAAATCTAGCTCACGTTGGTGCTCTGGCAAGATACTGAGACTCACTGGAACTGAAGGCTTTGTGCACCTTTGAAGGAGAAACACCGCTTCAGAAATACAGTAGCCACAAAATCGCTTTTAATACAGAGTTGCATGGGGCCTTTAGGACAGAAGAGGTGTGCACCTGTCTCCCCTATAAGACCTGGCCCAGTGTTTTGACACAAGTTCTCAGTAAATTATTATTGGGCAGATCGCTCACATCAGAAAGCCCCATCATCTTGCTGTCATCTAGATCCTGGCTACTTAAAATGCAGTCTTCCAACCCGCAGCAGCATCCAGGAAGCTTGTTAACAATGCAGAATCAGGCTACTCCCCAAAGCCACCTATAGAATCTGAATTTTCACAAGATCCCAGGTGATGCATATGCTTATTACGAGTTTCATAATCAATGCTATGAACAAACTCTCCCGACAAAACATAGAAACTCTGCCCCAGGATGACGGAGAGTGTATCCAGTCAATCAATCAGCCAAATACTGCCTGACAGTCTGCTCTGGGCATGATCCCAATGAGGTGGCCAAAGCAGAATCTGAACACTAGAATACTAACACAACAGAATGAGAGTTTGGCAGTAGTTCCCTGGAAGACATGGGACACACCACAAAGGGACCAATGAGAGAGGAAACTTGGGCTGCAATGAGATTTGTCTCTCAAGGAGCCCTGGGAGTCAGAAATATATTAGTACAGCAATGATTATGCCTTCAGCCTCTTCAGACCTTCCCAAAGTGCGTCCCCTAATAAGGGAGCAGGCAGATCTGAATGAAGATGTTAAATTAGAGATAACATGAAATAAGCTAGCAGTGCATGAGAGTGGAGCGAAAACAGGAGAAAACAGGAGACAGAGGCCTGTCCCTAGCCATGACTTTAGTAACCAGTCTCAGGGCTGCCAGAAGCAGTCTTCATCAACAGTCATGAATGAGTGAATGAGTGGCTTCTGCCACCCTTGTGATTCTGCTCCAGCTGCAGTCCTAATGCCTCCTGGGATTTAGTCTTAAAGTCAAAGAAAGAAACATCCTGAATGAAACAAAAATTTGTTCTCTGGCCTCTAAGTTCAGCAATGGCTGATAGACAGGAGGACAGGCTGAGTGAGACAGCAAGTTACTTCCTTCACCCCGCACCACTCCCACTCCTTGCTCTGGGTCTGGCAGGAGGCTGAATTGGTCCCTGGGGGATATGGCCAAGTGCAGAGACATTTGGGTTTCATAACTAGTTACTTGGTTACTACTGGCACATCCTTGGTAGAAGCCAGGTGTGCTGCACAAGGAGTTCAGCCCAGTGCTCTGCGATGACCTAGAGGGGTGGGAGGGGGTGAGGGGAAGCTCGAGCGGAAAGGGATATATGTGCGTATGTAGCTGATTCACTTCATTGTACAGCAGAAACTAACACAACTTGTAAAGCAATTACAGTCCAATTTTTTTTTTAAAAAAAAAGATCCTACAATGGACAAGACAGCCTCCACAACACAGAATTCTCTGACCCGAAATGCTGACACTGCCAAGGATGAGACACTCGGCTCTACAGCAACAGCCCTGCGGGGGCGCTTCCCGCAAGACTGTCTCAGGTGACAGATTCCTGCTGTTCTTCCTCCTATGGGCCTCAACTTTGGGGGTTTCTTTAATCTACTGGCCCCCTGAAGTCAGCACCAACATTCAGTTCAGTTCAGTTCAGTCGCTCAGTCGTGTCCAACTCTGCGACCCCATGAATTGCAGCACGCCAGGCCTCCCTGTCCATCACCAGCTCCCAGAGCTCACCCAAACTCATGTCCATCGAGTCGGTGATGCCATCCAGCCATCTCATCCTCTGTTGTCCCTTTCTTCTCCTGCCCCCAATCCTTCCCACCAACATTACACCCTCCTCAAATATTCTCAGCCACATGAATCTTTTGGTTGCTTCCCAGACCCTTTGTTGAACTCAGCTACTTCATGATACTGTTTATAGAAATAGGTTTGTTTAGCTGACTCACAGGCCAAATGCTGAGATGCCAAGGTTTACAGCAGAGAAAGAGTTTATTCACAGGGCATCCAAGTGAGGAGATGAGAGAAAGAAAAGAAAGTGAAGTGAAGTCGCTCAGTCGTGTCCGACTTTTTGAGACCCCATGGACTGTAGCCTACCAGGCTCCTTCATCCATGGGATTTTCCAGGCAAGAGTAATGGAGTGGGTTGCCATTTCCTTCTTCAGGGGATCTTCCCAACCCAGGTCTCCCACACTGCAGGCAGATGCTTTTACCATCTGAGCCACCAGGGAAACCAAGGGAGGAGATGAGAGAAAAGACTTCAAATCCACTTCCCCAAAGGTAAAGGGTTGGGATATTTAGAGGATAAAGAAGCTAGTGGACTAAGGCATGGGAGAAGATGATTGGAGTTAGGGATATAGTAAGGTCATCGGTGTACTATGAGGGCATATCTGAGTTATCTTCTTCTTCATGGACACATGTTCAAAAACAGAAGTGCTTGGCAATATCTGAGGGTGGAGTTTGGGGCCCGATATGACATCAAAAAGTCACTCATCATCCACCCATGCAGGCCGTTTTAGGGTTGGTGATCCCACCAAGTATTAGCCAGCTCAAACTGTGACTCTAAGTTAACTTAAGCCTCAGTTTCTACAGTGACCCCTACATCAGAGGCACTGTCTATCAGAGGTGATTAAAAAACCCTGTAATATATTACCTAGGCTATGTGAAGCTTGGAGGGTATGCAGTTAAAGAAGAAAAAAATAATAACTAAAGCAAGCTTAATCAGTAAAGGCAGTTTACAAATGGAAAGGTTTTAACAAGCTGTTCCTTTATCTGTTGTTCTGTAAAGCAGTCTCAGGAATCTCTGCTGGTCACCAGCCTGTGTTAACCCTGTGGGGGACAGTTTGAATACATCTGCTTCAGCATGCATGTTCTTTGGCCAAGCAGCCTTTGGGGCCTTAAACTGTCACTAGCCCCCTCATGCAAGCTCATGCCCTAGAGAGCAGCCACAGAGTCACAAGCAAATGTAAGTTCTGATGATTTCCCAACCGCCTGTGAAGTCAAAATGCCATGTGCCATATCCATAAGCAAAGGACGTTGCAGCCATCAAGCCATCATATTACAGCTGACCCTCTACCCGGAGGGAACTCAGAATAGAGGCAGGATTTGCCCCCGCCCATGGCACCCCACTCCGGTACTCCTGCATGGAAAATCCCATGGATGGAGGAACCTAGTAGGCTGCAGTCCATGGGGTCACTAAGAGTCGGACACGACTGAGTGACTTCACTTTCACTTTTCACTTTTCACTTTCATGCATTGGATAAGGAAACGGCAACCCACTCCAGTGTTCTTGCCTGGAGAATCCCTGGGATGGAGGAGCTTGGTGGGCTGCCGTCTATGGGGTCGCACAGAGTCGGACACCACTGAAGTGACTTAGCAGCATCTATTAATAGCAGTCAGCCACGGCAGCCACCTCCCGATGGTGCTCCCAGAGGAGACTCAGGATGAGAAAATGCAGGATCCTACCCACTCCATAGCTGACATGCATATCAAAGGGAAGATTTCAATGAGCCCAGAATTTGTATCCTTTGTAGAAAAAACTTTGTAGAAAAGTGCTCATCTTCTTCCCTTGAGATGTCTGGTCTTCTTTAATTAGCAGTAATCTTTTGATGTTCCAACTGCCTGGTCTCTGTTGCAAAGATTCCTATATCTCCTGGCTTCCAACCCAGCCCCCTTGTCTCTTTGGAGCAGCCTCAGAATCTCTCAGCATCTCTGAGATGCTGTGTCCTGGGCTTAAATTCTCAGTTTTGTCCACTGAATAAAGCATAGCTCTGAACTTTCAAGTTGTGCATTTTTTTCCATCAACAAGCCTTGTGACCCACAGTTTCTCCTCCTCAGGGCCTTCCCCTTGTGGGACCCTTAGATAAGACACCCACCTCCCACACAAAACCTGCAACATGCCAGCTCTTTTGGTTTGAATTGACCGATTCAGCCTTACTGAATCCACTGGGAACCCCAAAGCACTCTACCCATAGACCCTAATAAAGGCATGTGGCCCAGGGCCAGCCTGTCTCTCTGACTGTACCCTGCCTTGCCCTCCCTATGGCTCCTTAAGGCTTGTTTGAAGTACCTCCTCTAGGACCTGTAACAACCCTCTCTGTTTCAATTCTTTTGTGATCTTTTGTCGAACAGTGACTCACAGTTAACATCCCAAATGCTAATTTTTTTTACTTTATTTTTTTAACTTTTTATTTTATATCGGAGTATAGTTGATTAACAACGCTGTGTTAATTTCAGGTGTGCCGCGAAGTGATTCAGTTGTACATATACATGTATCTGAAGTGAAGTGAAAGGTGCTTAGTCGTGTCCAACTCGGCAACCTCAAGAACTGCAGTCTCCCAGGCTCTTCTGTCCATGGGGATTCTCTAAGCAAGAATCCTAGAGTATGTAGCCATTCCCTTCTCCAGGGGATCTTCCTGACCCAGGGATCAAACCTGGGTCTCCCACATTATAGGCAGATTCTTTGCCATCTGAGCCACCAGGGAAACCCTGATGCATCTATTCTCTTTCAAATTTGTTTCCCATTTAGGTTGCTACATAAGCAGAGTTCCCTGTTCTATATAGCACTGGTCCTTGTTGGTTATCCATTTTAAATATAGTTGTGTGTACATGTCCATCCCAAACTTCCTAACTCTCCCTTCCCCTCACCCTTCCCCTCTGGTAACCACAAGTTCATTCTCTCAGTCTGTAAGTCTGTTTCTGTTAACAAATGCTAATTTAACAAAGTCATAATATCCCAGCTGGTACAAAGAAAGCTCAGTAATGAGAAAAATAATACCAAGATTTGTCCTGGGGCAGTAATTCTTAATTGATGATTCAGTCAAACTCTAGGAAAAGAGTGAATAAAGTCTGGAAGCAGGTGGGGCAGCCTTGGAGAATCCAGCCCCAACATAGGAGAGGGCAGCGCAGGCTTAGTGGGATAGAAGTGCCCTTCCCAACCTCAGTAAAGCAGATTCACCTTGATGAACTAATAATGAACTCCTGAGATCAAAGTGGTGGCCTCTTCCACTTGCATAAGCACTTTTCAAGGATGCCAGAGGGGCCCTAATAATGTCCTTACATAGTTGTATATGTTTGTTAAATTCTCAAAACTGAGATATTTTAAGTGCAATGGGTTAAGAATACAGCCTCTTTCCACACAAACCTGCTTACCAACGCAGGAGTCACAGATGATACGGGTTCGATTCCCGGGTCAGAAAGATCCCCTGGAGGAGGAAATGGCAACCCACTCCAGTATTCTTGCCTGGGAAACACCATGGACAGAGGAGCCTGGAGGGCTACAGGCCATGGGGTCACAAAGAGTCAGACACAACTAAGCAACTGAGTACTCATGCACTCTTTCCACACCAACTTTCCCTCCATCACAACCCACTCCAGTATTCTTACCTGGAGAATTCCCATGGACAGAGGAACCTGGTCGGCTACAGTCCACAGGGTCTCAAAGAGTCAGTCACGACTGAGTGACTGAGCACAGCACAGCTAGGTGGCATTAGAGGAGACAGCTAAACCAAAGCTGAATTGGTAATACATGTAATTTGGGTTTAGTGGGATGTATTTATGTTATTCACCATCATTTTGAGATATGCTAAAGTTATTGCTAGCCATCCATGTGTAAAAATGACTTTTAGGAGTAATTATATCATCCCCTGGAAGAATTCACTGAGCATTGTGACACAGAGGGGTGGGTCCAGAAGCCATATATTGTGGTAGGAGCCTGTCCAACAACGGTGCAGACACAGTGGAGGAGAAACAAGTCTTGAAAGGCACACAGACAGAAGCTAGTCTGGAAAATTCTTCCAATCGTCAAATGGGTAAAGTGTTAAAGATGTTTATTCTCTTCATCCTCTGATCAAAATATATTCAATATTCTGATCAAGAATATATTCAATACTTTGGAGTACAAAATTATAAATGTACCATAGATTTTTTTTTCCCTTCTTTTTGGAGAAGGAGAACATCAGGTTTGATTTCTGATTGTACTAGTCCATTCAGCCCCTTTGTGAGAACACAAATTACACAAATGTGTGTGTAGTAGCCTTGAAGATAAGGGTTACAAATATGAATCCAGAGCCTACTGAAACTGACCAGAACTCTGCTCCCCCCAAAACCCACCTATGTCTCTTGACTCTTGTTTGTAGAAGGTCAAGTCTCCCAGGTCTCCCTGAATCACAAAAGAACAACCTCAAGCAGTTAGTGATTAGGACAATAGAGTTACAGAACCTTTCAGTGTCTATGACACATTTCTGAGTTGTTTTATAGATATTGTAACTGTTTCCAGAAGGAAAAAGCTGACTGCATGATGACCAGACTGTAGCCATGACATAAATTGCTCCTTCTTGAATAGTACTGAATCTGTGGCTAGCACAATTGCAAGAATTTGGCTTTAAGAAAATGGGATTAACACTACTGCTCATAATAATCTGTATCTTTGAGGCATCAAAGTAATTATAGCTTACTTCTGCCCAGGCAACTAAAATTGTTGGTAAAGAGATGCTACAGACCCACAGGTTGACATCTTCTATTCTAAGACTATGGTGCCCTATGTCAGCATGAAAAAGTTGCAGAAGACAAACCTTCCCATATAATCCCATAGAAATGGAATGATATCTGGAAGTGAGGATTTCTAAACAGCTCTTTGCAGGAAAGTGCTCTCTGTAGGAAGCCCCTTGTGTCTTGTCACTCTAGCAAAACTATATTATAGTTTACCTTCAGCCCAAGCTCACCTTTCAAATCTTTTGCTCAAAGTCTTATCTAATATATTGATTTTTTCCCTAGATCAAAGAAGTATTAATAGAAATGAAGAATAAGAAATTAACAGATGACCAGAACTTTTCCCCAGTTTCCCTTTCAGTAATCTCATGAGCAAACTGTGTGAATGAGATAACATCTAAAGAAACATCAGAGACTTCCTTTTTGGTACAGGGGTTAAGATTCTCTGCTTCCACGGGTAGGGCTGCAGGTTCGATTCCTAATCAGGTAAATAAGATCCCACATGCCTTGTGGTGAGGCCAAAATGCTATTTACAAAGAAGATGAAGAAAGGAAGGAAAGAAGGGAAGGAAAGTTACAAGGAATTGACAAGTCCGCATGCAATGGGAAATGACAACAAATATGACCCCCCCCCCACACCCCATCTCAATGATTGACTGAAAGTACTTCCCCTTTTTCTCTTTAAGAACTTTCATGACCAAGGAGAATCTTCAGAGCTTGTTCCGGGACACGAGACCGCCTTATCCCCAGGTTGCCCGCCTCCTAAATAAAGCAACCTTTCTCTTTCTACCAGGACTTGTCTCTCTTTCCTAGCAGCAAGCAGCCAAATCTGAGCTCAGTAATACTAGCAGTGCATGGACTATCAAAGATGCACAACACAGTTAATGAGTGGATGAATGAATGGATGGATGACTGAATGATGGCCTAGCATGGTTAGAGAGTCTTCCTGAAACAGGTAAGAAGTCAACAAAACGTAAGACAACTCTGGAAAGGAGCCCAGAGTGAGTGAGGTGGAGTAAGGAAGCCAGCTGTCTGAAGAGAACTAGCCCTCCACAGGAACAATGGGAGGTTTTGCTGGGTAGGAGGGTATGGTCAGACACTGGAAGTCCTTGGGAGCCAGAGGGGTTTGACTTTGAAGTGTAAATAACAGGAAGCCATTATAGATTTCAGAGCAGGGTAGTGGTATGATGACGGGTGTTTTCCAGAAATTATCCTGACAGTGGAACCCAAAACAGATGTGACTGGGATCAATAAGATGGGAGGAAGCACCGTGGTAATGCAAGTACACAAAATGGGCCTGAATTAGGGTTCTGGGAATGGGAAGAAAAGGTAAATCTTAAAGGGAAGACTCATGGGGCTTCCCTGGAGGTCCAGAGGTTAGGACTTCGCCTTCTAGTGCAAGGGTTCGGGCTCATCCCTGGTCAGGGAGCTAGGATCCAAAAGAACAAATAATGAAACCAAAGCAATGTTGCAATGAATTTTAAAAGACTTTAAAAATGATCCACATCAATAAAGTCTTTTTTTTTTTAAGAGAGAAGACTCATAGTATGAACAATCTCAAATTAATATTAAAATCTCTACAGTGTTATAAACTATTTCTTGGAATTAGCCATGGACATACAGATAACTATTAATAATGTCATGGCTTTAAGTTCTCAGATCAGCAGCTTGACACCGTAGACTCTATGATTGTGCAATATGGCCAAGAAAAAGCTCTCAAGACATCTTGGTAAAGAAAATCTCCATGAAGCTAGCTTCGTCTGCATTCATAGTCAGTTGCCGCTACTGTCGTTCCCTGCAGCTGCTCCACAGCATGTGACATCCTGAATGAGCCTCCACCGGAAATCCAGTGGGTGTTGATGCCCATTTTAGGGGCTGCTGTCTGGCAGCGGAAATGCACATTCTCCGTGGGGGTGGTGGGTGGGTTCCGGAACCCTCATTCACATGAGTCCACCCGGACCTCTCCAAAGGAACTTCAGGATAATTAATTAAATCAGTGCCTTTCAGTCCTCTTGATTACACATTGAGCCATCCTCCTTTGGAAGCATCATCCCATTCAGTGGGGAACTGTACAGTTTTCCTCTTTCTCCAGGTCTTCAGGCAGGAGAAACCAAGTCCAAACAGAGAGCAAAGGGACCATTCATAACTTTTGACAATATAGGCAGGAAATTGCTGTGCCTAAATGAATTTGCATTATTTATCCTTCATCCTTACTCTGCTATTTTATGCTGCTGGATCTACTTCTTACCCAGAAAGTTAGAAGTTTGGCAATGTCCCCTATGAGCAGTATCCAGGGTCAATTTGTGCTTTGACTCACCACGGTCCTCTTCCTTTTTTTTTTTTCTGCCATATCATTTGGCATATGGGATCTTAGTTCCCCAGCCAGGGATTGAACCCATGCCCCCTGACTTGGGAGCTCAGAGTCTTAACCACTGGACCACCAAGGAAATCCCAGGATCTTCTTCTTGAAGGCCCATGAGATCTGTCAGGCCAAGACTTAAGCTGGGGAGGTGAGTCACAGGTCTCCTCTTGAGAGCTGAATTTTTATCTATTTCACTGGCCCAAGTTGGTTGAACCCTGTTATCCAGAATACTGTGCTTCCTCTTCTTTCAGAAGAAGGAAGAGGTTCAGAAGAAACCCTTCCCTTAGCACTTAACCCACAAGCCCATTTGAATCAGATTAAGCTTTTAGATCCCAGAGAAGGCAATGACAACCCACTCCAGTACTCTTGCCTGGAAAATCCCATGGACAGAGGAGCTGGTAGGCTGCGGTCCATGGGGTCGTGAAGAGTCGGACACGACTGAGCAACTTCACTTTCACTTTTCACTTTCATGCATTGGAGAAGGAAATGGCAACCCCCTCCAGTGTTCCTGCCTGAAGGATCCCAGGGACGGGGGAGGCTGGTGGGCTGCCGTCTACGGGGTCGCACAGAGTCGGACATGACTGAAGTGACTTAGCAGCAGCAGCACCAGCAGCAAGCTTTTAGATATTGATAAATGACTACAGAATTGTGGCTTAAAACCTGGCAAGAAGATGTTTAAAGAATGCAAAATCCAATGAGAATGGAAAATTTGACAACCTAGGTGAGGAAGTATAAAATTCAAGGAACTACTCTAATCATCCAGACAAACGACTAGAGACCACCTAATTGGGGGTGAGAAGAGTTCAAGAGTTCCTCCTATCCAACACAGGCAATAAAGCTTTGAAAGAGAGGATAAAATTTGGATAAAGATGAAACTTGAGAGCCCTTGGGTACTTTCATGCTTAGCAGACAATCTGCAACCAAAAGGAAGGAGTCCACAGATTTTTCTGTGACTGAGTTGGATTTTATAAAAAATAAGTATTCCATTCACATCTGTGGAGAATTATGTCCATTTCATGGTCCTGGACACCTCTGCTGCCCTCATCTACTTGATAGATAAGATTAATCTTCTCCCTTTATCAGATCAGTTCAGTTCAGTTCAATTCAGTCGCTCAGTCATGTCCAGCTCTTTGCGACCCGATGAATTGCAGCACGCCAGGCCTCCCTGTCCATCACCAACTCCTGGAGTTCACTCAGACTCACGTCCATCGAGTCAGTGATGCCATCCAGCCATCTCATCCTCTGTCGTCCCCTTCTCCTCCTGACCCCAATCCCTCCCAGCATCAGAGTCTTTTATCAGATATATGAGTTTAAAACCATAGGAAAACATAAAAATAGACAAAAATGGTGAAGTATATAAACTCTGTTTTAATACTGTTTGTCAAATTTAGGAATGTTTTGTATAAGCATAAAGATAGTCATATTTTTTCTTATTGAAACAATGCCATTTCAAATTTAATTTACTTGTGATGAAAACTTTAGTCTTCTCCCCATTCCTGGCACCGAACTCCTAAAATCCTTGGAATTTCCCAAGTGAAGAAAGTTATAAAGGTGCCTTTTATTATGTTAATCAGGTAATTCTTGGAAAGCCCGAGATAACCTAAGTATGGGGACCAATTGCTAGGAGAACCAACCTTGTAATTAAAGTGTTGGAACTTTCAGCCCTTCCAGACCTCTAAGGAGGGGAGAGGGGATGGAAATTAAATTCAATAGCCAATGGCCTACAAAATGAAGCCTCCATTAAAAACCCTGAACTACAGGATTCAGAGAGCTTCTGAGTTGGGGAATAAATGGAGATGGTGAGAGACTGGTGCTCTTGGGGAGGACATGGATGCTCCCTGCCCTTCTCCATACCTTGTCCTACACATGTCTTCCATCAGGTTATTCCTGAGTTATAACCTTTTATGATAAACCAGTACATCATCTAGTAGCTAAATGTTTTTCTGGGTTGTGTAAGCCATGGACTTCCCTGATGGCTCAGGGGTAAAAATCCACCTGCCAATACAGGAGCAGCAGGAGACGAAAGTTCAATCCCTGGGTCAGGAAGATCCCCTGAGAAGGAGTGGCAAGCCACTCCAATGGACACAGGAGCCTGATGGACTACAGTCCCTTGGGTAACAAAGTATAGGACTTAACTGAGTACGCAGGCATGTAAGCCATCCTAGCAAAGTCATTGAACCCAAGGAAGGGGTGGTGGAAACCTAAAACTTACAGCTGGTAGATCAGAAGCACAGGTGACAGCCTGGACTTGTGATTGGTACCTAAAGCTGGGAGAAGGCAGTCTTGTGGGGCTGAGCCCTTAACTCGTGGGGTTTGATGCTGTCTCCAGAGAGTTTCAGAACTCAGTTAAATTGTATGACATTCACTCAGTATCTACTGAGAATTAGAGACTTGATTGGTGGTACTGAAAAAGCATACACACACACCAAACTTGCGCTCTTCATGTTAAAGGTGTAAGGAAGTATCTCTGCAAACAATTTGAATGTTTAACAAAACTCAATTTATGACACTTATAAACTTGAATTATTTAACTTACAAAAGCTGTTCTGAAGTTAGAGAGAACTTGTTTTCTAGATGTGTGAATTTGCTCTTTCAAGCACTGGATGTGTTTAAGAGAATCAGATAAATTGCATTTTAATGTACATAAAGATACTTAAAAGATGTAAGTTAATTAGCTTTGTAAATGGGGTTAATTGTTTAGAGAAAATCAGACCATTAAACTTATTAACTTATTAAATATTACTAATGTACATAAAAAGGTAATTATTCTTGCATAAGTAGTTTATAAATTTATAGGTAGAATAACAAGTGTTGTAAGTTGAATTTAAATCCTTAAGAAAAATAGGTTTCTTTTTATTTTGTGACTTTAAATAAACTGTGTTAATTTTAAAACCACTTAACTTTGCTATACACACACATACACACACACACACACACTCCCTGGGCAATGTTAAAAGAACAACTTTGAAAACTTTGGAAAACACATGTCAATGCTTTCATGGAGTCCACCAACTCTCATCTCATCAAGAAGTGTCCCACATGTGGCCTAGCTTCTTCCCCTGCTAGGCCACCAGACTTTCAGGTTGGGTAAGAATAATTCCTTTTGAAAAGCAAGTATGTCCAACATTGAACACTTATTGTTCTGTATCTGGATCTTTATGCGCAAGGGAAAGAAACAGATTTTCCAAAGTTAAGGACTAGACTAGTTTATGTGGGATTGAAACATTTAGCACACCCTTTTAAATAAATAAGATAAAAATTTCAAGAATGCAAAATCATTTTTAACCCACTCCTACTTTCTAAACAGTTTAAATATTTATGAAAAGCAAAATCTATGTGTAGGGCATCTAATGGAGTTGGAGACTTAAATATCTTTCTTGTTTTCTCCATAAACTGGGAAAGTGTTGCTTTTCTATTAGAAATGCTCTGCCTATCAGTCTATATGAAAAAATGCCTTTCAGTTATTAAAACAAAGCACTTTGTGAAGAGCTAGATTTCTGTCTTTGAGGTCACTGACATCATGATTAAATGGAATAGTGTTCTGAGTTTTCACACCCCTCTAGAACTTAAGTCTAGAATTTCAGAAATGTTAACTGTTGTTTTCATGTGTGTCTTTTGCTTATTATTTGTAGACAATATTTGCTGTTTCTCCTGGGTCTAATGTATAGTAATAGTAAAATTTAAAAAAATAAGTATGTTTCTTTAGGGGCAATGTTGGTGCCTTCTGTCCGACTTGACCATAAACCCCAGAAGGTGAGAAGCCATATCTGTTTTGCTCATCTTTGTATATCCCTATAATTATCTCTCCAGCATGAGACCTCATATTAAGAAGTCAGTTAAATATTAAATGAATGAGGGTTGGTGGGTGTGCAGGCTGCCTGCCCCTTCCCCAGACTATGTCTAGACAGAAGCTTTTGTGTCTTTCCCTCCTTGTTTCACTCTCCAGAATCTGAACTCCTTCAACTTTAGACTACTCACTTGATGTGACCCTCCATGGATCTAGATACATCCTAGCTCCAGTCTTACCTGGCTTGAGATCTCCTGTCTGACAATGAGGTTCTCCCACAAACGTACGGACACCAAGCGATGAAACACCAAAGAAGGAAGGGGGCAGTGGGGTGAACTGGGAGATTGGAATTGACATATATATATACTGTTGATAATACGTATAAAAGAGATAACTAATGAGAACCTACTCTATAGCTCAGGAAATTCTACTCAATGCACTGTGGTGACTTAAATGGGACAGAAATCCAAAAAAAAGAGGGGATGTCAGACACGACTGAAGCAACTTAGCACATATGTATACATTTGGTCTTCCCTGGTGATTCAGATGGTAAAGAATCCACCTGCAATGTGGGAGACCTGGGTTCAGTCCCTGGGTCGGGAAGATTCCCTGGAGGAGGGCATGGCAACCCACTACAGTATTCTTGCCTGGAGAATCCCATGGACAGAGGAGCCTGGTGGGCTACGGTCCGTAGGGTCTCAAAGAGTCAGGCGCAACTGAAGTGACTTAGCACACCCGCACATATGTATATGTATAACTGATTCACTTTACAGTACAATAGAAACTAACACAACATTATAAAGCAATTATACTCCAATAAAAATTAATTTTAAAAAAGAAAAACTAATGTTTCACAATGATAATACATAAGAAATGATAATATTGGGGCTATACTGACAAATATATTATTGAAACTTTTTTTTTATTAAGTTCTCCCACTGTTGGTCCCATTTCCATGGCTTGCTCTCCAGCTGTAGTCCTGAGCTCTCATCCTATCTCCATGATATATCAATAAAGGAACTGACATTTCCTATCTAATGTTCTCTCTTTTGCTTTCTATCTCTTTCTACTTCCCATTGCTCAACACTTTAGGGTCAAGGAAAAAGAGGAGAAATATTAGGAGAGAGTTAAGTCAAAGATGATTGAATCTCATGTCTCTCTTTTTATGCAATGAAAACAAAGGGACTATAGATACCATTTATCCTTAAAGAAAAAAAATTTCTTTCTGTATACCTCTGGCTCCCTCCATGATGCCATTTTATTTTGTGAGAATTAAGAAAGTAAATGCAAATTTCAGCATTGTATTTACCAAAAAAATGCCACATATCTAACAGTGCTTCAAATTGTCAGCCTCATTCAGTGGACCATATAACTGTAAATTTTAAATTTCTCTAAAATCTACTACATATAAAAGGATATATGCTGGTTTGGATATTTTCTATGGTTACTATGGATTTTTAAATGATAATATGAATTAAAAGTCAAATTTAGAAATTTTAATAGTTTTGGGATTTCATTTCTAGTAAAATGAATAGAAAACTTTCATGAAACATATAAAAAATGCAAATGGTTTATGGTGGTTGAAACAGAGTGATAGCTTCCCTGATGAGATGGGATCATTGTTTGATTCATTTTGTTACCAAAAGGACCGATCTCTTCAAGACCCATTTGGGGCTTTGATGTAAACTCTCACTCAGTCGTGTCCAACTCTTTGCAACCCCATAGAGCCCACCAGGCTCTTCTGTCCCTGGGGTTTTCCAGGCAAGAATACTGGAGTGGGATGTCATTTCCTTCTCCAGGGGATCTTCCCAGACCAGGGATCAAACCTGTGTCTTCTGCTTTGGCAGAAGAATTCTTCACCACTGTGCCACCTGGGAATCCCATACGTGTCTAAAACCCTGGAAGGTGGCCCACCAATCCACATCATCCCCTCTATTTTAAATCTTCGGACTTTTTCAGATTTTCAAGAAAACACTTGGGTTACCTCAAACAACAAGGTGTTTTGCTAAAGGTAATAAATGGCATGTGAAAAAAAAAAAAAAAAAAAAAAAAACAGACTTCATGGAAAATTGTTCAGGACAGAAGAGTACTGCTTATGTCCCAAAAATAACGCCAACATCTATCTCACCTCTCCTATGGGCTTCTTTCCCTTTCATTCTTTTCTTTCTGTTAACTCCCCCTTTCTCTGGTCTCCATCATGTTCCCTCAATTTTCCTCCCTTAAGTTCATTCACCGCCCTCTCTGTGCTCTCTTACCATATGCTGCCACTCTGTGGATCATCTGTTTCTCACATAAAAATAGCCATAAAAGACCCATTCGGGGTCTCTTAGTCATTGTCTAATACAAAGCAAGCTCAGTGGAAGAATTCTCCCGACGACAGTCACCAGGTGACCCTTGAGTCGGGAACCAATCCACAAAGTCCAGGGACAGGACGTGTGGTACAAATCATTTGCAATGACTTTTCTCCAAGGAGGGTAATGAGCATGACCGCCATTCCAAACATCTGAGCCAGTACACTTGTGTCTTACAGACATACGGTTCCAATTTATTTTTATGGCAACAAAATTAAACCTAAAGAAGGATGACATATTATTAAATTACAAGCATTTTTCCACATGTAACCTGGTACTAGAGACTTATGGAAAATATAATAAGCCAGCTTCTCCATCTCATTGAAGACACTGATAGATGTCAAGCAGGACAGAGCATGAAGACAGTGTCCTCTAGCACCCCGCATTAGTGACCAGCCTGGTCACAAGTCAATATTCTTGCAGTGCAGCACAGGGTTTCAACCAGTAATGACTTCAGTTAGCTTTATTATTCTATTTCTTCAACTTAGACATGAAAAGAACTTTGTCAAAAGCCTAGCGGGCACTAGGCTATCTTGTGGGTTTGGAAAGTCAGGCTTTTCTGTTTTTTTTTTCAGTAATCTGTAAAGCATGTCATTATTGACTAAATTTTAGGCTCTGAAAGTGCATTTTATTACAATTATTGTTATTACCCAATCTGTTACATTACTCAGCCTGAGCAATTTCTTGCTGGGATCAGTTCAGAGTGAGACTAATGCTCAAGATACTGTTTCCCCTTTCCATTCACAGGCTATTCAGCAGAAAACTGAATTAAAGCAAGCATCAATGCCTGGTCTATCAGTTTAGTGATCCCATCCCAAAATGAAGCGAGGTTAGCATGACATGTATTCAATGAATCAGTGTCAGCTTTTATAGTCATCACTGGTTCCTCAAGGAATTCAAACCATCTGTCCAATGTATAACTACAACATTTGCAAGGCTATTAGACTTAGCAGTTTGCTATTTCCAACCTCCAACTTGTCCCATTCTTGAGAAGAGCCTTTTATTAATTGAGTTATATTCCATCTCTAAACTTTAGTTTCCATGAAGGAAAGTCAATAGCATACAAAGGAAAGTCAATGTACACAAAGTCTCTACTACCAATACCAAAACAAACCTGCAAACCAAAAAGCTCACAAAAAGTAGGAGTGGGAGAAATACCATCCAGAAAGGCCCAAATATAAAGGACATTTTTGCTAATCAATGTTTCGTCATTCCCCATATGCATAATACAAATGGCTTCAGCCTAAGAAGCAACCCACTGACAGGAGCTGAAGGCCAAGATCCTTCAGGGTCCTTGCCTATGACCCTCATGCTGGACTCCAGTTCCCTGGAGATTTCAACTTCCTATTCTCTTCCTGAGAACTTTCTGCAGAGAGTTCCACACCACACAAACTGCTGGGCCTCTTGGCTTCTGATTAGTCATGTGATCAATGAGTATTCATTGAGCATAGGCTGTTGGTCAGGAGTTGACTTAAATACTAGGGATGGAAGAAAAGTGAAGACCAACCTAGACAGCATATTAAAAAGCAGAGAATTACTTTGCCAACAAAAGTCCAACCAGTCAAAGCTATGGTTTTACTGGTAATCGTGTATGGATATGAGAGTTGGACTATAAAGAAAGCTGAGCACCAAAGAATTGATGCTTTTGAACTGTGGTATTGAAGAAGACTCTTGAGAGTCCCTTGGACTGCAAGGAGATCCAACCAGTCCATCCTAAAGGAAACCAGTCCTGAATATTCATTGGAAGGACTGATGCTGAAGCTGAAACTCCAATACTTTGGCCACCTCATGTGAAAAACTGACTCATTTGAAAAGACCCTGATGCTGGGAAAGAATGAAGGTGGGAGGAGAAGGGGATGACAAAGGATGAGATGGTCGGATGGCATCACCAACTCGATGGACATGAGTTTGAGTAAACTCCAAGAGTTGGTGATGTACAGGGAAGCCTGGCGTGCCGCAGTCCATGGAGTCGCAAAGAGTCAGAGATGACTGAACGATTGAACTGAACTGAACTGAACTAGGGATAAAGCCATGAATGAGATAGACAAAGGCCTTGCCCTCTTGGAATTTACATTCTAGAGCTTTTGTTCTGTGGAGCGTATATCATGCCATATCGATTCACATTGCTATGCCTCTGCTCATACTATTCCAGCTGCTTGAAATCCTATTCCTTATCATTTCCATTTAACTAATTTAAAACATCTTCAAAGCCCAGTTCAACTCATACTTTCTCCATGATTATTTCCGGATTGCCCTGATGAAGTACTTCTTTAACCTCCAACCAAACACAACCTTGTACCTAGTATTTAGTTCCTAATGCCTTACTTATTATTCATACATGTTTGTGCATATATCCTATCTCTTTAACTATACTGAAGCCCTTTGAAAACATGAAATGTATCTTGTGTTTTTGTCTTTTTTTAAGCCTGAAAAGAGAGTCCTAAGTGAAGAGAGTACATCATAAGTGGTGGTATTTAATGAGAATAAGAGTAAATTGAATAGTATTTTTCCTTTAATCTGGAACAAAGAGCAAAGAAGTCAAGGATATCTTGGGAAGTAGCATTTTGAGATTCTTATAAAAGAAAACTACCAACAGTCTGTTTTATTGATTTGGTCTAAAATACAGTTTAATGGCCTATTGTGAGATATTGTTGCAATCACTGTCTTTAAAATGTCCTCTTTTCAGCACTCAAAGAAAACCGCTCACTGATGCTTGTTTAAGCTTAATTTTCAGGTGAACAGTCTATGAATAGAGGAGAAAAAACCTTTGGCTTTCATTACATTTACACTGAATTGGTCAAGGAACCATTCAGCAGGTATAATACAGCAGATTGTATAGTAATAACAATAGCAATATTAAAACTTTTTGCACAGGATAAAACCCAAGAATTAACACAAGACATGCTTTGTAGACAAGAGAAAAACAAAAGGCCAAGCTTTTTCCAAACTCAGTTCTGCTATGTGATCAAGCAAGATTTTCCTAGTGGACAATGCCCTACTGTGTAAGCATTATTGCTATTTCAGCTGAGATTTTTCAGAGAGTCTAGAACACCTGAGAATTTCAGAAAAGCACAAAGGAGCAATAAACATTTGTATTTGAATACTGCCCTAAAATTTAAACAGTGTTTTCCATACACATTATCTCACTTAGTTCTTTCAAAAGCCCAGAGAAGTTATTTTCAGTTCAGTTCAGTCACAGTCATGTCCGACTCTTTGCTTCGCCATGGACTGCAGCACGTCAGGCTTCCCTGTACATCACTAACTCCCAGAGCTTGCTCAAACTCATGTCCACTGAGTCGGTGATGCCATCCAACCATCTCATCCTCTAGTGTCCCCTTTTCCTCCTGCCTTCAATCTTCCCCAATATCAGGGTCTTTTCCAATGAGTCAGTTCTCCACATCAGGTGGCCAAAGTATTGGAGCTTCAGCTTAAGCATCAGTCCTTCCAATGAATATTCAGGACTGATCTCATTTAGGATGGACTGGTTGGATCTCCTTGCAGTCCAAGGGGCTCTCAAGAGTCTTCAGCACCACAATTCAAAAGCATCAATTCTTCGGTGCTCAGCTTTCTTTATAGTCCAACTTTCACATCCATACATGACTACTGGAAAAACCATAGTTTTGACTAGACAGGCCTTTGTCAGCAAGGTGATGTCTCTGCTGTTTTTTTATTTTACACACTTTTAAAAATCATTTTACACCATTTTAAAAGTTTTTTATACCCTTTAAAAAATTTTAAGGGTGTTAAGTTATTTTACACCCTTTTAAAAATTTAGGATAGGGAAACTGAAGCTCGAGTATTAAAACCATTATAAAGATTAGTTATATCAGATGACATTCCCATCAGTGAAAGCTACTACCTCCAAAAGAGATCTCTTTCAAACTTGGGAGTTCTCCATATCAACATAATGAGAAGCTGTAAAATCAGATTTGCCCTATGAAAGAAATATTTGTGCTCAGTGCCCAAGCATAATCAATCCAACAGTCTATCCCAGTGGGATGTTTGCCTCATCCTCCCATATACACCCACAAAGCATCTTCTATGTTCTTGCCTCTAGTCTTTTTCTCTCTGTTTAAAGTAAAATAAAAGCAGTTCTTCTTCTGGCAAAGTGGTTCAACTTGCTTGAACCAACTCTCTCATTGACAACAACTAGAAAACTTGGACAAGATACTTTGAAATATCTGTTTGAACACACCTAACAGCTACAAAGCCACTGAGGACTTGTGAATTCAATATCCTGGAGAGAAGGGAAGCTCAGAGAAATGAATCTAACCTTTGGTGTTTCAGTCCTTGTGAAGGCATTTATCGATTCAAAAGCAGCAACTGAGAATATAAAAACTTTAAAAGTTTTCATAATTTTCTCAAGAATAGGATTGGGAAAATTGGAGTTTTGAGCCATAAAAAAGATGGGTACCCAGAAAATATTTCAGGTTTTAGAATGTGAGAAAGAAGGACTGCACAAAAGAATGAAGCATGAATAGACACAAGAACTGAAGCCCAGCTTCATGACTTAGCAATTAAACAATAAAATAAATTATTTTTATAATACTCACTCCAGTATTTCTGCCTGGGAAATCCCAGAAAGAGAGGAGCCTGGCGGGCTACAGTCAAAGGGGTTGCAATGAGTCAGACATGACTTAGTGACTAAAAACAACCAGTTTATAATAGTAAAAATATAGAAAGCCACGTCCATAAAGGAACCCACCTAAGTTCCTGCCCTGGCTATACCCCTTCTCCCCCAGGGGGTCTGACATGAAGCTGATCTTACACTGCTCAGCACTGAGCCTTACACACACATTGCCTTGATTTTTATATCTTAAAACTCTCAGCTAAAATACAGTGGTAGGGCACATCAGAGCCTTCTTTTGTTCTCTTCCACTCTCCCTAGCAGAGAAATTCATCCAAGCCAATTTGATGGCCTATATTTCATGGCATATAACTTTAAATCAGTGCAGTATTGGGATACATACATACAACTCATCAGCTGATAAAACTTGTTGAAAAGAAAGCATCACGTCACCTGAACCATAAAGTAGACTACTAAGCCCAATTGTCCCTGATGTCTCCATCAGTTCCTGGCATAAGCCAAGATACTTCAGGCACAAATTCATTTTCCTGACCCTCTAAGTAATGCTTGTGCATTGCTATTGCAAAATCTAGCTTTAGGAGGAATCTTAAACTTTTATGCATTTTAAAACTTTTATCTTAGTTAAAGCCTGGGGTTTGAGAACATGAGGTACGTAACCACAAAAAAGTTCACTCCTTATTGGCTGGAAACCTACTGAAAAAAATCCTTTTTTTTTTTTTTTTTTTTTTTCCAGAGACTTCCATGGAAAAGGCAGAATTAATCTGTTGCAACCATATATGTTTTTGTTTCTTCATGAGTCATTTCATTTAATCATTCCACAAATAACTCTCAATTGTGAATATCGTTGAAGACACTGTGCCAGGTAGTGATACAAAGAAAACAAAAGAAATTTCTCCTGTGCTTAATGAGCTCAGAGCCTGGAACAGAGAGCAGATAAGTCAATGTCTTCTCAAGTCAGTGGGGTTCAGGCTATAATGGAAATCAGCAGAGTATAAAGGGACTCCCAAGAGAGGAACTGGATCAGTCTTCTATTGCAGTGTATTAAATCACCACAATTGTGGTTCACAATCACATACGTTATTATTTCACAGTTTCCATGGGTCAGGAATTTGTCACAAAAACATAATTCTTCTGTTCAGAGGCCCGCAAGACTCCTCTCTAAGTATCAGCCAGGGTGCTTTCCTTTCTGGAACTCGGCTCTTCTTCGAAGCTCGTGTGAATGTTAGCAGAATTCAGTTCCTTGTGTAGAACTGAGGTCCCCTTTCCTTCTGGCTGTCAGCCAGGGGCCACTCTCAGCCCCATGAGGTTCCCCTAGATCCCTGCCACATGGCCCTGACACAGATCATCTCATAAAGTGGTGGCTTACTTCTTCCAACAGAGCAGGAGAATCTTTCTAAATCCTAGACCCTCTTTTAAGGGCTCACCTAATTAGGTCACGCTCACCTGGGATAATCTCCCTTTTGATTAACTCAGAGTCAACTGATTAAGCACCTTAATTATGTCAGCAAAATCATTTCACCTATGACAAGTAAGTAAACCTTATCATGGGAGTGATAGCCCATCATATCTACAGGCTCTGCACCATCAAAGAGAGAAAATTCTAGGAGACAGCAGTCTATATAGAGGGTGGGAAACATCAGGGACCTCCTTAAAATTCTGCCTCTGATAGACACCTCACTTCACATGGTAGCTGAAGGAGATGGCGTCGGAGCAAATGTTGAATGGGAGTACAAAAGCTGCAGAGGGAGAAAGACCTATTTAAAAGTTACTAGCAAGGGCAAAGTCACCAAATGAGAAATACGGTAAACTTGAGCAAAATGGTCAATTTTAATATGTTTCTGTGTTGTGACTAATGAGATATGATTCCACAGAAGAACAGATGTCAAAAAATGAGCTCATCTTTGGATATACTGAATTGTCTTTGGAGCTTCCAGAAGAAATTACCAAAGGACTATAGAGATATGAGTCTATAGCTCAGAAGGAGAGATTAGAACAAAAAGAAGAGACCCGGGGCTCTCAGTACAAACTTGGTAATCAAGCCCTTAGTGATAGATGGGATTCATCAGTACCAGTATATAGAGAAAAAACACACAGACAAGAACCTTAAAACACTATGCAGAGATACACAAAGAACAAGACTGTGAGGAAGATAGGGAGCTGCTAACGATGTAGAAGGGAAGTGTGTTATCTCAAAAACAAAGAAGCAAGAGGGTCTCAAGGAGGTGGGACCCAGTGTCAACTGCTGCCCAGATGCTAAGATAAAGACCAAAAAGTCATCTATTTATTAACCGTGAGACCCTTGGCTATATTGGGGATAGCTGTTTAAATTGGAAGTAAGGAGAAAATAAGATTGCAGTGATTGAAGAGTGACTGAGCCACAGGAAATGGTGTTAGCATAGACCATTCTTTCAAGGAGCCTCATACAAAGGGAAGGAGAGAAATGGGGCAAGGAAGGATGGAATTTGGCTAAGATGACAGTTGAGCAAGGCTTCAGAAGCTGCTATAATGCTGTCTTAGGTGTCAGACTACAGTAACATGTTACAGCTGGAACAGACTATAGACATCTTCTAGCACATACTACTAATACTGGATGTCAGCTAAAATCCCTTGCTCTAGAAAATACTCTTGGATCCCTGAGGCCAGATCTGGATCTTTCTTTGACATACTTTTACTGTACATACCAGCCCTACCTTTCCTCCAGAGCGTTTATCACAGTGGTAATTGTACATACAGTTGAATGGCTTTATGATTGTACAGGTTTCCTCTACTAGTTATGAGTTCCAAGAATGTATAGACCATGTTTGGTTTGCTCACCAAGTTGTCCCTGCTGCTGCTGCTGCTGCTGCTGCGTAGCATCAGTCGTGCCCGACTCTGTGCAACCCCATAGACGACAGCCCACCAGGCTCCCCTACTGCTGCTGCTGCTGCTGCTAAGTCGCTTCAGTCATGTCCGACTCTGTGCGACCCCGTAGACGGCAGCCCACTAGGCTCCCCCATCCCTGGGATTCTCAAGGCAAGAACACTGGAGTGGGTTGCCATTTCCTTCTCCAATGCATGAAGGTGAAAAGTGAAAGTGAAGTCATTCAGTCGTGTCCGACTCTTAGCGACCCCATGGACTGCAGCCCACCAGGCTCCTCCATCCATGGGATTTTCCAGGCAAGAGTACTGGAGTGGGGTGCCATTGCCTTCTCTGCCAGGCTCCCCTAGACCCATTCAATAAAGCTGTAATGAGTACATAACTTGAATCCTTTTATTTGACAGGTGAAAAAAGTGAAGCTCAGAGGGGTTAAGTTACCTCTCCTGATTACACTGCTATTAAAAACAAGTTGAAATGAACCTGTGTGTGTGTTTTCTGCTCTTTTTTAAAGAATGACCACTTCCTACTCAGAGTGCTGTTAAATTTCCTCTGAGTCAGCATTAACCACACATTAAACACACTCCTCCAGCATCAGGAGCTCAGGGACACTACTTTCTAACTTCTTCACACATTCATGTGATGTTACAGCATGCTCTAATTCCACAACCCCCTCTTTTTAAATTACCATTTATCATGTATTCATTCTGTGCTAAGGACAAAGGCGCTAAGGACCTTATGTCCACTTTCTCAGATATTGATTTTCATAACAATTCTTTAAGTTTGTTGATATTATACAGGATACAAATATAGTTCTGACGATAACTGGATAGTTAGTATCAGATCTGAATTAAACTGTGGATACCCAGTTGGTGTCAGAGAATTCACTGATTGATACAAGGGAAAAAACACACTTGAAAAAAATTGAAGATCTTCTATGAAAGAAATAAGGTGAATAGCCTTGAAATAGAAAGCCAACAGTGTCTGCTATATTACCAATTGGTTCGTCCTCCAGGTTTCCACTGCCTACCAACCCAGGAAATACAAACTGCCAGTACATTTTCAAAAACTGAAATACTGAAGGAAGGGTAGGTTATAAAATCTTCATCATTAGAGGGACTAAAACTCTCTTCTGGATTTTATTTATTCAGAGGCTGAGTCTTGACCAAGAAAACATGGTTACTATACCTAAAACTAGGGCTTCCCAGGTAGCTCAGTGGTCAAGAACCCACCTGCCAATGCAGGAGACTCAGGTTTGACCCCTAGGTAGGAAAGGAGGAGGGCATGGCAACCCACTCCACTATTCTTGCCTGGAGAATCCCATGGACAGAGGAGCCTGGTGGGCCACAGTCTATTGGATGGCAGAGTCAGACATGACAGAAGTGACTTAGCACGCATGTAACACATACCAAAAACTACCAGCAAATATCACTTGGGTGATTTCCTATTAAGAGTTACACTGTGTTTTCACCAGCAGCAAAGATTTTGTCGTGTCACTGTGAAAAGTTATTCACTGAAACTATACGATGCCTTTATGAATTCATCATGCTGCTACAGGGCTTTAATTTACTGTTCCAGCGATTAGACACATTTAAATGAATTATCCATTTTTTTAACCTAGGCATATTTACTAGGAAAATTCAGGAAATCCCATGCTCATAAAGAGAAAATCCCATCTCTTACCATGTCATTCAGGCCCAGCATATTGCCATGCCCAAGATTTACTTAACCAAGCCTCCTTCATAAACTCCTTGTCCCCAAGGTCATTGATATGCTGCCCTGAAGCACTTGACTCTGCCCTCTTCAGTGCACTCAATGGCGAGCACTCACCCAGCACTCATTCTACCAGATGCTCTGAATGCTTTACATGAACCTACCTCATTTAATCCTCACACCAACCTCCAGAAGTAGATGCTATTTTTGTCCCAATTTGCCAATGAAAAACCTGAATGCTAAAGGGCAACTTGTTCAAGGTCACACAATAATATAAAGAAAGTTTTTTTAATCAGGATTCAAAATCAGAGGCATGGGACCCCATAGAGTATGTTGCATCATAATGGCATGCTGTGTGAATGCTAATTTCTTCCTGTTTCATAGTGCTGACTTGAGTGGTCGATTTATCATCCATCACAGAAGATGAGCAAGCTCGGCTGAGATTTTTAAGTCTGTAGTTAGACCTGAGAGACATGATTCAGCTTGCAAAGCCTCTGAATCTGTGTGATGTTGAATGTGACAGTGTGGTAGAATTCTACTGTACTTTAGAATTATGGGAATTATACACATAACATATTCATAAAACCTCAAGGAAAAGAGGAAATTTAGTGGTGATCTGTAATTTCTGCCTCCAAAGTAGCAAATATATGTGCAGTAATCCTCATTAATGATCAGTCTGTGTAAATATGTTTAGTAACTATGAGCACCTCCAATAAAGACTGATCTACTGTTAGACAGCACTAGTTATAACCCACTTCATTGCACCCACTTCCCACCACTGGTTTGGTTTGGAGTTAGTTAACCAGAACTGAACTGGGAAATCCCAGAACAAGTCCTTCCTTCCAGCTGTTCAGGTCTAAGTATTTTATCTCCATTCCAAACAACCACAGACAGAATCACGTCTTTATAACTGCATTGACTTCACCCGTCTCAAGCAATTAGAAGCAACAGCTGCTCCACAGACTCTTACAGTGTCTCTGCACAGGGAACAGGACCACCCCCATCTCCCTGATCCCTCCTATAATCGTGGTTAACAGGCAATCATTTCACCTTCAGTTGAACCCCTCATTCCTCACATGAACTATTCCAAAGTATTTTTAGTAGCCTTAGGTTTCCAAATGCTTTTTGCCTCCCTCATGCCCTGAAAAAGAAAGATGGTTCCTCGGCTTCTCCCTTTTTCCATCTCAAAATGCCTCTATGACTTCATTCATCCTTCCTTCCCTCTACAGAAGGAAGTGCCTTTCTCCATCCTAACCCAATCGTTGACTTATGTCCGTAGTCCCATTTCCTCCAACTTTATCCAGAACCTGGTTTCATCAACTATCTTCTTTCTGGGATCTTCAGTCTTTTTCCCCCACCCCATTTTCCCTTTGCCTAAAATATGCAGCCACCATTCTAAAACAAGGAGGTCATGGAGATCAAACCAGTCCATCCTAAAGGAAATCAATCTGAACATTCATTGGAAGGATTGATGCTGAAGCTGAAATGCCAATACTTTGGCCACCTGAGGTGAAGAGCTGACTCACTGGAAAAGATCCTAATGCTGGGAAAGATTGAAAGCAGGAGAAGGGGAAGACTGATGAGATGAGAGGATGAGATGGATGGATGGCATCACTGATATGAGTTTGAGCAAGTTCTGGGAGATGGTGAAGGATAGGGAAGACTGGTATGCTACAGTCCATGGGGTCACAAAGAGTTGGACATGACTGAGTGATTGAACAACAACAACAATCCTAAAACAAACAGAGAGAACCTTTTCTTTATTCTGTAACCCCCTTGAGAACTTCAACTCTATCTAGCCCCCTTCACTCTTGAACCTAAAAGGTAAGCCCATCCCAAGTTTCCACATTCTTCTTCTTCTCTGTGTCCCTCAGTGAATGCATCAACTCAGAACTCCAAATCTCAACTGTACAGGTAATTAACAACTCCATGAATCTTGTCCAAACTATTCTTCCAAGATCTATTTCTATATTTTTCTGCCACTAGTACTTCTCCACATGGATACACCATCAACATAATAAACTCCTACAACTCTAAAGCCAAATTCATGACACGACTGCCAAACCTTCCACAAGGATCAGAAACTTGAAGAAATGGAACTTGAAACATTAAAGGTAATCAAAGCCTTTTGTTTTTGAGATGAGAAGTGTGAAGTCCAGAACGGTTGAATCTGTGAGTTCTCTTTGTCTCTTACTTCTGCTAAGGGAGTTCCTGTCAACTAAATAATGGTTCCCCTCCATCCTTTTTCTCTGGGCATTGGCTCAGGCCACCATCATGATTTTCTTGATCTGTAGCAATAGCTTCAGATTTTGTCTCCCACCTATGGTGTTTGCCCCTCATCCCTTCTTACCCTGAGACAATGCTAATTTCAATCAACACTTTTGATCTGTGTGTGTGTGTGTGTCTGTTTGTACAGACATACCTCTGAGATATTGCAGATTCAATTCCAGATAACTGCAATAATGTGACTATCAAAATAAAGTGAATCATACAAATGTATTGATTTCCCAGTTCATGTAAAAGTTATGTGTACACCATAGCTCAGTTGGTAAAGAATCTTCCTGCAATGCAGGAAACTCCAGTTTGATTCCTGGGTCGGGAAGATCCGCTGGAGAAGGGATAGGCTACCCACTCCAGGAATCTTGGGCTTCCCTCGTGGCTCAGCTGGTAAAGAATCAGCCTGCAATGTGGGAGACCTGGATTGGACCCCTGGGTTGGGAATATCCCCTGGAGAAGAAAAGGCTACCCACTTCAGTATTCTGGCCTGGAGAATTCCATGGGGTCACAAAGAGTCCATGGGGTCACAAAGAGTTGGACACAACTGAGTGACTTTCACTTTCACTATACTGTATTAAGTATGGGATAGCATTATGTCTTTAAAAAAAAAAAGTACTTGTCTTAATTAAGAATATTTCATTGCTAAAACAAAACAAAAAAGCTATCATCTGAGCCCTCAGTGAGTCATAAATAATCATTTTGCTGGTCTTGCCTTGATGTTGATGGCTGCTAATTGATCAGCATGGTGATTACTGAAGGGTGAGGTGGCTATGGCAATCTCTTAAAATAAGACAACAATAAAGTCTGCTTTATCAATTGACTTTTTTTTTTTTTACACAAATGATTGCTCTGCAGCATGCAATGCTGTTTGATAGCATTTTATCCAGGGTGGAACTTCTTTCAAACTTGGAGTCAGTCCTCTCAAATCCTTCCATTGCTTTATTAAGTAAGTTAATGTAACATTCTAAATTCCTTGATGTTATTTCAACAATCTTCACAGAATCTTCACCAGAAGTAGATTCCATCTCAAGAAACCACTTTCTTTGCTTATCCATAAGAAGCAGTACTTTTAAAAATCATCTGTTTAAGTTTTATCATGAGATTGCAGCAATGCATTCACATCTTCAGGCTCTACTTCTAGTTCTCTTGCTATTTTCACCACATCTGCAGTTACTTCCTTCACTAAAGCCTTGAACCCCTCAAAATCATCCATGAGGGTTAGAATCAGCTTCTTCCAAGATCTATTTATGTATTTCCTATTAATGTTGATATTTTTATCTCTTCCCATGAATTACAAATATTCTTAATGGCATCTAGAACACTGAAACTTTTCCAGGAGGGTTTTCAATTTACTTTGTCTATATCAATCAGAAGAGTCACTATCTGTAGTCCTACAAAATGTGTTACTTAATATTTATTGTTATTTATTTATTTGGCTGCATCAGGTCTTAAATCCAGTATGCAGGATCTTCAATCTTCATTGTGGGTTCATGCTGGATCTTTAGTTGCAGGCATGAGAACTCTTAGTTGCAGCATGTAGAATCTAGTTCTCCAGCCAGGGATCAAACCTAGCCTCTGCATTGGGAGCATGGGGTCTTAGCCACTAGACCACCCCCAGGACGTCCCCAAAATGTCTTTCTTAAATACTGATACTTGAAAATCAAAATTACTTCTTGATCAATCACTCACAGAATGGATGTTGTGTTAGCAGGCATAAAAATACCATTAATTTCATACATCTCCATCAGAGTTCTGGGCTGACTAGATGCATTGACAATGAGTAGTGATATTTTGAAAGGAATATTTTTTCCCAAGCAATATGTTTCAATGGGCTTCCCTGAGGGCTCAGCACACAAAGAATCTGCCTGCAAAGCAGGAGACACAGGAAATGCCAGTTCAGTCCTTGGGTCAGAAAGATCACTTGGAGGAAGGCATGGCAACCCACTCCAGCATTCTGGCCTGGAGAATCCCATGGACAGAGGAGCCTGGCAGGCTACAGTATGTGGGGTCTCAAAGAGTCAAACACGACTGAACAGCTGAGCACAGGTCTCAATAGTGGACTTAAAGTATTCAGTAAACCATGTTATAAACAAATGTGCGGTCACCCAGGCTTTGTTGTTCCATTTATAGAGCACAGGAAGTATAGATTTAGCATAATTTTAAGGGCCCTACTGCTACTGCTGGTAAGTCGCTTCAGTCATGTCTGACTCTTTGCAGCCCTATGGACTGTAGCCCACCAGGCTTCTCTGCCCATGGGATTGTCCCACCAAGAAAACTGGAGTGGGTTGCCGTGCCTTGCTCAAGGGGATCTTCCCAACCTCGGGATCCAATCTGTGTCTCTCATGTCTCCTACAGGCAAGTTCTTGACCACGAGCTCCACCTGGGAAGCTCCAGGATTATTCAATTTGGTAAATGAACATTGGCTTCAACTTAAAGTCACCAGCTGCCATTAGCCCCTAATAAGAAGGTCAGCCTGTCCCTTGAAGCTCTGAAATCAGGCACTGACTATTCCACTCTAGCTATCAAAGTCCTAGATGGCATCTTCTTCCATGCAAAGGCTGTTTGTCTACACTGAAACTCTGTTGTTGAGTGTAGCTACCTTCATTTACTATCTCAGCTAGATCCTCTCGATAACCTTCTACAGCTGCTACATCAGCACTCGCTGCTTCACCTTGACCTTTTATGTTATGAAGATGTTTTCTTTCTTTAAACCTCATGAACCAAACTCTGCCAGCTTTAAACTTTCTTCTGCAGCTTCCTTACCTCTCAGCCTTTAAAGAGAGTTAGAGCCTTGCCCAATACTGGTTTGATTTTCCATCCAAACTACTACAACTTTCTACACATCAGCAATAAGGCTGTTTCACTTTTTTATCATTCATGTGTTCAGTGGAGTAGCACTTTCAATTTCCTTCAAGAACTTTCCCTTTGCATTCACATTTTGGCTAACTATTTGGCTCAAGAGGCCTAGCTTTTGGCCTATCTCATTTTTTGACATGCTTTCATTGCTAGGTCTAATCATTTCTAGCTCTTGATTTAAGGTGGGAGATATGGGATTCTTCCTTTCATTTGAGCAGTTAGAGGCCATTGTAGGGTTATTAAGTGGCCTGATTTCAATATTGTTGTGTTTCAAAGACCAGGGAAATCCAATGAGAAGAAGAAAGATGGAGAGTGGCCGGTTCATACAGCAGTCAGAACAAACACAACATTTGTCCAAAACAATTACAACAGTAGAATCAAAGGTCATTGATTAATAGGTCATCAAAACAAAAATAATAATAATGAAAAAAATTGAAACGTTGTAAGAATTACCAAAATGTAACACATAAACACAAAGTGAGCCAATGCTGATGGGAAAAATGGTGCTGATAGACTTGCTCAATGCAGCCTTGCCACAAACCTTCAATTTGTAAAAAGCACAATATTTGTGAAGTGCAAGGAAGTGAAGAGAAGTAAAAGGTGATCTGTCTGTATACATTTGGGACTGTGCCTAGGCCCCTGAGCTCAGATATGAAGATAGCTTTTGCCTTCAAGTGTGGTGCTTAAGAAAGACACTTAAATCAGACTGTAAATGAAAGGGAGGATTGGGGAAGGTCCCTTGTATAAGGAATATATTGACAGCTGAGTACTGATAGGAAGGAACCAGATGATGAAAGTGAATGAATTCAGAAAACTCATGGAAGAACTTCCCTAGTGGTCCAGTGGTTAAGAAGTCTGCACTTCCAATGCAGGGGCTATGGGTTCATTTCCTGGTCAAGGAATTAAGATTTCACATCCACATGGCATGGTCAAATTTTCTTAAAAAATGAAAAGTAACAAAAAAGAAAGTTTGTGTAGCAGGATCAAAAACTAGAGGGTTTTACTATGGCTGAACAAAGATCCAAGACGGTGGCAGAGGACATATAGAAGACCCAACAGAGACCTGTAAGATGGGATGGGTACACAAGATCCATCACAAACTGGTGGGATAGAGTTTGAAGGAATTTTAAGCAGCATGTATGACAAGATCAAATTAGCAATTTAGAAAGACCATTTAGTCAAAAGTGTCCCAACAGGCTAGGAGGGAAGGTTGAAAACAGGGAGATCATTAGCTGGTGGTTTCAACTAAGAGAGTGAAGATATAGAGGAGAAAAGAGAAGAAAGCTCCAGTGTTGAGGTTTTTCTGGGTCACTGAGCAGAACAAAATGTAGTAAAGAAATCAAGAATGTTGAGAACACAGTGATTTAAAGGGTCAGTAAACCAGAGCATTCAGAGCATGTCAAGCCCAGCACCTGTGTTTTTATACCAAAAGTGAAGAATGGATTTTGCATTTTTAAAAAGTGGAAAAAGTTAAGAAGAAGAATATTTCATGACATAAAATTATATGTAAATCTTTTGTCAGGATCCCTAATAACATTTTACTGGCTCACAGCCATGCCTGCTCTGCTCTGCTAAGTCACTTCAGTCATGTCTGACTCTGTGCGACCCCATAGATGGCAGCCCACCAGGCTCCCCTGTCCCTGGGATTCTCCAGGCAAGAACACTGGAGTGGGTTGCCATTTCCTTCTCCAATGCATGAAAGTGAAAAGTGAAAGTGAAGTCGCTCAGTCGTGTCCAACTCTTAGCGATCCCATGGACCGCAGCCTTCCAGGCTCCTCTGTCCATGGGATTCTCCAGGCAAGAACACTGGAGTGGGGTGCCATTGCCTTCTCCGCACAGCCATGCCTACTGTTGACATAAACTCTGTGGCTGTTTTCCTGCTATACAGACAGAGTTGAGTAGTTGAGACAAAGAATGCATGGCCCACAAAGCCTAAAATATTTACTAACTGGTCTTTTACAGAAAAAGTTTGCCAGTCCCTGGTTTAGGTAATGAATCATGTGGCCTTCAGTGCTTGATAAAGTGGGGAAAGAGGAGAGAAGCCATGAAACAGAGCTCCCTGGGGCCTGAGAATAAGAAAGATGAGAGTAAGGGAAGGTAAAGGAGCTGAAAAGCCAAGAGGTGAGATCACAGAGACCGATACAGGAGGGAAAAACGTATAACAATTCTAAGTGACGGACTGGCTTACTTATACAAGAGGCCTGGGAAGTCTGTTTTTCTCCCCATTATTACAGCCATGAATCTAAGGCTGGATAGTCATGAGTTGCTTTCTTACCACCAAACCTCACTTGCTGCCTGTAGCTCAGATTAACTAACCAAACCACAACACTATCACATGCATGTCTAGCATCAAGTTAATTCTATTGTTGTGAATGACATCATTAACCAGAAGAGCTTTGAATCATTGAAAAGGTTTGAATTAAATTTAAAATCTTTCCATTCATCACTTCCTGTGCTGCCTCCCACAAAGAAATTAAGGTATAAAATCCTCATTAACGTAACAGAATGATTCTCCAGGAAAATGAAAGTGAAAAAAGATCCATCACTCCTGAATTTGCTAGAAAGTTTCCTGTAGCTACCCATGTTTACTTTATGTTCATAACCTGGTTCCAGTGCATAAAAATGGATCTTCTTTGTAATCTCTTGCATTGGGAGCCTAGGACTGATCAAACTATAGATAGTTTCCATCCCTTTCATCTGATCCCTATAGCAGCTAATGCATGCGGTAGATAAACTCTGTTCAGGGACTGATTACAGCCTGTGCAATAGGGAGAAAAATACCCCATCTCAGTGCTTTCTGGATTAGAGCAGAATACCAATGTACATTTCCCAGGACTGAAGTGATCATAACCACAAAGGCAATTTGGCAGCTAAATGAGATAGATATTGCTCATCATCCAGCTTTGCATAAAGATCACCACGGTACCAGGCATTCAGATCAAGGGCAAATCACTTCTCATTCCATGGGCAGAGACAGGGACATGATGCCTCACCACTAAAAGTGTCATCAGTCGAACCCACAGTCAGGGATTTAGAGTCATCAGCAGTAAATTGAGCTACTGGTCTCAACTACAAAGAATCTGAAGTTTTACCATCAAGGTTAAAAAGATTCATATTCACACTTTTCCACCAAAATCAGGAAAGGAGCAGCAAGTTCTCCTGCTTAGGAGTCCAAATAAGAAACTTCTTAGACTAGAAGCAAGTCATTATTTTAAAGGCTTTATTTCCCAGACACAAATGTATAAAATTATCCTCCATTTTGCAAAATGCAGAAGAAACAAGGGCACTTCAGAAAACAGGAGCGATTTCACCTCGTTGAGTGCAAAGAAGTCACAAGCAAAATGGATCTCTTTACTCCATCATGTCCTAGACCCAGCTGCACCTCTGACCATGACCTGCCCATTTCTCTACTCATTAAGTGCCTTATTCATCATGCAGCAGCCCTGCTCAAGTCAAAGGCAGAGCGTTCTTTCAGTTCCAGGAGCAGCGAACTGCTCCATTAGTTTTCAGACTTTGATGGTGGGTCAGAGGTTCCCTGAGCCTGTCTGGAATTGAAGAGACCTCAAGGATCCTTCCATCAGAGATTCTGATGGAATCACCAAAGGAGGAAAAATACCTTGACATAATGAAACTTGTCGGTAATCTCAGCTAAAGGGAACCACAGCCTCGTGAAAACATTTAACCTGTATGTTGTGTTTCTTTTGCCATTAAGTTACTTCTATTCTTGCACCAACCTTGGGACCTTGAGTTATTTGGTTTTAAATATCTTTTCCCATATCACAGATGACTACAAATGCCAAAAGAAATCATTTATAAGTTTCCAGTTGCCACAGCCTATGTTTGAAAACATCTGCAGACATACAGAACAGACTTGTGGACACAGTGGGGGAAGGAGAGGGTGGGAGGAATTAAGAGAGTAGCATTGAATCATACGCATTACCATATGTAAAACAGCCAGCCAGTGGCAATTTGCTGTACTACGCAAATTTGCTGCAAAACTGGTGCTCTGTAACAACCTAGACCTGTGGGATGGGGTGGGAGGTGAGAGGGAGGTTCAAGAGGGAGGGGACATATGTTTACCTAGGCTGATTCATGTTGATGTATGGCAGAAACCAACACAATGTTGGAAAGCAATTATCCTCCAATTAAAAATAAATTAAAAAAGAAAAAGAACCTAAGTGGGAAAGTGGAAGCAATTTACAAATGGCAGTTAGGATAGCCTCATACTTGCTATTATTTTAATATTTCTTTCTAAGAAAGCCTCAATATTTTTAAATCTTAGTTGAAAGGGGACCTGCAGGCATATGTAGAAAAGTTGACAAGATTCCCATCTCATCTTTTTGAACTTGGCATTCTCGAACCCAGTTCTACTGTTATCTCAAGTTTGCATGCCATCATTTCCCCTTTAGGTTTGTAGACTTGCCACATATGTGGCCACTCCTCCACACCACATCCCAAAAAAGAATATTTGCTTGCTAAGAAGGAATCTGGCCTAGTCCAGATTCCCCTCCCCTAGCCTCATGCACCCTCTTACAGACTTGATCAGTAGTGAGGGAGAGGCTATGTCTGTCTGGCCCTACCTCTTGTCCACTGCCTAGCACACTAGTGAACATACACTAGACATCCATGAGTGGTTATTGAATGAGTGCAAGAATGAACAAACATTCCTAGGAGAGGGGGAGTTTGTTCATCAGCAGAGTCTGAAAATCCAAAAGATCATACAGTCTTTGTATTTCTTTTTCAGTCGCAATTTCAAAAGGACACCCGTAGGAACGATGCTGTAATACACAATTATGTGTGAGAAAGCCCTGTGGTCCACTCACATCCAAAACTGGCTTTTTCACTCTTTCAGGTCAGATCAGACTCCAGTAACTAAGTATTCTGAAAATAACATTATTTTGTCCTTTCCTGGTTTAAAGAAAAAAAAGTCTTCATCATGGGTGACAGGGAAAGGATCCAGCTGAATTGTATGATTCATTTTTGGCTTCAAAATAGCTTTGGTCTAGTGGCATGAAACCAGTGGGCTTAAAGCCCACCAGTAAAGGGCACAAGCACCATTTGTCTTCAAGGAGACAGTAGCTTTCACTGGCCATGAACTAATGAGAAATGCTGTTGCTCATTTATTCTGAGGTCCTCTTCTTATTTTGCAGATAGGTATCACAGTCAACATGTTTGACTAACCAGAAGGAGATGCATTTTCAAAAACTTGGTACTTGGTACTTCTGCTATTTTCTCGAAAGAGAATTTATCACAAGTTAATCTTCTGCAAGGACTTCAAAAGGGTTCATTAACCACCTTTAAACTGAAGCTCTAAACTGAAGCATGCCTTTGTAAGTGTGTCTGTCTCTGTCTGTAGAAAGTGTGCTTTCCTCTCATTCACTGGTGGTCCAGCCACCCTGAAGGGCAAAGAGGCAGTGAAGAACCCTAAGCTGCCCAGTTGCCTGGGTTGAACCTAAGTTTTTCTGTTTGTTGTGTTTACTTGCTCTCTCTATACCTGTTTGCTCCTTTGGAAAAATGGAGATGATAATAGTACCTCCCTCAGTGTTGTGAGGCAGGAGTGAGATATATTACTTGAAAGATGCTTAAATACTGACTGACATAGCAAATGACTGAGTGAATCATTGTTACTCTCCCCCATGCTAATAAACTACTAATGCCATTAGCAAAGGATGAACTGTACATACCCTATCATATATCAGTCCTGCTTGTAGGAATTTTTTCTACCTATAGATTCACTTGTGTGTTCAAGATACATGGTGCACAGGGATTGTGGCTTATGTGTGATAGCAAAAGACCAGACAAGGACTAAATTTCAAGGACTCAGTAACAGAGTTGGTAAAACCAATTCGGGAACTTCCATGCTATGAAATATGGTGGAGCCTCTAAAAAGACATCACTTCATTACAAGAACCAATATGGAACTCTTTCTGAGCTATATTGTAACTTTTTTTAAGCAGGATGTAAAAACAAATATCACATGCTAGCTGCTATTTCTATAAGAAAAGAAAGATATATTTGCTTATACGTCCAAACACAATCTTTGGAAAGGGATATAAAAATCTGACAATGGTGATTGCCTCTGGAAATAGGAACTCAAGGACTAGAAGAAAACAAGAGAAGGAAGACCTGTTTTATTACCTCTGCTCATTATTACATCTATTACCTACTGAAAACATAAAATATGACATAAATGATAAAATTTTATAAGAAAATTTAAAATAAAATAATATGTTACACAGCAGGCTTGAAATTGTATGGTAAAAGTACAAAACGAAATATTATTAGATTAAAACCATAGAGATGAGATGACCCAGGAAAGTTTTAAGCTCCAAAAGTGCACGCTGCATGGACCCCGGATGAATGGTTCAGGCTGAAGGATTTAGGGTGTGGTCCCCAGGAAAGGGGCGGATTCTGCATCCACTGAGGCTAGAAAGGACCAGTGGTGTCGCACTTCACTTCCATCCTCTGCCCACAAAAACTGAAGTGAGATGTCTGATCTTATCTATGAGTACCTAAGGACCAGACCTCAGTCAAAGCTACCAAGACTTGAAATTACTGATCACAAATTACATCATTTTATGACTTCCAAAATATAGCTTAGAACATTGGAATCTGAATACTGAAAGCCTTAAAAGTCCTCTTGTTCAGTTAGTCATGTCCAAGTCATTGCAACCCCATGGACTATAGCACTCCAGGCTTTCCTGTCCTTCACCATCTCCCAGAGCTTGCTCAAACTCATGTCCCTTGAGTCAGTGATGACATCCAACCATCTCGTCCTCTGTCATCCCCTTCTCCTCCTGCCTTCAATCTTTCCCAGAATCAGGGTCTTTTCTAATGAGTTGGCTCTTTGCATCAGGTGGCCAAAGTATAGGAATTTCAGCATCAGTCCTTCTAATGAATATTGAGCATGGATTTCCTTTCGGATGGACTAGTTGGATCTCCTTGCAGTCCAAGAGTCTCTCAAGAGTCTTCTCCAACACCACAGTTCAAAAGCATCAATTCTTACACACTCAATATTCTTTACAGTCCAACTCTCACATCCATACATGACTACTGAAAAAAACATAGCTTTGATTAGACCAACCTTTGTCGGCAAAGTAGTATCTCTGCTTTTTAATACGCTGTCTAGGTTGGTCACAACTTCTCTTTCAAGGAGCAAGCATCTTTTAATTTCATGGCTGCAATCACTATCCGCAGTGATTGTGGAGCTCAATAAAATAAAGTTTCTCACTGTTTCCATTGTTTCTCCATCTATTTGCCATGAAGAGATGGGATCGTATGCTATGATCTTTGTTTTTTTAATGTTGAGTTTTAAGCCAGCTTTTTCACTCTCCTCTTTCACCTTCATCAAGAGATTCTTTAGCTCCTCTTCACTTTTTGCCATAAAAGAGGTGTCATCTGCATATCTGAGGTTATTGATATTTCTCCCAGCAATCTTGATTCCAGCTTGTGCTTCATCCAGCCCAGCATTTCTCATGATGTATTCTGCATATAAGTTAAATAAGCAGGGTGACAATATACAGCCTTGATGTACTCCTTTCCAAATTTTGTACCCAGTCTCTTGTTTCATGTCCGGTTCTAACTGTTGCTTCTTGACCTGCATACAGATTTCTCAGGAGGCAGGTAAGGTGGTCTGTTATTCCCATCTCTTGAAGAATTTTCCAGTTTGTTGTGATCCACATAGTCAAAGGCTTTAGTATAGTCAATGAAAGTCCTCTAGATTTACATTGGTTCTAGATAACAGAAGTTCTAGACAACATTAGTTCTAGATAACAAAAGTCCTCTAGATTAACATTAATTCATCTAGAGGTTGCGCAGACACTGCAGTATGTCTGATGTGGTTGCCACATCACTTCACTTCAGGAACCAGAACTCACTAACTCCCAAAGTGCCCCATTCTCTTTTCATATTCTCTAATTTTGTCTTCCACTGAAGTGAAATCTGTCACACCATTGTATGTGTTTTGCTTATGTTTTTTTCAAAACAAACAACTTTTTGTTGAAGTGTAGTTGATTTACAGTATTGTTAGTTTCCATTGTATCTAACCATTCATCCTAGTTTTAACCCTTGAAACTGTACAAAACAAGTCTAAAATCTCTCCTAAATTCATTTACTCCTTTATTCAGCAAATATCTGTTGAGCACCTACTATGCCCCAGGTACTACTCTTGGACACTATTTCCTGTGTCAGGAAAATAAAAATGAGTAAGACACAAAAATATCCAGTCTAATGGAGCAGGCAGTTATCTAAACTGACCAATGAAAATAGTATAAGTGCAAAGATACAGACATAAGCTATCACAGAAGCCCAGTGAAGTACACGAATTCCCCATCCTGGGTGGGGTTTGGGGAAGAATTGCTAGAGTGGGTGACATCCGAGCTAAGATGGGCAGGATGAGTGGAGCTGGGAAAGTGGGGTGAGGAGGGAGAGAGTCCTGGACAGAAGAGCGTTGGGTATTTGGGCCCCAAGAGAAACAGTCCTGCATGTGTGACTGTGGCGTGGAGGGGGCTGTGGAGAAACAAAGGATTTATCTTGAGAAAACAATCAAAAATGTTATCGTTTGGATATAAATTCATTTTTATTATTCTTAGATTGAAAAAATGTGTAAGTGAATCATCACTTTATGGTCCACCTGAAACACACAATATTGTAGATCAACTTATTCCATTTCTTTTTAAAGAAATGTTAATGTGTACTGTACCTATCTCTTCTGTATGGAAGAAATATTGTCAGGCTTAATTTTTCCACATTTTCCCATTTTTCTCAAATGACCACATAATGCTTTTATAACCAGAAAAGGCCAGGTCATGATGAATCTGAAAAATAACACATCCCTCTGAGCCTTCTGCAACCCTCCCCTCATCATCACAGAAAGTCAGAAGAGCAGAGGGTCCAATGGGGGCAGTTCTGGGGTAAAATGTCTCAGTATGTCCACTCTAGAGTTGTATTGCCAAGTCCCTCCTACTCCATTATGACATTATCACAATAGCCCAGGCAGCATTTCTCATTTTATTAGTTTGGCCATTCTTGAAATACCAACATGTGATCATCCTTCCCTTGAATTTTTCAAGACTTCCTTTCATTGCTTGTTTTTATCATTATTTTATTATTTCTACCTTTCATCAGGATGGGCTTGCATCTTCAAAAGATGCACAAGGTGCTTGGTCTCCCTACTGGCCAAGAAATGCCATGCTGGATGAGGAGCTCTGGGTTCTGGACAGACTCCACCAGTAAAGATGCAAACCCATTGGGGACCAGAACCACAGATGGAAGGAGTGATCGGCACAATGAATGCTAGGACTGTGTATAAAATCGATAACTAATGAGAACCGACTGTGTAGCACAGGGAACTCTAAGTGCTATGTGGTGACCTAAATGGAAATGAAATCCAAAAAAGGAGAATATATGTATATGTATAGCTGATCCACTTTGCTGTACAGTAGAAACTAACACAATATTGTGAAGCAGAAACTAACACACATTGTAAAGCAATTATCCCCCAATTTAAAAAAATTACTGAGGAGTTGACAACAGTATACCTAGCTGTCAGGGAAGCTGGAAAATATGGTTTCATATTTTGGTTTCATAAGCTGCTATGAGCCCAACTTGATAGAAGGGTTCCTTTAACAAGGAAAATAGAATCAGTGTATACTAGGCAAGCAGAAGCCTGCTGCAGGGGATGTTAGGGGAGAGGAATATACTTGGAAAGCAAATTTTCTCATGCCATGATTTTGTCTTTGTCTTGATCATGGGACTGTACCTTTAGATGCCTCCTCCGAGAAGCTTGCCTGACCTCCCTCTCCACCCACCACAAGCAAACTTCACTTGCTCCACACTTTGTTTGACCCTCAGTCACTTTCTTTCCCGCACTTGGTGCATACATCTCTCCCACCAGATGTCAGCTACTTGAAGGAAGCAGGGGCTCTCTCCTCCTCATCTATCTCCCTCTTTCTGGTAGTTCAGAACCCTGCTCATCACTGGCTTGAGCAATAGCTGTTTGAATTAGATTAAAATTAATCAAACTGAGTCACAAGGAGGCCAAATAGAATATAAGACATTTCTGGTGCAAGAAGAATGGCCTGGGCCAGCCCAAGGAAGCATGTTCTAGAAAGAGCACCACCCAACCATCAGGGAGCATTTGCTGTCTTTGCCATCAGTGAGTTTGCTCAGGACCATTTCAAATAATTTATTCCCAAATATCCCATAGAAATATTTCACATCTATCCCACAGGGATGCCAAGCTGCTTTCCTGATACAGAGACACACCAGATGCCACTCCACCAAGCTGTTTCCATACACAGTCCTCACCAGTACTATGGCTCTCCCTCAAAGGAAGCTGAATTTCTTTAAATGAAGAATCCCAGTAGAAATATAAATACCACGGAGCCTGCCTAAGGCAGAGGCTTATTCCACTGGTTATTCCAATGGTTTATTCCACTAGTGGGACGTGGGGAAATTCAGACATCTCGGGGACAGCTTTCTGGATCACTTAGTTCTTGAGACTATCTTATTCTTACTATGTGGCTGCAGTAAGAAGCAGCCTCCTGGATATCTGAGCTGCTAAATCAGGAAATTTTAGGTTAAAGGTCAGAAAGTACTCATGTGATCTCCAGAATTATAAGATCATTTTGCCATTCTGTGTATAAAAAAGAAACATATTTCTCTCTGTCCTCTACCAGATGAAGGTGAGCAGAATTAGTCCTCAGAGGGCATCTCAAGCATCAGCAATCTTACCATTTTCCTACTCTGAGCCAACAGACTTGGTGAAGAATCTAAAATGAGACAACAGAGGAGCAGAGGATTAGGGTACTCACTGAAAGCCAAGACAGGTAAGGGAAAGGCAAGGCTTGGGATCATCAGGACATTCTATATGGAACACAACCTAAGTTAGAGTCTCCTCATTAACTGACTTGATGTTACCAGGAAAAGCAGCACAAAATTTAAAATGCCCAGAGGAACTGTTGATGTCATTCGTGTACTCAGAGGCTCTTGATGTTGATTGTCTTTGCAAAATTAAGAAGTAAAACTTTTCCAACAGTAATATTTTCCTATGACTTTCTTACTGTTCACTTATAGCAGACACTGCTATGTACAGGTCATATAATACACGAGTTCAGTATGGAACTCATGCAACAGAAATAACATCTCTATTTTTAGAAGAAGGATCCGGCCTCAGAGAGTCTACAACTACATACCATTAAGTGATCAAGTCTTACTTCAATTTTAACAATGGCTTATGTATTGTTTTAATTTCTGAAAGTATTAAAGCTTTGTTTACTATAGAGTGAGATTTCTCAACCTCAGCACCATAGACATTCTGAGTCAGATAATTCTTTGTGATGTTGGGTCTGTATTCTGCCTTGTAGGATGATAAGCACCTACCCACTAGATGCCAATAACATGACTACTCCAGTGTAACAACCAAAAATATTTCCAGATGGTGCCAAATATTCTTTAGGAGGCAAAACTGCCTCCATTTGGGGACAATTGCTATAGTTGTTCTTCAGTCGCTAAGTCATGTCCAACTCTTTGCGACCCCATGGACTGCAGCACGCCAGGCTTCCCTGTCCTTCACCGTCTCCCAGAGATTGTTCAAACTCATGTCCATTGAACTGGAGATGCCATCCAACCATCTCATCCTCTGTCACGCCCTTCTCCTCCTGCCCTTAATCTTTCCCAGCATCAGGGTCTTTTCCAATGAGTCTGCTCTTTGCATAAGGTGGTCAAAGTATTGGAGCTTCAGCTTCAACTTCAGTCTTTTCAATGAATATTCAGGGTTGATTTCCTTTAGGATTGACTAGTTTGATCTCCTTGTTGTCCAAGGGACTCTCAAGAGTCTTCAGCACCACAGTTTGAAAGCATCAATTCTTTGGCACTCAGCCTTTAATATAGTCCAACTCTTACATCCGTATATGACTATTGGAAAAATTATAGCTGCTCTTCAAGGGACTTCCCTGGTTGTCCAGTGGCTGGGACTCCATGCACCCAATGCAGGGGGCCCAGGATCAATCCCTGGTCAGAAAACTAGATCCCACAGGCCACAATTAAAAGATTCTGCACACCACAACTAAAATCCAGCTTAGACAAATAAATATTAAAAATAAATGCTGTTCAGAGACCAGCCTCACTGAGGATGGACTCAAGAAAATGTGACTTGTGAAAGCTTGGGGTGAAGCATCAAGGTGCATTTCCCAATAGGGGACTTTGTTATGCTCTGAATTGTGTTTCTAGACAAAACTGTAGGATCCTCACCTCTACGATCTCACTGAGGTGTTGTCTGAGGAGAGGGGAAGGTGGGAAGAACCTTTCCATACCTCTGTAGGCTGCAAGAGTTTACGATCAATCAATAAGAAGATGGGAGTGGTCCACTTGGTTAAGTAGCCTGAATAATATTGGGTTGGTCAAGAAGTTTGTTCGGGTTATGGAAAAAATGGAACGAACTTCTTGGCCAATCCAATATTTCTATATTTTAAGGCATTCCAAAATAAAACAACAAAGGGATAAAGGGGGAAAATAGAAGCAAGAGAGATTTGTGAGAACTTGCACCAACCCTATGATGTAGCCCACTGGGAAGGAGTTAGAGGGCAAGATAGGTAAATGATAGCATGTGGCAGACTGGCGTGGTGGACAAGGGGTGTTCCAGACAACACTCCAGGCCACAAGCACTGGAGACCGCAGGCCAGGGTGGGCCTCTTCTGCCCATCCTAGAGCTCAAGTCAAACATCCAGAGTCCCTTGCTTGTGTGGATTTGGCACCATTGAAATGACAAAGAGCCAAGTCACTTTCTTCTCTTCATCCATATATTTCAAAGGAAAGCCAGGCCATCTGTTTCTGCCTTGTCAACTCAACAGCCACAATTCAGCTTTACAGAGGTGCAATTGCCGCTCAGATAATGGCATGAATATTCCAATGTGCCAATTTAATAAAGTCCGGTTTCTCTAGGAGGAAGCAATCCAAGTCATCAAAGATAACAAACCAAATAGATTCCAAGCCTGGCCAAGAACTCCTCTAATCTTCTGAACTTCTCACGGGAAGGAAATTGGCTGAAATGGTGTTAACGTGCAAGGTCAGTGCCTCTGCCCCATGCTCCCATCTCTCCCACTGAGAATGTAGATGGAGCCCAGCAGATACATTCCACGTTTGTTTTACTGATCATTGCATCTCTCTGGAAGCAGAAGTAGCCACAGTGTGGACTGTAAGTCTCTTCTTAGTTCTGATCAAAAGGAAAAACCAGGGCAAAACATGTAAGTGGCAAGTAACTTGAGAAAAATAAACCATTATCACCTGAAGAGTTCAAAATAAGAAAAGACAATAAAGCCAGGCAAATCCGTATTTACCCCAGTGAGGCCACAAGGCAGCAAATAGTCAATCTTGTTCATTGCTTTTTCTCCAATTCCTCACATAATACCTGACATACTATAGGCACTTGATAAATATTTAGTTATTGATGGGCCTAGAAGTTTCCTAGATTCTAGAAGGAAAATTTGAGAAAAATAAACAGACATGATTTTTATCAATTAATGTATCTTTTTCAAGTTGTTTTCCCAAAATGGGAAAGAGTCAGAAATGAAATTCTAACCATACAACCTCTAATATTAAAAAATTAAGAAGAGGAAAATATATAACATCAGTTAAGATGCATTTGGCAATAAGTAACATAAAGCCCAGCTAACAATAACTTATAACTAAGGATTTTTATTATTTGTCACAAGAAGTCTGCAAGTGGACAATGCCAGGACTGGCTCATAAGCTTCAAACACAGACCCTGGGTTGATATATCTGTGATTCTCTGAGCTTCCCTCAAGGTCATAAGATGGTTGTCATAGCACCAAGCATCACATCTTCACATATTTAAAGGCAGGAAGTAGCCAACTGGCTGTGTAAAGGAGAAGTCCCTTTGCCGTTCTTCCTCCTTGTATAAAGGACAAAATATCTTGGATTTGACATCAAAAGCAAAGACAACAAAATAAAAAATAAACAAGTGGGATGGACTATATTCAACTAAAAAGCTTCTGCTTCTACACAGCAAAAGAAACAATCAACATAATGAAAAGACAACCTATGAAGTGGGAGAAAATACTTGTAAATAATATATCTAATAATGGGTTAATATCCAAAATATATAAAGTGAAAGTGAAGGTCGCCGAGTTATGTCTGACTCTTTGCACCCCCTTGGACTATATATAGTCCATGGAATTCTCCAGGCCAGAATACTGGAGTGGGTAGCCTTTCCCTTCTCCAGGGGATCTTCCCAACCCAGGGATCAAACCAGGGTTTCCTCCATTGCAGGCAAATTCTTTACAAGCTGAGCTACCAGGGAAGCTTCTAAAATATGTAAAAAACTCATACAATTCAATAACAAAAACACAAACAACCTGATTAAAAAATGGGCAGTGGACCTGAACAGATATTTTCCAAAGAAGACACACAGATGGCCAACAGATATATGAATAGGTGCTTCACATGCCTAGTTATCAAGGAAAAGCATATCAAAACCACAATGAGATATCGCTTCACAGCTGATAGTTATCATCAAAAAGACAGGAAATACTAAGTGTTGGCAAAGGTGCAGGGAATATAAGAAACCCTTGTGCACTTGAGAATGTAAATTGGTGCAACCACTATGAAAAACAGTATGGAGGTTTCTCAAAATATAAAAAATAGAACTACTATGTGAGCCACCAATCCCACTTCAGGGTATATATTCCAAAGGAATTAAAATTAGGATCTCACAGAGATATTTTTACTCCCGTGTTCATGCAGCATTATTCACAACAGCCATAATATGGAAATGACCTAAGTGTCCATCCACAGATGAAAGAAGATAGATAGATAGGTAGGCAATGAATGTTATCCAGTCATGAGAAAGAAGGAAATTCTGATGCTTGCAACAACCTGGATGAACTTGAGGGCATTATGCTAAGTGAAATAAGTCAGAGAAAGACAATTACAGTATGACATCACTTGTATGTGAAATCTGAAGAACTCGTAGAAACAGAGTAGCCAGGAGAGTGGTTACTAGGTGCTGGGTGGTGGAGGAAGTGGGGAGATATTGGTGAAAAAAGACAAACTCCCAGTTATAGATTAACAAATCCTGGGAACCTAATGTATAGCATGGTGAGTATAGCTCTTTACTGTACATTAGATGCTGTACTGTATACTTGAATATTGTAAGAGTTAGATCTTAAATGTTCTCACCACAAAAGAAATGTTATTAACCATGTCAGCTAATGCTACGGTGGCAATCATTTTGCAATATATAAATATATCAAATCAATACATTATATATCTTAAGCTTATACAATGTTATGTGTCACTTATATCTCAATAAAGCTGGATGGGGAGGAGGAGAAAATAATCAACAGTGTCAAATGCTCCTGTCGAGTAAAATAAGATCTGATAACTGACCATTGAAATTAGCAACACAGGGTAGGGGAATGCCGACAAAAGCCAGTATTTAAAATGTAAGAAGAGGGATTAAAGATGGTGAATGTAGACTCTGAACCTGATTTTGAATTCTTTAGAGCGGTTTCTTGCAATAGGGAGCAAAAATCAGGGAAGTGGTTGATGGAAGAAATGAGATAACAAGATGTTGTTGCCTTTTTTTTTTTTTAATGGGAGAAACTATAGCATATTTGCATCCAGCAGAGGAGGGAAAGATGACAGAGAAGAAGAGAAAATTTGCTGAAGCAATGACCTTGAGTAGTGAGAGGGGATAGGATTTAGTCCTCTTCAGATACAGCATCACCCAAGGCAACCAGGCAGAGGGAAGGCAGAGATGCGAATGCAGATGCAAATAAGGCGAGTAGACTGTGGAGGTTAAAAATCTGGCAACATTCTCTTCTACCTGCTTCAATTTCTCAGTAAAGCAGGAATCAAGGTCAGCAGGGGAGAGTGAAGATGGAGGAGGATTTGTGGGAGGTTTGAAATGGTGAAACGGCCTTCTAGGAAAGTGCTAGAGTAAATGGACCAGGGAGATAAACTACAAAAATGATGCTGGGTAGCATTAAAGTCTCATTTGAAGCTCGTAGTCGTGAATATAAAGTCAAACCAGGCATCAAGGTTGTGATTTTCTCCAGCAACATTCACCCCTACAGATGTAGTCACAGAACAGATGTAGAGAGAAAGAGAAGATCTCTAACCAGGGTTGTGGTTTTAGTAAAACCATAAAGTGGGAGTGGGGCAAGGGAACAGAAGGTACATATGAAGGAGTGATGATTTGCAGTGAGCATAGTTTAAGCTGGGTAAGAAATAGGGAGAAGGCATCAAAAAGATGAAGGGCAGTGCAAAGAGAGTAAGATCAATTTGTTGGAGGTCCTCCTGGAACTGAAGAATTGCTGAAGGTCATGGTTTCCAGGGAAAAGGTTAACAGCTAGTTCAGTTCAGTTCAGTCACTCAGTCGTGTCCAGCTCTTTGCAACCCCATGAATTGCAGCACGCCAGGCCTTCCTGTCCATCACCAACTCCCGGAGTTCCCTCAGACTCACGTCCATCGAGTCAGTGATGCCATCCAGCCATCTCATCCTCTGTCATCCCCTTCTCCTCCTGCCCCTAATCCCTCCCAGCATCAGAGTCTTTTCCAATGAGTCAACTCTTCGCATGAGGTGGCCAAAGTACTGGAGTTTCAGCTTTAGCATCATTCCTTCCAAAGAAATCCCAGGACTGATCTCCTTCAGAATGGACTGGTTGGATCTCCTTGCAGTCCAAGGGACTCTCAAGAGTCTTCTCCAACACCACACTTCAAAAGCATCAATTCTTCGGTGCTCAGCCTTCTTCACAGTCCAACTCTCACATCCATATATGACCAGAGGAAAAACCATAGCCTTGACTAGATGCACCTTTGTTGGCAAAGTAATGTCTCTGCTTTTGAACATGCTATCTAGGTTGGTCATAACTTTCCTTCCAAGGAGTAAGCATCTTTTAATTTCATGGCTGCAATCACCATCTGCAGTGATTTTGGAGCCCACAAAAATAAAGTCTGACACTGTTTCCACTGTTTCCCCATCTATTTCCCATGAAGTGATGGGACCAGATGCCATGATGTTCATTTTCTGAATGTTGAGCTTTAAGCCAGCTTTTTCACTCTCCACTTTCACTTTCATCAAGAGGCTTTTTAGTTCCTCTTCACTTTCTGCCATAAGGGTGGTGTCATCTGCATATCTGAGGTTATTGATATTTCTCCCAGCAATCTTGATTCCAGCTTGTGCTTCTTCCACTCCAGTGTTTCTCATGATGTACTCTGCATAGAAGTTAAATAAGCAGGGTGACAATATACAGCCTTGACATACTCCTTTTCCTATTTGGAACCAGTCTGTTGTTCCATGTCCAGTTCTAACTGTTGCTTCCTGACCTACATACAAATTTCTCAAGAGGCAGATCAGATAGTCTGGTATTCCCATCTTTCAGAATTTTCCACAGTTTATTGTGATCCACACAGTCAAAGGCTTTGGCATAGTCAATAAAGCAGAAATAGATGCTTTTCTGGAACTCTCTTGCTTTTTCCATGATCCAACCAGTCCCCTATAATGAAAAGGACATCTTTTTTGGGTGTTAGTTCTAAAAGGTCTTGTAGGTCTTCATAGAACCATTCAATTTCAGCTTCTTCAGCGTTACTGGTTGGGGCATAGACTTGGATTATTGTGGTATTGAATGGTTTGCCTTGGAAACGAACAGAGATCATTCTGTTATTTTTGAGATTGCATCCAAGTACTGCATTTAGGACTCTTTTGTTGACCATGATGGCTACTCCATTTCTTCTGAGGGATTCCTGCCTGCAGTAGTAGATATAATGGTCATCTGAGTTACATTCACCCATTCCAGTCCATTTCAGTTCGCTGATTCCTAGAATGTCGACATTCACTCTTGCCATCTCTTGTTTGACCACTTACAATTTGCCTTGATTCATGGACCTGACATTCCAGATTCCTATGCAATATTGCTCTTTACAGCATCGGACCTTGCTTCTATCACCAGTCACATCCATAGCTGGGTGTTCTTTTTGCTTTGGCTCCATCCCTTCATTCTTTCTGGAGTTATTTCTCCACTGATCTCCAGTAGCATATTGGGCACCTACTGACCTGGGGAGTTCCTCTTTAAGTACCCTATCATTTTGCCTTTTCGTACTGTTCATGGGGTTCTCAAGGCAAGAATACTGAAGTGGTTTGCCATTCCCTTCTGCAGTGGACCACATTCTGTCAGATGTCTCCACCATGACCCACCCATCTTGGGTTGCCCCACGGTTAAAAGCTAAGATGGTGTTAATAAAAATTGAGATGCATGAGGGTGTGTCCCACAGCAAACAGGTGTTTAAGAAGCAGCATCCTAAAGTGTTGAAGGGCTGTGTTACAGAAATAGACTTTTTCTGTATAATGTTAAGGCCAGTATTAAGAAATTATAAGAAGAAAAATTTCAGGACAAGAGGAGCATACTATAAAAGAAGACATGCATTCTTCTGCTCCCATGTCCGGCTATTGTAAATGATGCTGCAGTGAACATTGACATGCATGCGTCTTTTTGAACTGTGGTTTTCTCAGGCTATATGCCCAGATGCAGACGTAGAGAATGGACTTGTGGACTCAGTGGGGGAGGGAGAGGATGGGATGAATTGAGAAAGTAGCATTGACATATACACACTACCACGTGTAAAACAGATAACTAGTGGGAAGCTGCTGTGTAACACAGGGCGCCCAGCCTGGCACTCTGTGCTGACCTAGAGTGGTGGGATGGGGCAGGGAGAGTGGGGGGTGGGGATGGAAGGCTCAAGAGGTAGGGGATATATACATAGTGCTATGATTCGTGTTGTTGTACTACAGAAACCAATACAACATTGTAAAGCAATTATCCTCCAGTTAAAAAGTAAATTTCTAAAAAGAGAATTGGAACAAAGATACCAACAATAATAGTGAGATTTCAAGAACAGTTCAAGCAGAGGCTGGATAACCACTGAGCCTCTTATGAGAAGGATAAGAGAGAAAATTTCTGCAGTAAATTGATCATATTCGAAAACCACACAGGGTTCATCTTGCTCAAAAGTCCTTTCTTTTTCCTAAAAAATATTTTGCCTTATTGCAAGCCACAGAAGTGGAGCTTTACAATAGTATGGCCATATTTGCTGATGGGAGCTGCCTGCCTGCAAGGTCCCTTCTATCTTTGTGTTGGTAGAGCCCTAGAAGTTCTGCCAGCATCCACCTAAGCAATTTCTGCAAGTAATACATTCCCAGGAGTGTACCAAATAATGGCGGGTAAGGATAGAATAGTAAATCCAGACACATTCGATCGGTCTCCATTGCTTTCTTGCTCTCTCCTCCACACTGCTTCCACACACCAGTTCATGGTTTGGCCTCACCTACCACCTTCAAGGCCTGTGCCCCTCTTGCCTTGCCCTCACCTTAAATCAAATCAAAACCAACCTTTCCCCGTGACCTCCCCAGGGTGTCCCCACCTCTTTGCCAGCCTAGAGCTGCCTCTCCCACCCCCGCATCACCAAACTATCATGATGACACATTTGACACATTATTGGAGGAAAGAGATTTCTCATCTTATATTTCCAAGGAAATTCTGAGAAGCAATTGCAAACTCTGTCTCTAATGGTACTTCTGAAAAAGAACAAGAGCTGCAATCTGAATGATTGAAGCCTGACATTCAATGGCCCATGCTTTACAAAAAAAAAAAGCAGGTTAACTGTGCCTCTAAATCAAGATCAAAACCCATTGTTAATGGTGTCACTGTTTTTTCACTATTTTTTAATTAGAGTATAATTGCTTTACAATATTATGTTCGTCTGTGCTGTACAACAGTGTGAATCAGCTATAAGTATACATATGTAAGTTTACATATAAGAGAAGGCCCCATCTCTCTTGGACCTTCCTCCCACCCCCATCCTACCCCTCTAGGTCATCACAGAGCACTGAGCTGAGCTCCCACTGGCTAGCTATCCCACTAGCTGTCTATTTTACACTTGGTCATGTATGTATGTCAGTGCTGGTCTCCCAGTCTGTCCCAACTTCTCCTCCCTGCCCCCACGTCCAATAGTCTGTTCTCTAAGTCTGCATCTCTATTCCTGCCCTGCAAATAGGTTCATCAGTGTGTGGTCAATGACAGTTTCTCCTCCATTTCCTGTCCCCATGCAACATGTACAAGTAGCTCATTAAGCTTATTGGTAAGAGCATTTAGAATCACTTATATGGGTCCAGTCACATCAGGGTGGGAGAAATGAATCCCCACCAGGGACTTGGATCTAATTCATACTCTCCAAGGCAGTTCAGATGAAGCAATGTTTGGGGCTACAACCCAGAGTAATAGATGAGTATCTCCTTTCCCATTTAGCTAGTATTGCTCTAATTCTCTCTCTAGCCCCTAGAATCCTGGAGGAGAGATGAGAGACAACTCAATCCTTCCACACTTAGCATCTGCTCTCAAGTACTGATCTCTTTCAACACACAGAAGTTTTGCTTCCAAACAAGATTTTACAGTCTTTGAAGGTAGGGACATCTTATGGCTCTTTATAAGCCCTCTAGCACCCACCGCAGTATCATGCAGGTAATTGATATTCAATAGACTACCTATTAACAGTACTATCCACAAGCAAATAACCCCATGAATCACTAGCCTTGCCCTTGTACTGCCAGCTCCCCAATCCAAGCCTTGCTATCAAATAAGAGCATTGCAGTGGTTGAGTGAAAAATGAGACTTGGAGAGGACACATTTGAATTCCCAACATGTTTCATTTGTTTTTCCCAGTGGTTCAGACAAAGAAATTTCTCATCCCCTGTCTGTGGATCGCAACACTTCAGAAACAATATAGATTTTTATCTCTGGTCCATTTAATTGAACATAAAAAGCAAGGTCACCGCAGCATTTGGTCCCTGTGCCTTGAGAAGCACCGCATCAACTGGGAATATTTAGCTCTCCTGTCACCTACCGCTTAGAAACAAAACAAGTGGCCTTCAGAGGTCTTTAATCTTCTCATTAGGGTTGGAGTTTGTGACAGTACAGCAATAAGCAGGAGAAAAATAAGTTTCCATGACTCTTTCAAATAAAACTTAAGATTGCAAGAACACACTGCAGATACTATTTTATTCCTCTCATTACATCTGAAATTTTTTTTTATTTCAGTGAGAGAGGAAAGAAAAAAATACATTCTGGTCATATTTAACTTAACCTCTTCTGCTTTGTGATAAGCCCACTTTTGTCCTTAACCATTGGGCTTCCCAGGTGACGCTAGTGGTAAAGAACCCACCTGCCAATGCAGGAGACATAAGGGCCGTGGGTTCGATCTCTGGGTTGGGAAGGTCCCCTGGAGGAGGGCATAGCAATCCACTCCAGTATTCTTGCCTGGAGAATCCTCATGGACAGAGGAGCCTGGCAGGTTATGGTCCATAGGGTTGCAAAGAGTTGGACATGACTGAAGAGACTGAGCACGCACGTATTATCATTATACAGAGGAAGAAATTCATGTGGAAGGAAGAACCAAAACTACCTTAAACTCTGAAACAAATGGACTGAGGTCGAATGCATTGCATCATGCAGGCTCGCCTAACGCACTTTTTAACTCAGCCTCAGTTGTAAGTCTGGAGAAGGCAATGGCACCCCACTCCAGTACTCTTGGCTGGAAAATTCCATGGACAGAGGAGCCTAGTAGGCTGCAGTCCATGGGGTCGCTAAGAGCCAGACACGACTGAGCGACTTCACTTTCACTTTTCATTTTCATGCATTGGAGAAGGAAATGGCAACCCACTCCAGTGTTCTTGCCTGGAGAATCCCAGGGACAGAGGAGCCTGGTGGGCTGCCGTCTCTGGGGTCGCACAGAGTCGGACACGACTGAAGCGACTTAGCAGCAGCAGCAGCAGCAGTTGTAAGTGGTTTTTCCAGAGAAGCCCAGATACCTAACAAATACTGATAGCACCCATGGAAATATGAACAGCCCCAGAGACCACATCGTCAAGTAGCCAGTAAGATACTCTGACTCTCCTTCCTCCTTAAGATCAGAGAACATACACGTCCAGTATTGGATAAGATGCTTAACAACAAATTTATTGAATATCTGTTCTCTGACTCATTTTTTCTCCATAAGGTGCTGTCCAGGAAGCACTGGTGAATGAAAACTGGCCTCTTGCATGGTATGTTCTTAAACATACCAGGGTCACCAGTCATTAAATCACCCTGCTTCACCAGCCACTTGCTTTTCAGGGCAACCTGAAACCCCACCCCCTCTGCTCTTGCTGACCACCCAAGTCAGCCCTATCTTCCCAGAGTCCATTTCCTCTGCCATCAACTCAGACATGATCCAAGCCCTTCTGACTTCACAGATCTTTACCCCATCCCAGAATCCAGTGTATCAGGGTTCAAACTTACTGTACTCATAATATTCTTGAATATCTGTCATATGCAGCCTAATGAGTTAATATCTATCAAGCACAGCTAAGCACTTTTCTGCATCACCTCTAATTTAATCCTCACATCCTCTCAGTGAGGGAGACCCTATCACCGCCTCAGTTTTACTGATGATGAGATAGAAACCAAGAGTGTTCTGGTTGTTGCACAAGAAACCACACAACAAAACAGTGGCTTAGGGACTTCCCTGGTGGTCCAGTGGTTAACAATCCACCTTCCGATACAAGGAATATAGGTTCAATTCCTAGTTGGGGAACTAAGATCCCACCTGCCACAGGACAACCTGGCTCATGAAGGGAAGGGCTGAGGTCCTGAGGGAGCCAGTGCCCTCAATTTTGAGCTTTGAGGAGTCGCATAGGCTCACTACTTCTGCCCCCAGGTTGGTGGCTTAATGGAAGTGTTGCAACAAACAACCCACTACAAAGAAGACTCGGTGCAGCCAAAACAAACAAACAAACAAAAAATAGTAACTGAAAATAGCAACTGGTTTTTATTTCTCACAGTCACATAAGTTGATGGCAGCTTAGCTGGACAGTTCTCTCTGGGGTCTTTCATGAAGTTGCAGTCAGATGTCGGTTGCGGCCACAGTTCATTGAGTTGGCTTGCCCGGCCCAGGCTTGATTCAATATGGCTTCTGCGCTCACAGGTCTCTTCCACGTGGCCTCTATCTCCAACAGGTATTCAGATTTCTTCCATGGCAACTCAGGGCCCCAGAAGCCCAAGGTAGAAGCTGCTTATCCTCTTGAAGGCTAGTCCTAGAATGGCTTAGCATTACTTTGGATGTATTCTATTGGTCAAACAGGCTGAGACCAGTCCTGATTCAAGAGGAAAAACAGACCCCTTCTTTTGACAGGAGAGTGTGGGAGAGTTTCCAGCCATCTTTAATCTACCACAGAGAGGTTAAGCAACTTACTTAAGGTCACACAGCAAATAGGTGTCCAAGCCTCGGTTCAATCCAGTTCAGTCTGACATCAAAGCTCATGCTCTTATTAATCAGCCACTCTATTCTCTTCCCAGTGAAAGGCACTTCCAGTAAGCTACCAACGTGGAAGCAGAAATAGTGAGCCTACACAAGACTCTTCAAAGCTCAAAACTGAGGACAATGGCTCCTCAGGACCTCAGCCCATCCCTTCATCCCAGTGCACCTACTGGCCCCTGTCTGTGGGTACAGGGACCAAAGACCCCAGCCCTGGGGACCCTGACACAGAGAATCCTGTTCTTGAAAAGTATATCCAAAAGTAACCCAGATTCCTTCTCTGAACACCCGACTATGCCAGGGGTGAGACAGATGGAAACTCAGAGGACAGCCACAGAATTCTGTTGTGATACAACATTGCAGGCCAGGCCAAGCACAGACATCGTCTGAGGGCCTTACCTGAACAACACTGAGGGGAGGTGCAAATGGAGTTAGAATCTGGGGTCCATGATGGGGCTCACCAGGGAACTTACTGTTACCCAGAGATGAGTAAGTAGTAATGATCAAACTGGCTGTGGCCCTAAGGATTTTGTTAGTAGAGAATTAGGGGAATGGGAGGTGGGGTTGCAGGGAAGGGCTTCCCGGGTGGCATTAGTGGTAAAGAACTCACCTGCCAGTGCAGGAGATGTAAGAAACAAGGGTTCAATCCCTGGGTCAGGAAGATCCTCTGGAGGAGAAAATGCAACCCACTCTAGTATTCTTGCCTGGAGAATTCCATGGACAGAGGAGCCTGGCAGGCTACAGTCCATAGGGTCACAAAGAGTCGGTCAGGACTGAAGTGATTTAGCATGCACATTGCAGGGAAATAGAGCCAAGAGAGTTAACCTCTGAAAGAAGAAACGGCGGACATGGGGATGCACAGGGCAAAGGGGTAGAAGTGTTGAAGGAAGGCATTGAGCCTTTGTCCTCGAACGGATGGTCAAGGTCTCCAAGAAGAATCAAGAAGAGGGAAGATTCCACATAAGCCCCTCCTCTTTAGCTCCAGGGCCATTAACCCTGGTCGTTCTCCCCTAAAATTATCCTTGTCATCCTGCCCACAACTGAAACACACCTTTCCAGGTACCTCCCCTCCCCTCCAGCCTGCCCCATCATTCTGTCTTATCTCTCTAAAGCCAGCATCCTGGTAGCGCTGCTTTTCATTAATCATTCATCAGCCAGCCCCGGTCTGCAGGGATGCCATTTTCTTCAGTAAGAACCCTCTGTCCATCCACAGTCATTACTGGAAACACAAATTGCCACACACATTTTCATTTGCTCAAGGCAGTTGTTTTTATGAGCAGTGGTGAAAACAAAATTCCATTACGTCAAAGTTAATTCCTCCGCAGCACATCAATAGACGCTCCTTGGAGGCAATGCATTAGCCCAGCTGCAGTCAGTAGCTTAGAGGGCTGACGGAATTAGAGTTTCCGTGATGCATTCACTATTAGAATCACAGTAATGACCAGTCCTGCCATTTACCTGGGGCTGCCTCAGCTGGATGAATCCCAAAATGCGTCACTATCTACCTCAGCATCAGTCATCCATCAGCTAAAGTAGAGTACCCATTTGGTAACCCTGGCCAGCATATGCATGCTTCCATTGCAGGCCAGAGAAACATAGCCTGGGGGACAGACAATTTGCACAGAGCTAATCAGCTCTGACTGGCTTTCCTCTTGCCTATAAATCTGGTCTCCCGGGGATTTAATTTGGTCAGTGATCACACAGCTGCTTCCCACAGACAGAGGCAGCTGGCAGGGTCCCACGAGGGAGCCATTATGGCCACAAAGCCCCAAGGACAGAAAGACAGATGTCGGTTCACATCAGCTAGTGCCTCCCCAGGAAACTCTGTGCTGCTTCTATAGCAAGGCAGGCCATTCTAAAATCCACCAGGGCTGCAGATGGAGATTGGCAGCAGGGATTTCCTGATGAAGCACACACAGCCTTAAGGAATGTGATGCCCAGTACTGCCCTGGGATCCAGAAGCTCAGGGTGGGCTTGGAGATGCCATGGGGAGGATGGAGTAAGGAGGTGTTAGGGAGATGCTGTCCCCAAAACGGATGACATGACATGCTGTGGTAATGCTGGAGACTCCAAGAAAGTATCCTTCATATCCCCAAACAGTATAACTGGGCACAAGGTCAGTGGACCCATAATTAGAACCAAAATCAAAATGCAGATGTCCTAAGAAAGGCAACTCATCATTGGGGTAAAAGGTTGATATGGGAGCCTCTTCAGACAGATGGGAAAAGAGAGAGGAAGGTGTCCCTGGGAACCTGATGAGAAGGGAAGAGGGTGACCATACCAGGGACATAAAGGACTTTGGAAGGAGGAACCACAGACACCTCATTACTCCACAAACAAGGGAAAGCTGCCCCTATTAATTCGAGAACTGGATGAGTTTCTCAGATGGAGGATTCCTTTAAAGGTTGAGAGAGTTCAGAAATTAAAGATTGGAGAGAGCTCATAGTATCTCTCCCTCCCCAATCATTCTACCCCAGGAATTCATCCTGACAATATAATCTGGACCCAGCGAGGGCCATGCCTGCTTCTCTTCTTGTGGCTTAAGGAGACTCAATGTCACTAGTTTATTGTATTTGCTGCTCGAGTAAAAGAGTACTGAGGATATTTTTCAAAGAAGGATGACTTAGATGGGTCAAAAAACAACTGTGAGGGAAAGGAATATTGCCTACTTGTTCCAAATGACCTTGATCATCTGTCTACACTGGTTGAGATGACTAGATCATTTCACCTGGATGTTTCGCTTTTATTCGTAAATTTGATTGAGGTAGCCATTTCGTAAATAGCTGTGGCTTCTAAACCTAGTGAGACAAAGAAGAGTGGAAGGTGGATCTGATGACTAAAAGGTTACCGCATGCCCTTAAGGAAGTAGGAGTTGGAAGTTTAGTTGTCAGTATCAGAGGGATAGCTTGGAGAATACTGAGAGTTTGAAACACCCCACCCAGGTTGTCTGTGGTCATTCCTTGCAATAATAAAGAGTAATTGAAAGTACATAATTGAAGGTGATCTGAATTCTAAAACCCAGCAACAAAGAGAATGGTTCCCAGAGGGTGTGGAATTTTAGAATCCACTTGGGTTATTTAGTGTTAGGGTGGGAGGTAGATTTTTTCATGCATGAATCACACTTCTCACTCTTTCCCCTTAGAATTCTCAACAGAAAGAGAATACTCAGAAGGAACCAACAGCTCATTTGAGAACAAAACACACTTCTGATTACAACTATGACAGCGCCTAAGAGTCCCAGCATGCAGGATTTCTTGGATAAAACTGAATTGGAGCACACAGCTCAGAATGGAAGACCCAAGTGGAACCAACCACCTCCTCCAGGGCACAGCTTGGCTCCTACCTGTTTAATCATGTGCTCCAGGAGTGAGAAATACGGTACAATTTCATAAGAGGCCTGGGGTCTACTTGAAAAGGACTGGCCAATCTGTCTCAACAGATCCAATCCATACCCAACTAAGAAAGGGGGTGAAGAGTGTTCAGGTGCATGTCAGTACCTTCCCTGTAGAAGCAGAAGGCTGGATTTGCTGCCCTTAAGCAAGAGATGTTGGAACAAGATGAGATAAAACAAAAATCATACAAGCAACAGTCTGCAAGAATATCTTTATATCCAATAATTGCTTTATTGAGAAGTTCCATCCTGAGAAGAGGTAGGGAGCCCAAACACCTACATAAAGGCTAATAAGGCATGATATTCCTCCTCAATTCCACAGAAGACCACCAGTTCAAGGGGAGGTATTGATTCTTGAATATACGGATTTACTGGGATTCTTTGCCCTCACAGGGCCTAAGAAAACTTTCAAGAAATGTTACAGTTATGCAAAGAAGGGCTATGACTAGATCATTTAGCATTGGGCACTAATCATCAGAGGGCTCCCCAGGTGGCGAAATGGTAAAGAATCCTCCTGCCAATGCTGAAGATGTGGGTTCCATCCTGGGTCAGGAAGATCCCCTGGAGGAGGAAATGGCAACCCACTCCAGTATTCTCGCCTGGGAAATCCCATGGACAGAGGAGCCTGGCGGGCTACAGTCCATGAGGTCCCAAAAGTGTCGGATGCAACTGAGCATGCAGGCACTAATCCTCAGACTTACATAGACTCTCCCACTGCGGATGGTGGCAAAAAGACATTTAACACACCCATAGCCCATACTCAGTTGGAGAACCATGCACATGGTTCGGTGCTTTGAGCCATTGACTCAGGAGAACGTGATGCCCAGAGAGATGCTGACTGCTCAGAATAGGTTCAAGGGCTTGACTGGTTGACCAGCTGCTTGAGAATTGGGGTGTCCTTGGCCCACAAGCTGTGCCCTCTGTGTTCTGACTGTGAGAGAAACAAAGATCAGTTGAGTAACACAAGGCTCGTAACACCAGTCTTTCTACAGGTGCCTTTGCTGGGATCATGAAAGCAGCCTCCTCACATGCTAATGGCAAGATGGGAAAGTGCCCTGAGGTCTTTAGGTAATTATTTGAGGAAACCAGCTAAAGCATAAATGGGTAACTAAACTAAGGAGTAAAGGAAAGAGAGAGAAATAAAGCCCCTCTGACCTAAAGGCTCCATCCTCTTTCTTCAAGCTTTCAAAGTGTCTCCAGGCCAATTTGAAGGGCAAGAGGAGGTGGAACAGGCAAGTTTTCACACTTGCTTCAATTTCAGACATTCAATTTAAGTATTATATGTTGGGATTTTATGCCAGATTTCATTTGGCCAAAGGGAAAGTCTTCTACCTTGAAAAAAAAAAAATCACTATTCCAGAAAGTATAAAAAAGAGGAATTCCCAATATGACATGAAACAAAACTCTTGGCCTCCAACATAGCCAATTATATAAATTGACTCAAGCATAACTGGAATTAAAATTGCTAGCTTCTGTCTGATTTACCCTCTTGCTTCTTTCCCATGGTTCAACAATTCCAAGATCCTGCGGCATGAAAGAAAGCACCCTGAAGAAATGAAAGACATGAAGTAGAGATTCAGCTCCTTTGTTTACTAGTGTGCTCGTCACCTCTGAGCTTCTAATTTCTTGGCTGTGAAAGGTCATTATGATTCACACCCTCCCTAACTCACAAGGTCATGGAAATAATTTGTGTGAAAGAAGGTTTACATGTGAAAATACAATGCAAATCTCTGTTTGTTATTTCTAAGCATGTTGTAGCACCTATACATTTTCCTGTACATATTTTAGTCAATGTTCAAATCAACCAAAACTTCTGCATCTGCAGATAGACATGCATGGGTGAATGATCTAGACTCTTCAAGTTCAGGAAATAAATTGTAGGGAAGTCACAGGATAAAGAAGTTGGGAATCCCTGTGTGAATGACGTGGTCCCATATCAATTATTCAGTGCCTCCCACTAGCCATACTGGTGGGCTAAAGATGATGTCAGTCAAATGAGAAAAGAGAACCACCCCCTGCACCCCGCAGCTGCCCTCTGAGGGGGACCTGGGCAGGGGATCCATGCATCCCTGACCACAAAGCACAGCAGCCACACTGTCACACCTTTGCTTCCTCTTGTGGTCCTGCCCCAGGTCCATGCCCCAGGGTCACTGAGGACCCCAAAAGTTGGCTCCGCCCATTCTGGCTCACAATCCCACACTTTGAAAGATCAGAGGATAGAAGAGATGGTGTGGATGGAAGGCAGGACAATCTGATGACTATGATGAGACCATCGGCCATGAGGTGCCAAAAGGAAAGCAGATAGATGAGCTCAATTAGGATTGGGGAGGAGAGAAAGACACCACATTTTCACAAGGAGAAAAAATCCATACATAGTTCTTCCAGATGCAAACAGCAATACTGCAGTGATCTTCTGAATTAGCAGGAAGACTGCAAATACCAAGGCTGCAGCAATGCCCACCCCACCACCCCAGCCTCAACACTTTCTTAACACCAAAAACCCCAGCACCAGTTTAGAAACCACCTCATTCACAAGTGATCCTCATTGCTCCACAGCAGCTGCAGATTTAACCATGAATATGCCTCCAAATGCTGCAAATGAACATGGTTTTAAAACATAAATTAAAGCCAGGCACAAACCCAAGGCATTACCTCAAAATGGAGAAGTATATGTGGCACTTTTAAATACTGAGCCTCGGGCAACTGTGTATCTTATAAATCACTGTCCTCAGCTTAATGAACGACAATGAGAACTAAACATGTTCACCCAAAGAACCAATCTCAAGATTGTAAAATTGGAACCAGATTGCTTGTAGAGCAAGCAGGATAAAGTCAAAAACAAAACAAAACAAAAGCCCACAATCAGATTGCACAAGAAACTGTTATCTGTTCCATTAAAAAAAAAAAAAAAAACAGGACCGACAAGGAAAATGATCACATGAAATCATGAAAATTTTAAAGTGAGTCTGAGTTGACTCATAATTATGAAACTTCTCAACTCATAATTATACTTGACCACTAAACATTGCCTTGATATGTTCAAAGCCCTCTCAGATGCATTGTCAAATGTGCTGCTCACAGAATCCTTAAAAATAGGCAACACAGAGCCCCCTTCCCATTTGGCTGATGGGCAAACCAAAGTCTAAAAAGGTTGTGTGACTTCCCCAGAGTCACACAGCGGGTAAGTGACAAAGCTGGGCCTTTAACCTGATTCTCTAGGCTTTCATCTCAATACTTCTTGATACGTAAAACCTGCTATTATGAGAGCTGAGTAAAAGCAAATATCTTACAGCATTAGGGTGTCAAGTTTCTTGAAAGGACATTTCAGGAGAAAATTGGCCCAAGTGAATGAATGGCATGTCATGATACTAGAAGGCATCCCCTTAGTATCTCACTGTTGTAAATCTGCCTAGATTCCCATTCTCATCTATATTTCCAGTAAACACACTGAGGCATCGAGATGCTGGAAGATGGACCCAGAAGAAGCAAAGGAAATGCCAAGGCATTCCCACTACTGGTTTCCGTGCCAATGAACAGCATCATTGAGGACCGACTAGACGCAGGGACCTTGGGTAGATAGAGAAGAGGGGTGCACAAAATGAGAAGAAGACACGGTCTTGCCCTGGGCAAGCCAGCTCAAGCAGTTTGTTAATGCAAACAGTGTATGTTAACAGGGTCAAGGTCATCCTCACTTTTCTCTAAGGAATCTGGGAGTGCCATTCCTGGAAGGCCTACTTCTTATTGACCATTGCTCTATTGCTCATGAGTCATAGCTCATTTTAGAACCATCATACTAACCTCAAAGTATCCTCAGGAGATGAAAAGAATTCATTTTTAAAGTCTCTTAACCACTTTTGAGAGGTACTGGCTTCCGTGTACAAGTGAGCTACCTACCATTTGAGGCAGGTGTTCTGTGTTTTGCATTTTGTGCAAATTTGGATGCACAATATCACTTAAAATATTCACGCTTAAAGAGTGAGGTAGGCCCCACTAAGCTCAAGCCAGAAACATTGTCTTTATTATCCAACTTACTTACTATCTCAGCATATGAGGAAACCAAAGCAGATGCCAGGTTCATTAATGAAATGGGTTTGACCCCAAGAGATGAACAGGCTATCTAGGCTCATTTTGTGGCAATAACACTTCTCAAGATAAAAAATCAGCAAACTGCACCAATGGCTTGTTTCACTTGCTTTGAGGAAGACTGGTCTTCCCACCACACTGTTTTTCTGGTTACAATTTGGAGGAATGTTTTCTTTTCCAATTCTCAAGAAATACCACTGTTGCTATGGAGTAAAACACAGCCCTGAGCCTTGTAAGGAAAAACAGAGACTAATAAAATAGAATGTGACATTGCAGAGGAAACTTTAGACCACCCAGCCAAGTCCTAAAAGCCAGAGATTTTTAGCTCAGGCTGGGAAGAGGCCCAGGGTCTGGTTCTATGAAAATAATATCATGATCCATCAGCTTAGCTCCAGCCAGGACCACTCGCTCGTGACATGGATCAAGGCTCATTTAGTTGCCAGACGGACTAACTGTGTTAAACCTTTTAAGAGATAGGCTTTTACTCTCTGAGACAGCCTCCTCTCCCGCATTCTGGATACAGGCCTAAGTGCTCCCAACCTGCCACAGAATGTTCATGGCCCTTGAAAGAAAAGGAAGGAGTCAGGAATGCTTGTTACTTGTTAAAATCAGGGAAGCATAACATTCTCTCAAGGTAAGGTTTCTCAGATGTGGTGATACTGACGTTTTGGACTGGATAATTCTTTGTTGCAAGTCTGTATTGGTTTGTTAGAGCTGCTGTAACAAAATACCACAAACTGGGCGGCTTAAAACAACAGAGATTTATTCTCTCCTAGTTCTGGAGGCCAAAAATCCAAAATAGAGGGGTCAGCGGGGTTGGATCTTTCTAAGAACCAACCAAGCTGGGAGGAAGAATCTATTCCATGGCTCTCTCATAGAGAGAGTTGCTGTTGACAACCAGCGATCCTTGGCATTCCTTGGCTTGTCAAGTCATGGAGAAATGTATCACTTCAATCTTCCTACAGATCTCCCTGTCTTCCTGTACAGGTATCTCTGTATCTTCACATGGCCGTCTTCTTATAAGAGTAAGGTAGTCCAGTCACACTGGATTAGAAGGTCCACCTAACCAAGCATGACATTGTCTTAATGAATTATATATGATATATAGAGTTAGTTATATATGATATATATAAGTAACACATATGTGATATTATATATATAATATTAGTATATTAGTTATATAATGATACATATGTGGCAATCCCATTTCCAAATGAAGTCCCATTCTGAGGTATTAAGAGTCACCACTTTAACATAACTTCTTGGAGGGACACAATTCAACCCAGAATAGGGGAGTGTCCTGGGCACTCTAGGATGTTTAGCAGCATCTCTGCCTTCTACCCACTAGATCCAGTAGCATCCTCCCAGTCTTAAAGCTCTGGCTTAGAAACACTGCCTCAGGGCATTGGGTCAGAAATACAAAGATTTTAATTCTGATTTTTCTTTAATTACTTTTTGCTGTGGCCTTGAACAACTCAGTTAAACTCTCTGGTCTTTGTTTTCCTCACCTATCTCATGGAGTTGCAGTGTTGTTGAGGATTAAATGAGATAGCTTATGAAAAGCATCTGTTGCATTATTGTTGCTCACTTGTTAAGTTGTGTCCAACTCTGCGACCCCAGGGACTGCAGCACGCCAGGCTCCCCATCCTTCAGTATCTCCCAGAGTTTGCTCAAATTCATGTCCACTGTGGTGGTGATGCTATCTAACCATCTCATCCTCTGCTGCCCCTTTCTCCTTTTACCCTTAGTCTTTCCAGCATAATGAGACCCAATAAATGACAGCTATTATCTTTTGTAAATTAGGGAAGTTGCCTTTGAAGAATTCGCCACAGGTCTCAGTCTCTTTTTTTTGTTTGTTTGTTTGTTTTGTTTTTTTGTGGCTTCCCTTGATAGCTCAGTTGGTAAAGAATCTGCCTGCAATGCAGGAGACCCTGGTTTGATTCCTAGGTCGGGAAGATCCTCTAGAGAAAGGGTCGGCTACCCGCTCCAGTATTTTTGGTGGCTCAGCTGGTAAAGAATCGTCTGCAATGCGGGAGACCTGGGCTCCATTGCTGGGTTGGGAAATCTCGTGGAGAAGGGAAAGGCTACCCATTCCAGTATTATGGTCTGGATTCCAGGGACTATATAGTCCATGGGGTCGCAAAGAGTCGGACACCACTGAACAACCTTTACCATCACCAAAAGTCACATAATATAAAACACTATTTTATTTTAACCATAGTTAAAGCTATTTTAACCATAGTTAACTATGCAGTTCAGTGGTACTAAGTATATTCACATTGTTGGGCAACTCTCTCCATCATCCACCTCCCGAATTTTTCACCTTCCTAAACTGAAACTCTGTCCCCACTAAGCACTAAGTCCCATTTCCCTTCCACAACCCCCATTCCTGGGTCCTGAAATCTACCAGTGTACTTTCTGACTCTATGGATTTGACTATTCTAGGTACCTCGTATAAGCAGAATGAAATCATATTTGTCTGCATCTACTGTGTATTAGAATGCATTTGTAAGGTTAACTAAACATGTGTCCTACAAACAGATTGCACCATCCCCCCGACCCCATCCACAGGTCTCAGTCTTCACTGACCTAATATTGAACTCTGCCCCTTGTTCCTAAGATCTCCAGAAGGCAAAGGAGATTTCCAGGTCTGCTTTACATTCTTTTCTAGGGGGTAGAAAGTCCCCTTACAGTCCAGCGTTGCCCTCTTTGTAGGTACATCTGTGCGTGCAATGCTGAAGCTGCAGATAGCCGTAGATCACAGCCAGGCAAGGGGAAGCTCTGAGTATGACCAGAATATTAATGTGGCTGCATTGCGCCATGGCCAGTATCAGCCCAAGTGAATGCTGCAGAAAACCTGCTGGAGGATAGGGAAGATGAAGAAATCTAACTCTTAGAGGTTGGGTATGACCTAACTTTAGAGACCTTCTCTCCCAGGCCGTGGCAAGATCATCTGAGATCCCATGTTAGATGTTTATATAAAGTTGCAATGAGTTGTGATTAGTAAGTTACTAGCCTAGTTTCCTTCTCAGCATTGTGGGAGCATGAGAACTATATCTTCTCCAGTTGTTTATCTCATGTGCTCAAAAACAGTGCCTGTCATGTGGTAGAAGTTCAACAAAGATATGCATTCACTAAATGTACCACCACTGTGTCTCTGAGCTCTCTCACCTTCAAGATGGCGTTTTTTTTTTTTCTTTAAAGACCTAATGCAAATAATTCAAGCCTACATCCCATGGATTTGTAATGCCTTAGTTTTTCAGATTTCCTCCTGTCAAGGAATTTCTGGGCATTCCCAAGGAAGAATAATACGTTCCACGAATCTGGTGGACATCTAACTCTTCTATCAGTCATCCTCCAGGTGTACTTCTTGCCATCTTTTGTTGTTGCTCACTCTGTATAGTTTCAACTCATGCGTGAATGCCCATTTGAGTTACCCAGTGCACTGCTAAGAGCAGGTTTATAGTGTTTAACAGATCTGTTACCAACCATTCTGAGACCAAGTGACCACACATCTCCCAGACAGGTGGACACTCCCCAGGCCCCCTGGCCATATTTGACTTCTTATCCCTGCCTATTTTCCCACATTTGGTATTTCCATTTGGTGGGATAAAGGTGAGGTAGGAGCTCAACCCTCCTAAGAATCTCCATGCCTTTCTCTGCCCAAATACCAGGCCCCATCCCAGTTTCAAAACAAAGAATGACAGCAAAGTCCTCCCTCCCATCTCATTTCCCACCCCAGGATGAGTGATGATGGAAGCATTATCTTATTCAGGAGCTTGGTGCAATTTGGCCCCCATTATTCCCCAAATAATAAGTATATTTATCAATAATTTCTAAGATGTGGGTTTCCATTCTGCTCAGTCGCTAAGTCATGTCCAACTCTTTGCAACCCCATGTACTATAGCCCACAAGCTTCCTCTGTCCATGGGATTTTCCAGGCAAGAATACTGGAGTGGGTTGCCATTTCTTTCTCCAGGAATGTCAGGAAGATCCTGACCCAGGGATAGAACCCACATCTCCTGTGTTGGCAGGCAGATTTTTTACAACTGAGCCATCTGAGAATCCCAAAATGTGGGTTTATTCAATCTTAAATAAGACCATTGACAGACTTCACTACTATAGCCCAGGTAACACTGGGCTAAGCCCAAGCCTGGCCTGTTTCATAGTCATTCCTCTGGAGTAAGGAAAAGGAAAGGTCAAACACGTCATCCCTCCTGGCCCAGTCCAGTCCTCTGTGAACAAATCTGGGACACCCTTATCTCCCAAGAAGAAATAAAAATGTTTCAACATAGGGCAGCCCAAATCCAGGATTAAGTGGGAAACTGTAGCTGCTAAAGACACATTCAAGTCACTTAACTGAATGGAAGACTGAATATCTCAGTCTAAAGAATTTCTTTTTGAGTTACTTTGGCACTTCAGGTGTCCTTCAATACATTAGGGCAGGTTTGTTCTTTATGTTTGCCTGATTAAAAGTACTTATCTAGTGGTACATACCTATAATGGAATACTACACAGCCATAAAAAGAATGAAATAATGCCATTTGCAGTAACATGGATGGACCTAGGGATTATCATAATAAGTGAAGTAGCTCAGACAGAGAAAGACAAATACCATATGTAAGGAAAGAGCAAATTAGCCAAGATGGCGTGGTCACTGCACATGCGTGTCATGAGGGACTCACCTGGTCATGGCTACTGTGTGTGGTACACCTGTATGAGCTTCACCATGTAAGCCCTGTCTGCCGCTGCACTGGGGCTACAGGGCTACACTGGAGCAGCATCATGGTTATGTTATGTAAAGTTGTTATGGCTATGTTATGGTTATGTTGTGGCTGCTTCTATGGCTGCTGCATCAGCCAGGAGAGAGACTGTGTTATGGCCACTGTGCCAGCCAGGAGAGAATAAACGTGTCTGCAGTTCCTATGGCTCCTCGCATCTTCTTCCAGCTTCTTAGCTCACGCCTTGCCTACCCTGGGTTCAGCAAACAACGCTAACAGTGTGAACAGCAAGACAATTGGCATCATGAACAGGGTCAGCAAGATACCATATGATATTGCTTATATGTGGAATCTAAAATATGATACAAATGAACTTATCTATGAAATAGAAAGACTCATAGATGCAGAGAACAGATTTGTGGTTGCCAAGGGGGAGGGGTCGGGGAAAGGGATGGATTGGGAGTCTGGGATTAGCAGATGTAAACTGTTATATATAAGACAGATTAAACAAGGCCCTACTCTATAGAACAGGGGACTGTGTTCAATATCCCGTGATAAACCATAATGGGAAAGAATAATATGTACAACTGAATCACTTTACTATACGGTAGAAATTAACACATTGAAAACCACTGTGCTTCAATAATGTCTTTAAAAGGACTTACCTAAACTGTGGAAGCGTATTGAACATTTTTATTTGACTGCTGACCAGGATCCAAAGCTCCTTCTCTGTTCAAGGGAATCCCTTGTGCAGGTCCACAAATGCTAAACTTGAACGATCTCATCCTTTCCACACCTTGGCAACCAAATCAAGAGCACACAAGAGTCCAGGGCTGCCACTGTCTGTTTTCACACTGCTTAGCTCCAGGATGTATCACGTACATTGTAGTCATTCCTCATTTGTACATTTATTATAACATTATTATTCCTCATTTGTACATATATTATATATAACATTTATTATAACAAAACTCTGGCAGAGGAGTTTATGAGAAGGTTTTAGTTAGGCTAGTGGTGATCCTGGTTCAGTCCCAGTCAATACTTTAAATCATGAATGAGTAACACCAAGAGCAAAGGTCAGGTTAGCTCTGTAGTAGCTGACAAAGTTTTACAGCCCTGGAACCCATCTGCAGTGGCTACAGAGTCCAGTGACGACTGTGTCCATTGACAGCACACGCAGGGCAGTAGCATATATACCAGTGGCAGTGGCCACGCTCTGACCTCCATGTTCCTTCTGCTGAGTCTCCATTGGTTACTGCCTATTTTCCCATACCTGGTTTCCCCACGGATTCTGTGAGTTAGTCAGGATTCTTCCAGCTCCATGCCTGCACTGTACAGCTAGACATACACAGAGGAAAACTCATGATCAAGCAAGCTGCCCAGCAATCATGCAACGTTTCCATAGGAAATTGGTTTTGCGGCTTTTCAAGACACTATTTTACACCACTTTGTCTCTCCTCAATAACTCTATTATCTCCTCTAATAGCTTCTCTCCCCATCTCCATTTTTAGTTGAAAACTTCATGCTCCATTTCACTGCAAAAAAAAAAAAAAAACAGGAGAAAATGAGAAAGAACTGTACCCACCTGCTCTCCCCTCACTCCTGTTGAAATGAACGAATCGTTCTGCCTGGTCCTATCTTAGCCAACCCATCGCTTTATGCTGGAGTTCATCCCTACTTACCCCATCCAGGGGCTTCCCTGGTGGTTCAGATGGCAAAGAATCTGCCTGCAATTCGATCCCTGGGTGGGGAAGATCCTCTGGAGAAGAGCAAGGCAACCCGCTCCAGTATTCTTGCCTGGAGAATTTCATAGACAGAGGAGCCTGGCAGACTACAGTCCATGGGGTCATAGAGTTGGACACGACTGGGCGACTAACACCACCTCCTTGAAGGACTCCTCTCTTACAGTCATAACCTCTCTCTCCAAGAGCCTCTGCTTCTCTGCAGAGTATTCCTCCATCTTATCAGCATCATCATAACCTAAAGAAGGAGACAAATGCCCTCATTCAATGGAAAAACTGAAAGATAACCTCTTCCAGCTCCCCAGCAACACCCTACTCAGAATCCTTACAGGGCACTGTACCCCCAGGAGACGAGCTTATAGATATGGTTTATTTTAAACTCCTACCATCATGGAAGAGCATCAATTTGTTCTCACCAGAATAGACTCTGATTTTTTAATGTGAATCTCATGATTGTTCCTCTGGCAACAGTCCCCCTTCCTTCTTCAGTTACTTAGAGAATTTCCCAAAGTCATCTCATCAACATGGTAAAAGATCCCTTTATCATTCTCACCATGTAAGAAATACCATGGGTTTTAGGAGCTCTGTGCCAAGAACAAGAAACAAAACCAAATATGTATTTCTTTTTATAAATCACAGTATCACAAGCACTATGTCCATTGTAGCCAAATACACAAGGCAACAGCTCAAGGAGCAGAAGAGGTTCAACAAAATTGGCTGCGTCCAATGGTGGTAGCTGTGTCCAGTAGCGGTCAAGTCCAGCAACAGCAGCATGTCCTGAAATGATGACCTCACATCCTGGGCTGATGGGCTTCTGCCCATTCTACAAGCTGAGTTCTTTCCTGTGAGCTTTCACCGTCAGTTCTGTGAGCTGATATCCTTCCATTATCCTTCAGATAACTCGTTTTCAGCCTAAGCTATTCAGCCTTGGTTTCTTTTTCTTAAAACCAAGGACCCAGACTCTCACAGAGGCTTTATATAAACATAATTCAGAAACTTCTTGCAATACCCAAAATGTTAGTTTTCCAGCTTTAAAAAATTTAACATTCAATCTCTGATAGGTACCTCATTACAAATAAATGAATGTGAAAATGAATGAATTCCAGATTTCAGCCCTCCAGAATAGGTGACCATGTGTTTAGAATTCCTAGTTATACACAAAGGTCCTTACTTACCTACTCTGCTTGACCTGTTAATCTTCCCGGACCTAAAACGGAGTCAAGAGACCAACAAATAGAACAAAGTAGAGGATTTGGAGATGGTGGGACTTTTAGTCTTGGATGGTGGGAAGCAGATGAATGATGGCACTATTCTGGCTCTTAAACAATATACGATTACAAAAAATCCTTAGATGAAAATTGATATTTTAAAATTTGTGAAACAAATTGATATAATATCTTTCTATCATGTTTGTACCCTCAGAGTGCTGCTAGGATAAAAAACAGAGCCATAAAACTTCTGCATCACCATTTGCACTTATTTAGACTTTTTTCCACCTCCCTGCCACCTCCACTAAAAGCAGAAGATAAAATACAACAAATCTAAATGTCCATATATGCAATAGAATACTACTCATCCAATAAAAAGAATGAAATAATGCCATTTGCAGCAACACTGATGAACTTAGAGACTGTCATACTGAGTGAGCAAATCAGTCAATCCTAAAGGAAATTAACCCTGAATATTCATTGGAAGGACTGATGCTGAAGCTGAAGCTCCAATACTTTGGCAGCCTCATGTGACGAGACTACTCATCGGAAAAGATCCTGATGCTGGGAAAGATTGAGAGCAGGAGGAGAAGGGGGCCACAGAGGATGAGATGGTTGGATAGCATCACCAGCTCAACAGACAAGAGTTTGAGCAAACTCTTGGGAGATAGTGAAGGACACAGAAGCCTGGTGGGCTGCAGTCTATGGGGTTGCAAAGTGTTAGACATGACTTAGTGACTGAACAACAACAACAACAACATACTGAGTGAAGTAAGTCAGACAGAGAAGGAGAAATATCATAGGACCTCTCTTATATGCACAATCTAAAAAGAAAGGATACAAATGAACTTATTTAAAAAACAGAAACAGACTCACACAGACTTAGAGAACTATGATTGCCACGGGGTAAGGATGGTGGTAAGGGTTATGGAGTTTGGGATCAATATGTACACACTACTATATTTAAAATAGATAACCAACAAGGTCCTACTGTACAGCACAGGGAACTCTGGTCAATGTTGTGTGACAGCCTGGATGGCAGGGGAGTTTGGGAAAGAATGGATACATGTATATGTATGGCTGAGTCCCTATGCTGTCCCCTGAAACTATCAGAACATTGCTAATCAGCTATAATTGTTGCTCAGTCATGTCCAACTCTTTATGACCCCATGGACTATGACCCACCAGGCTCTTCTGTCCATGGAATTGTCCAGGCAAGAATACTAGACTGGGTAGCCATTCCCTTCTCCAGGGAGATCTTCCTGACCCTGGGATCAAACCCGGGTCTCCCGCATTGCAAGCAGATTCTTTACTATCTGAGCCACCAGGGAAGCCCCTCTATAAAATAAAAAGCAAAAAGAAAAAAAAATTCTGATGAAGAGCACAGAGTCCCAACCATCATTATCTATTGCTATGCCATCTTTTCAGGATAAATGGCTTTGATGCTCATTAACGCCCTCTGAACAAAAGCAAAATGGAATTTAACAACAGACATTCTCTGCTCCTAGCCCCAAAATATTCATGAAAATGGTTGTATCCGGCATCCACAGTATACCTACTGCAGTATCTGAAATTCATGGCAGTGTTTGAAAAGCAGATTTTATTATTTTTCAGGTATGATGAGGCCAACAGCTCAGGAGATGACCTGCAGTGGGGGTGGCGGGGGGAAACAGTTTGTCATTCACAATTCCCAGTAGGAAGGAGTGATGCACCATGCAGGGTCATGCAGAGGAGAACCAGGGTCCAACAGGAGCAGAAGGATCAAGGGGAAAGGGTGGGTGAGAACTTTGTTGTGCCTTCCACTAGAAAAACAAAGCAGGACAGGGTAAGTAGACTTGTGCATGCTAAGCTGCTTCAGTCGTATCCAACTCTGTGTGGCCATATGGACTGCAGCCTGCCAGACTCCTCTGTCCATGGGATTCTCCAGGCAAGAATACTGGAGTGGGTTGCCATGCCCTCTCCTCTGAGGGATCTTCCCGACCAGGGGATTGAACCCGTGTCTCTTACAGCTCCAGCATTGGCAGGCAGATTCTTTACCACTAGCGCCACCCGGGAAGCCAAAGTAGGCTTAGGATTGCCTAGTTCGAACAATTTCAATGGGTTCTGGGGTACTGGGGCTCTCTCGTTATCCAGTGCCTGATCATGGATAAACAGGAAAGAGGTATATCACCTCCTAGAGTATAAGAGCCAGATAAAAGAAACAGTTTAGAGGGTGGGCTCTGGATTGGTGAGTTTGCACTTGAAAGGCCTGTTTCTGGGCAAGTCCTTTGCCATTGCTAAGACCTGCCAGCCCTAAGAGGGGCAGTCCCTCCCCAGGCAATGTATCAAAAGATGCCAGAGCACCAAGAATACAAAAATAAGGAAGGAAATATCGTTAATATATGCAACAATACTTCAAGTTCTTGCTGGGCCTTCTGAATCATCTAACTGGAGGCCAATCTTATTTATCATCACTTTGGTGATAAGTCCTATGAATTTTAGGATTCCTTGACTTGCAAATGACAACAACAATCTGGCTCAAGCAGGCAAAGGGGATATGTTGGCTCATATACCTCAAAGTTCAGTAAGAATTGGAGTATAGACAAAGATATTATCTCCCAAAAGCCCAGGAAAGAAGCTGGGGGAAGAGGGCATCTCTAAGGATGTGATGAACAAACGTTTAAATGGCTGGTTTTAAACCTGGGACCTTGAGAGCTCAGATTTATAATTATATCAATGGGGAGAAAAGTGAACTTAGTAAATAAAATATTAAGGCAGTTTTCTTTGGGGAGCCCATAAAATTTATAGGAATATTTTACATTCTGGGGCTGCCTGTCTCATTATAGTGACCAATAAGTCCTCAAACACCACCAGTTTAAAGGGGACTGTTGTAAATGAGAAGGAAATCCAAAAGAGAGGGGATGTATATAGATGATTCACCTTGCTGTACAGTAGGAATTAACATAACATTGCAAGGCAACCATACTTCCAGAAAAATAACAAAATAAAATAAACAAAAATACAAGGGACTATGGTTAGCAAGTCCACAATTCACACCCACAATGAATCTGCCTTTTTACCAGATTTGCACTGCTTGAAAAGTAATCTTCCCTCAGAGAATCACATTGTTTCCAAGTCAGAAAAGCTACAAGGAAAAGGGCAACACATTCTACAAGTCACAGGAGGAGGAAAAAAAGGGCAACACATTTTCACACAAACATATGGTTTCTATAATAGTTCTTTTTTAAATTGACTTTGACCTAGCTCTGATAGAGACAGCCTGATTGAGGACCATAGGCCCAGAGAACCCACCTCTGCCCCAAGGCTAGGGGTGGGGGGAGGGGGGTGTCTGGGCTTGATTTGTGGCCTGAATGCACCATCCCCAATGCTGGGTGAGGTGATTTTGCACACTTCTGCTTTGCAGCTTGCTTCTCCCAGGCTGCTCTCCCCACATGCCAACTGGCTTCATAGGTTTGCAGACTGGGCAGTGATCTGGAATCTGTAAATATGAGCATCTCAGGAAAAATTACCTCCCTAAAATAGAAGCCAGAAACTCGTGCCTACAAAACAGAGCTGTCCCCAGGCCCGCGGGATCCTCCTCTGAGACAACGTGGCGGCCGTTGGACTCTCCACAGCCACCAGGCTACGTGTCTGAACCTAAATGCAAGTCTCGCTAAAACTAATTCAGAAGGTTCAGTCTACTTATGGAATGCCTTTCTGTCTCTGTCTCCCTACACCTACCAAGCCTGAGGTGGAGACATAGGTTTTGGGAAGAAAGTGCCCACACGCTTGAGGGAAAGTGTGTCCAACCCCCAAGCAGGCTTCTCCCAGCTCCCCCTTCCGAGGTTCTTCCTCACTGCAACATGAAGCCACCAGATCCATGTACCCGTGGCCTCCAGGAGCCTTTAAAGGAGGCCAGAGCACCCTCTAAAATAGCAAAAGATTTGCTTGGCAAGGTTGACTCAGAAACCTCTTATTTCCCAACCTCTTTGTGCACAGCACCCACTCCACCATCTTTCAGTTTCTGAACACTCCAAGTCTTGAGGCTTACTTACCTCTACCCCTTGTCTGAAGGGCTTTCTCCTTCAGATTTGGATGTGGCAGCCTCCTTCTCACCAAGCCGATCACACATCTTTCCAGAGCAGTCACCCCTCCACATCCTTCTAGCCCATCATCCTGTTCAAGTTCCTTCACAGCATGGATCCTTATCCCGAAGTGTACATTGGGTGATTTGCTAACCTACGTCTTCACAAACATATCAATTTCCCCCTCTTGAATGAGTTCCATAAATGGAGAACCTTACAGATTTTGTTTACCACTGTACCTCAGTAACTGGAAGGGGCCAGGTGTTTGATAAACATTTGCTGAGTGAACGAATGAACCAGAGGTGATTTCTAACTTGTGAACACTGTTTCACTTGCTATTGAAAAATTGGAAGATTTGGCAATACTGCGCCTACATTATGTAAGCTTACATTATGGCATGAACCAGGCACTGTAATAAGTGAGCACCCTGGGTGTTGACCATGGAAAGAAGTAAAAAGAGATGAGACTCAAAACAATAAATAGAATAGTATCAGGTTAGCTCAGCAAAAGCTTTGGTTGAATAAAAGCTGGGGAAAAAACTGCCTCTCTAAGCCAGAAGAATTCTTCAATGATGTTTCCTCTGATCCTTGTCTTGAATACCATTTTGCCATCACCCAAGGATCCAACGTGAACCGAAGTGGAAATAAAGAAGGTTGAATGCAGGTGACCCTTCCTGGACAACATGCTTGGGGTGAGGCATCTCATAACTTTTTCCACATGTGTTGTTGACATGACATGCATGGAATCTAAGGCCACAATTCCATGCAACTGAAACAAAGTCACAATACATATGATACCACATGACTTAGCCACCATCACATGGCTTTAAAGCATCAAACAAACACTTCTGGGAGTTTTCTTGTGTCCCTTCTTGTAGCCCACAAGTTCAGCTCTGGCTGCAGTTTGGGGGCATCACTGTGCATCCGCCTGACCGCCCTCATGGTCTAAGCAGAGCCAGGGTGCTGTGCCAGCCTCTTCTGTGCCTGGGGAAGTGAGGACTCATGCTGCTGAGCCTCGATCTACTCACCTGTGCCTCCAGATTAAGATCCTTCTCACAGGCAGTGGCCCATCTGTTGGTTTGGACAGAAATCCCTGTTTCTGGAAACCTAGTTGAACCTCTTGGCTGCTTCCCAGCTCAGGAAGTGTGTTCTTCTTCCCCTGTGTTCCCTCATTCTGTCTCTGAACCCATATCTTCTCTTTAGCAATAAACTCCAAAATACCTCCTTATTCTTCCTTCCTATGAGCCCTCTATCCTTCCCTCCACTCCACCTCTGCCTGACATCACAATTGCAGAAACATCCCACTTGTTGTTAAAAGGATACATGCTCTTTGCGGACTCTGCACATTAAACAGCCAGACCCATGATGTTTATGGAGAGCCTTTGGAGCCTTTCTTCCATCATATTCACTTGTGGGAGAGGGGAGGCTAAAAACTAAGGTTTAAGAACTCTCAGTGGTTTTCAATTCAATTCAGTCCGTATTGCTCCTCTCCCCTCAATCATGAGGGATCAAGTGTGGTCCAAAATCAGTCATTAGCAATCCTGTGGCACAGTGAGTCCCCTGTTTTCCACAGGACCCCCTCATCATAATTAACTTTGTCCCCTGGCTGACTTCCACTGCACCCAGTCTCAGTCACACTCACAAGAACCAGAGCCAATGAACTGGATTTCAGCCCAGTGATTTTGCCATCTCCATGCATCTGGGCTCTGTTTGGGGCTGGGTAGTGAACTCATTGGTTATTGGCCTGGAAGAGTTTTGCTTTCATTCACAACTTTCCAGAAAACTGTTTGGAGAATTAAAGTTGATTCAGTGTCTTCTCCAGGGTTTTCCTCTGGTCATTTCCTCTGGACAATAGAGAGGAAATATAACACAGTATCTGAGAAAACAAAGTCCAATGATGGACTGGCCAGGGGGCTCAGCACCCAAGGATAGGCAGGAGTACCTTCTGAGAATGAGCAACTCAGATTGTGTCTTGAACCCATAGTCTTTTAACTGAGATCTCACCTGGTCTCAGGACTTAATGAAGCTCAGGTTCTTGACATCTCATCACAGAAAGAATTCATTGAGAGACAAAGTGATAGGTATGAGGTGGGTTTATTTAGAAAGAAACACTCCACAGACAAAGTGTGGACCATCTCAGAAGGCAAAAGAAACATGAGGGTATGGGGTTGTCAGCTTTTATTGGGATGGGTAATTTCATAGGTTAATGAGTAGGAGGAGTATTCCAGTTATTTTAGGGAAGGGGTGGGTGTTTCCAGGAACTGGGATACCACCCACTTTTTGACCTTTATGGTCAGCCTTGGAACGGTCATCAAGCCTGTGGGTGTGCCGTTGAGCTCGCTGATGTGTTACAATGAGAGTACACTGAGGCTCAAGGTCTAGTGGAAGGTTTCCTTAGTGGTTCAGTGGTAAAGAATCCGCCTGCCAGCGCAGGAGACACGGGTTCCATCCCTGATCTGGGAAGATCCAACATGCCACAGAGTAACTAGGTCCATGCACCAAACAACTACCAAGCCTGTGCCCTAGAGCCTGGGAGCTGCAGCTACTGGGTCTGTGTGCCCTGGAGCCTGTGCTCCGCAACAAGAGAAGCCACTGCGATGAGAAGCCTGCACACCACAACTAGAGAGCAGCCCGTGCAGCAACAAAGACCCAGGACAGCCAAACATAATAATTTCTTTTTAAGTCTAGCAGAAGTTAACTCAACTGCCATCTTAGACCTACTTGGTTCTAATCAGGTTGTGTCATGTCCTTGGACCATGTCATTCTTTTAAAGGTTATGTCCTGCCCCTTCCCCTCCACCCCGTTTCACTTCCACCTCCCCAAAGCAATTGAGAGACAGTACCCAATAATGAGGAGGGCAGCTTGTTCTGACCTGGCATGGCTGCTGAAGAACTGTGCAGATGTACCAGGGCAACAGATCAAACTGGGGATGCTTTCTGCTCAGCATGCCCCTTCCCTCAGCTCCATTCTCTTTCTTCCATCAGTGTGATGCCCCCACTCCTTGCTTTCCTGAGTGCTTCCTTCCTTCTTGTGATTTCACTTTTCAGAAATTAAAAGGCTCTTTAATGCTATCAACTCCATTCTCCTCTCTGCAGACACAGATACACACACAGAGCATGGATTTCGGACACACATATGCACACATGCATGCCCACACACCGTGAGCAAAGATTTGCTGCTCTGGAAATGTTGCCTCTTTTACAGATTTATTCTTTGAAACATGAGAGATTTCCCTCCAGGTCTATCCCTGGAGGATGTTAGAGAGGGGGGGAGATAAAGGCCTGCATATTCAGGCAGCACCTCCCCACCCCACCCCACCCCACCCCACGCCCGCCATCAGGTTCCAGGCAGCTGGTGGGAGCAGGGTGGTCAGGAAAGGGGGAGGAGCAAACATAAATTGCAAAGATTGGCAGACCGGAAATGCCACTTGCCCTTCGAGAGAGCTATGGCTCTAGAGCCACTGCAGAGATCTGGATGCTTCAGGGCTTTATCACAACATCGTTCATCTGCAGGTAGACAAGCACCCAAGTAGAAAAGCTCTCATTTCCAGAAGCAGAAGCTGCAGAGCAGAGTTTCAAGGTAGAAACAACAGCTCAGTAAGTAACATGGGGAATTGGCTTCCCTGGTGGCTCAGATGGTAAAGAAACTGCTTGCAAGGCAGGAGACCCAGGTTAGATCCCTGGGTCGGGAAGATCCCCTGGGAAGCAATGGGAACCCATGCCAATATTCTTGCCTGGAAAATCCCTTGGACAGAGAAGCCTGATGGGCTACAATCCATGGTGTCACAAAGAGTCACACACGACTTAGCAACTAAACAACAAGGAAAGCTCTCATTTCCAGAAGCAAAAGCTGTAGAGCAGAGAGTCTCAAGGTGGAGACTCAGTAAGTTACCTGGGGAGTTAATACAAGCTATACATGCCTGCCTCTGAGATTCTAAGAGACAAGTCAGATCTCCAAATTCAATTTGCCTAATTTTAAAAGCTCCCAGGGATTCCATTAAGTCATCAATGTAAAGACTTCCTGATTCTGATTTTAACTTCCCTATCTGGGCTGCAACACACATATACCGGAAGGATGGGAGCTGGCTCTGAAATGTGCAATACCAGGTTGACGGGAAGCCCAGAGGCCTGGCTGAGGAATCTAGATGGAGGAGAAGCCTGAAGATCTCCAAAGACATCTGGGAAAGAGTCAGGAAAATATTTTAGCATGTCCTAAGAGCTAAAAATCTACTCATAATGGCAGCCTCTAAAGTTTTCAAAAGCAAATGCAACCTTGGATAGCCTCCCTAAGAGTTACAATCAAGAAGGCAGTGCAGCTCTGCTGCCCTCCACCTGTCAGGCCAATGGAAGGAGACTGAATTCAGTTCTGGGTACCACTCTGTAAGAAGGAAGGTGATGAACCAGAATTCATCCAGAGGACAGCAGTGAGCACACAGCAGGGACCAGAGGGTCGTCACATGAGCAAGAAGAAAGGGCTTCATTAACAAGGGAAGCAGAAGGCTAAGCCTGCAGGGCTCTGAAGGGCTGTGCTGGGAGGGAAAGAGGCTGCTCTGTGTAGTGACAAGGGGGATACATAAGAGGAAAGAAGGGGAGGCACTGCAAGAAGCATTTCAGAAATATCACCATTCTGTCCTTACCACAACTCTATGAGGGAAGCATTTTCATACACATTTTCCAGTCAGGCAAACTGAGGCTAAAAATAATTTATCCAAGATGGCCAATTCCCAATGGATGAGAATTAGATTCCAGTCTGCCTCTATGTGATTCCCAGCGCTGTCCTTTCCGTTATTCCATGAGAGAAAATTTGCCCTAGGAACAAAAATCAGAGGAAAGAAGATAGTGATTCAACATAAGAAAGAATTGTCCTGGATTCTATCAGTGCCTCACCCCGGCCCATACCCCGGGGTCTTTACTGGTTGTGGATTCATCTGCCCAGGAGCTGAAGAATTTCAACTAGTAAACGCTATCTACTCCCTTCTCAGGAGAATGGTCCTCTAGCAAACAAAAGGCTGGGCTTCCCAGGTGGCTCGGTGGTAAAGAATCCACCTGCCAGTGTAAGACATGCAGGAGATGCAAGTTTGATCCCTGGGTGGGGAAGATTCTCTGGAGAAGGAAAATGGCAACCTGCTCCAGTATTCTTACCAGGACAGTCCCGTGGACAGAGGAGACGGGTGGACTACAATCCATGGGGTCACAAAGAGTTGGACATGACTGAGCACATACACATACAAATTAGAGACTAGCCCCTTGTCCCACCTCAAACTCTTCCATTCTGCCCACCACAGCTGATGACTGACTGGCTGACACAGGGGTACAAAAGGCTGGACCTCTGGGATCCCAGTAGAATCAACTCTGTGGTTCTCCAGAAAACCCTGTGGGACCAGATTGCAGCTAGTGGCCAACAGAGATCTCATCATTACCTGCATTACCCACTGCTCAACCCACTCTCCTGAGCATACTCCACCCTTGCAGAAGAAGCCCCATTTCTGGCCATGCTTCTAGAGAAACACCAAGGTGCCTTACACCCCTGGCTTCTTAGAGTCCACAATTCAAGGTGTCCAAGAGGTGTATGTTTGCAAAGAAGATTGGAAAGAAGGGATGTGAAATAGACCATATAGAGGAAGGATGGGAAAGGAAAACTCAAGGTCCAGTGCTGTTGTTGCCCTGCTGAGATGCAACCTCAAACACTCACCGGAGAGAGGTGCGGGGGCAGGAGCCCCAGCCCAAGGCTTCACACTCATGCCTTTTTTATATTTCTTGTTACAGCACAACTGTATTCCCTGGTAGAGTTTCTGCTTAGCATTCAAAAAAGTTCCAACCCAGGGGTCAAAAAAGAAAAAAATAAAGAGGAGGAATACGATTAAGCAGAATCATTCCTTGTAAATACAGATACTAAAAAGAAATATTTCCTCTTCCCCATTCTTCCTCCCACTCACAGATCAACAGAATCTGCTATGAAGCCAAACCCTATGCATGTCTGAATGTGTCCGCAGTCTGACTGTGGACTGGAGTGGTGGTGAATTTGAAAGCGTGCCTCTCCCGTCCCCTTTCAGTGAAGGATTTCCTAACCCAGTTGATGGAAGTACTGTCAGCAGACAGCCTTCAGTGTCAGCCTCCAGGGACTACCTTTACTGTAGTGAGGCACCACCACGCCCAGGGTCACACTCTTGTCCACATGGTCCACATCCGGTGACTGATCTATGCAGGAATACAAAAGCCTGGCCATTTCAGTCAACTTAGGACAGCCCCTGTGGTCCCACCCCCATCTGCTCATGCCCAGGTAGAATTTCCTCTCCCTGAATAATCTGCTTCCAACAAATAGAATATGGCAAAGTGATGGAATGTTACTTCTGTGACCAACTTACAAAGACTATGACTGCCATATTGCTAGCTCTCTCTCTCTGTCTCTTGCTGGAACCCTCTCTTTCCCTTTAGCATGCTCACTCTGTTGTGAGATGCTCTGTGGAGAGCCCCATTTAGCAAAGAATAGGGCAGAACTTTTACCAATAGCTTGTGATGAACAAATAACCCAGGAGAAACTGAACCCAGCCAGCAACTACAGGAGTGGGCTTGGAAGCAAATCTCCCCAGCCAAGCCTTCAGATGAGACCACGGCCCCAGCTGACACCTTAAGCGCAGCCTTGTGAGAGTTCCTGAAGCAGAGAACACAGCTAGTCATGCCCAGATTTCTGATCCACAGGGCTTATAAGTTTGGGGGTTAATGTTACTGAGCAATTAATAACTAGAACAACCCTGCAGAGGTATTCTAGCTCCAAAGTTCCCCACAGGGTCAGCTGAGGCTACTTTTGGACCCTCATTAGAGTAAAAAATCTCCCTCTGACTCTCTAAAATTCTCCCTTTTCCCTCCCTCCCTTCCATCGATGTCAATGACAAGAGCATTCCTTAATAAGGGTTTTCCTGGTGGCTCAGACAGTAAAGAATCTCCCTGCAATGCAGGAAACCTGGGTTCAATACCTGGTTTGGGAAGATCCCCTGGAGAAGGGAATGTCTACCCACTCCAGTATTTTTGCCTGGAGAATTCCATGGATAGAGGAGCCTTGTGGGCTACAGTCCATGGGGTCGCAAAGAGTCAGACATGACTGAGTGATTAACACACACACACACACACACACACACACACAAACATTCCTTAACAAACAGCCTGAAGCTAAACTCGTTCTCTAACTCTGCTTCCTGGGGTCCCCAATCCATGACAAGGCTCATCCAATAAACATCTTATGGAATAACTGCAGTCTCCAAATGCAATTCTCATTTAGTAATATCCATAAAGAATAAACAATCTCATTCAATTGAATATACATTTATCAAGTACAAAAGTGAACAAAGTTGGCAGATGAGGTCATTGGCCTCAGGAGCTAATCACCTACTAGAGAAGAGTAGCATTAAACAAGTAATCAATGAACGATGAATATAACCCCTCAGATTCCTGAAGAAGGATCAAGAATTAGCATCTCCTCTTTCCTAATCCATTTTCTTTTTCCTCCTCCCACAAGAGAACTGGAAAGGGCACCAATCTGTCTACTTCAGCCCAGATGCTCTTCTCGCTTTGTGCAGAAATGGAAAGCTCACATTCTCCCCAAGGTCCTGCTCTCAGGACAAGACTGGGACTTCTACCCGTGACCCAGAGTGAGCTGATGAGACTCTTGACATGCTGCAGATTTTTGGAACCCCTCAAAATATTAAAGAATAAGTAGGGGTGAGGAGTCTCCAGATCAACCTGTACCCAGTGGATCTTCTGGGCTCTGAGGGTCAGCCAAAGCTCATCAGTGTGTCCTTTCCCATAAGAGACATAAGAAAGAGAAGAATACTGGAGAATATCCCAACCAAAGCACCAGACATGATTACCCTACTGTGATCCTAATCAAAATCATTACCACTTGAATAACTGCATTTTATTAGTCATCTTCTTTGTAGCATTTAGCATTATATTAATTATAGTACCCATTTGTTTATTGTGTGTGTGTGTATATTCACTTAGAATGTAAATTTATTGAGGGCAAGGACTTAGATTGTCCATTACAGTGTTTCTAGTGGCTAAAACAATCCTAGCCCATAGTAGGAATTTGATCAGTATTGGTTGAATGAAGGAGTAAGTAATTGAATGAATGAATGAGTGAATAGCTTAGTGCCAACCTTCAGATCCTCAGATCTTGCTTTATTTTAACAGTTATAGAAGCTCTAGAGGGATAGAGAGAGGGAGTATTCACATAAAGCCGGAGATATTTTAAAACTAGCCATTTTTGTCATTTATTCCTCACAACAAACCTATGAGGTAGTACTGAATCACTCTGCTGTATACCTGAAACCAACACAATATTGCAAATCAACTATACTTCAATTACAAAAATTGAAAAAAAAAAAATACAGGCTTAACATGTCCCCAGTGAAAGCTTCCACAAGCCCTTGTGAGCCCAAGCATAGCCACAGGTCAGGAGCAGGACCATGTGTCTGTCTTGATTTGATCCATCTGCTCCTTGATCCTCTGCTGAGACTTTCCCACCCCAGCAGCTGACTACCTGGACCATATGCTTTCTTGACCCCACTGACAGCCTCACAAACAGACGCCATGTCTGCCCAGAGCCACTGTGCTTATGAAGACAATGAACTACTGATGTTCTGCTGGGGCCAGGCAAGGGGGATCCCAACCCCAAGGTGCAGAGGTAATCCCTCCACCAGTTCCCTGAGGAAAGGACACCCCCTCAGTTCATGTCGGGATTTAGAATGATACTAAATTGATTATTAAGAGCCTTGGAGAGACCTCTCAAGAAGGCATTCTTCTGTTGATTTTCCACAGAAGCCAGGATGCAGTTGTGAACTTCCTTGCACATCTCCAGGGTTTAGGTCTGGAGGGGAGCCCTTCAAGAAAACGGGCTTTGAGAGGCTCTCTACCCTGTCCTCCTGCCCTCCACCAGGATGACTCCTAAATTCTAGAGTGGTACCAAACTGCTAACATTTGTAAACACTTCCAGAAAAGGAGAGGGAGTAAGAACACACTAGTTGGATCTGAGTCACACAATCCACCCCTCAGTCAGAAGCCGCAGCAGTCCAGAAGGGTAACATGGCCATCCATGAATTACCTATAGGAAAACAGCGGCCACCAGAGGGCAGCCAGGTGACCTAGCCCATGACCTAGGGGAAGGGGGAGACCATGAGGATTTTTTGTGCTTTTTCAGGTGGGGAGATGGGAATTACCTGCTACACTTTGTGAAGTTCAGCTTAAACAGAAGGCTGTTCACTCAGGCTCCCATGCCCCTATGAAATAACTTTAACTAATTCTGACTGCAGAAGAGCAAAGGGACATTTTGGATTAAAACTAATGCCTCCAAAGAGCCAGCCAGGAGCCAGCCCTGCATACAGAGCACAGTGCGGTGTGCTCAGCATATAATATCACAGCCCTGGAGGTCCACACAGTGCACTAAGGTAACATCTGTGCTATTCACAGTGTCTTTCCTTCCGTGATCTCCAAAATCAAGTCTGATCTGAACATGAGACACTGCAAGGAGAGTGATCTCTAAAGAGCATGTAGATTGCATAGCAAAGCACAATCTCTTTTTTAGTTGCATTAAATTGAAGTACGTAATTAGAGCAATGCATAATTGATGGTTCATTTTCAGGAGAGGAGATTTTCCTCCATGTGGTATGTCAGTTTTGGAGTCTATATGACAGTGAAGATTTGATGAGAAAGGGGCCTCTACTTAGCAAACTTCTTTCAAAAAACCAGACTGATCAAAAGAACCCAGGCCATTTCCTCTTCCAAAGCATGGCATACGGATTGCTCCATCACAGGCCATCTGTGGGACTGCTGGCCCTTCATGTCTGTCCAACAAAAGGAGAATCATCTTCCTCATCTTTTTCTCAAGGGGTTCACACAGGTTCAGCGTATTTCTCAAGGTGAGTCAAGCCAATACTCAAGCCTTCTGTCTCCCAACCAGTTCTTTGTTCAAAGCTCCACATGGTCACTCAGAAAAAGAGGGTGTCATCTTTATGAGTCTCTCCCCACCTCATAGAGACTGCACCCACTCTGCCAGTGGTTACTATGGTTACCATGGTGCGGTGCCTCTTGCACGCACCCCTTCTTCTCCACAGTACATGCACTGTGTGTGCAGAACTTTGGTTTCATCGCATACACACGTGCACATGCACACACACACACACACACACAAATTATAATGAGACATGGAGACAGGAAGATAGTTCATGGGAGACTCATAGTTCTGGCCAACACAATATCCTAGGGTTTTCTAATCTCTCTCCTTAAAAATCAATACTTTGGCCACCTGATGCAAAGAACCGACTCATTGAAAAAGAGCCTGATGCTGGGAAAGATTGAGGGCAGGAGAAAGGAGCAACACAGGATGAGCTGGTTGGATGGAATAATTGACTAAATTGACGTGAGTTTGAGCAAATTCCAGGAGATAGTGAAGGACAGGGAAGCCTGGCGTGCTGTAGTCCTTGGGGTTGCAAACAGTCCAACACAACTGAGTGACTGAACAACAGATAGAACTCCAGTTAAACATACACATACAGCCAACACCTACCCCTTCCCCAGGCTCCCAATCACTAGTCTGTCTTCCAGGTCCCCCACCATTCAAAACTGGCTTTCTCAATGGCCCAGCTCAACCAGGCTCCACACATAGGTCACACATGGATTAAGAGATAGGAAGTAAGTGCCACCCCCTTTCACCTCATCAACCATTTAGAACCAGCCCTTCATGGGGCAGGAACAGCACTGGGCCATAGTGATTCAGAACAGAATTGAGGCCACATGGAGTTGGAGTGAGACTCCCACTCTCAGTCTACGGCACTACTCCAGGGAGCACCATCACACTGTCGCCTCCGGGGGCGCCATTCACAAACTGCATTGTGAATGATAAGTGAGGGCAGGCCACAGTCCTACCACTAACCAGCAGTGAACTAGCAGTGCTACGTGAGCCAGTGCTTAACAGTCCTGATCCTCAGTTTCCTTTTATTTATAAAGAAACTAATGTCTACATCAAGGCACTGGCACCCCACTCCAGTACTCTTGCCTGGAAAATCCCATGGACAGAGGAGCCTGGTAGGCTGCAGTTCATGGGGTCACTAAGAGTCGGACAGGACTGAGTGACTTCACTTTGACTTTTCACTTTCATGCATTGGAGAAGGAAATGGCGACCCACGTCAGTGTTCTTGCCTGGAGAATCCCAGGGACGGGGGAGCCTGGTGGGCTGCCATCTATGGGGTCGCACAGAGTCGGACACGACTGAAGCGACTTAGCAGCAGCAGCGGCAGCAGTGTCTACATCTCTGACTTATTTTTTTATTAATATTTAAATTCTTTATATTGGAGTATAACTGATTAACAAGTTGTAATAGTTTCAGGAGGACAGCAAAAGGACTCAGCCATACATATATGTGTATCCTTTCTCCCCCAAACTCCCCTCCCATTCAGGCTGCCACATGACATTGAGCAGAGTTCCCTGTGCTATCCAGGAGGTCCTTGCTAGTTATCCATTTCAAATATAGCAGTGTGTACATGTTGATCCCAAACTCCCCAAAGATCCCTTCCCCCTACCCTTTCCCCAGGCAACCAGAATCCAACTTATTATTTTTATAATCACCCAATTTAGGACCATGCCCACAACAAGGACTGTCAGAGGGCCTTGCTTTAAGGGCTTAGTAAAAGGAAGTGAAAAGCTTTTCATAAAAAGCTTCGTAAAAAACAAGCCAAAGGTTTCCCATCCCTACCTGTGAGCCTTACTTAATTTGCCAGCCAATCTCAAAGCCAGTTAGCTTTTTCCTGCCTACGTTCTTCATGGAAAGGAGTGAAGTTGAGGAGAACAAAGCCACTACGGGACAGCTGAAGTTTTGATTAGAATGATAAGGAGCCAAGAGCTAATAACTCCACAGCTTCCACCCCTAACCTGCCCCAATGGAACCAAGGTCATGCCACCTCAGCTTCAGAATAGAGGAACCATGAGACTCTTACCCTACTCTTCTCTTTAATATAGAATTAACAAAAATAAGAGTTGGATACAAAGGAAAATAATCTCTTACATTTTTACCATATTGTACATGTCTTATATTTTGTGGCCCTTCCCACCTAAGGTTCTGGGAGAGAGCTATGCTCTAAGGCTAAAGCGCAGATGCCTTCATACACACAAACATACACATCACATGTAATGAGTTGACTTCTTTCCTACTCATGGAAGAGCAAAGGGACATTTTGCATGTCCCTATGCATGTATCATGATTAAGAGAATTAAGAAAATCATCACTCAAGTCGTCTTCAGTGTTCCTTAGTTAGGTTGAAGAACCCAGGAGATAAATAAGGAAGACACAATTATTCCCAGTTTACAGATGAGGAAACTGAGTTTAGGAAGGTGAATCACCCATGGTGACTAGATGAATAAGTGACAGAGGTAGAACTTGGTCTCCAAACTCCAAACCAATGTTCCCAAAGGCACTCACAGAGGTGCCTAAGATGTATCTTAACTCAGCAACTCTAATCCTCAATCATGAGAACAGGAGTTCAGAGACTTTTAAGTAAAAGGGAACTTAAAGTTCATCTGCTGCAATTCTCTCATTTTACTGATGAAAAAACATTTTAACAGGTATCATTGTAATGTCCACTTCTTTCTAATGAGGTTGCTTCTACATCTCAGTTCATATTAACACTGCTTTGCTAATGTGGGCACAGTGGAGGGTGCTAAATTAAAAAAAAGATGCAATAGTATCTATTCTTTTTCATTAACTGAATCACTCAGCTGTACACTTGTTACTAACAAAGCATTGTTAATCAACTATGAGCTGAACTGAAGTTGCTCAGTTATGTCTGATTCTTTGGGACCCCGTGGACTGTATAGCCCACCGGGCTCCTCAGTCCGTGGGATTCTCCAGGCAAGAATACTGGAGTGGGTTGCCATTTCCTTCTCCAGGGGATCTTCCCAACCCAGGGATGGAACCGAGGTCTCCTGCATTGTAGGCAGACTCTTTAACCTCTGAGCCACCAGGGAAGCCCAATAGGCCCAGAGCCCCGCATGCATCCAGAGGCCCAAAGTCCTCGGCAGCAGACACTGAAGGAGACCTTGTCAGCACAGTCAATTATGCTCCAATATAATAACAATAATGATAACAGTAAAAATAAAAAGATGCAATGGTAATAGATGGGTTCACAAGTTCTGTCTTTTTAGTACCATATTTGTGTCCAGTGCCTCGGCTGGCCACAAACTGGCAGAGTGACCTGAGGAAAGTCACTTCAACCTTTCTGGCTGAAGTTCCCTCATTTGAATAATGAGGAGCTTGGATTGGCACATTTATTTTCCATTAAGGTCCCTTCCAACTCTAAAATCCCTTATCTGTGAAAGTGCATTAAGAGGTCATCTCCTGCAGCCTCCCTCACCCCTTAGAAGTAGCACCTCTTCAAACCATTACTGGTAAGAGAAATGTTAGTCCCAGTTCATCCTTCTGTGCACCTCTCATTCTGCAGATGGCTTTGGTGAAGGCACTTAGTTAAAATCTGTAAGGTCCAAGCAACATTAACTCCAAACAGCCAGACCAGCCTTTCAGACATTAGATGACAAGAGTGTCCCATTCCCCAGATGCAGCCCTAAAGCACCCAGCTCTGTACCAGAGGGAGTGATGTCTACACTCACATTGGCAGAGTCTTTTTTTTCAGGCACCCTAGATTTACTGCTCTAATCTCAGGCAGCCACCTGCTTCGAGCCCCTCCATCTCCTGGAGAGGAAGCTGGATACAAGGTATTCCCAGCAGCTCAGTCTTAGGGTCAAAGTCTGATAGTTGCAATTCTTCTACAAGAGAAAGACTACCAGTTGTCCAAAGGAAGTATTGAAAACAAGAATAGGAAGTCAGGGTAGGGAGTCCAATAGATACTATGAAGATGATAGCAGCAGGTAACAGGTTGGACAACACATGATGGTTTAAGAAACAAAGAGCTTCACTCAAAATTGAGGGGTTGGTTTAAAAAAAAAATTTGTATTTTTAAAAGCATAAAAACAGAAAGTAAAAAAACTAAGCTACCAAACAAAGACCATAGTTTCTCCACTCAATTAAAAATTAGACATGTTACATGTGACTATCTAAATGATAAAAAGAAATAAAACCAAATAAAAGATACAACATCCTTTATAGACTACTCTCTGGCCTTCCCCTTTTCCCAAGTCCCCAAGATGCCCCACACAATTAGACACATACTACACACACACACACACACACACACACTTAAAAGACCATTCTCATGAATTTGGGGTCTAATCTTTCAAACCATTTTACAACTTAGTTTTTGTACCTATGTCTATATATTTAGATCCACATTTAGATTCATTTTATAACTGATCACAATCTCTGAATTTTTCATTGCTGGCGATGCTTTGGGAGATTTTTGCACTTAAGATGCCTTTTGCTTATTCTAAAATATATATGGAATTTAGAAAGATGGTAACAATAACCCTGTATACGAGACAGCAAAAGAGACACTGATGTATAGAACAGTCTTTGGGACTCTGTGGGAGAGGGAGAGGGTGGGATGATTTGGGAGAATGGCATTGAAACATGTATAATATCATATATGAAACAAGCCAGTCCAGGTTCGATGCACGATACTGGATGGTTGGGGCTGGTGCACTGGGACGACCCAGAAGGATGGTATGGGGAGGGAGGTGGGAGGAGGGTTCAGGATGGGGAACACATGTATACCTGTGGTGGATTCATTTTGATATATGGCAAAACCAATACAATATTGTAAAGTTAAAAAATAAAATTAAATTAAATTAAAAAAATAAAATAAAATATATTGGTTTCCATTGTACAAATGGCAGGTCTGCGTGCCAAATTACTTCAGTTGTCAGCTCTTTGCAAACTTATGGACTATAGCCTGCCTGCCAGGCTCCTCTGCCCATGGGATTCTCTAGGCAAGAATGCTCGAGTAGGTTGCTTTGCCCTCCTCCAGGGGACCTTTCCGACTCAGGGATCAAACCCTCATCCCTTATACCTCCTGCATTGGCAGGTGGGTTCTTTACCACTGGCACCACCTGGGAAGCCCATACAAATGTATATATATTTGCAAATGTATATATATATATGCACATAAGTGACATAATATGCCTATTTGTTCCACTAATGATAAGGCACATCTAATCAGAGGTTCACTCAAAAATACCACACAACTTCTCCTAGCAATTCTTGGATTCCTATGTCTGCTGTCAGGTCCAAATAGGCAGGGCTCCAGAGTGCCCACATGGTGTTCTTGTCTAGCAGAAAAAAAAGTTACAGTAACAGTGGTTCATGGGGCATCTGATTTTAACCAGAGAACTAATGTATATAATTTTTTAATGTATATAATTTTTTGTGTCTTTTAACATTTCCTTAGAGCAAGAAAAGTAATCCATTTAATTTTGGGGCCACTGAAACAGTGTCATTATTGTCATAAATAGAGAAGGATCAGAGAAGCACCAGGTCCAAAACTTACTGTCTTTCCTGACCTTAATCACCAGCCAGCCTCCCTTCAAAGCCAAAGAGTCATACAGGAAGTGAACCCTGGCCCTTGAAAGATCTCCAAGACCTACTTCCGGATCTCTAAGAACTACTTCCAGATTTCCAAGAACTACTTCCGGATCTCCAAGAACTACTTCCGGATCTCTAAGAACTACTTCAACCTCTAGTTTTGCAGTTGAGCCATAGAGGATGGGGGAAGTGTCCAGTGCTGGGAAGGGGGATGGAGGCTCAAGTTCCAGATTGGGGTATTGGACTTCCCAAGTCATGTGACTCCTTTTCCCAGAAAGCTGGGAGTGAGCAGCAGGTTCTAGCCATAAATCCTAGAGGTGGGACTTTGATTTTCAAATAATCCATCATGAAGCCAAGGAGATTCATCCAACTGCTTCATCAACAACTTATGGGGAAAGGGTTCTCCAAAAACCCAAGTCACACTTCAATCAGAGCAATACTAGCCTTATCCAAGCGTCAAGAGAACCTTTAAATTAAGGCTTGTGCCAATTCAACCCACTGGTAGTAACTATGTCAAGTGCTGTGTTGAAATATTGAGACCTCTTTCAGGCTCTGCAGCAAAGAATTCTGTGATCAGTTAGCAATGTCTGTCATTGGCACTAAGGGAAAATAGCATGATGCTACTTGTGTGCAAATTTTATATTGAAAGAACTATAAAAATATTAATATTCCTGTTGAATGCTAAGTGGTTTCTTTATAAACATTCCTCTTCAAACTTTCATTTGCATGCTCCCTAAAAACTTTTTGAAAATCTATGTATTCCTCCATCCTTCTTTAGTTGACATCTAAATTTCTCATCATAAGTTTAGAATCACAAAGGGTGATTTTTAGACATTACAAATATTAATATTTTTAAATAAATACTCATGTTAGTAATGTAAGTTTTTATGAGATGGAATTTAAGTAACATCACTTACTTTCCACCACTATCCATTTCTATAAATACATGAGCAATTCTTTATGTCAGGATATTTACAACACTCCTTTTTCTCCTTGATTTTAGTTTCTTTCTACTTCTCCAAAAGATCTTATCCTAATTAACATTTTACTTGCTTTAAAATGCTTTATCAAAATTCACTACAATAAGATATGTACATTATGTTTTAGGTATTTGATAAACTATAAGGCTTTATGAGTTTAAAATTTTTTCCCTGGACTTTAGGTATTTTTATAATTATTAATATAAAATTGATCAAAGTAACATGAATATATTAAAATTTTCACTAATTATTAAATGCAATTTTTAAAATTTCATCTTTTAATGAGATTGATGAGGCTGGTTTCTTTTTCAATTAGAGCTTCTATGTGAAAATAAAAATTACTTATAGCTAAACTGAGATAGGCAATGGCAACCCACTCCAGTACTCTTGCCTAGAAAATCCCATGGACAGAGGAGCCTGGTAGGCTGCAGTCCATGGGGTCGCTAAGAGTCGGACACGACTGAGTGATTTCACTTTCACTTTTCACTTTCCTGCATTGGAGAAGGAAATGGCAACCCACTCCAGTGTTCTTGCCTGGAGAACCCCAGGGACAGGGGAGCCTGGTGGGCTGTCGTCTATGGGGTCGCACAGAGTCGGACACGACTGAAGTGACTTAGCAGCAAACTGAGATAGTTTAGAATCCATTTAGGAAAATTGTGAAAGACTTTGACACAGGCAACAAATATTATTGGGTCTTCTTTCAACGAAAGGCTGTGTGTTGTCTAGAAAAATATCCCTGCCCCCACAGAATTTATCTGGTTCTACATGTGACTTTGGTTGTCTTTGACTGTTTATTTTACTACTCTGCAAATTGTTAACATATTGAATGTAATAAAAATTATTCTTGTCCATAAAAAGTGTAAACTAATTCCATCCAATAGAGATGCAATTGATTTCTGCTTTTTAGAAAACATGACTCCAAACATTAGATTCCATTGCTCTAGAAGATAATAGCAAGTTTTTCATCTATCATCACATTCATTGTAGCATTTATGGTTGCCTGCATATATGTATGATTCAGGATTTTTCATTTTTGAAAATTATCTTGTAAAAATCAATTATATTTATACTTTGTGTTTTTATAGACAATAGCACTAAGAAATTTTGTTCTTATAAATATGTGATTCATATATATATATAAAATAAACTTTGTTCATATATATACATGTAGTGATAGGAATGAATGTTTAGTTACAGCAGTGTTGCTCTATTTGAAGTTCTGAGTTATAGGTCAAAAATCATATAATAATCTAAAATAAAAATTTATTTTTGTGGTCTTAGAGCTGAAAACTCAATTTAGTCCTCTTTCAGTTTTGAGCCCCATAGTAAGACTCAGAATGGGAGAAACTTATTCATTTACTTTGTAAAGTGGAAGAAGGGTAGTTATAAATAAGAAGGTAGGAGAGAAGCTCTACAGGCCAGTTTAAAAGAGAAATTTTAGGAGAGAAAATGTTTATGAATCAAGGATATGGATACTGCTTCCCTTGAAAATTCTCTGGAAAGTCTTTGTGAACCTCCATGAACATATGTGTCCAGCGTGAAGAGCATTCCTTTAAGCCACTTAGGGAGAAAGCTAGAGCTTTCTGCTGCCCTAGGCTGAGCAGCTGGATTCAACAGACTCAGCTGAGAGTCCTCCAGACTTTGACTTTGCTTTCCAATCTGCAATTTTTTATTCCTTCCTGCATTACTTCTAGCATCCACCTTGCTGGACTTCAGGTTTCTTCCAGCAATTTCTCTGCAAGCTTTGCTTGCTTTGCCTCAGGATGAAGACTGACTCAGTCTTTGATTCACTAATTCCCTGAACTCACCTGACCCTTTGGGTTTGCTTTTCTCCACAACCTTGCATTTATGCCAGGGAGTATTTACAAAACGTGTTTAAGGCTTTCACCTCCAAAGCTTTCAGGCATTAAAACCTGTGAGAGTAGAAGTCATAGCCCAGAAACCCCACAAAGAGCACAAATGTATTGTCTCATGCTTTAATTTAAACTTTCTTTTGAACTTTGCCTTCTATTTCACATTTTATCAACATTCATCTTAGTTTTCTAAGATATTTAAAATCACCTGCCATTGAATAACGGAGAAGGCAATGGCACCCCACTCCAGTACTCTTGCCTGGAAAATCCCAGGGACAGAGGAACCTGTAGGCTGCAGTCCATGGGGTCGCTGAGTCAGATATGATTGAGCGACTTCACTTTCACTTTACACTTTCATGCATTGGAGAAGGAAATGGCAACCCACTCCAGTGTCCTTGCCTGGAGAATCCCAGGGACGGGGGAGCCTGGTGGGCTGCAGTCTATGGGGTCGCACAGAGTCGGACACAACTGACTTGACTTAGCAGCAGCAGCAGCAGCAGCCACTGAATAAAACTGATGCTGAAAAGGACATGTCAGGAGTATCTTGTGACTCAGTCACCTGTTTGCATTTCACTAGTTAGTTCTACTTAAAAAGTATATCACGAAGCCATTAAAAACCATGACATGACATGTAATCAGGTCAGACTTAGCAGAGAGCTGAGAGAATGAAGCACAAGTTAGATAAGTTTTAAATTTAGGAAGAAGGTGGATAAGAAGGATGGGAACATACAATCCTTCCATTCCAAATGCATGTTGTAATGGAGTCTGAGACAGTAGTTGTGGGGTAGTATTCATGGGGTCACAAAGAGTCGGACACAACTGAGCGACTGATCTGATCTGATCTGATACTGGAGCAATGGGTCCCCAGGGCAAAGAAGGCATGGAGCGAGGAGAAAGAAGGCACAATAGAAACATACTAAGAATAAAGTTAGAGTGTGCATGATTTGGGCCTGTCACATTCTAGGTCAACAAAACCGCTGGTGGTAGTCAGTAGCACATAATATAGGGAGGAAGGCTTCCCTGATAGCTCAGTTTGTAAAGAATCCACTTGCAATGCAGGAGACCCTGGTTCGATTCCTAGGTTGGGAAGATGTGCTGGAGACGGGATAGGCTACCCACTCCAGTACTCTTGAGCTTCCCTTGTGGCTCAGCTGGTAAAGAATCTGCCTGCAATATGGGGGACCTGGGTTCAATCCCTGGGTTGGGAAGGTCCCCTGGAGCAAGGGAAGGAAAGGCTTACCCACTGAAGTATTCTGCCCTGGAGAATTCCATGGACTGTGTAGTCTGTGGGGTCCCAAAGAATTGGACACAGCTGGGCAACTTTCCCTTTCATAGGGAGGAAGCAGAGCTAATGCTTTTATTCAGACTTCTAAGAAGCATAACCCCAAAGCTTCAAAAATAGCCTCTGAGTCAGCAGCACTCTAAGGAAGGAGATCACTTTATTTTAAACTTTTTTTATTTCTTTTTGCTGTTTTCAAGGGTTGTTTTTTTTTTTCTTTAATATTTATTTAATTTGGCTGCCCTGGGTCTTAGTTGGGGCATGTGGAATCTTTAGTTTTAGCATATAGGATCTAGTTCCTGATCAGGGATCAAACTTGGGCCCCTTGCATTGGGAGCACTAGGTCTTAGCCACTGGACCACCAGGAAAGTCCCAAGGATATCACTTTAAGAAGTGGCAAGAGAAACACTGACTCTTCCTCACCAAAAAAAAAAAAAAGCAGTATCAGCCTCGCCTTTTATCCTAGGCAGAGTTAGAACCATATGTTCACTATCTGCATAGTTTCAGAGGGAGAAATTAAAAACTACCTATTATTTTCATACCTCATTTGCATAATGGACAAAAAAGAACACACAGCCCATAGGACAATGGCAGCCTCTTCAGGCCCTGGGGATGACCCGAATCAGCTACATCCTTGAAGCCCAGGAGAGGGCAGACACACACTCCCACAGGTTCACGTACAGCAGACATCAAGACCTTAGCTTGCTTTATTGATAATAATTGTGTAGGCCCCCACCAGCCTCTAAATCAGGGAGCATCTAACGATAATGCACTGGGTCTTCGTTGCAGCACACAGGCTCTTGGCTGCTGCCCGCGGGCTTTCTCTAGTTACATGAGCGGGTGCTGCTCTCCTTTGCGGTGCATGGGCTTCTCATTGTGGTGGCTTCTCTTGTTACCAAGCACAGGTTCTAGGCACACAGGCTCAGTAGTTCTGGCAGGTGGGCTTAGTTGCCCCTTGGCATGTGGGATCTTGGTTCCCAGAACAGTGATCGAACCTATGTCTCCTGCATGGGTAGGCAGATTCTTAACCACAGGACTACCAGGGAAGTCCCCAAAATTCAATAATTATTGATCCAAGGGCTAGGGCAGGGCAACTGGGTGGAAGCCACACAGATGCAGAAGGCTTTATTACCACCCTCAAGTAGTCTAGTCTACCTTCTTATGCCTGCAAGATGGCCAACAGCCAAGATCATTAAATATGTACATAATGCATATAGGATCCATCCATCAATATTTGTTACTCATCTACTTGGTATCAAGAACCACACTGGATGCTATGAGAGACTCAAAGAGGCAAAAGATTTGGGGCCAGACTTGAAAATGTTCACAAGCTGGTCGGGTGAATGGGATTCACCTACACGTGACATTTATTGAGCAATGAAGAGTTAAAGTGTTTCACAGGCTGGAATGGGTGTTCAAAAAAAGAAGGGGTCTATGAGGCCTGGGAAAGTCCCAGAAGCTATGGAAACAGAGACGTTTAACCAAGCCAGAAGAGGAATTAGCAACTGGACTGACCTGAGCTAGAAGACAGCCTTACGAAGACAGCAGTCAAAGTGGAGATACTGAAACAATAGACATGACAGCAATCAGGGTGGGGTGGGAGGCCCAGCAATAGACCATGATTGTGTGGACAGTTTGTGTCAGGAGTGGTGGGAAACAGTTGAATGAAGGAAGGTCAGGCAGAGAAGGTAGGCTTGAAAAGGTCATCAAAAAGAGGTTACAATTAGTTCTTGAGTAAGGAAGGGACATGGGGCTTCCCAGGTGGCTCAGTGATAAAGAATCTGTCTGTCAATGCAGGAGATGCAGCTTTGAACCCTGGGTCAGGAAGATCCCCTAGAGAAGGAAATGACAACCCACTCTGGTATTCTTGCCTGGGAGATCCCATGGACAGAGGAGCCTGGCAGTCTACAGTCCATGGGGTCACAAAAATGTTGGACAGACTTAGCAACTAACCGACAACGACTAAGGAAGGAACATAGAAAAGCAAAGTCTGAAAAAGATCACATGGAAATAAGTGTGTTAATCTAATTGGATATGTTTATCTTATAGCTTAATCTGGAGAAAATGCTGGAGGAGCTAAGCTTCAAACTCAATTTGCAGTGTTCACAGTGCTGACTGCATGGTAGTTGGCCTTCATTCACTTATGGATTCAGCAAGCATGGAGCACCTACAGTGTTCCAGGCATTTTGTTTGGCACTAGAAATGCAAATATAATGACTAAAATACCATTCTTTTCCTTAAGTCCATAAACTTCTCACTTTGGCATTGTTAGATGGACTTGGTCCTAATTCTTTATGCATACACATCCTTATCCTGGTCTCATAGCAGCTGGGAATATTTCCTGGCTCCACACACTTTGGCTTTGGCCAGGTGACCTCCTAGGTCAATGGTGTGTAAGTGACATGACACAGCAGTAGTTTGAAGTATGCTCATGACAGCATATTAAAAAGCAGAGACATTACTTTGCCAACAAAGGTCCGTCTAGTCAAGGCTATTGTTTTTCCTGTGGTCATGTATGGATGTGAGAGTTGGACTGTGAAGAAAGCTGAGTGCCGAAGAACTGATGCTTTTGAACTGTGGTGTTGGAGAAGACTCTTGAGAGTCCCTTGGACTGCAAGGAGATCCAACAAAACCATTCTAAAGGAGATCAGTCCTGGGTGTTCATTGGAAGGACTGATGCTAAAGCTGAAACTCCAGTACTTTGGCCACCTCATGCGAAGAGTTGGCTCCTTGGAAAAGACTCTGATGCTGGGAGAGATTGGGGGCAGGAGGAGAAGGGGACGACAGAAGATGAGATGGCTGGATGGCATCACTGACTCAATGGACGAGTGTTTGCATGAACTCCGGGAGTTGGTGATGGACAGGGAGACCTGGCGTGCTGCAGTCCATGGGGTCGCAAAGAGTCAGACATGACTGAGCAACTGAACTAACTGACTGACTGTATGGCTGGACAAGCTCTTTTGAATTTCTGCTGTCTCCATGAGAAGATCTTCCCCCTTAGACCTTCTACTCCTTCAACCTGGACCCAGAATGGACAAATACAGAGCAGAGTTACCCAGCCAATCTACAGATTTGAAGCCCAGAGGAATATCAGCTGATCAGCAGATATACAGGAAATAAATGCCTACTGTTACATGCCACTGAAAGCTTGTGTTTGTTATACAGCAACAGCTGACTGATACACTTGCTCTCAAAGTGTTAGTTTCTCAGTCGTGTTTGACTCTGGGCAACCCCGTGGACTGTAGCCCACCAGGCTCCTCTGCCCATGGGATTTTCCAGGCAAGAATACTGGAGTGGGCTGCCATTTTCTTCTTGAGGATATCTTCCCAACCCAGGGATCAAACCCAGGTCTCCTGCATTGCAGGCAGATTATTTACCATCTGAGCTACCAGGGAAGCCCTTACTCTCAAGGCTCTCCCTAACCAAACCACAGTCTACATTTACAACATTATCTGCTACTTCTCCTCTACACATATCTTTTGTCCAAGTAAAGTGGACCAAGCACTGGGCCCTCGGCCAATCCTGCTTTCCCACGTTCATGTATTTATTTGATTCAAATCTTACTACCAACATCAATCTGTCTCTACCTGTCAAAATCCTACTCATCCTTTTAAGTGTCATCTTACATGCTGTCTTCCTTGAGAGCTTTTTCCTAATAACAACTTTATGGACGTTAACCACCCTAGATTTACTCAAGCCTGACTGTCTCCTCACCCCCAGTCTTACTCACCTGTCTTACAGCCCAGCGAGACTGATCTTAGTAACACCTCATCTTGTTTCTATGGTCACAAAGCCCAAACCATCACTGCTACCACCACAGACCAACAGGCTCTTACAGGTAACCACTATGTCTGTGCATTGGACAGGCTGGACCCACTGAGGCTCTGGCCTCCCCAACAATCCCTGAGGGCTGGATAACACAACCCAAAACTGGGAGGTTGTTGGGGTCCACAGAGTGGACTTTGACTAAAGACAAAGAGAAGAGAAGCAAGAGCTCCGTCTCCTTTCTCTATGATGAACAGATAACAGTCCAGAGCAATCTCTCTGAAAATGGCCCATGTGATGGAGCAGCCATCTGGGTTTCTGCAAAGCTCCAGCCAGCTTGGTAATGCAACATCTTGCATTTGCTTCTCCTTTTTGCTTCACTGCTGCTTCCCTGGGATTGCACCACCAATAGAATATTGCCATATGAGATTTTGCTTCAAGTTCTTTTTCCTAGAACATCAACCAACACACTAAACAAATACAATCTCTTCTTCCTTTGACCCCCAAATGGCACTTTTAACATCCCATTGATGACACTCATTTCATTTTGCTTTGTATTAAAGCTATTTCTGATAGATCCACCCACAGCTTTAGATGTAGTGGGCACTCGGTAATGCTTTGGTGCTCAGTCGTATCCAACTCTGCATGCTCAGTCATGTCTGACTCGCTGAGACCTCATGGACTGTAGCCCGCCAGGCTCCTCTGTCAATGGAATTTTCCAGGCAAGAGTACTGGAGTGGGTTGCCATTCCTTCTCCAGGGGATCTTCCCAACCCAGGGATCAAACCCATGTCTCTTGCATCTCCTGCACTGGCAGGTAGATTCTTTAACCACTGGCGCCACCTGGGAAGCCAGTAGTGCTTTAGTTAAATGGAATTAAACTGGTGCCATTAGATTCCAGTCAATAAGTAAAAATAATCAGAAAGATCAAAATATTTTGCCCCATTGGCCCCGTGAACTATATTACTTTCAAAACTCTACTCCAGCTTATGCTTTTCCCAAAAACATTGACACAAAATACCTTTCTGTTTCATCGGACCTCACTACAGATACCAATATGAATACTTGCAACAACTTTATGAGGATGAGAAAAGGCAGAGAAAACAGGTAACTAATTAATGGGGGACAGTTAATATTTCCAAATCCTCGATAGAATAGCAGAGTTATCACCCCCTTGTCACCACCATGACAACCTCCTCCTTCCACCTCTGTGTAAAGGTCTAATTCTAGACCTTTCCAAACACATCATGTTCTCATAAATCACGGTGACATTAACTGAATTGCCTTAGACTCACAGTTTATCACTACAATGATAACAGGAAAAATATTACAAAATTCAGTGCATTATTGATGCATTCTGTAACAAATGCCCATCCAGTAATTACACTCCCTCCTATTAAAAATGCAGGATAGTGTATGTGGCAAGAATTTAAATGTTTCTTAAAAACTATAAAAATAAATTTGAGGATTTTCTGATTCATATGCATGGTGGTTGTAATGTAGGCATATTGATGCCAGGATACGTGTAAAGCACCATTACCTTAGCATAAGTAGTGATTCACTGGTTGTTTTTACCCACTCTCCATAATCCCCTTCCCATGCCTCCACCACCAAATCCTCGTTTGTGGCTTAGGACATGACCAAGTGAGTAATGACAAGGTCAGGTCCCTAAAGGGGACAAGAACAGGGAAGGTTTCCAAATGCTGCACATGGCTCTGCAGAAAGGAACGTGGACAGAGCCATGCAATAGGACAGGTAACAGACAAGTGCATAACTACTCCCTTGCGCTCCTGCTTTGAGGCCCCACAACCCCCTGGGGTTGGGAGAAGGGTGATCTCTATGTAGAAAGACTCATCACGCATTGTGGCCACAAACAGATCTTAGACAGTCGACTCCACCAACATAAATGCGCTGGAGGTTCATGTCCCACCATTCAGACTTCACTCCACAGGTTGCCCTCTGATTGTTTCCTTTGCTGTCTGAGTTTGGTTAACTTTCATGCATTTTCCAGAACAATCATTTTGCAGACAGAAGAGCAGGCGATACAATGCTCTGGGATCCTGAGAAAGCCAGGGATGGAGGCAGGAGAGGAGAAGCCTTTGAGAAAAGGAGGTTTCAGTTCTGTGAGACAGCAAGGCACTTTCATATTAACAGATAAACAGGACTTTTAAAAGTTTCATTTGCCTGAAAACATTATTTTGAAACTGACCCTTTCTAACACTTACAACTAGTAATGTTTTTTTCCTAGACTCAGAGAGTAAAAAATAGTTCCCTGAGGGTCGTTGACAACCTGGATCCTGTGAATGGAAATGAACTGGGTGAGGAGGAGACAGGAAGCTTTGTTCCTTCAAGAACAGTTAAGGGGACTCAAGTATCATTCTAGGTTGAGTTGTGTCTCCCAGAAAAGACACTTAGAGCCTCACCTCCAGAACCACAGAATGGGACCTTATTTGGAAATAAGGCTGTTGTAGATATAATTACCGAAGTTAAGATGGTGTCTTCAGAGTCCCTTGGACTGCAAGGAGATCAAACCAGTCAATTCTAAAGGAACTCAATCCTGAATATTCATCGGAAAGACTGATGCTGAAGCTGAAGCTCCAATACTTTGACCACCTGATGCGAAGAGCCAACTCACTGGAAAAGATTCTGATGCTGGGAAAGATTGAAGACAAAAGGAGAAGAGGGTGGCAGGGGATGAGATGGTTAGGTAACATCATCAACTCAATTAGCATGAATTTGAGCAATATCCAAGAGATAATGAAGGACAGAGAAAACTGGAGGGCTGTAGTCCATGGGGTTCCAAAGAGTCTGACTTGACTTAGTGACTAAACAACAACAAAGATGATGTCATGCTGGAGTAGGCTAGACCCTTAATCCAATATGACTGGTGACCTGATAAGAAAAGAACAGAGACACAGAGGGAGAATGACCATGTGGAGACACAGGGAAAATGCCATGTGAAGAAGCAAGCAAAGATTGGAGTGATGCGCCTACAAGCCAAGGACCTCCGAGGATGTCTGCCATCTCCAGAAGCTAGAAGCATGAAACAGCTTCTCCCTCCAAAGGCTCCAACACTGCTGACACCTTGATTTCACACTTCTAGGCCCTAGAACTACGTAAGAATAAATTTCTGTTGCTTTAAGCCACACAGTTCATGGTGCTTTATTACAGCAACCCCAGGAAACCAGTATTGGTGCTTACCAAGGAAACGCCTCCCCGCATGAGATGACCTCTACATCAAGCAGGGTATACACTCCCTCTGTATGGGACCAGCAAGAAGAAACGCTGGCTGCAAGAACCACTGGCTACAAGACACAGCTCAACATAAAAAGAACCATGTAATAATTAGAGCTGCTCATCTCACTGAGGGTGGACCACCCAGAAGTCCATGAGACCCTCCACTGTATTTTAACTGCTCCTACAGAATCTAGATGACTTTTTATAAGTGGGAATGGTACAGGTGGTTCATAGGTAAGATCTTTTCACCTCTAAGATGTTTTAATTCTATGTGGTTCTCACTAATATGGTTTGCCACATTCCCATCCTGTTCCGCCAAAGAGAGTCATATGACCTAATGACTATCTGAACACCTGGACCTACTTGGCCCTGAGGTGCTTGTGTGTTATATATATTTGCTAACATACTCACATTTATTTTGTTTCATGATACTCTTAATATAATGGGTATGCATTTCCTAAATACACACCAGTTTCGTTTTGTTTTTCACAGGAGGAAATGCTGCAATATGCTGATGGTGGTGGGAAATGATGGTTAGTTTGCAGATGGATGATCAAGCTTAAAAACAGGAAAAATAAAAGCAACCTTTGGCATCAGGACACAGGATGCTGTTTAGTCCATGGTGAGAGGGTTTGTATGTCTTGCTCCAACAATTACCTAAAACCAGTCAAGACAATTTTGGCGCTTTGTGGGTTGCTTTTCCCAGCTTTGCAATAAAATGCTATTTGCACTACTTTAAAATGTAAGCACTGAGAATCAGTACCATGTCTTATAATTAATGAGTTACATTTAAACCTGAGCAGCCTCTGTGTGAGCTCCAGGTCTAACAGATCAGGGAGGTCTTGTAAATGAAATTGCTATTCAGCAAACATATGTCCTTGGCAGTCCCATTTGAGGACAGCCAGTGGGAAAATAAAAACAAGAAAAACTGATTACTGCAATTTGTACACCAAGGACTGCGTTTGATCAATGTGTAGAAAAATTCCTGGGTACAAATGGAAAGATGGCACTTAAGCGGTTTCACCATCTTCTTTACTGATGACTTTTCACAAGCATCAAAGGACAGAGAGTGAGAAAAAGTAAGGGAAAGGAGCTCATGGTTACATCTACTTACTTCCAGCCTCTGGTCTGGGTTACTGTGCTCCATAATAACAACAGTGAGATGGGCTTTCTAGCTGATAGGAAAGAGAGAGAGAGAACTTGTTAGTGACTAGTTTAACCAAATGACGTGGACTCCACTTCCACCCCACTCCACTTCTACTATGACTCAATTCTGACACTAACCATCCGGGATTATTACCAAACTCCATGGGTTTAGGGATTCAGTCCTCCACAAGACCGACCTACTCCAGCTTCCAGCCACTATTTACAGGGGTCCCAGGCCACCCACATGTCTGACAAACTTGTTACAAATTTGGAGGTTCTTAGGACCCTCTCGGGTTCAATAATTCCCTAGAAGAGCTCACAGACTCAGGAAAATGCTAACTTACAATTGCAGGGTATTACAGAGGATCCACGTAGGGCTGGGCCCAGGGGGGAGTCACAGCCTCCAGCCCACACCCTGTAAAATCAGGCACATCTTCCTCCTAGCACAGCAATTCGTTCATCAACCAGGAAGCTCTACTGAGCTCCATGGACAGAGTTTTTATCAGCATTTCCTTACACAGGCATAATCGATTCCATCATTGGCCACAAGATTCAATTCAATCTCCATCCCCTTCCCTTCCTCAGAAGGGAGTGGGTCCAAGGTTCCAACCTCCTAATCACATATCTAGTCTCTCTATTGACCAGCCTCTATCTTAAAGCCACGGAGGAGTCCACCACGATTAATCTCATTAGCATAAGAAAGCCACTTAGGAAATTCCAAGGGTTTTTGAAGTTCTGTACCAAGAACCAGCGACAAATACTAGATACATTCTTTATGATGCCACATTCAGTTATTCCTCTATACGATATAAACTGTTTGAGAATGTCATCGACTTGACCTTCACAATATCTTCTGCATCACTAAGTGCAAACCAGCTGCCATCTGCCATAGTAAGAGGAAAGGGACAGACAGAATTGTTTGAAGCTGGATTTGTCATCATCTCTCACTAGGCTCAGGTGAGGAAAGACCTAGGAATGAATGCTTGTTCTGCTTATAGACATATTTTTCTAGCAGAATTGAAATGTAAGCAGTTATTCCTCTTCACTAAAAACTCCAGAAGTGATCATCACTAACTTTAATGAGCACTTATTATGTGCTAGGCATCCGAAGCATTTTATATGTATTTAATTATTCAAGCCCCTCAAAAATCTTACGCAATATTAACCAATCCCCTCTTGACGGACATTTAGATTGTTTCTGATGTTTTTCTTAACAAAAAACAGTATTACAACGAAAGACAAGGGTAAACCCCTAGATTTGACTGTCATGAACCAAAACTTCACCCACTTATTATTATCCCCATTTTGTAAATGAGGAAACCAAGGTGCATAGAAAGTAGGATTATGGTTAAAATTTCAAAAAATATGGAAATAAAATTCCCCTCCCCCTTCAACTCTCAGGCTACTCACTAGAACTAACAACCACTAACATTTTCTTAAGAATCCTCCCTTATATTAAGAATATCATTCCAGAATTTTTTATCTATCAGTTAGAATATTAAAATAGATGATAGAGATGGATTATAGATAGATGGCTCTTTATAAAAATGGAATCATAGTAAAATATATATCCCTTTTTACTAATGGTATTAATTGGATATTTCTCCATAGTAGCACATAGAAATTTACTTTATTCTGTTTCATGATGATGTATCATAATTTAACCCATCTTCTCTTGATGGATATTTAGATTGCTTCCAGCTTTTTTCTTAGTAAAGCAATATTACTGTGAAAGATGACAGTAAACCCCAAGGTTTGAGTATCACAAAGCAGCACCCCATTTATTCCTCACCTCTCACCCAAGAATGCAGTAGAATTACAGCTACACTAACAATATTGGCCTTGAGACAGCACCAGAGTCTACACCCCAGGGGTCTTCATGAAGCCATGCAAAAAGCATCTTGGGTCTGTGTTTCTGCTCAGTGCCAGGATGCAGACTCCAACTGGAGAGCTGTCCTTCCCATTAAAACAAAGTAGAAGATAAACCTTTCCAATATTTCAAAACAGCAGAGAACACAGAAATAAGGCACTCAAGCAGTTGGCCAAAATGCAGAATACTTACATCAGAGTCAAGCCCAAAGCCTAACCTGGACCTTCCATAGGGGAAGAACATCCTAAGAGGAAGGGCAGGTATTTCAGAGTCAGGAGCCACTGTGAACTTGACTTTTACCACTATTCTGACCTGGGCATTAGCCCCATTTCCTAATGTCTAAAAGGCAAAAAGGAGTGATAATTTGGGGCATCCAAAGGAAAAATGTACGCAAAAATGTTACATAAAATACTGTGAAATACCAGCTAATGACATCTTCTAAATATTTGCTCACATATGCCAGAGATGTTTGTTATCATCTTGTCTATGCAACACTTCATTCAGACACTTTAAATCTGCAGTCTGCTTCATCCTATAAAAAAGGGTCATATTAGGCAAAATCTTCCTCATTTTACATACCTAAAAAGCATGGCAAAGTAGAGAGGTATGTAAGGGACAGGTGGATGTAGTTTTAGCTGAAGACACTTGACAAGGAGAACCAGAATCAGAATGCTGCTGGCTGCCAGCTCAGGGCTCTTCTAGCCATTTACATCCTTGTTTTCTGCTGTGGGCATCAGCACACAATATAATGCCATGTTCTATCATCTCTGGTCTGGAGTAAAAGATGTAGCAAAGCATATCATTATCATTATTGTGTGCTCATTTTTGTGAATCTATTTTCCTCTTTTTTCCATGGTGGCTTAATTCCCCTGGATGCAATCACTAGCCACAGACAGGTGTTCCAAGAATCATAGAGCCACAGTTAAGCTGAATGATTGATGGTGGTCCTGAGGTCCTGCCTCTCCTGGCCAGGGCAGCTCATGACTTGCCAGAGCCAGACCCCAGAGTTGCAGGCTCCATTCGCATAAGAACAGATGAACCCCATCAGCATAATGCAGGGCATGACCAAGGAATGCTGAGTGTTAATAGGCTGGATCTCCTCTCTGGAGAGTCTAAAGACAGGGATCAGAAGTGAAAGGATTAATAATGCTGGATAGTCCCTAGGCATTTAGCATGATGATTCATCAACCTTATAAAGCACTTAACAGGACCCTTGCGGTGTAACTATATTTACTTTCAATGCAGAATGGCACAAAACAAAAGCAAAGACTCAGACTTCAGAGAGCTGGTTTCTAGTACAAGTCCTGCCACTTTCCAGCTGTGAGACTTCAGGCAAGTGTCTTACCTCTCTGGGCCACAGTTTACTTATCTGCAAAATGGTGATAAATGATATCCGACTTGTCTACCTCTGAGATTGTTGGGAGAATCAAGTCAGATCACTCACATGACACTGTTTTATGAACTCAGAGATAGGACATAAAAGTGGTTTCGAAGACACTGTGATAGTGATGATCGATGGATCAATCGATTGGTTGATTGATGGTATCCTTCCTTCCCAGAACTAGCACACCCCTCAGTATCTATTCATCTTCAGTGAACAGGAGAATCACGATTAGAGTTTTGTGAAAGAAATTTACTCCTCACAGGATGCTCTTTCTAGAAACGAGTTTGCAGTAATAATCCTACATTGAACCTTCCTGGTGGGAAGAGACTAGATTCCAGAATTTTCCACTTTTTCAAAGCCCATTCAAGAGGCAATGGGAAGTCTGCCACCAGATCCTCTGAACTAAAGGTCAATGTCTACAAGCAACTAGTAAGTTTGAGCAAATGTGTACCTCTCTTTCCATGCTAAATTTTCAGCTTAAAAGATCTGTCATTAGAACCATTAGCTTTGAAAGTAGATTTGCTGAGCCTGACTCTCCGGCTTGATAGGCAATATTTTGCAAATGTAAATGTCATTTGTAGAACTGCAAGTATACTTTTATTTCCTAAAGTCATAGTAAAGGAGATGAATGGAGGCATCTCCATAGGAGGCACTATGAAGTTTCCTTTTTTTTTTTTCCTGTTCTCACCACAAAAAAAGAAATGGCAATTATGTGTCATGACCAAGATACTAGCTAACACTACAGTGGCAATCATATTGCAATATATAAACTGATCAGATCAACACATTGTACACCCCAAACTTACACAATGTTGTATGTTAATTATATCTCAGTAAAATAGGTAGATAAAAATAGAGAGATGATAGATAGATAGTAAAGTATGATAAATAGATATATTGATAGGTAGATGTGTGCATGCTCAGTCACTCTGTTATGTCCAACTCTTTGCAACCCCATGGACTATAGCCCACCAGGCTCCTTCTGTCCATGGGATTTCCCAGGCAAGAATACTGGAATGGGTTGCAGTTTCCTTCTCCAGGGGATCTTCCTGACCCAGGAATCGAACCTAAGTCTCTTGCATCTCCTGCACTGGCAGGCAGATTCTTTACCACTGAGCCACCTGGGAAGCTCTTGACTCTTGAACAATGTAGAGGTTAGTGATGCTGACCCTCCATCCAGTTGAAAATCTGGGTATAACTTTACAGTTGCCACCTGCCTCCATATCTATGTTTCCACATCTTCAAGTTCAACCGACCACAGACTGTCTAGTACCACAGTACATATTTAGTGGGAAAAAAATTCATGTGTAAGTGAACCCTTGCAGTTCAAATCCCTGGCATTCAAGAGTCAAATGCAGTTACAATATGTTTTTTTTCTTGTGGCAAGAACTTTTACCCTCTTCAGTTCAATTCAGTTCAGTCGCTCAGTCGTGCCCGACTCTTTGCGACCCCATGAATCACAGCACACCAGGCCTCCCTATCCAACTCCCAGAGTTCACCCAAACTCATGTGCATCTAGCCGGTGATGCCATCCAGACATCTCATCCTCTGTCGTCCCTTTCTCCTCCTGCCCCCAATCCCTCCCAGCAACAGGGTCTTTTCCAATGAGTCAGCTCTTCACATCAGGTGGCCAAAGTATTGGAGTTTCAGCCTCAGCATCAGTCCTTCCAATGAACACCCAGGACTGATCTCCTTCAGAATGGACTGGTTGGATCTCCTTGCAGTCCAAGGGACTCTCAAGAGTCTTCTCCAACACCAAGGTTCAAAAGCATCAATTCTTCGGCGCTCAGCTTTCTTCACAGTCCAACTTTCACATCCATACATGGCCACTGGAAAAACCATAGCCTTGACTAGACGGACATTTGTTGGCAAAGTAATGTCTCTGCTTTTGAATATGCTATCTAGGTTGGTCATAACTTTCCTTCCAAGGAGTAAATGTCTTTTAATTTCATGGCTGCCATCACCATCTGCAGTGATTTTGGAGCCCAAAAAAATAAAGTCTGACACTGTTTCCACTGTTTCCCTGTCTCTTTGCCATGAAGTGATGGGACCAGATGCCATGATCTTAGTTTTCTGAATGTTGAGCTTTAAGCCAACTTTTTCACTCTATCTGAAATACAGTATTAACTACAGTTACCATGCCATACATTACATGTTACATCTTCTTTACTTGTTTATTTCATATTAAGTAACCTCAATGTTTTTCCCATAACAGATATATTAACCCAAAAGACCCATACAACTCTTCACGCTTCTCTGACAGATCAGAGCTTTAGAGGACAAGAGACTGGCTGGTCCTGCTTGTTCGGTCCCTTGGGGCCCAGGGTGGAGCCAGGGAGAGTGAAAGGGGGTCACAGAGAGATCAGTGAGGAGATTCGTGTGCTGTGTCCTGCAGCAGAGCTGGAGCTAAATTGGAAATGGATGTCAAACCAAGTTGTCAACCCTGAGGCGTTAGCCAGCAATGGCGTAAAGGCAATGGGCCAAAAAGGGACATCAAAAATCAGGATGCATCCCAGTGTCACTACCTGTGGGAGCATCTTATCAATTGCCGGCATCCATTTGCCAATGTGTGCCAGGTTCGCCTACGTGAATTAAGACAATGTAATCCAGGTGGCACAGTGGTAAAGAATCCACCTTCCAATGCAAGAGATGCAGAAGAAGCAGTGTCGATCCCTGGTCGGGAAGATCCCCTGGAGAAAGAAATAGCAACCCACTCCAGTATTCTTGCCTGAGAAATCACATGGACAGAGGAGCCTGGTCGGCTACAATTCATGGGGTTGCAAAGAGTCAGACACAAATGGGCATGCACCTGCATGCTCTCTAATACTTTGTGAGTTGCATGACTCCAAAAATCTGCTTGTCTAAATATTTTTAAATCCCTTATTTATAATGTGCATCTCTAGTCTTTAACATGGAATCAGAAAGGTACAGTGTGGGACCAGCAATTATCTCATCAGTCTCCCTGCCTATAGGCAGACTTCCTTCATGTATTCCCAGCAGACAAAGGTCTGTCCTCAAGGAGTCCAAAGAAGACAAGCTCACCGCTTTCTCAGGTAATTTTCCTATAAATTTAATCGTGTCTACCAAAAAGAAACTTGTCCTCCTGGCATTGCGCTTCCCAGTCCTGCAATCACCAGGCCCATATTTGCTCTCCCCTCTTTCATTTTTTCTTGATTTCTGCTCTATTTCCCTAATGACCTTTCCTCACCTAGCTTTTCTAATGCACCAAATTTGCTTTTCTTATTTCTAAGGGCATTAAAATAGATAGTATATGCTTTAAAATGTATTTGCCAGAAACTATGTAAAAAAACAAATCTCAACTTGACTTAATTTATCAGGCAGGAAGGTGGAAGCTCCCTGGCACCTAACTAAGGAAACGTGCACAGTTAGAACCAAAAGATGCATCGTACTCAGTCCAGCTGGACACATGCCGTGGCTGAAGCCAGGAAAGAGACCGGCAGAGCCCCCATCCAGATCTGTAACACGTGGGCTCTCACTAAAAAGCTCGGTATTTACCTCTCCTTCCACCAGGTCACTGTCCTTACACCAACCATCCCAATGACACTCCTTCTCTGAGCCTTTCCTTGAAGAAGGAGCTGGGAATGCTGCCAAGGGTCACATCTTCCAACTGAAAAATGGATCCCAGGGGCCTTTGTGCATTGCTGCCAGGGTTGGCTTATGCCTCTAAGTCAACTTAACAGAAGTCCCATGGTGCTAGACTTCTAGATTACGTATTTAGGGAAAGGAAGATGCTTCCAGCTTCCCTATCACCTTGTCTTCCCAACACCCTGTCCCCACAAACACACACACATAAGGTCACTAACAAACATCTATTTGCCTCCTGGAGGAAGTATGACCCTGTCTGCAGGACTGCAGAGGTTCCATTCGCATTTAGAATTATTCTATTAGGTCAAGAACTTATTAAGAGTGTAGTATACACATATCAAATAATATCCCTGGCGGCAGTCCTGCTATTGTACAGATTCATTTGTTAAACAGAATGCTGGGAGCCTTAGTAATAGAAGAAGTTGCGGCAACAGCAGTAATAGCTTACAGCTACTCCGGGAGTTGGTGATGCACAAGGAGGCCTGGCGTGCTGCGATTCATGGGGTCGCAAAGAGTCGGACACGACTGAGCAACTGAACTGAACTGAACTGACCTGAACCATCTATTGGCTGCCTCCTATGTATTAGATATTGTTCCAAGTGTTTCACATCCATAATTTCCAGTCATCATGTTCATCCTTCCACTTAAGTTTTTGATTCTTCTACTGATGCTGAAACGGAAGCTCAGAGAAGCTGAGACCCATGCTCAAGGTCACAGTGTTCATCAGCAGGGAGACCGAGCCAGGATGCAGGTCCTGCTCCATTCTGGTCCAAACACTGGGCTCTTCACACTGCACCACATCCAAGCTCTCTTCACGGTGAGAACGAGGGGGGAAAAGGAATGTGTGGGTTCCACGTCCAACATGTCCGTTAGCTAAATCTCCTTGGATGTAATTTATGACCCCCTTACTTGGTTGAAATAGAGTTGGCTTCTTTTGTGACTTTTTTCCCTTGCAGACATTTTGGCTCTGTCCTCTGAATGCTTTTCTCTCTTCTTAATCTACTTTTAGCCTGTGAATATTGGTAGATATAAATCATGCCCCTCCTTTGCATCTCACCTAGGCACACATCATAATGCTCTTGGCTATACTGTTCATCTTTCACTGTATGTTCTCCTCTGCTTTGCCAGTCCCATGCCTTTCTCTTTCCTTTTTCCAATTCAGTCATGTAGAATAAATAATGCACTTGCTCTGTAATTGAAAATTAGCCTGGAAACAGAGGGGTAAGTCATACAGTATGTGAGGAGGATAGGTTCTGGGGAATAGTTCATCTCCTTCCTTATACTAAATGGTTTCACCAGATGTTATGAATGTAAGGATATAAATCGTAGCTCCCAGAAGTCTGAGTTCATAAAAAAAAATTTAATTAAAAATAACAGAATAAGAGCTACTGTAAGTGGAAAAGATTGCCAACCTATAGACTATGTTATTTAATAATAGGCTCTGCATCTCCAGATTATCATCAATTTTATGAACCTAGGCACTTTATAAAACACTGCTCTGTTTAACATTCTTCCTCACTTTAGCTGAAACAATCCTACTCTCTTCCCTGCCCTACTTTTTCCTGCCCTGGCTAATTTAACTTATCCTTTGGGGCTCATGTTAGCTACCAGTTTTCCCCAGAAGTCTGTAGACTCCCCAGATCTGAGTTAGAAGATCTCCACCTATGGAGCCTCAAAGCGCTGTATACTTCCCACATTATAGCTCTTTAAGTCCTCACTCCCAGACCTTCTTTCCACTCTTCAGTTCAGTTCAGTTCAGTCGCTCAGTCGTGTCCGACTCTTTGCGACCCCAGGAATCGCAGCACGCCAGGCCTCCCTGTCCATCACCAACTCCCGGAGTTCACTCAGACTCACATCCATCGAGTCAGTGATGTCATCCAGCCATCTCATCCTCTGTCGTCCCTTCTCCTCCTGCCCCCAATCCCTCCCAGCATCAGAGTCTTTTCCAATGAGTCAACTCTTTGCATGAGGTGGCCAAAGTACTGGAGTTTCAGCTTCAGCATCAGTCCTTCCAAAGAACACCCAGGACTGATCTCCTTTAGAATGGACTGGTTTGATTTCCTTGCAGTCCAAGGGACTCTCAAGATACTTCTCCAACACCACAGTTCAAAAGCATCAGTTCTTCGGCGCTCAGCCTTCTTCACAGTCCAACTCTCACATCCATACATGACCACTGGAAAAACCATGGCCTTGACTAGAAGGTCCTTTGTTGGCAAAGTAATGTCTCTGCTTTTGAATATGCTATCTAGGTTGGTCATAACTTTCCTTCCAAGGAGTAAGCGTCTTTTAATTTCATGGCTGCAATCACCATCTGCAGTGATTTTGGAGCCCACAAAAATAAAGTCTGACACTGTTTCCACTGTTTCCCCATCTATTTCCCATGAAGTGATGGGACCAGATGTCACAATCGTAGTTTTCTGAATGTTGAGCTTTAAGCCAACTTTTTCACTCTCCTCTTTCACTTTCATCAAGAGGCTTTTTAGTTCCTCTTCACTTTCTGCCATAAGGGTGGTGTCATCTGCATATCTGAGGTTATTGATATTTCTCCTGGCAATCTTGATTCCAGCTTGTGTTTCTTCCAGCTCAGCATTTCTCATGATGTACTCTGCATATAAGTTAAATAAGCAGGGTGACAATATACAGCCTTGGCGTACTCCTTTTCCTATTTGGAACCAGTCTGTTGTTCCATGTCCAGTTCTAACTGTTGCTTTCTGACCTGAATATAGGTTTCTCAAGAGGCAGGTCTGGTGGTCTGGTATTCCCATCTCTTTCAGAATTTTCCACAGTTAACTGTGATCCACACAGTCAAAGGCTTTGGCATAGTCAGCAAAGCAGAAATAGATGTTTTTCTGGAACTCTCTTGCTTTTTCCATGATCCAGCAGATGTTGGCAATTTGATCTCTGGTTCCTCTGCCTTTTCTAAAACCAACTTGAACATCAGGAAGTTCATGGTTCACGTATTGCTGAAGCCTGGCTTGGAATATTTTGAGCATTATTTTACTAGTGTGTGAGATGAGTGCAATTGTGCAGTAGTTTGAGCATTCTTTGGCATTGCCTTTCTTTGGGATTGGAATGAAAACTGACCTTTTCCAGTCCTGTGTTTCCACTCTTACTCCTAACCAAATCCTAGGAGATATACATGTCCATGAAGATTAACTACCCTTGTGATAATCCATCCAACAAAGTGATCTTGAAGTTCGTGGATCTCCCTAATTCTGCTTATTTACTCCACTGCATTTTGACCACCCATCTTCATGGCCACATCCTGGGTTTTGTCATCACGCCAAAAGCTCAAACTCCAATATTCTGCTCTCTGGTCCTTCTATCCTCTAAGTTTTCATAGTTTCTTATCCCTACTACGCTTGCTCCCTGGCCTCACAGGTATTCCAATATCTTGACTTCTCAATTTTTTTTTTTTGCAATCAGCAATACTTTTTCTTCCCATTCAAGCCTACGTACCTGGATAGGTTACCCAAACTATCCTGTCTGCTAACCTCGATTTCCTTGCATTATCTGTCTACCACATTTCTTAGGAATATTCCAACCCTGAGACAATCCTTCAATCCTCTTTCTCCATCCCTGTACCCAGAAGCTGCACCTAATAACAAAAACCAGGCAGCTCTCAGGGTTAGTTCTACTATATATTCATGGCTTCAAAATTCATCTGATCTCTAGCACCACCCAACAAAGCTTTCGCTTGTCTTTGGTCAGCACCCTCTTCCATTCTCTGCAATAAGTATTGCCAATGTTGACCATTCTATTTCTATCTTTATCCCTTAGGTTTCCTTCCATCAGTAGATAATTTACCTCTTCTCCATTAGTGAAGCTGAGGTTATGAAGTGTGATCTCCCTTATCTTTTCTCACAATCATGTGTTTATTTATTTACATCCACATCACTTTTGATTCTTTCTCACCAGTCTCAGAAAGTATGGTTTCCTTTCACCTAGGACGTGGCTCCTCTCTCCCTGGACACCACCTCCTTCAGAAACTTTCTCCACAACTTACCCCCACCCTCTCGCTTCCACAAAGACCATGAAAGAAACACAATGCAGCACCCCAGCCCTGAAATAATCTAAAATCTGCTTAGAAACACAAGGTAAAGAGCATTGGGCCAAACAATAAAGCAGATGAGTAAAATCCTCAGCCTAGTATAGTCTCATGAATCTACTGCTGCTGCTGTTGCTGCTAAGTTACTTCAGTCATGTATGACTCTGTGCGACCCCAGAGATGGCAGCCCACCAGGCTCCCCCATCCCTGGGATTCTCCAGGCAAGAACACTGAAGTGGGTTGCCATTTCTGTCTTCAATGCATGAAAGTGAAAAGTGAAAGGGAAGTTGCTCAGTCATGTCCGACTCCTAGCGACCCCATGGACTGCAGCCTACCAGGCTCCTCCGTCCATGGGATTTGCCAGGCAAGAGTACTGGAGTGGGTTGCCATTGCCTTCTCCTCATGAATCTACTACCCAGTCATAAAAGTCAATACTGAAAAGTACTACAAGGTTATCTGATACCCACCCCCAATACTACAAGGATTTCTGTTCCAGACAGGCATCCAAGTAAATGAACCAAGGAAGATAGTTGTCTCATCTTACTAAAATCCTCCAGAGATGGAAATTCCAATAAGTTTCCATCCCAGAGTGGCTGTTGTACTTCCCTTAGGAGCATTCAGAGGCATATATTTTGATGGTGAGCCAAACCTTTCAATTTTCTCCTATTTCTTAAAATGCCTCATTCAAAGGACCACAAGACAATCAACCAAAATTACTTCCTGGAAATGAATAATGTGAAACTCTGGGAAAGTATAGTCAGCCTTGGGACTCTCAGAATTACAATAGATCAATTTCTTCTTAGAGAACTTGAAGATAACTTAGAAGAGTAGAGTGATCTTCGCCTGGTAACCAAGAGTAACCATATCTGGAGAGTGGGACACACACACACACACACATGCCTATCGCCCCAACCAGAATCTTGTCCCTCTCTCCCTTTCTCTGCATTTTCATTTCTCCCTGGAAGACTTAGTCTAAAGCCCTGAAATTTGCCCAGCCTGCCTGATGGAAGTTATCCAACTCTATGCAGTGACTGATAGAGTTTCTGCAATAAGGTCATTAACCCTGGACCATCAGCCAAACCCAATGCAGGAATCACAAGACTGATGTTCTCCATCAGCCATGGAGCAAATCCACTTTTCCTCTAGCCTACAGCATCATAGATGTGAGACACAGCCAGAGTCTAACAGCAAGGACCACTGCACAGTGGCAGCTAGAATTCTCCAAAGAAGATCCCTGCCAATGAATGTGAGACCATCTGTAATAGTCATTAGTAAAGCCATGTTTTAAAGTTCCTGCTTAAATTATATAGCCAAACTTTATGTCTAAGATATATAGCCCCCAAATTTTCCACTCCTAAAATAGTTTTCTTTTTTGGAAGGATGTAGTTACTAAAATGCATGAAGAAGGCTTGAAATGATTGAGGAACAGTGTAATGGTATGTATTAAAGGGCAGGGAATCAATTTAAGGACAGGACTGAGAAGCTGGACCTGTCTCCACCACTAATGTAGGGACAACAGTGACCAAGCTGGAGTTCTCTGTATCCATGACCACAAAACAGAGAAAAATTAGAGAACTAGGAATACAATGCAAGTAACTAGAAGTAAATTATATAGTTTAATATATACGAGTATAAATATATACATACATATATAACATTACTGCTGCATATTTTAAAATGGACTTTGCTTTTAATCAAAGAAAGTAAATAAATTGATGATTTCATTTATCCATTTCAAATCACTAGCTCCTCCCACCAACTCTGAGAAGCATCTTAACATGGAAGAAAAGAATGCTACATGGGGAGTCATTTAAATTCATTTCCCCATGAGATATCCAAGGCCCAGAGAAGTTAGGTGACTTATCTGAGATCTCACAGCTTTTAAATAGCTGAGTCCAAATTCCAACCCAGGTCTTCTGATTCCAAAATGTGGTGAAAATGCTGCAGGTTCTCACAACTTGTCCCTGAGACTCACCAGTTACTGCCCCTCCTAGAATATTCTTCCAAATTACAGCACCACATGCTTCTTGTCGAACAAGCTCTATACTGAGTTTAAAGCTTCCTGGAAGCCTTCCAAGCTCTGCCTGTTCTAGCAGGTCCAGTGCCTCCAGCTCCGGTACTGAAAGTATGGAATTTTGTAAAATGATTTGCATATACGACAACTATTCAAAAAGAATGGGACTTGGGGAAATTGCCAGTACAGGTGCAATTGGGATTCTGCTGGGAGCTCAGTACCCTATTAGAAATGTGTGTCTGGTATTACCTATGACTGTTTTGTTGTATTCTTCAAGAAAAATGGCCATTTTTCTACACTATAATGGTTAAAGTGTTCTAATAGAGAAAGTTTTAAAAGAAATACTTTTATATTCTTATCACCAACTTACAAAGTAAGATCTTTGGAATATAATTAACTATTTAAAAGGATAGGTTAAAGCAGTGTTGTTGAATACAAATACAATGCAAAGAATTTCGAATCTCATGATAGCCGCAATTTCTAAAAAGTAAAAGGAAATGGGTGAGATTAATTTTAATAATACATGCTATTTAACTCAATATATATTGAAAATATTATCATTTCAACATGCAATCAACAAAAATTATTAAGACAGTTTACATTGTTTTATTTTAATTCTAAGCCTTGGAAATCTGGATTAGTCACATGTCAAGTGCTCAATACCCACACGTGACTAGTAGCTACTGTACCGCACAGAACAACGTTAGGGAAACCTGGTCATTTGGTTTCCCTAGGAAAGCCATTCCCTGGCCATTCACCCAAGGGAAATGCAAAGTAGAGGATATTAGATAATAAGAGTTCAAGTTTAAGGGGAAAAAGGAACCTACAAGTGTCAGGTATGCTTATGTAGGCTTGCACGAGTATGAAGAAAGATGTTGAAGACTATATTTATCAGGCTTTTAATACTGTTTATTTCAGCAGAGCACAATTTGAAGAGCCTGGATGACAGAATATTACTAGCTATTTTATATACTTTTCAGGTGGCACTAGCAGTAAAGAAGCTGCTTGCCAATGCAGGAGATGCAAAAGACAGGTTCAGTCCCTGGGTCGGGAAGATTCCCTGGAGGAAGGCATGGCAGCTCATTCCAGTGTTCCTGCCTGGAGAATCCTATGGAGAGAGGAATCTTGCAGACTATAGTCCATAGGGTGGCAAAGAGTCAGACATGCCTGAAGCAACTTAACACGCACACATACATACATCTTTGTATTGTTTCACACACAGTACAATGAGCCTGTATTAATTTTACACTTTGTCTTCAATCTACTAAATAAACTGGCAAAGGTTGAGGGTAGGATGGGCTTTAGAAGAGGAGAATTTTAGTTGATACAGTAATCAGAGCTGTTTTCAGAGCTGGTCAAGTTTTCAGAAAGAAAGGAAATTAAAGAATTATTTTTATTGTACTCTGCACACTTAATGCTTAGAGATGATGTAGGAAAACAATAAGTTGTCACTGAAATCTCAGAATCAAATATAAGGGAATCAGAAGTCAACACCTCCTCCCGCCCCATCAAAGAAATTCTTCCACCTCAGCTTGAAAGGAAAACATTTGTTTTATCAGATGTACCCAGGGCCAAAATGTCACTCCTTTGCCAAGAATCCCATTCCAACTCAGCTGCCTTCCTCACCCTAGTTTCTCTTCACATGTCAAATGAAAACACCAGAATTTAAAGTGAATTAATAATAAAGTGTTAATTGCTCAGTCTTGTCTGACTCTTTGTGACCCCACAGACTCTAGCCCGCCAGGCTCCTCTGTTCATGTATTTCTCCAGGCAAGAATACTGGAGTGGGTGGCCATTCCCTTCACGAGGGCATTTTCCCCACCCAGGGGTCGAACCTGGGTCACCAGCTTTGCAGGCAGATTCTTTACCATCTGAGCCACCAGGAGAGCCCACAGTAGAGCACAGCAAAATGACATTGCCCCAGTCAGTCCAAGGCCATAGGCTACTCTGAGAAATGGATAGCAGACAACAGAGTATCAGTACAATTCTGAAGGTGGATGAGGATCACCAAGCCCAAACCCATCCCAGCAGAGAGTGGCCAGAAAAAGGCTAGAGAGAGGAGTTCCAGGAGGACTCAGAATAGATCCTCAAGATCATCCTCCCCACTTCCTCTTGACCACTCTTCTTCCTATTCCTATAATTCACCAGATTACAGCTTAATCTTTGCGCAGTGCAAACTGAAATGGAAAACTGTGTCAACAATGCTAGGATTGCTGACAAAAATACAGCCTAAGACACACAGTCGCCTGGATGATGAGAAAGCTTCCCCTCCGGCGTGAGCCACTCTGGTTTCCTGGCCTGTCTCCCCCACCAGCCGTATGTTCCGTTTCAGCACTTGCTGTATCTCACTCAGCTTTCGATCACCGAGGCCTATCACGGTGCCTAAGACTGATGCTCAGGTAACACTTTTTTTGATAATACCAAAATCTAAATTTGATTAGCTGTTTACCTTGGGCCAGGCATTGTGTAAAAAAAGAATGAAAGAGTGAATTGTTAATGGGGAATAAATGAATACTGAATGGGAAACCTAAAATAAGCTACATGTCATCCATCATGGTCATTATTGTACCAATTATCTCAATACTGAGCATATTCCTAAATATGCAATGCAAAGACTAACAATTTGTAAAGAATGTGTACCCTATTGTGATATTGTGATTATAATAGATATGTATTGGGGTCTTCCTTCATGGTTCTTGGCTCACCTCCCAAAACCTTTGGAATGTTCTGAGCAATAAGAGCAGTGGGATTGCCTTTTTCTATTCTATTTGGTCCTTTGTCCTCAGTTCCTGAAATCTCTTCAGAGCCATCAAGGTGAAATGGGTATCATGTTATTCATAACAAAACTCTTCCCCCACAGCCGAGTTTATGTTAATGAGGGGAGTTTTGGAATCACTTAAGGATAGGGGCTGGTTGCCAAAGGGAATGAACCCAAAGAGAAGGTTGGGATTTTCATCTCCACTCCCTGATTTCTGGGGAGAAGAGAGGGACTGGAAGTTAAATCAGTCACCAATGGCCAGTAATTTAATCCATCATGCAAATTTAACGAGGACTCCATAAAAATCCCCCAAAAGGACAAGTTTCAAAGAGCTTCCAGATTGGTGAACCAGACTGCTTCTGCATGCCATTGTGTCAGGACCCAAATTCCAGTAGGACAGAAACTCTTTTGCTCAGGAACTCATGCTATGGATCTCTTCACGTGGTTGTTGCCTCCTATCTTTTACTGTCCTTTGTAATAAGCCAGAAATCAAGTGAGTTAACTGGTTTCCTGAGTTCTGTGAGCAAATTAACTGAACCCAGTGAAGGAGTTGTGGGCACCTGTGATCCTTAGTCAGTAAGTCAGAAACGCAAGTGACAACCCAAACTTACAATTGGCATCTGAAGTGGCGAGCAGTCTTGTGGGACTGAGCCCTGAAGCTAAGGGATCTGACACTCTCTCCAGGTAGGTAGATGGTGTCAGAAGGGACTTAAATTATAGGTCACCCAGCTGGTGATGTCTGAGAATAGCTTGGTGGTGGGTGAAAAAAGCCCACACATTGCAATTGGTCCCAAAATTGAACCCATGAACTACATCTTACATTGAAACTTCAGTGAACATAATTTGTCCATCCATAATCATTATGGCTTCCCAGAGCTAATGGTAAAGAACCCACCTGCCAATGCAGGAAACATAAGAGTCTCGGGTTCAGTCCCTGGGTAGGAAAGATCCCCTGGAGGAGGGAATGGCAATTCACTCCAGTATTCTTGCCTGGAGAATCCCGTGGACAGAGGAACTTGGCAGGCCACAGTCCATGGGGTCTCAAAGAGTGGAACACAATGAAGTGACTTAACAACACATAGTACTACAGAGGGGCTATTTAAGGTATTTCCATCTTTCAGGGTATTAGGGTATTAGGAATATCAGTTATCACATTTCATGGATGAGGGAAGAGTTGCTTGATATTCGGTTCTTATTGATAAAACACTGGAAAAACATCCTTTTCTGAGGCAAAGACATAGTTGCTACACAAACTTAGTCACTTCTGAACCCCTGAACCAGAGGAAGAGGATCACCAATTTCCCCCTCCCCCAAGAGGCAATTACCATGGGCCCAAAGAGACATTTCTGTTTGGTACTTAGCCTAGATTTTACACAAGGGACTAAAATGTTATACTATTTCAGTCCAATCCATCAAAACTAATGAGCCCTCTGCACTTCATGGCTCTTCCTCTCCATCATAGACTATTATCAGCGACCTATGAGTTCTCCCCTTCTAAGAGCTGCCTGGGGGGTTCATACACATAATTCGGGCATAACTGCTTCGCAGTCGTGCAAGCAGCCTTGCATTTTTGTGCAGATGGCCGTGCTGAGAATCAATTCATCAGACAGCTCCAAAGAGCTCTGTGCAATTAAGGATATGCAATCTGGAAGAGCCCCAAGCCCAGAGAGGGTACCCAGTGCTCTCTGTTCAGTCTTCCAGTGATCTCTGGCTCAGCTCTGCCCCTCCAGTGGTGAGAGGAGTGACCTAGAAGGAAAGGGACAGGCATGCTCCTGGACAGTGTGTGGTGGCCATTCTGAAATTACAGAAGGAGAACAGATGGAGAAGTAACCTCAAATAAATATTCATAAGAAGAAAATCAATTATCCACCTTATGTGCCACCTGCCCTACCAACCCAACTTAGCACACAGCTGCGGGAGGCAGAGGAGGACACATGCGAAAATTACAGGCTTCCCCTCGAAGGTATTCGTGCAGTCCAAGGGGCCAGTGCCAAACCAGGGATTTGGGCCCACCTGATCCGAAAAGATGGAATATTTTGTGTGTGTGACCTTTAAAACAGGAACCAAAGCCATAGAAAGATGACATAGGGTAACAGAAAGAGCAAAGCTTTCCAAGTCAGACTGGCCTGGGCTCCAATTCCAGAAATGACCTTTCTTACCTCCTGCCTCTTAGCTCTGATTACACAGGACAGGGTACCAGACTCTGAACCTCACCATCCTCACCTGCACAGTAGGGAGAGACTCCTACCTGTGCTGATGAGGGTCGAGGAGCAGGGCACAAGGACTGCGATAAGAGAGATGAAGCATCTAGGCACAGCCAAAATGAACAAGGATTAGTTCCTCCTGCCCCCAAGTATACCATGCCATAGGTGAGAGACTGGATTTGCCCATGTCAAAGCCATTAAAATTGACTGGCTTCCCCTGGGAACTCAAAGGATCTGCCTGCAATGCATGAGACACAGGAGACATGGGTTCAATCCCTGGGTCAGAAAAAAATCCCCTGGAGAAGGAAATGGCAACCCACTCCAGTATTCTTGTCTGGAAAATCCCATGGGCAGAGGAACTTGGCAAGCTACAGTCCATGGGGTTGTAAAAGAGTCAGACATGATGAGGAGACTAACAACGAAAGAGTGGGGACGAAGGTATGTAATTCCTAGAAGTTTATGACTCCACAAATCTTTAGGGACTTGAGATATAGCTAAATGATTTGGTATTAATATAAAATGTTTCTTGACTATTTTTCAGTTGTTATTTTTAATAATGTAGCTCCAGACTTTCCTGGTGGCACAATGGATAAGAATCCACCTGCCAATGCAAGGGACATGGGTTCTATCCCTGATCTGAGAAGATTCCACATTCGACATACTGCAGAGCAACTAAAAGCAACTAAGCTTGTGCACAGCTACTGAGCCTGTGCTCTGGAGCCTGTGAGCAGCAACTATGGAGCCTGAGCCCATGGACTGCAGTTACTGAAACCCACATATCCTAAAGCCTGTGCTCCACAACAAGAGAAGCCACCGTAGAGAAAAGTTCACGCACCGCAAGTAGAGAGTAGCCCCTGTTCATGGCAACTAGAGAAAGCCCATGTAAAGCAACGAAGACCCAGCATAGCCAAAAATAGATAAATAAATAATGTAGCTCCCTAGCATAAATCCTTTATTCTGCATCCAGAGCTATGACAAGGACAAAGCCACTGTTACCAAGTCCAAGCTCGCTCTGCTCACTGCATGATATAGGCCAATGAATCTGAGAGATGAGGTGTTGAGGCAAGGAAGAGACTAATCATGGAGCCGGCAGACCGAGAAGATGGCAGGCTAGCACCTCAAAATAACCGTCTTTTGGGGGCCTGGATGCCAAGTTCTTTTATCAGTTCAGTCACTCAGTCATGTCCTACTCTTTGCAACCCCATGGACTGCAGCATGCCAGGCTTCCCTGTCCATCACCAACTCCCGGAGCTTACTCAAACTCATGGCCATTGAGTCGGTGATGCTATCCAACCATCTCATCCTCTGTCGACCCCTTCTCCTCCTGCCTTCAACTTTTCCCAGCATCAGGGTCTTTTCCAATGAGTCAGCTCTTCGCATCAGGTGGCCAAAGTATTGGAGTTCCAGCTTCAACATCAGTTCTTCCAATGATTATTCAGGACTGAGTTCCTTTAGGATGGACTGGTTGGATCTCCTTGCAGTCCAAGGGACTCTCAAGAGTCTTCTCCGACACCATGGTTCAAAAGCGTTAATTCTTCAGTGCTCAGCTTTCTTCATAGTCCAACTCTCACATCCATACATGACTACTGGAAAAACAATACCTTTGACTAGATGGACCTTTGTTGGCAAAATAATGTCTCTGCTTTTTAATATGCTGTCTAGGTTTGTCATAGCTTTTCTTTCAAGGAGCAAGCATCTTTTAATTTCATGGCTGCAGTCACCATCAGAAGTGATTTGGGAGCCCCCAAAAAGAAGTGTGTCACTGTTTCCATTGTTTCTTTTATAGATTAAAGAGAAAGAAGCAATGAGGAACTAAAGTCAAAAGGCAGAACAGAGAGGGAGATGCAGTGGGGAAGTTAAGTGAAAGGGTGTTCTGTCTTGCAAAACAACTCCCAGGGAATGACCAGCCTTCAGAAGGGGTGTGTTGATCTCTTCTATTCACAGGTTCAGTTCAGTTCAGTTCAATTCAGTCGCTCAGTCGTGTCTGACTCTTTGCAACCCCATGAATTGCAGCATGCCAGGCCTCCCTGTTCATCACCAGCTCCCAGAGTTCACTCAAACTCATGTCCATCGAGTTGGTGATGCCATCCAGCCATCTTATCCTCTGTCGTCCCCTTCTCCTCCTGCCCCCAATCCCTCCCAGCATCAGAGTCTTTTCCAATGAGTCAACTCTTCGCATGAGGTGGCCAAAGTACTGGAGTTTCAGCTTTAGCATCATTCCTTCCAAAGAACACCCAGGACTGATCTCCTTCAGAATGGACTGGTTGGATCTCCTTGCAGTCCAAGGGCCTCTCAAGAGTCTTCTCCAACACCACAGTTCAAAAGCCTCAATTCTTCGGCGCTCAGCTTTCTTCACAGTCCAACACTCACATCCATACATGACCACTGCAAAAACCATAGCCTTGACTAGATGGACTTTTGTTGGCAAAGTAATGTCTCTGCTTTTGAATATGCTGTCTAGGTTGGTCATAATTTTCCTTCCAAGGAGTAAGCGTCTATCCACAGGTGGGCAGGAGCAAACTATGTCTCCATGAGCTGAACAAAGGCACTTTAGTTTACAATTAAGCAGAGGGGCAGGGTCCTCCAGGCAAACCATTGAGTATGATTATAATAATAATAACAAGAACAGCTTCCAACACAGAGTCAGAATTGGCTTCCTCCCTGCAACACCACTGAATTTACCCACCATTAAAAAACTTTGAAAGGAATGATACTAAAGCTGAAACTCCGGTACTTCGGCCACCTCATGCGAAGAGTTGACTCATTGGAAAAGACTCTGATGCTGGGAGGGATTGGGGGCAGGAGAAAAAGGGGACGACAGAGGATGAGAAGGCTGGATGGCATCACCGACTCAATGGATGTGGGTTTGGGTGAACTCCGGGAGTTGGTGACGGACTGGGAGGCCTGGCATGCCGCAATTCATGGGGTCGCAAAGAGTCAGACATGACTGAGTGACTGAATTGAACTGAACTGAAAAAACTTTTAGCACCTCAAAATTACAAATTATACTTTCAAAGAAAGAAAAGAAAGAAAGTGAAGTTGCTCAGTCGTGTCCGACTCTTTGCAACCTCATGGACTGTAGCCTAGCTGGCTCCTCTGTCCATCCACGGGATTTTTCAGGCAAGAGTACTGGAGTGGGTTACCATTTCCTTCTCCAATACTTTCAAAAGTGTTTTACAAAATGGCAGAAATGATTGGCACCAGAAAGTCAAAGTCAAGGGCAAAGACACCCCCATTTGCCCAGGGTCCCGTTTCTGAGCTCAGGGACTGTAGCCCCATATTCACACCCCACCCTCTTCCCTGCCATACCCAGTAGGAGGCAAAGGGTGGTCTCCATCATCCCTAAGACAGTGCTATCCTATCCCCAACCTCATGAAACCATCACAAAGCAGATTCTGCCTTCCCAAAATAAAAATCTCAGCTCTTGAGACTTCCTTCGTGGTCCAGTGGTCAAGAATCCACCTTCCAATGCAGGGAACTCGAATTTGATCCCTAGTTGGGGGCTAATATCCCACATACCAAGGCAACTGAGCCCACGCACTCTGGAGCCCTCAAGCCTTAAGTAGAGAAGCTGGCAAGCTGCAAAGACCTCACATAGCCAAAAAAAAAAAAAAATCCCACATTACTTAAAAATAAAGAGAGATAAAGAGACAGAAATCCAGCTTTCAGCATCATTCCCTTCATCCCTTGAGGGGGTGGGTAGCAGCTAAAAGGGGGACTCTATGAAAAAGACAATTTATATTCCAAGTGCTTATGATTTACCTCCAGACTCTTCTTTTTTGCTTTGTTTTTCGCTTTCTCAGTTTGTTTGCTGAGTGTGCTTTTGAAAAAGCAAGCAGTACAAAGAGGAAAAGAAAGGATTTGTGTGATTGATGACTCTACCTGATAAACACCCTGCCCTCATGATTCAGTGGTGCCAAGAGAGAACTGAATTATTCTAATTCCAGGCTGTGGAACCACTTTCCTTTGCCAAAGCATAATAGGGAGCAAATCGTTGGAGGCACCTGGGCCCCTTCCTGCCTTTCAGACAGCCAGGTGGCCATCACCGCTACCATTCTGCCATGCACAGACAGACTGTCAAGCACACAGAGCCTTGGTAACCTGGAATTCTGCTTTATAGAGGAATTTCTCACCCTCCTCACAGGGATGGGGACCAGAGTTTAACTCAGTGTTGCTAGCTGGCTACACCCACATGACGCATCTGCCTTCTGTCCACAGCATCCACACTCCCCACTGATGGCCATGGTCACCCCCTCAGCTCCCCTACCCACCCAATTCCCCCAAGTAGAGATAGATAACTTGTAAGAGAAAAGGAAGCAAACAAGAGACCTCTCCTGTGGTCTCACCATCTCTCCTACCCTGAAAAGAGAAGCGCATACCCACCAGCCCATCATCAGAAGCCAGCATATCTCCATTGTTACTGCAACCTCTGAACTCTTGAAACCTCAGGCTTGAGGGTAGGGGAAAAATGCAGGTTTTCTCCTCAAACCTGCATTTGTGCAGGAGGACCTGAAAGGGTAGGACAGCCCAGAAAAAGAGGGGGGGGGGAGGAGGAGAAAAAGAAAAAGATTGGCTGGCAAGACCTTGCAGTTTGGGGTCAAGACCCTGCAGTTCGGGGTCAAGACCCCAGCAAGTCTTCTTCCTACAAGTTCATGAGCACTATCCTCCATCATAGCCTTTCTAAGGGTTTGAGAAAGAGCCCTAGGAGGGCTCTAGAAAGAGCCCCTAGAAAGAGCCCCTGCATGAGGCTCTCTGGAAGCCCACTCCTTCTCACCCCTGAGCCACACAGCCTAGCCTCAGTCTCACCTGGAACATATGCGTCCCCTCCTCCATGCCCCTCTCCTCTCTCCAAGTCCCCTTGGTACCCACCCAGCCTTCCCCCTCCTGCCTTTTGCTTATAGGCCCATATGCTCTTTGCTTCTGTTCACCCAGCTATATCCCAGTCCCATCTATCAGAAACAAGTCCTGACCCAGATGGTCCTGTGGAGACTTTGAGGAAGAACCTCAAAGCAGAGCACAAGAAGGAACTCATGAGGCCACAGAGCTGGTGTTTATCATCATTGTTTCTGGGTTCTCGTCTATGTTTTCCTACTGTTATCATTCCATCAAAATCCTGATGAAGGCCATTGAGGGTGATGAAGAGAAACAGAAAAAAAGCAGAGAAAGCCCTCATGCATCCTGCTCCAGGATGCACAGGCCTCAGCAGAGCCATTGGAGCCATTGGAGCAAAACACAGGCTCAGGCCAGCGTTAATTAGCAGAGCCCAGCCAGGCTACGGTGATGATGGGAGACTGAAGGATTATAGAAGGCAAGACAGATGTGGTTCTGTGAATAGTTTGGAGGTCAACAAGTCACTCTGTCCAGCTATGAATTCACGTGGTGTGACAGCTTGGCAGACATGGAGATCTCACTAATTTTCTTTTTTATGGCAATTCTGGATGTATTTCTTTTTTATGGCAATTCTGGATGTATTGCAACCCCGCTGCTATATGTGTATGTATATATATATATTCAGGTCATGACAGCTTCACAGAATGCCTTTTCCCACACAACAGGGGTATTCTCTGCAGCAACCTGCAGCCAAAGCTGGGACAGAGCTGGCATTCAGGTATCAGCAGGGAGGCAGTTCAATTGACCACAGCTAGGAAGAGGGCTCACTTGTCTGCCCTGAAGATTCAGGAAGAAGTAAGGATCTTACCATCACCTCTAACTGCCTGGTCCAGATGTTACCAAGTCCAGGCTCATTCTGCTCGCTGTACGACAGGCCAATGAATCCAAGAAACCAGGTGTTGAGAAAAGGAATATGGCTGACCGAGAAGATGGCAGACTAATGTCTCAAAATAACAATCTTGTCGGGGTCTGGACACCAGGTTCTTTTATAAAACAGAGATTGGGGGGATGCCATGTGAGAAGGCAATGGCACCCCACTCCAGTACTTTTGCCTAGAAAATCCCATGGACGGAGGAGCCTGGTAGGCTGCAGTCCATGGGGTCGCTAGAGTCGGACACGACTGAGCAACTTCACTTTCACTTTTCACTTTCATGCATTGGAGAAGGAAACGGCAACCCACTCCAGTGTTCTTGCCTGGAGAATCCCAGGGATGGGGAAGCCTGGTGGGCTGCTGTCTATGGTGTCGCACAGAGTCGGACACGACTGAAGCGACTTAGCAGTAGCAGCAGCATGTGAGAGTTGGACTGTGAAGAAAGCTGAGCGCAGAAGAATTGATGCTTTTGAACTGTGGTGCTGGAGAAGACTCTTGAGACGCCCTTGGACTGCAAGGAGATCCAACCAGTCCATTCTAAAGGAGATCAGCCCTGGGGGTTCTTTGGAAGGAATGATGCTAAAGCTGAAACTCCAGTACTTTGGCCACCTCATGCAAAGAGTTGACTCATTGGAAAGGACTGATGCTGGGAGGGATTGGGGGCAGGAGGAGAAGGGGACGACAGAGGATGAGATGGCTGGATGGCATCACTGACTCGATGGACGTGAGTTTGAGTGAACTCCAGGAGTTGGTGATGGATAGGGAAGCCTGGCGTGCTGCGATTCATGGGGTTGCAAAGAGTCAGACACGACTGAGTGACTGAACTGAACCGAACTGAACTGAAGAAACAAAGTAAAAAGACCATCAATTTTAGTAAATATCTCCTAGAATGGCAAGCCTCAGGCAGGGGATGTGTTAATTTCTTCCTTCCTGCCACCCACAAGTGGACAAGGTGCTGAACAAAGACTCTTTAACAGTCAGGCAGAGGGGCCTGCATTCTCTGAGGTAGGCCATTATGTATGATTATAACAAAAGCAACAAAAAGCAAGTCAAAGAAACAGTTACAACATGGAGTCAGAATTGGCTTGTCCCTGCAACACAGCTGGTGAACAGTCACATCGGGTTCCGCTTTAGATGTAGCGCCTGGCTTTGCCAAAAGGCTGGACAGAGGCCTCGTCAACCCCTCCCCCAGTGTTATTCTGGGAAAAGAGATGAATGATGAGATATTAAATCCCATGCCCCCTCTCCCACAATACCAAGCTCATCATTTTCTCCCAAAGACAATTTGAGTCTCCATAACAGTGTTTGGCATAACATCTGCTATATTAAAGGTATTTGAACACCCTCTTCCCTACTCTCCATCCTTGAACTGTGGTATTCCTTTCTGCTTTTCCACTCCCTGACTTAAGCCTGCATCCAGGAGCTCATGTTTTCCATCCTCACTGGCTTCAGAAACCTAATCTGAGTAACACTCACTGGCTTCAGAAACGATCTTGTTGTCTTTCACACTTTGTTGCCTCTGCCTGGAATGTCCTTCTCTCTCTCCTTGCCCTTTGGTCCAAAGGAAATTCCTACTTCTGATCTTAGCAGGGACTCCCCCACACTGCCAGGCTGTGCTGACTCCTCCCTGCCTCCCACTTCATACACCCCTCTCCTAAAGCCTTGACTACACTATTTTGCAATTACATGTTTACCTGTGTCCTCCCAGGAGTACCTTATTTTGTGCATCTTTATTTTCTTCATTGCTATGGCCCCAGCCAGCACAACACACATTTTAGATGAATACTGACAAGACCTTGGTATCTCTGTCTAATTCTCCAAATCTCTCCAGAGACCAGCACTATTCAGCTGGAGCTGCATTCCTGCCCTGCTTTTCAGAGCAAGAAGGGAAGCTGTGAAGGATGCTCACCATAATCCATCACACGTCTCACTGTAGAGAACCGTCAAGGATAGACCACTTAAGGGAAACCTTTTTAAACTGTGCTTTGAAGCCAGGTATGGTGGAAAAACCACTTCATCACACCAGGAGGGTCAACAACACACTAGGAGAGAGTCAGAAGAGGGAAAACCTCCCTGGGAAATGGAGCAGGACCACTTGGTCCTTGCCACCCCTCCCCTCCATGTCCTCAGCCTGCCTTTTGTCTGCAGAAAAACTTTAGCCAAAGCAGAAGTTTAATCAGAGAAGTGAGAAAATGCAGGAGCGGAACTTCCCTGGTGGCTCAGTGGGTGGGAGTCCACCTGCCAACACGGGGGACACAGGTTCCATCCCTGATCCAGGAAGGTTTCACCTGCCAGAGCAACTAGACCCATGCCCTACAATTCTGAGCCCGCACTCTTGAGCCCACAACCCGCAACTACTGAAGGCCACCCGCCTGGAGCCTGTGCCCCGTAACAAGAGGAGCCCCTGCTCGCTGAAACTAGGGAAAATCTGTGCACAGCAACAAAGATCCAGCGCAGCCAAAAATAAATAAATGTTTTTAAAAAATAGAAAATGCAGAAACAAAGAAAACCAAATAATATAGTCACTGTGTTGTAGCCACGCATTCCAGGAAACAAACTCACTCAGAAGGACAATGCAGATAGTGGTGTGCAGTTTATTACACCGGCGGGCCCAAGGCAGAGTCTCCTCTTAGCCAAGGACCCCAACCAGTTTTTGTGAAAACCTTATATACCCTAAGTGTAAATGCCCAAACCCACCTCCCCCAATTCCCTGAAACTAGTCTGGACAAGGTAAAAGAGAGATACAGTCAAAGTTAACCCATGATTCATGTGTCACAAGACTAGATAAACATTAGGCATTTATCAATAGGACTGCTGTCATATCCCTATAAACATAATGGAATTTATGACTTTGTTCTGTTACAGAGATAATTAGCATATTCTTTTAGGCAACGGAGAGTCCAAGTACAAGTCCTGAGGCTCTTTTATCCGGGGGGTCTGGTTTCCCATTGGTATGCCGCTTCTATAGACACCGGGCACAAAATTCAGAGTCCATTGGGAGGGTGACCATGCGTGTAGCCTAATGTTCACAGCCTGGCCTAAGATGGAGTCCAGCTCTGTCTGTTTCCTCCTTCAGCTAAGCATAATCAAGGACCTTTAGTTCCTCCTCAAGGGCAATATATAATATTCTGAGCTATATCCTGTGAACTGTCTTACAGACACTGAACCCCTACCAGATGAAATTAACCACATGATGACCAAACTGTGGCCATGACACAAAGTGCCTCAATTCTGAGAACTGGCCTCAAAGAAACGGGAACAAACTGGCCCTGGAAGTGAAGATTAGCTGTACCTAAAACAACCAAGATGACGCTGGTCAGACCACCAGTGACCAATTTCAAGATGACAGTCAGAGCTGACTGTGCTCTTTCTGCATGTAGCCCCCTCTTTATAGGCAAGAGCCTATCAAAGCTCTTGCCCCCTGATTGTTATGGGGGGAATTGGCTTTTGGACAGACATCCGCCCTTCCCCACCCCCAGTTGCCAGGATCCAGAATAAAGCAAACTTTCCTTTCCACCAACCTGGCTTCTTTACTGGCTTTTGAGCGATGAGCAGCCAGACCCCACTGTGGTAACACCCACACAGCAGAAGGGCCTCAGATCCTGACATAGCAGCAGCGATGTCCTGAGGACGCCAGCCTTGTGCCAGCTCCCTGTGTCCCAGAGAAGCCTGTGTCCCTTGAGGGCCCTTAGGCAGAAGAACCTCCCACTAAGGGCATCTGAGGGTCAGGGGAGCGAGACGCATCATCAGAAACATGTTTACCCAGCTGGCCACTGGTGGCCAAGTATTCTTTACCAGAACGTGATGATAAATTCCATAACCAGCAGATGGAAAACTTGATGAAAGAATCACTTAAAATGGGAGGATGCTAATACAGGCTATGGGCCTCTGTTAACCCATCTAAATATCACTCTACTTCAAGCTCAAGGGTAGCCGCCTCTTCATCACAATAATTCTTAAATGTTTGGGACCTGGCCACCTCCCAAACATTTCTCTTAAAAGACAGAGGTTCCTACAAGGTGGAAGGCCTTGACTGCCTCCATAAGGAGGAAAAAAATATCAAACCTGATTGACTTTCAAACTAAGTCCATTAGTGTTTCCTATCCACCCCTTTTCTGCTTCTTTGGTTAAAAATAGGAAAGGCATTATGAATTGGTGAAGTATCAATAAAAAAAAGACTGTGATTTGGAGTAACACAGACGTAGGTCCTAATCTCAGCTCTTCTGTTACCTGGAGCAAGCTCCTTGATCTTGCCAAACCTCAGTTTCTTTGTCTGTAAAATGGGATTGAAAATAAACACTTCAGAAGGCTAAAGTAAGAAATAAACAAGATAATGTCCAAAATCACCTAGCAGGTTTCCTGCAATGGAAGAAACTCAGTAAATGCTACTTCCTTCACTTGAACACAGGTTCCCAAAAGGGCTTCCCAGGTGGCACTAGTGGTAAGGAACCTGCCTGCCAATGCAGGAGACGCAAGAAATGTGGGTTCAATCCCTGGGTTGGGAAGATCCCCTGAAGGAGGGTATTCTTGCTTGGAGAATCCCATGGACAGAGGAGCCTGGTGGCCTATAGTCCATAGGGTTGCAAAGAGTCAGACACGACTGAAGCAACTTAGCATGCATACATGCAAAAAGGGCTTCATAGTCAAATAAATTTGGAACGTGCTTGCTTAGACAACTTGAAACCCACTTTTTCTCTGCCGGACTTTTCAGAGCCTTTAACCTACCAATATGAGCTCCAGGAGGTGCTACCGTCTTCAGGCTTCCCAGGCTTCTGTGACCATAAACCCTCTTCATGGACACCACTCAGGGGCAGTGCTCTGTGGCTTATCATTTACAAAATGATGCTTTAAATTAAAGAGAGCATATCAGCTAAATGCCACAGTGTTTAAATGACCTCTTCTGGATTATGTAAATAGCATTGTTTCTCTTTAGGGAAAACATTGTCAAAGTAGAGAAGCCAAACTCAGTTTTCTTCCCCAAAACTCCTGCATCAAACGAGTGCTTAACCCAGCCCTAACTTTTTCTAGATGTGGACCAGCAGTACCCGCTGCCTCAGCTTCACTGCTGATTATCTCTGCTGACGCTTCCCAACACGCGCTTCTCTGGAAGAATCAGGGGCCAAAAATAAAAGTAGAGGGGTGAATACTTAAGCATTTTTAGGTTTTCATCTGATTGGATGTCTCATATATGCATGTACTCTAAATAGGGATTTCTGGGCCAAACTGTAGCAGCAGAGAAATTTTCAACCATTTTATTAAGTTTTCACACCCTTGTAAAGGAAGCAGGCTAGAGACTCACACACTCAGCTGGCAGAGTTAGAAACTGACAGCCAGAGAGTTCAGCTGGAGGGCAAACTGCCATGGGAGGAGGGCACGGCCTCCCTGAGGCTCCAGTTTAGACTTAAAAGCATCTTCTATTATCATTGTCACTTCTACTCATCAGTTATGAATCCTGGCATGTTGTGAAACACACCAATTCTGCTGGTAAGTAAATTTCATCCTGCAGAGGAAAGGAATTAACAAACAAGCTTCATCGTTCCAAAACTATTTGTCAGGCTTAAAGAGCTCCTCTAGATGCGGTGGTCCAATCCAGCTCTGCCTAGTGACCTGCCTACGAGCTTCACAGCTGAGGTTGTGGATTAGACGCAAGGACAGTTTATCCCTTCATGCAGATGAGAATGTCAGATGGCTCACCTTCACCACCGTCCCCTGAATCACAGGACGCACTTAATCCTGCTGCTAAACGAAACGCTGAGCACAATGTTATCGGACTGGAGGCGAGAGCTTTGAAAACAAGTGTTACATTTACAAAGTTGCAATCTCAACATCCCGCTCACCACCCACTCCCAGCTCCCTCTAGCTGTGTTCCTCTCAGTAACACCCGAATGCCTAGAGCAGTGCCTGCTGCAACGAAACACACACTGTCACTGTCGTTTCTGCAGAATGAAGAACCATCCGTTGAGCCGTTATGCTGGGAAGCCCTGGGTGGGGCTCTTATCCGCACACCAGCTCTGCTAAATAGACAGTCATCCCATTTAACAGATGACAAAATCAAGGCTCAGACATGTCCAGAAACATACCAAGATGCTCTCACAGTATCTATATCCCAGGCAAGGCCAGAGAGGCCCAAGGAGATGGACAGTAAACCTCGCCGTGTCTGAAGTGGAGGGCACCTGCCTCAGTCACTGCTGGGTTGCCCTTCCAGAATCTTCCAGTATCGTTGAAAATGGGAAACAGTAGTGCCCCAATTGTAATCTTGCAACAGTAATTTCCCTCATTCACCAAGTGCTTCCTATTCACCAGTCATTATTCTGCATAATTTATGTCTGCTACATATTTAATCCTTACAACAACCCAGTTGACTAGGTATGATTCTTGTCGCTCATGAGAACTGAGGTCTGTAAAGGTCAAATGCCTTTCTGAAAGTTCAAGAGCCAGAATTCAAATCCAGGCAAGGCAGCCTGGCTCCAGAGCCCACACAGGCTCCAAGCGCTCAATCTTCCCGCTCTCCTGCTGTGCTCTCACGGCTGGGAGGACTTCCTCCCTCGTGAGTTTAAGTGTATATCTGAAAGTAACACAACACTGTAAACCATCTATACTTCAATTTAAAAATAAATAAAATGAAAAAAAAAAAAAGAATTGCAGAACTCGGGTAACGAGCAGAACTCGTCTAAAAGAGGCAAATTTGAACCAAGGCAGGCTCCTGCAGTTATCTGCAGTTACCACTTACTGCCTGAGTCTGCTTCCCACGTGGTACAATACTGGCTTGCCAATACAGGAGACACAGGAGACGGGGTTAGATCCCTGGGTGGAGAAGATCCCTGGAGAAGGAAACGGCAACCCAGTCCAGTATTCTTGCCTGGGAAATCCTACGGACAGAGGACCCAGATGGGTTACAGTCCGTGGGATCGTGAAGAGACAGACACAACTAAGCCACTAAGCACATCCAGCCTTCAGCGGGTGGCTGGGGAGGCCTAGCCCTCAGTGGGTCCAGTCTGTCCGGCGCACAGACACAGTGGTTACCTGTAAGTGCTCTTGGTCTGTGGTGCAGCAGTGATGGTATGGGCTTCGTGACCATAGAAACAAGATGCGCTGTCGCTAAGGTCAGCCTGGCCTAGATGTAGGACAGATGGGTAAGACTGGGGGTGAGGAGAGAGTCAGGCTTGAGTAAATCTAGGGTGGTTAATGTCTATACAGTTAGGTTTAGGAAAAGCTCTCGAGGAAGACAGCACGTAAGATGATGCTTAAAAGGATGGGTAGGATTTTCATAGGCAGAGATAGAATGATGTTGGTAGTAAGATTTGAAAGAAATAAATACATAAATGTGGGCTACAGTCCACAGGGTCACAAAAACCGAGCACGCATGCACACCTGAGTCTGCAGTGAGCCGCCCAGAAATGGCTGGTGCTCCCCAGGGGGTCTACATGCCACCTGATGAGGTCCCTGGTGCCACCAGCAGCCTCTCGATGCCATCTCCAACCCCAGTAAGGTGGAGTGTGGCGTAGATATGGGAGGTGTGAGAGAGGGAGAGGGAGAGGGTGAATAGAATAATGAGATAAAAATGGAAGTGGGGCCTTGTGTGAGCCCGCTGATGACATCAGATAGAAGTATAAGAAGTATCCTGACTTCTTTGCCTATAAAAGCTTCCAAGCACCTCAATTCCAATGAGCACTGGAATACAGCAGCACCAAGCAGGTCTCAGATGCCAGCTGGAGTCCTACAGTCTGACTCAGTTTTGATACCATTTACCCAGTGACAGCGTCAGATCCCACAGGTCAAGGGCTAGGTGGCACCAGACTGACCCCACCCCACCCTGCTCCAGATGCCAATCAGAAGCCCTGGTCACTACCTGGTGCTTCTGACCCACCAGCTACAGAGGGGAGGCTCCTACATCCTCTCCTTGGACTTCGATGCCAGTCACAGTCAAGGTGGTTACTTGTTCTTCTGTGAATCAGAGGTTCCACAAGCCCTCCTCAAGTTTGAGTAATTTGCTAGAGCAGCTCACAGAACTCAAAGAAACAGTCTACCTACTAGTTATTTTAAAAACAGCTTCCCAGATGGTGCTAGTGTTAAAGAACTCGCCTGCCAATGCAATAAATGTAAGAGATGAGAGTTCGATCCCTGGCTGGGAAGATCCCCTGGAGGAGGAAATGGCAACATACTCCAGTATTCTGGCCTGGAGAATCCCGTGGACAGATGGACAGAGGAACCTGGTGGGCTCAGACAGACACGACTGCGCAAGCACCCAGGAATAGCCCAGTGAAAGAGAGGCATATGGCAAAGCATGAGGAGCAGAACCCCTGTGCCCTGTCCATGCATGCGTGCTAAGTCCCTTCTGTCGTGTCCGACTCTTTGTGACCCTATGGACCGTGGCCTGCCAGGCTCCTCTATCCAAGGGATTCTCCAGGCAAGAATACTGGAGTGGGTTGCCATTTCCTTCTCCAGGGCTTCTTCCTGACCCAGGGATCGGACCCGAGTCTCTTTATGTCTCCTGCATTGGCAGCTGTGTTCTTTACCACTAGTGCCCTCTCCAGCCTCTCTCCAAATCTCCACGTCTTCATCAGACAGGAAGCTCTCCTAACTCTCTCTGTTTATTATGAAAGCTTCATTACAAAGGAATGATTGATTAGATCATTGGCCAGCTTTGACTGATTCACCCACTAGACCCTCTCCTCTCCCTGAAGGTCTGGGGTGGGACTGAAAATTCCAACCCTCTAATCATATGTTGACTCCAAAGGCAACCAAACCAGCCCCCAACCTTAGGGGAGAACCAAAAGTCATTTCATTAACTTAAAGGACATCTTTCTCACTGTCATCTCTTAGGAAATTTCAAGGAAATTTTGGAACTGTGAGCCAGAATCAAGACAAAGACTCCTCAGCCCTAACCCATCCCTGTTCCCGAAGTTCTGGCCTAAGGTGTCTGATGCCTCACTCCTAAAGGGCTCACTCAGTCTTTGGCTCCCACCTCCCCTTCCTGAGGATGTATGCCCCCAACCCAGACCTCTCTGGGCTCCAGGCTGGAATTTCCAGCAGCGCCCTGGACACCTGCACCTGGGCATCCTGCCAGCTGCATGGATCTCAGGCTGGATTCATCACCTTCTCAAAGCACATTCCTAGTCAGAGGTTGCAGGTCTCTGTCCATCCACTTGGTCCCCAAGCAGAGGGCAGGTCCAGCCACAATCAGCAGAAACCAGTCACCACCCTTAGGAATAAAGGAGCTCAGATGGTAATCCAAGAAATGGATCTAAACTATGACCCAGGTGGTGATGAAGGCAAATGCAGCAGGCTTTGGAGATAGTTGCAGAGAAAGGCTCTATTTTATGCACATGTTTAACATTCCAGGTCAAGATGTGTGTGTTAGCTGTTCAGCCATGTCCAATTCTTTGCGACCCCGTGGACTGTAGCCCACTAGGTTCCTCTGTCCTTGAAATTCTCTAGGTAAGAATACTGGAATGGGTTGCCATTCCCTTCTCCAGGGGGTCTTCCCAGCCCAGGAATCGAACCAGGTCTCCTGCATTGCAGGCAGATTCTTTACAGTCTGAGCTACCAGGAAAGCCATGGTCAAGTTTCACTCCTTCAATAAATGAGCCTGGAGAGAGAAAAGAAGATCTGACCACAGGACACATTGATGTTTAGGGATGAGGAGGATGAAGGGCAGCCTGGGAGACAAAGAAGGTGCTGCTAGGGAAGTAAGGGGATAAGCAGGAGTGAAGGTCCAGAGGCAAAGCCAGGGAAAGGTTTCTGGAAGGTCAACCAAGGCTGGGGCCCCAGTGGGGTGAAGACTGAAAAGAGACCATTGGTTCTGACAACACAGAGGTCACGGAGACAAGATAGGGTAGATTGGATGGCGTGTGGAGAAGCAGACAGGTGAGAAAATTGAGAGGTGAAACGAACTGGAAGCAAGTCTTCCGAGGAGCTTTGATATTCAATGTAGCAGAGAGATGGAGCAACAGCTAAAAGAAAACAAAATCTAGGGTGGGGCTTGTTACATTGGGAGATTACTGCCTACTTGTATGCTGGCATAATCCAGTGGAGGAGAGTTTGTGGAAGAGAAGAGGTCATTGCAGAAGCAGAGCAGTTGATGGGTAAGAGGGTTGAAGACATGGAGTGCCTGTGGACAGTTTGCTTCCAACACAGCAGGGAAGGTCTGATTGATGCCTCCCCAAACTCCTGGTTGCATCTCTAATCTACACTCCTGATTCTTCAGTCTTTAGTCAATCACCAAATGTTGTTGTTTATTCACCCCATACTATTGATCACTTTCACCGCTTGATTTTTTTCTCATGCTGTCAGTCACAACTCAATTATTACAAGCCTTCTTCTTGAGAAAATACACTTGCTTCAGTGTTCAAAGCAAAATGACATAGAGCCGTTACGCAGCCCAGATGAGCAGGTACGCAGCCCACATGAGCAGGACGAGCAGTTTGTCCCTATGAGTGGATGAGGTCTGTGGAGAAGAGGAGCTCCTTGCTGCCTGGTCCCACAGTCACCAGAGTTCATTGACTGTGACAGTTGACAAAGTGTCAAAGTGACAAAGACGGCTTGTCTTTGCTGCCTCCTGCCCTTTTGCTGTCCTAAGGCAGAGGCCCAGGGTCCCTGCTGGATCCCAGAGAAGGAAGGCAGGGCAAAGAGAAGCCCCCACCACAGGTGCTGTGACCAATGCTCTCCACTCACACACAGACCCCAAGGCCACCAGACATGCTCATTCAGCAGAAACAACTTAGACCAAGGGCAATGGCTCTTAGCAAATGATCTCTTTCCAGCCAAAAATTCCTCAGGGAGAAAGCATGGCTCTACTGAGGGCTAACATCAGTCCTGGCTTCCCCCCTGGCTTTGCAGGGAGGTGCGCACCTGGCAGGCACGAGCCAACCTCTGCTGCCGAAACTGGGGCCAAGGTTAGCTCATCCCCAGCCCTGGAGGTACCCCAGGCCCTTCACAGAATCAAAGTCCAGGCCCGAGAAAGGAGGACGGTGCTCCTTCTCCCAGCCCGTGGAGGGCCTCACTCTTGCCTAGGATGACTGACAGTTGAAACATCAATTTCTTGAACAGTAAAATCCCACCCCTGGGCTTCCCAGTGAGCTCAGTGGTTAAAAAAAAAAAAAAAAAAAAAACCCACTTGCAATGCAAGACATGTGGGTTCAATCCCTGGGTCAGGAAGATCCCCTGGAGGAGGAAATGGCAACCCACTCCAGTATTCTTGCCTGGAGAATTCCATGGACAGAAGAGCCTGGTGGGCTACAGTCCATGGGGTTGCAAAGAGGCAAACACGACTACATGACTGAGCATGCATGCACAAGCCCCTCAGACTTGGTAATTCACTAAAATGACTCAGAGAATTTAGAAAATTGCTGTATTTGCAATTACAGTTTTACTACAAGGGATTCAAATAAAGACCAGCCAAGTGAAGAGGCACATAAGACAAGGTCTCAAATGTGGAGCTTCCATGTCTTCTCCCCAGGGCAGTGGAATGTGTCACTCTGCTGGCACATAAGTGTGCTCACCAACAGGAAGCTCACCCATCCAGTGAGTCTCAGCATCCAGAGTTTCCAGGAGGGTTTCATTACATAGGCAAGGTTGATTGAATCATTGGTCATGTGACTGAACTCTCTCTCCAGCCTTCCCCCAGCCCCCATCCCATCTCTTCCACAGAAGTCAGGAGATCAGATTGATATCATGTGGCTCAAAGCTTTAATTCTCTGATCTCATGGATGGTCTTTCCCATGGTCAACCACCAACGTAAAACTATCTGGGTGCCCATCATATGTGACCTCATTAGCATAAGCCCAGTTGAGGTCGCAGGGCCCACCATGAATAACAAAGACAAAAACTCCCTCCAAGGAACCTGGGACAAAGACCAGACATTCTTTATTATACAACAGTCACGTGGGTCATCAACACCCATTGGCCAAAAAGGGAAAGGAGAGAGTAGATGATTTCCCAAGAAGTGTGCATGAGCCAGGCCTGGGAGCGATATACATACACCGAATTGCAAGAGGATCTGGAATTTTTGGCCTAGCTGTATCCCTAGGAAGAAGAGAAAATAGATTTGTTAAACAGTAAGGTGGCTCAAACGGTAAAGAATGCCTGCGATGAGAGAGACCCAGATTCAGTCCCTGGATTGGGAAGATCCCCTAGAAATGGGAATGTCCACCCACTCTAGTATTCTTGCCTGAAGAATTCCATGGACAGAAGAGCCTGACAGGCTACAGCCCAAGGGTCACAAAGAGTTGGACATGACTGAGCAACTAATACTTAACAATGCCACATAGATACTTTATTAGCCTGGGGTAATAATATTTGTCTTAGAGGAATAGACTAAAGATGAGATTATAAAGTTTCTCAGCATATTACTTGGTACATGTTGGGCAGATGACTAGCCTCTTAACTATTCTCCCTTCCTCCTTTCTCCCTGGTCTGTCTTCTCTCCAGTTCTTTTCTACCCTTTGTTTCTCTTTAATATTTCTGCAAGCTCTACTTTTCGCAAATCATTACCTATTCCCCATTCCAACTAAAGAACTTGGATAGTTTCTATTGTTTTCAGGGCAAAGTCCAAAGAGAACCTGGCATTAAGGCTCCCACCCCAACTTTCTGACTCCCCCACCACTAACTCTCATCTTGAAACAACTCCTGCTCTCAGAACATACCATGCAGCTCTGCTTCAGTTAGATTCTTTATTTGATCTCTGCTGCTGCTGCTGCTGCTGCTGCTAAGTCACTTCAGTCGTGTCCGACTCTGTGCGACCCCAGAGACGGCAGCCCACCAGGCTCTCCCATCCCTGGGATTCTCCAGGCAAGCACACTGGAGTGGGTTGCCATTTCCTTCTCCAATATTTGACCTCTGGCCCCACCTAAATTGTACTCATATTTCAAGAAATAACTCATTTCCCATTTTCCCCATGAACCTCTTCTGACTACACAGGTGTTACTCCCTCAGACTGAACATATCATCTCTTCTTTCTGGACATTTGTGATACTTCTTCATATTATTTCATTAAGTTCCATCTGTGTAAGTATTCCTCCCTTTAGTCTAATTTCCTAAGAGCAAGAGCCATGTCCGGTACCCCTTGCATCTCTCTAGGTTGCCTAGGGTAGTACCTTTTGCAGAGAAGATATTTCAACAAATACTTGTTGATTGAGGCATAAACTTCAAGAGTACAATGACTAGGAAGAGTTCAGATCTGAGCTGAAAATCCAATGACAACATTTTCAAGCTGCATAATCAGAGACAAGGTCATTCTTGAAGATCTCTTTAAGTCAAGGCTAATTACCTCTACCAGACAGGGTGGTTATGAGTAGTAACAGGATAAATATATATAAGGCACCTCCTGAGTCCCTAGAACACAGTGTGCCTTCAACAAATGTTAGTTCCCTCGCTCAGCCACCCTACCTGAAACTGATGACACAAAATGAGGAGGAGACAGGCAAAGCTGACAAATATATCTTACATTCCAAAGCTCACAGATCCTGGCCCCGGGAGCGGGGTGTGTGTGGGGAGGAATAGGGGTGACCACCTCTTTGGATAATATGTGAAAGACAAGATGCTCTTTTTTTCTTTTTTGACAAGATGCTCTTTGGCTCTAAGGGGGCCTGAAATGAGGTTTAAGGGATGGTAAGATGCTAGCAAATTCGAAATCAGAGTTATTTCAAGAAAAATTTGCATCCCAAAGGTCTGACCTCACCAGGGAGCTGGAGACCACTTTGTCAGTTTGGCAGGAAGGTGAATATTCCGCCCTGAAGAGCCACGGACCCAGACAGCCCTGGTTTAATGACCCAGCAGTAAGGGGACTGGCCTGTCCCAAATGAACAAGAGAAGATGGGGGATCACACATCCCCCTTCCACACTGACAAATGTCTTAAACTGGACTTTAAGAGACCCACCCTGTGGGACATCCAGTTGAGTCCATGGTTGTTTATAACATGATGAATGGATGTGACTCCGGATAAAAATACAGCCCTACACTATGGGGAGGAGTAGATGCATGTCTGTGTGTCCTTCCAGTTATCACCAATAGTTGATCAAGAACTCACTGCATATTCTTTGCAGAGCGGCCTCGTTGTTGTTCAGTTGCTACGCTGTGTCCCACTCTTTGCAACCCAGTGGACTCCTACACAACAGGCTTCCCTGTCCTTCACTATCTCCCAGAGTGTGCTCGAACTCAAGTCCATTGAGTCGGTGATGCCGTCTAACCATCTCATCCTCTGCTGCCCTCCTCTTTTGCCTTCAATCTTTCCCAGCATCAGGTTCTTTTCTAATGAGTTGGCTCTTCCCATCAGGTGGCCAAAGTATTGGAGCTTCAGTTTCAGCACCAGTCCTTCCAGTGGGTGCTCAGGGTTGATTTCCTTTCGGACTGACTAATCAGAGGGAAAAAGCAGAACCTCTGCTTCTCGCACAGGCAGTTGAGTCTCCTGCCCACCCGCTTTCTCAGAGAGACCTGAGTTAGCCTCCCAACTCTACCACCCACCTGCCCCAGGACTTTCAGAAGTGACTCACTTGACTTTCCCAGATGTAATGCCCTCGCAGGTGCCCTGAGCATCAGCTGAGGAAACGAATGTCCCTACAGAGCCAGCGCTGCCCCTGCCATTCTACTCATGAATGTGTCAGTACATTATCAGACATCAGGAGATTGAAGAGCAGAGAGTAACTTTGGCCACCTGATGCAAAGAACTGACTCATTGGAAAAGACCCTGATGCTGGGAAAGATTGAAGGCAGGAGGAGAAGGGGATGACAGAGGATGAGATGGTTGGATGGCATCACTGACTCAATGGACATGAGTTTGAGTAAACTCTAGGAGTTGGTGATGGACAGGGAGGCCTGGCGTGCTGCAGTCCATGGGGTCACAAAGAGTCGGACACGACTGAGCGACTGAATTGAACTGAGTAAATTGTAACTGTTTATTAAGCATGAATAGGAATCCAGTCTAAGCAGACACAGGCAAAAAATGAAAAGGGATTGAATTGGGGGCCATGGCATCGGCCCCTCTGCATCTGAGGCCCCTCAGCGGGATTGAAGGTCTCCTCTGACATCACGTGGGGCTGTCTGGTCACCTGATTTACAGACCTTCTCAGGTTCCAATTGACGTGCCTTCCTTTGGAGAAGTTCTGGCCTTCTTGCAACCACCCTGCCCAGTCCGTCTATATTTTAAAGATAAGAGCAGAACACCAAGGCTTCAGTGAAATGACATTGGGGGGAATTGCCATGCCCCCCAATTCAAAGATGTAGTTGGTGGCAGAGCTGGAATGCAGAACTATTGGGTCTGAAGCCACCATCTCAGCCCTGTACCCCTCTCCCTTTCTAAAGCCCTGACCCCCTGGGACTTTGCAGTAGTGGCTACAGGGTTTGGAGACACCTGGCAAAAGGACAGTGAACTTGCATGGGAGCCCGTGAGGTCCAAGTCCATTTACAGTTGGGATGGAGCGGTCCCATGGTGACTGCCAGACAGAGGGGCCGGTGGGCAGTCTGGGCCCATCACCATGACAACAGGCAAACAGCACTTTCTCCTTTCCAGACCCGTCTGTACATCGCCCCCTGTGATCTTCACTCCGCTTACTTTCTAACTTGGACGAGAAAAGTGATCCCTCTTCTAACTGGTAGAAAATCTGAGCTCAAGAAAGTGGCATCACTGCCTAAGCGCAGGGCCAAGCCCCTCACAGTTCAGAAACAGCCCACCTGACAATCAGAAGGGTCTTCTCATGAAAACTGCACATTTATGCCACAGTCATGACAGAGAAACATCGGTGCCAGATCCCAGGCCTGTGTCTGAGCCCAGCTGCTTCTCATTCTCTTCTGAGGCCAGGCCTGCTGTGAGGTTTCATTTAATTGTGTATTTTTATCATTTGATATCTGTAGCCAGATGCCTGTAGGCAATAAATGCCCTTTTCCATCAGTTCAAGCAAGAAAATGTACCTGCCATGGTACCATTTGCTTCACTGGGCTGCTGACTTATTTTAAGAACTAAATCTTTGCTGCTACTCTATTTTTCACACTGGGGTGTATGTACTCCAAGACTGACATTAATAACTTACACGGAGGGCAGTTTCCTTTCGAGTGAGAACGTAGCGCCACCTAGTGTCTGCTCGCTCAACCGCAGCCAAAATAAATAGCGGTAACCTTGACAAATGAGAAAGTTTTGCGCTCTCAACCAGAAGTTCTACACACATTCTTCTCTTCTCACATAACAGAGCTTTCCTGGCAGGATTATATTTGTCTTATTTTTAAGATAAATAAGTTAAGACACAAGGCCCCAGCAAGAAAGCTGAGTAAGTTTTCCACTTGCCAACTCAGGGTCATACTTTCCAACTTGGGTGGCTGTCATTTATAAACGATGAGCTCATGAGAGAAGAGAGCTAATGCAACCCCCAAGTGCCCAAAGCACGACCGTGGAGAATGGCAGCCCTCCCGCGGGACCTGATGCAATCGTCTTGACTTTATTTAGCCTTTCATACCAGCGTCTCTAAGCTCTGGGTGCAGGATTATCCTCACAGCACCCCCTAAGGAGTACAAATCTCAGTGATGTTATTACCTGGAACTTATATGTAAGGAGGTGTTACGTCCTTCCTCTGTGGTGCTACCCAGAGATGGGGCTGTTCACAGGCCCCCTAAAACTCACTGCCCCTCTACTTCCTTGCCAGGGCAAGAACTGATATCTGTCACCCTATTATCACTCTGGCCTTCATGCTCCCAATTTTTTCCAATATCTACACAGAATTTCTTGACCTTGGCACCATTGAGATGGATAACTTTTTGTTGGGACAGTGGTCTGTTCTGTGCACTGTGGATGTTCAGCCACATCGCAGTTTTCTACCCACTGGATGCCAGTAGCATCCCTCTCCGCATTTATGACAATCAAAATATCTCTGGACATTGCCAAACGTTCCCTAGGGGTGCAAAATTACCTCTAGTTGAGAACCACTCTTCTAGAAGGCAAGTACACAGAAATATAAATACAATAATACTAACAACAGTTGCTGGTGTTGCTCCCATTTGAAAGGTACAAAATGCATGTGAAGAGCTTGATGATACTATCTTATTTAATATTTGCAACCAAGAAACCAGTCTGTGTTGACTCTCTAAGGAAATACTTATATTGCACATAAAGAGACTAGAGCTCAGAGATGTTAGGTAACATGGCCAAGGTCACACAGCCAGCAGTGGCAGAGTTATCATTTAAAATCAGGCTTTTGTGACTCCAAACCCTGAGCTCATCACCACCTCCAGATTCTGGGACCACAGATCACAAATGTTTCTGAGTAGCCCTGATTGTCCACAGTCCTAGAATATGCTTCAGTTCAGTTCAGTTCAGTCGCTCAGTCATGTCCCACTCTTTGCGACCCCATGAATCGCAGCACGCCAGGCCTCCCTGTCCATCACCAACTCCCAGAGTTCATTCAGACTCATGTCCATCGAGTCGGTGATGCCATCCAACCATCTCATCCTCTGTCGTCCCCTTCTCCTCCTGCCTTCAACATTTCCCAGCATCAGAGTCTTTTACAATGAGTCAACTCTTCGCATGAGGTAGCCAAAATACTGGAGTTTCAGCTTCAGCATCATTCCCTCCAAAGAAATCCCAGGGCTGATCTCCTTCAGAATGGACTGGTTGGATCCCCTTGCAGTCCACAGGACTCTCAAGAATCTTCTCCAACACCACAGTTCCAAAAGCATCAATTCTTCAGTGCTCAGCCTTCTTCACAGTCCAACTCTCACATCCATACATGACCACAGGAAAAACCATAGCCTTGACTAGGCGGACCTTTGTTGGCAAAGTAATGTCTCTGCTTTTGAATATGCTATCTAGGTTGGTCATAACTTTCCTTCCAAGGAGTAAGCATCTTTTAATTTCATGGCTGCAGTCACCATCTGCAGTGATTTTGGAGCCCAAAAAAATAAAGTCTGACACGGTTTCCACTGTTTCCCCATCTATTTCCCATGAAGTGATGGGACCGGATGCCATGATCTTTGTTTTCTGAATGTTGAGCTTTAAGCCAACTTTTTCACTCTCCTCTTTCACTTTCATCTAGAGGCTTTTTAGTTCCTCTTCACTTTCTGCCATAAGGGTGGTGTCATCTGCATATCTGAGGTTATTGATATTTCTCCAGGCAATCTTGATTCCAGCTTGTGTTTCTTCCAGTCCAGCGTTTCTCATGATGTAGTCTGCATATAAGTTAAATAAGCAGGGTGATAATATACAGCCTTGACGTACTCCTTTTCCAATTTGGAACCAGTCTGTTGTTCCATGCCCAGTTCTAACTGTTGCTTCCTGACCTGCATACAGATTTCTCAAGAGGCAGGTCAGGTGGTCTGGTATTCCCATCTCTTTCAAAATTTTCCACAGTTGATTGTGATCCACACAGTCAAAGGCTTTGGCATAGTCAATAAAGCAGAAATAGATGCTTTTCTGGAACTCTCTTGCTTTTTTCATGATCCAGCGGATGTTGGCAATTTGATCTCTGGTTCCTCTGCCTTTTCTAAAACCAACTTGAACATCAGGAAGTTCACGGTTCACGTATGCTGAAGCCTGGCTTGGAGAATTTTGAGCATTATTTTACTCGCGTGTGAGATGAGTGCAATTGTGCAGTAGTTTGAGCATTCTTTGGCATTGCCTTTCTTTGGGATTGGATTGAAAACTGACTTTTCCAGTCCTGTGGACACTGCTGAGTTTTCCAAATTTGCTGGCATATTGAGTACAGCACTTTCACAGCATCATCTTTCAGGATTTGAAGTAGCTCAACTGGAATTCCATCACCTCCACTAGCTTTGTTCATAGTGATACTTTCTAAGGCCCACTTGACTTCACATTCCAGGATGTCTGGCTCTAGGTCAGTGATCACACCATCGTGATTATCTGGGTCGTGAAGATCTTTTTTGTACAGTTCTTCTGTGTATTCTTGCCACCTCTTCTTAATATCTTCTGCTTCTGTTAGGTCCATACCATTTCTGTCCTTTATTGAGCCCATCTTTGCATGAAATGTCCCCTTGGTATCTCTAATTTTCTTGAAGAGATCTCTAGTCTTTCCCATTCTGTTGTTTTCCTCTATTTCTTTGCATTGATCACTGAGGAAGACTTTCTTATCTCTTCTTGCTATTCTTTGGAACTCTGCATTCAGATGCTTATATCTTTCCTTTTCTCCTTTGCTTTTTGCTTCTCTTCTTTTCACAGCTATTTGTAAGGCCTCCCCAGACAGCCATTTTGCTTTTTGCATTTCTTTTCCATGGGGATGGTCTTGATCCCTGTCTCCTGTACAATGTCACGAACCTCATTCCATAGTTCATCAGGCACTCTATCTATCAGATCTAGGCCCTTAAATCTATTTCTCACTTCCACTGTGTAATGATTTAGGTCATACCTGAATGGTCTAGTGGTTTTTCCCTACTTTCTTCAATTTCAGTCTGAATTTGGTAATAAGGAGTTCATGATCTGAGCCACAGTCAGCTCCTGGTCTTGTTTTTGCTGACTATATAGAGCTTCTCCATCTTTGGCTGCAAAGAATATAATCAATCTGATTTCGGTGTTGACCATCTGGTGATGTCCATGTGTAGAGTGTTCTCTTGTGTTGTTGGAAGAGGGTGTTTGCTATGACCAGTGCATTTTCTTGGCAAAACTCTATTAGCCTTTGCCCTGCTTCATTCCGTATTCCAAGGCCAAATTTACCTGTTACTCCAGGTGTTTCTTGACTTCCTACTTTTGCATTCCAGTCCCCTATAATGAAAAGGACATCTTTTTTGGGTGTTAGTTCTAAAAGGTCTTGTAGGTCTTCATAGAACCATTCAACTTCAGCTTAAGAGTATGTTTAGCACTATTCAAATAATATATCCAGATCTAGGTTTAAAGACATAAAGACTGTAGCTCTTCTCTGTAAGTTCAATCCAAAGTGTTAGAGCCAAGGTCTTGCTCCAAGGGAGAGCCCTGGGCCTGAGTGCAGACACAGTGGCCAGTAATTCACTGTATGGCCTTTATTTGGGGTCAGTTATTTAAGCTCTCAAAGTCTCTATTTAGTCTCCCCCAAGATAAAAAGGATGAGAGAGATTTTCAACCCTGGCTGCACACTAAAATCATATGGGGATCATGATGGGTAGCAAAAAAATCATATGGGGAGCCTAGGAGTCACCCCAAAACAATTAAACCAGAATTGCTGGGACCTGGACCATAACATTTCTGAGCTCCCCGGGAACTCAATGTGCAGTCAGAACTGAGACAAATAGGACTAAGCCCCTCGAGTTTTGTGTTTCTACTTTAGGACCCAATTCCCCTTAGAGAGGAGGTCCTCTTCTCCCCTTTCCATTATACACAAAGCTGGTTTAGGGGTGCCTGGTTTCTCTGTCTCTGAAGACTGTCCCAAAAGCCTTGAACAATTTCCTGGGACCCCTCAGTGTTTCAACTGCCCTCCAGTCCCTGAACGAATCTTTTCCAGCCTCCCACTGTACCCACCAAAAGTCTGGAAACCCCACCCCACTGTCTATGGCAGCTGGGGGTGGCAACTCCTTCCACAAAAGGCTGCAAAGAGCAGGGAGCATGACAGAAGACAGCTGCCATGAAAGACTATCCCCCTCCTGGCCTCGTTGAGCGCTTGCTCTGACTTTAATAAGGTTAATTCTAATCTGTGGTCTTTCAAGAGGTGAGAGAAGCTCCCCTTTCTAAACATGGCTCGCTGCCTCCCATTTCAGCCCAAAGGCGAGTGATAACATCTCTCAGCAGGTGCCTGAGAGGAGTTCTGGCTACGGAAATGCGACTTCTTCCTTTCCTCTGCCTCCCACCACCTCCATTTCTGTGAGTGACCCCACTACATTGGGAGGGCTTCACACAGTACTTTTAGGTACAAAAGAAGTAATAAAAGTAATTTACATCGATGAAGCATTTCTGAGATGCCAGGCTCTGGGTAAAGTCTTTACATGCACTGTTTCATTTCTTCTTTGCAAGCACCCTCCTGAGAAGGTACTGTTGTTATTAACACCATCATCATCATTATCCCCATTTTACAAATGTCTGCATTCACTGTTCTTGTTCCTCGGCCTTGGTCCCCACGATGCCACCAACTATCTGAATGAAGGCGGGTTCCCACTGGCCCATGCAAGTGCAGGGACCATGTCCAGTTTGGTTCACCACTGGTTCCCAGACTGGCAGAAAAAGAGCCAGAAATCAAACTCAGGCAGGCTGGCCCCTAAGTGCCTGTGAAGTCTATAAGGAAGGCTGAGAGGGACTTCCCTGTGGTCTAGTGCCTAAGACTCTGTGCTTCCAATGCAGGGGGCCCGGGGTTCAATCCCTGGTTGGAGAACTAGATCCCACATGCTGCAACTAAGAGTTCACATGTTGCAAATAAAGACCCCACATGGTGCAAGTAAAAAAAAAACAGCTGAGCAGGCTCTCTGGATGTGAGCCATGAAGGACACAGAAGAGCATATGGAAAAAGATATGGGCGGTGAGGGCAAGTGCTACCGAGACACCAAGGCTTTATCCATGAAGAGGCCAGGGAGGGTCATTTCATGGGAGTCGCGGGATGGAAGGGAGTTGGTGAGTTGAATAAATGGGAGATGAAGAACAGAGAGAACTGCTACCTATCCCAAGCTCACGCTGCTTGCTGCACAACAGGCCAATAAATGGAGAGACAAGCTGCTGGAGCAAGGAATAGAGACTATTCAGAAAGCCAGCAGCCCAAGAAGACCGCAGACTAGTGTCCCAAAGAACCATCATCCTTCCCCAGTTAGAGGTCAGACTCCTTTTATCCTAAAAGGGGAGAAGGGAAAGTCCTAAATCTGGCCAGACTCCAAAGGAGATGTGTTCATTTCTTCCTCCCTGCAGCCATTCACATGTGGGCCTGGTCAGGAGGTTTCCTGTGAGTTAAATATATTTTAGCTTAATGCTCATGACCTGGGCGGAGAAGGGAATGGCACCCCACTCCAGTACTCTTGCCTGGAAAATCCTATGGATGGAGGAGCCTGGAAGGCTGCAGTCCATGGGGTCGCTAGGAGTCAGATACGACTGAGCGACTTCACTTTCACTTTTCACTTTCATGCATTGGAGAAGGAAATGGCAACCCACTCCAGTGTTCTTGCCTGGAGAATCCCAGGGACAGGGGAGCCTGGTGGGCTGCCGTCTATGGGGTCGCACAGAGTTGGACATGACTGAAGTGACTTAGCATTAACATGACCTGGGAGGCATGGTGTCCAGAGATGGGCCATCATAATGTAAGCTCTAGGCAACACTCCCCTTAGTGATTAACTTGTACTAAAGTATAAAGGTTCTCTGTTACAGAAATAGTGAAGACAACTCCCTGGAGTGGAGGGAGACTTTTGATTTGTTTTGCTTTGTTTTATCATGCTTTCTGTGACAGAGACTCGAGCATGTTAAAAGCTGATGGGAGGTGTCCAGCAGAGACAGAGAGGCTGAAATGTTTGAGGGGTAGAGGGCAGAGTGGTACTGCAGGTCCCCGGCTGTCTCTGCCACAGTCAGAGGGAAGGCCAGAAAGCCAATCAGACCTTGCAGGTCCAGGTGGGTGGTACCTGAAGGGGACTGAGCCTGGCATCTTTACACCAAAATTAAATTCTATCTTCATTACCACCCTGGGAAGTATGGATGCTCAGTCCCTCTGCACAAGTGAAGAAACATCCTCAAAAATTAGATAACTTCAGGATCTTCCCTGGTAAGTCTAGTAGTTAAGACTGTGCTTCCAACGTAGGGGTGTGGGTTCAGTCCCTGGCACCAAAATCCCACATGCTGCACAGTGTGGCCAAAATATATTAATAAAATAAATTTTTTCAAGTTTGGTTAAAACAAAGAAAAGAAAGGTTTGGTTTAAGAAAAAAAAATTTAGGTGACTTTGATACAGCCAACAAAGGGCACAGCTTGGCTGGGCACCAGGTCCCTCTGGCACTGAAGCCTGAGCTGGTCTGTGGTTGCAGTCTGACACCCTCCGCAAAAGGTGACCAGGACCAAGTGCCACCAGATTTGAGCCAAGTCAACCAGATCCCCCAAGTCCCTGGTCTTCCCACTGCCCTGCCTTCCCCCTGCCTTTTGATCTGCAAGTGGTCAGTCCTCACCTCCGCGGTGTGAGTGAATCTTTGTTGGCTCAGCAGCTCAGGAACAGACACCAGGGTCAGAGGAGTCCACCAAATGAGACCTTGTCCGAGTTAAGAAATCAGTGCAGCAAGTTAATTCATCACCATGGTGGGACTGCGTGTGTGCATGCTAAGCCGCTTCAGTCGTGTCCAACTTTGCAACCCTATGGACCACAGCCCGCCAGGCTCCTCTGTCCGTGGGATTCTCCTGGTATGAATACTGGAGTGGGTTGCCATCCCCTTCTCCAGGGGATCTTCCCCACTCAGGGATGCAACCTGTGTCTCTTACGGCTCCTGCATTGGCAGCCGGATTCTTTACCACTAGTGCCACCTGGGGGCTAGAGGAGCATTTCCCCATCCTCCTTGGTCTTTGCCCTTCGAGGCTCCTCCCTCCCAGAACAACTTAACACCAGCAGCTAACTGATATTTAGGCTAACTGGCTGTGCACCCCGACCCGCTGACACCCCAGCACTGCTTGTTCACGCCTATCTCCAGACTCAGAACTGGAGCCGAATCAGAGCTCAACCATCAATCGCATCCAAAAGTCCAGCAAGCCAATTAAAATCCTATCTGAGAGAGGTCTGTTTGGTGTGAGATGGGACCAAAATCCAGGAGGTGAATTTGTTACAATGATTTTAATAAGCAGGGGCATTTCATTAGACCCTCACAGAACAGGGAGGCATTCAGGCTCGAGATGCCCCTAGGAGGTCAGACTCTGCCCACCCATGAGTGGGAGACATCTGGCCTGTTAAAATCAAACACAAACAGAGACCAGACTCAAAAATCCCCTGAGCAGACAAGTTCAGTTTAGTTATACAAGCAAAGCTTAATTTAGCTTCTTTTGCAAGACAAGCAAGGTTAACTTGACCTGGATCACTTCTCCCTTTGGCTGCTGAAAATCATATGCAAAGCTTCAATTGTTCCCCCAAACTGGTACGAGGTAACCAAAAAACTGATCACTTCTAATATTGTAAATAATTCTGAATCGGTAACTGAGAAGAACGTGAAGAGTCAACAGAAGCACCTCCACACGGTATAAGCTGCTTCATAACGATATTCCTCGGAGCCTCACTCCATGTTTCAGTCTGACTGCTCCCCATTTACAAACTGTCCTTTTTGGTGCGTGCACAATACTTTCCTATTTACTGCTTCAGTGGTTCATTGGTTCTGTTGCTGTGTAGTCGCTAAGTCATGTCAGACTCATTTGTGACCCCATGGACTGTGGTCCACCAGGCTCCTCTGTCCATGGAATTTCCCAGGCAGGAATACTGGCGTGGGTTGCCATTTCCTTCTCCAAGAGACCTTCCTAACCCAAGGATCGAACCCTCAGCTCCTGTATTGGCAGGTGGGTTCTTTACCACGGAGCCATCAGGAAAGCCCTCGTTGGTGTTACTCCTGGCTCTTTTCTGAACTCTTTCTGAACTCTGGACAGCTCTAAGGGGTGTGGGCCCAGGATGGTGAGAAGGACTGTGTGTTCTGGGTCATTGTGGAGGATGTTACTGACCCTCCCAGCAAGGATCTGTGCAAACAGAGGACAGGGTCAGCTAGGACTCAGGGCCCCTGACCCCAGCTCCCAGGTTCTGCACCCCTGAGCGCCTCCTGTGTCCTGAGTTCCTACCAACTTGGGGAGGAGGGCAGGCCAGAATTCAGACACCTGAGCCAGGCCTCCAGCCTTCCTGGACACCAAGAATGCGGCAATGCGCTCGGGGATCTATCCCTCTTCTCTAGCACTACATGGAAACCTGGAGGGCAGGGATTTCCTATCCTCTTCATTTCGAATCTCCTGCAACTAGACACGTGTATGCTCCGCGCCTCCTGGGACACAGGCCACAGGCATAAATGCTGTCACTTCCGCTTGAGAATCTGTATGGGGTTTATAAAGCGACAGGGTCCCCGGCTTCCCGCGCCTCCCCTTCCTTAGCATTGCTCCTCTCTCCCTCCATGCCCAGACTCGGGTGCTCCCAGCTAAGGGGTCCTATTCCTGCCTCCCACCCCCAACTCAGTAGTGAGGGGCCAGATCCCAGGGAAGACCCCCCCATCTCCCTCCCTCCCTCCACACTCTGATCCTGGGAGTCCCCACTCAAGAGCCTACCTTTCATCTTGGACCTGCTGTTGCCAGCCCCTGAAGCTTCCTCATCTTCAAAATGAAGGGCAGGCTAATTGAACTTGAAAGTCCACCCTGACCCTTAAACCGCACATGCTCTGACCTTGAGTCTGACTGTGGATACGCTGGAATAAGGCCTGCTCCCTGGACAGTGGATGCAGGACAATGATGCTCAGGATGGTGCAGAAGAGCCGATGGATGCCCGGGCAGGTGCTGAGCCGCCGGGCTCGGTCCTGTTCCCCTTCCCCCACCGCGATGCAAGGGACTCAGCCCCGTGCAGCTGGAGAGAAAGGAGAGCTTGCGGATGGGCAAGCAAGGCAAGCTGCCTGCCGTGCAGAGTGCTGCCTTACAGCAGAAAGAACAGAGAGCACAGCCAAGGGACTTCCGCATCCATCTCCTCCTCTCTCTCCATTCAAACCGGGCCTGGGATGCCTTCTGCCACTTCCCAGTGCCTCAAGCTGGAATCTCTCCCTGAGATGTTCTCCTCTGGGAATGTTCAGCCCATGAAGCACAACATCTGTCACGTTTGTAGCTGGCGCTTCACAATCTCTGCCCAGGGTCAAGTTCTCAATTGTGTTGAATTCCCCAAAGAGCTCCAGGATAGAGCCAAAATGATCAACTCCATTTTACAGATGGTGAAAGGGCTTGATAAAGGGGGTCAGGAGAAGCAGGAAGGGACATAAAATTAAATATAAAACTTCCATACACTTGTTTCTCTAATACCAGACTGAAACTGAAAGTTGTGACCCCATGGATGGTAGCCTGCCAGTCTCCTCTGTCCATGGAATTCTCCAGGCCAGAACACTGGAGTGGGTAGCTGTTCCCTTCTCCAGAGGATCTTCCCAACCCAGGAGTTGAACCCAGGTCTCCTACGTTGCAGACGGATTCTTTACCAACTGAGACACCAGAGGCTTGATAAGGGCGGGGGGGCGGTCAGGAGAAGGAAGAAGTGATGTAAAAATTAAATATAAAACCTCCTTACACTTGTTTCTCTAACACCAGACTACTTATGAGCAAATTACACTCTTTACAGGATGCCCACCCTCCTGATCCTTCTTTTCATCTCATCCTTCATCTTTATGTCCTTTATCCTACAGCTCAAAAGTTAGAGTTGAGAGGAGAGGGGCCTTTTTTCTATCACATACCATTGCGACTGCCGGCACACCCTATTCACCAGGGCTGTGAGGAGGGTTGGTGCAGGTGAAAATCGCTGGTGAAGCTCCACTTGCCAGAGACAGCACAGGATCAAGGGAATGGAGGTGGAACAGGAGGGAAAGAGGCAGGGCACAACCTTGAAAAGAATGATACAGCCGCTGCTGCTGCTGCTGCTGCTGCTAAGTCGCTTCAGTCGTGTCCAACTCTGTGCGACCCCAGAGACAGGCAGCCCACCAGGCTCCCCCGTCCCTGGGATTCTCCAGGCAAGAACACTGGAGTGGGTTGCCATTTCCTTCTCCAACAGGATGTGACAAAAACTGGTTATAACCAACTAGGTGCAAGATTGTGGAAGATTCAACTTCTGGTGGACCTTGAGCCTCATTATACACTCACTAGTGCCATGACCGTTCTGAGGCCAACCATAAAACATCAAGAGATGGGAATATCAGACCACCTTACCTGTCACATGAGAAATCTATTTGCAGGTCAAGAAGCAACAGTTAGAACCAGACATGCAACAAGGGACTGGTTCAAAATTGGGAAAGGAGTAAGTCAAGGCTGTATATTGACACCCTGCTTATTTAACTTATATACAGAGTTCATCATGTGAAAAGCTGGGCTGGATGAGTCACAGGAAAATAAAGGATGTTACAAAATTCCAACTTGGATGGAGAGGCCTTGGAAGTAAGGGAGGATGATGAGAAGACGTCTCCCAAAGCGGCTTCCTGATTTCTTCTGGCTCACAGAATGAACGTCATCGCAGATGTCATTCACTCAGCATTTATTGAGCACCTACTGTGTGCTAGACACTATTCTGGGTGCTAGGAATACAGCAGGGAGTAAAACAAAAACCCTTGGCCTCAAAGAACCAACATCCTAACCTGGAGAAATAATAAACATAATAGTAAGCACATTATCTAGTAGGAAAGGTTAGGTAAGTGGCATGGGGCAAAAGGGCAGATAAGGAGGACGGCGCAGCTTTAAGTAGGGGGTGGGAGGGTCTTGTTGTGAAAGGTAAGCAGAAGCCTGAAGGAGGTATAAGGGAGAGAAGCCCGCAGACCACTGGGAGCGCGCGATCCTCATCCTCTCCTTCACGCGGTGCTAGCTCCTGCTGCCGGCATGATTTCATGCCTTCAGTAAATAGTTAAGCAAAAGGAAATAAGGCTTCATTATCCAAATAGTTTTTAAAAAGAGCAGGGACAAGCTTTACTTACTCTAATGTCTAATAGTATGTATCAGATCAGATCAGTCGCTCAGTCGTGTCCGACTCTTTGCGACCCCAGGAATCGCAGCACGCCAGGCCTCCCTGTCCATCACCAACTCCCGGAGTTCACTCAGACTCACGTCCATCGAGTCAGTGAATGCCATCCAGCCATCTCATGCTCTGTCGTCCCCTTCTCCTCTTGCCCCCAATCCCTCCCAGCACCAGAGTCTTTTCCAATGAGTCAACTCTTCGCATGAGGTGGCCAAAGTACTGGAGTTTCAGCTTTAGCATCATTCCTTCCAAAGAAATCCCAGGGCTGATCTACTTCAAAATGGACTGGTTGCATCTCCTTGCAGTCCAAGGGACTCTCAAGAGTCTTCTCCAACACCACAGTTCAAAAGCATCAATTCTTCGGCGCTCAGCCTTCTTCACAGTCCAACTCTCACATCCATACATGACCACAGGAAAAACCATAGCCTTGACTAGAGGAACCTTTGTTGGCAAAGTAATGTCTCTGCTTTTGAATATGCTATCTAGGTTGGTCATAACTTTCCTTCCAAGGAGTAAGCGTCTTTTAATTTCATGGCTGCAGTCACCATCTGCAGTGATTTTGGAGCCCAGAAAAATAAAGTCTGAATAGTATGTAGTACATAATAAATATGTGTTGAATCAATTAATTCCTCCATAATCAATAACTTAATAAGAACAGTACAACTTCCCTGTAAGTGTGAAACATGATACAAATTGTCATATAAACAACAGATTGGAGACTCTTTTAAGATGTAAAAGTACCGCTAGTAATATCAGAACACTATTATATTTTTGCTTTTTCCCTTCCAGCATTTACCTGTATCTATAACTTATCATAGGTATGATTTAGTGATTCGTAATCATAAACACATGGTTTTGAGGACGGATTTTTTCTACTTATGGTGTTGTTTTCGTAATTGCCATTGATAGAGGATGCACAGGCTAAGCTATTTTCCGACTGCCAGAAAGTAGTATTGTTTCCAATGTCCCTGAATTATAGCGCGCCAGGTAGCAAGGAGGCTCCATAGCTCAGTGGTTAGAGCACTGGTCTTGTAAACCAGGGGTCGCGAGTTCGATCCTCGCTGGGGCCTCTCACTCGCTCCTCTCATTTTTAAAATCGTCCCGTTGTAAATATGCCCCAAAATACAAAATTATTTCTGAAAACGTTACTTCTTGCAGGATTAAAAGTAACTGCTCCTGACATGCTTTACTGTGCTTTAGAACTGACCCGGAAGAGAAAATACCGGAATGCAACAAAGAGCAGGAAAAGGAAAAGCGGTCCTCGGCGACGCGGCGCTACCAGGACCTGGGGCCCAAGCTCCCGAAAAGGAGGCGCGAGGCTCCAGGGGTTTGTTCTCAAGCCCTGCAAAATCAGACTAGCACTGAGCCACAAAAGGGCAGGGGGGCGGCTGGCGCCCGGCACTCCTCCGCGGGCGGGGCGCGCGCGGAGGCGGAGTTGCGCCTGTAGTTGCACAGCGCAGCCGGCGAGCGGCGCTATGGCTAAGCGCCCACTCGCCTGTCCGCGGCCGGCTTGCGCCTTCTAAACCTATTCCCGGTACTCAGAGTGTGGCCAGCGTGGCCTGGACCGAGGCCGGCGCTGTGATGACACGTGGCAGCCCGGGCTTCGGAGCCCAGCCCTACCCCTTGGAGAGGAAGGGGGAGCGACTCCCAAAAATAAACAGTCCCGGTCTGCTTGGGAAGCCAAGTTTGGCAGCCGGTCCTATGTCTCCGTTTTTTTTCCCCCTGAATTGCAGAATGCCGCGTGACTTTTAAAGTCGCGAGAGCCTTTTCTGAATATATGATTCTCTCCACCCACCATTTCTTGATAAAGGATTGTTTGTAAGGAAGCCACTAGCCACTTGTGGCCCTTGACTGAGTGCCTGAAATGTGGATATTTCGGACTGAGATGTGCTGAAAGAATAAATTACACGTTGGATTTAGAAAATTTAGCACAGAAAAAGAGAACTATGCCGTTAGTAATTTTTCGTTGATTACATATTGGTGTAAAGCTATCATATATTGTTCAGTCGCTCAGCTGTGTCTGACTCTTTGCGACCCCGTGGACTGCAGCAGGCGCGGGCGAGGCTTCCCTGTCCTTCACCATCTCCAGGAGCTTGCTGAAATTCGCATCCATGTAATATATTGGGTTAACTAAAATACATAGTTGCATTGCTTTTACCTATTTTTAATGAAAAATGCGAAAAATTAGAAACAGAAAAATTTTAGTTACAAGTGTGGCTTCCATTTGCAGCTCTCATTTCTGTTGGATGGTGCAGAATCCTGTGACCTTGAGTTCAAGTTAATTCTTAACCTGTGCTCATGCCAGGTAAACCTTTCATCTCTGGGTCTCCCAGAGCCAGTACTGTGCCTGGCAAGCAGTAACCATGGCATTGGTTGAGCTGAAATTACATACCTCCCTAACGTAATCTTAAACTCCACAAAAAACAAGAGAATGTATTTCTTAAACTGGGTTCATTTTGAGAATGATGTAACTGTAAGAATTTCTATCTTGGTTCCCTACATGTTAGCTTTAGAAAAACACACTTATCTTTTATTGGTTATTTAGACTTCCCTGGTGGCTTAGACGGTAAAGAATCTGCCTGCAATGCAGGAGACTGAGATTCAATACCTGGGTCTGTAAGATCCCCTGGAGACAAGAATGGCAACCCATTCCAGTGTTCTTGCCTGGGAAATCCCATGGACAGAGGAGTCTGATGGGCTATAGTCCATGGGGTCGAAAAGAGTCGGACACAGCTCAGTGACACTTACTTACTTACCCCTTTGTGAAAGTTCATGGGCATTGCCAGCCATCTTCCAGAAAACAAAGCCAATTGGCCAGAGAGGAATACCCTGCCTCTCCCCCAGGTTCCCAAGCATTTCAGGGCACCTATTCAGCTCCTGTCTCTAGACCCACTATCCTCCTGTTGAAAAGTTGTGTTCAGAAGGCCTTGAATTTGACGGATGTGGTCCTGTGCTTAGACACATGAACTCTGAACACCTTTCCCTCGGGACTTAAAACACTTTCAGACCATAACCTTTTTTTGTTTTAATTTAAGTATAGTTGATTTAAAATATTGCTTTATTTTCAGGTGCACAGAAACCTGTTTTATTGTTTCTTGTTTTTTTGTTTTATATAGTTTGTATCTATTAATCTCATGCTCCTAATTTATCCCTCCCCCTTTCATTTCTTAGTTCTAATGATTTTTGTGTGGAGTCTTTAAGGTTCTGTGTATAGAAGATCATGTCATCTGCAAATAATGACAGTTTTACCTCATCCCTTCCAATGTGGATACCTTTCATTTCTTTGTCTAGCCTGACTGCTGTGGCTTGAACTTCCGATACTGTCTTGAATAGAAGTGATTAATCCTTGTCTTGTTCCTGAATTTAGCAGGAAGGCTTTCAGGTTTTTACATTATTATGTTGGTTGTGGGTTTGTCATAAATGGCTTTTGTTGAGATAGGTTCTCTCTATAACCACTTTGGTGAGAGATTTTTATCATGAATGGATGTTGAATTTCATCAAATGCTTTTTCTGCACCTATTGAGATAATCAGGACTTTCCAGATTGCTCAGTGGTAAAGAATCTGTCTGCCAATACAGGGGACAGAGGTTCAATCCCTGCGTCAGGAAAATCCCCTGGAGTAGGAAATGGCAACCCACTCCAGCATTCTTGCCTGGGAAATCCCATGGACAGAGGAGCCTGGGGGGGTTACAGTCCATGGGGTCACAAGAGTCAGACTCAACTGAGTGACTGAGCATGCACTGAGATAATCATACGGTTTTTGTCTTTTCTTTTATTAATGTGGTGTATCACACTGATTGGTCTGCATATGTTAAACCACCCTTACAACTCTGGAGTGAATCCAACTTGATCCTATTGTATGATCTTTCTTATGTATTGTTGGATTCAGTTCGCTAAAATTCTGTTGAACATTTTTGCATTCATATGCATTAAATAGGGCCAGACGCACACGTCTTTAAAGAAAGATTGTACAGGGAAAAAAGTGAAACAGAGTGAGCGCATATATCTGTTCCAAAGGTTAGATCCAGTCTCCCTGAACTGAAGCAAGATTTTCAGTGATGCAGAGAGTAAGCCCTCCCATCGTTTCGTTGATGTCTTCATCTGAGAAGCTAAAAGTGTAAAATGTTAGGGTTGGTCGGACCTGAAATTCATTTTTATGCTAGAGAGTGTGTACAAATATCCTAGAGAGTATATACAAAGAACGTCACCTGCCATTTCAGTAAACAAGCGATGCTGTGGCCATCCAGCTGTCAGCCGCTGCAGCCACCCCTGACGCTACACCTTCAGGGGAATTCAGGCTGGAGAAAAACAAGATACTGGCTCTCGATAGTTAAGATGCATATCTAAGGAGTAATTTCAATAAACCCAGACTCTTTTGCATCTTCCCATACATAGAAAAGCATTGAGATCTTTAACATGAGATGTCCATTTTTGTGTGTGATTAGCATTAATCTTTTGATGTTCAACCACATGTTGTTCATCTGTTTTCAACAAAAACTCCTATAAACCCTGGCTCCTCCCTTACCTCTTGGGAACAGTCACTCGGAGCTATCTGAGAGGCTGCTATCCTGAGCTATAAAAGCCTGCCAAATAAAATATAACTCTCAACTTTCATCCATGCAATTTTTTTCAGTCAGCAAGAGTGATCATAAGAGCTACAAAGGTAAGCGAAAGTAAAGCAGAGCAAAACCATGAGATGGGGTAAAGGAAGGTGGATACGTGCATGCTCAGTCACTCAGTTGTGTCCAACTCTTTGTGACCCCATGGACTGTAGCTCACCAGACTCCTCTGTCCATGGGATTTCCCAGGCAAGAATACCAGAGTGAATTGCCTGATTCCTCCTTCAGAGGATCTTCCTGGTCCAGGAATCAAACTCATGTCTTCTGCATCCCCTACATTGGCAGGCAGACTCTTTGCCAGTGAGTCAACTGGGAAGCCAAGATAGCTAAGAGATGATCTAAAAATGCTCTTCAGAAAATGATGACCAGTATTTTACATCTTTAATAAAGGAGAAAAAAGAGAAAGAGAGAGGTTTGGTGTGTTTATATTAGGTTAGGTTACCCCACGAATGGAGATTGCTAAAGAAAAAAATGGAATCTATTTCTTTGGAAGCCTAAAATAATCTGTCCGGAATATATTCAACCTCATCTAAAGCAGGAATCACATGACCTCTGAAAGTCCTTAACAACCCTGGCATTTTTGGGATTTGTTCTGCTTAAGTCAAATTGCCTATACTGTTCTGGATGCTTTGCAGAACTTGGAGAACTTAAGACAGGGATCATTTCTTCTCTCAGTGCTTTCATTGCTCAAATACCTGGTTAAAAGCCACCTATCCTCATTGGGGGCCCTAGAGGGAGGCAAGCTCACAGGAGGCAGACCGGGGCATTGGTTCAAGTCCAGCTGAACAATTGACTGTTCCCTCACTGCTATGGTCTAGGGCACATTGCTTAACCTCACCAAGCCTCACTTTCCTCATCTTCAACATAAGTCATATGGCCACACACATGATGCAAAGTTTTGAGGTTTCAGAAAATTTGTATAAACTTAGCACACAACAGGTAGGCACAATGGAACCACCTTTATTATGCTATTTGCCAGGGCAAAACAGTAGTCGCCGGAGGTACAGAATAGGACCTGCCCTTATTCAGACCCTGAGCTTCAATGAGGGCAAAGGAGATGACCGCTTTAGAAGGGGTTCCCCTTGGGAACTTGCCACTACAGGCCTCCTCTTAGAGCTGGGAGGAAGCATGGGAGAGACATGGTTCTTAAGGCAAACTGGTGAGGCACATCAGATTTCTTAACGCCAGACAAACATCAAGGAGCTCAAAGAATATATGTCCATTTGAGCCAGTGTTGATGTATCACTGTTGCCCACAGGCACTTACAAAGCAAAATGGAAACACGCGGTGGGATTTGAAGCAGGCTTACAGACTAGTGCACATGATTATCGAGGTGCCCTGGCCAGGTGGGGATTGGTCTCCCCGCAGAAGCAGACAAGGAGCATCCGTTCAGCTGGCAAGACACGGGGAGAGGACGACCCGGCCACCCTAACTCAGGCTCTCTCTGCCGGCTCCCACCTCCACCCCCAGCTTCCTGCACGTGTAAAGTCATGTTCAGCAGCAGCAGCTTCCACGTGGTGAGGTGGTTCTGGTCCCCTGAGCGGCCACCTTGACTGAAGAGGCGGAGGGAGACTTCTGCCAGCTCGTCTCTGCTGTGCGGCCTGCCTGGCTATGCCACCGGGGCGTTTGGGGATCCCTTTCCTCTTCCCCTGGGGGCCTGGGGACCACACCCTGGCTCTCTTCTTTGCACCAGGCCCTGGAGATGTCTTCCGGCTGCTTGTGGGAGAAGCTGGCTTCTTGAACGAGTCTTTCTGAGATGAGGCCCGGTTTGGACTGGAAGCTAAAGTTGCACTGGACAGTTTTCTAGCAGCTTTCTCAGACTGCTCCTTTAGCAAGTCCAAGACCATCTCTGGAAATGAGCATTAATTTAGGAGAAATATTAGCCCTGGAAAGCAGCTGTAAGGAAAGTGCCACCCAGGAATCCTATGCCCACTTGAGGGTTCTTGAATATTCTTGAAATTCTTTTGAAATTAATATATTTAATTCCCTGGCCTTGATCTAAAGAGATGACTTTTGTAATGGGGTAACTCCAGTAATGCATACCTGTAGAATAGTGCCCTTAAGACAGCACCTCTCTTCCAAAAGTCTTTCCTGACTCCCCACCCTACCCCAAGGAAGAGGTCCTCACTCTCGGGGCCCTCTCAGACCCCTGGACATCCTTCTAGCCAGAATCTTAGTGTTCTTTTATTTCTTCACTTGCCTGTACTACCTGCCCCCCTCTCCTTCGGTTCTAAACTCCCACAGGTCAAGTTACTGGTGCATCTACCCCCCGGGATTAGCACAGGACTGCTGTAAAGTACTAAATGAAAGAATGAATACATGAACGACTGAATGAATGAATGGACTGAATGAATGAATGAAGGGCAGCACGTGCTGCCCCCTGGTGCACAACCAAGACATGCAGACTGAGCCACAGGCTCTAGTCCTCACCCAGAGAATAAGCCTTAGGTGAGAAAATAGGACCTGCCACCCCGGGACGGCAGCTGTTTGCACGGAGCACTGTAGCCAGTGCCTCGATGCCAAGGCCTGAGCCTAAAGACAAACATGGACTCACTGGCGAGTGGCCTGAACTGGACCCGCTTACTCTTGGTTTTCACCGGCACTGGTTTGTACTTGCATTTGCCTGGAGGTGCTCTCCTGAAAACAGATGGAAAAAGTGAGGACACAAGACTCTGAAGACAGAACCAGGAAATAGGTACAGAGTTGTAAGAACGGAGGCCAGCCTTCCCCTCCCCACAGGGATGGGACAGATGAAGCAAGGGATCTTCAGTGAGCTCAGGTGGAGAGGAGGAAGGACACGGACATCACAGGGACACAGCAGGCCGTTGGGGGGCAGTGTGCAGAGGGGGTTGGGGCAAGGGCGTGGCAACAAAGGACAGGGTTCAAGTCCCAGGGACCACAGGCAAGCCTTGCTGAGTTTCAACTTTCGCAACTATAACGTAGAAAAAATAATAGCACCATCCTCACAGGGAGATGGGGAGGATTAACTAAGAACTGTGTACTTGGCACACCAGAAGTGATGAATGAATAACTTGTTGTTATTGTTATTTCGGGAGGTTGGTTTGGTTTTGGGGGTTTTTTTTGGCCACATTGCGTGGCATATGGAACTTCCCTGATCAGGGGGTCAGGGGATTGAACTCATGCCCCTTGCAGTAGAAACATGGAGTCTTAACCACTGGACAACCAGGGAAGTCCTAAATTGTTTTTTAAATGAGATTTTGAAAAACACCGGGAGCAGTGGTCAGAACATACAAACGCTCTGTGGGTAATGATGGGAGTGATGGTGATAAGGAGGAGAATGACGCTCTGCCTCTGCTCTGATGGCAGTGGTGATTCCCTAAGGAAAATCTCTTCAGATACTCACTGCGCAGCCCCTTAAGTAATGCCAGCCCCTCTGCCTCCTAGTATTTTGATTCTTAAACTGCTGTCCCCGAGTGCATCTTCTGAAATAAAAGGGGCTTTGCAGACTAGGAGCATTTCCAGCTACTTGGTGGCAAAGCCAAGATTCATACCCAGCATTCAGCATTCATACCCAGCTGGGATGGGTGCATTTGGTGCAAAGATGGGCTGCAGAATTAAACACAGCAGAATCGGGATCCATTGCTACAGAATTTTTTTTTTTTTTAAGTCTCAATAATTCAAGTCATCATTATAACTGAACTGAATGGGCGGCGCTGAAAAGACTTTGATCCAGAAAGAGGGATGTGTTCCTATCCTCTGGCCCCTCTAACTAGCTCTACCTAGGGCAAGCAATTGAAGGTAGTAAGGCTCAGTTACTCTAACCTGCAGATTGAGGGTGTCACCCTGTCTCGCTAGGGTTCTGCCAGCATTGAATATCAGCCTGCATGCACAGCACGGTGCCTGGGACACAGAAATGCCTGGATAAATGTCAATGTCTTCTAGGTGGAACAGCCTTCACAGTTGCCTTATGACTGACTTCTCTTGCTGCCAGAAGTGAGCTAAATTATCCCCTAACCTAATCAGGAAACTTTCAGAGGAAAGAAGAGGGGATTCACACACCTGTTGTGTGAAAGAGGTTGATAGAAAGAGCAGAAAACTCCCCACACAGTCTCTGTCAGTCACCGGAAGCACTTTAAAGACCCTGGGTTTGCTCCAACCCCAGATCACAGGAGATCTGCATGGAGGAGACGTAGCAGTGGAGACAGCTCAGTCCCTAACTCACCCTGGCAACCTTTCCCCCATCAGGAGAGGCCCCAGGCACAATCTTGAGGACAAAGCCCCTTCCAGGAACTTCTGAGAACACCTAAAGGGAGCCCTATTGCCAAGAGGAACTGAGCTAGGCTGGGCTTCTGAGCCCTCACCAGTAGCTGGACTGAGCTGCCAAATGTCCTCTGAACTACCCCAGATATGGTAACATAAGCCTCAAGGGAAGTCCTCCTTGGCAGGTCTACCTTCAGGCTGATTTGTAGGGAGACTTTCTTGCTTTGGGTAAGAATCCTGAGATAATAATAAATCCAGTTCACTGCCCAGAGCTCTCAGGATGGATACCCCACATCACTCTCCCAGGGACAGATATGGACACACACTCAAAAACCTCACAAATGGGAAGCTGTAGTTTGGCATTTGCCAGATGAGTTGAAGGTTGGTTAGTCCCTGAGAGAGGTGGGCAGAGAAGCAGAGTTACACATCATAGAGTTCACTAAGTGAATAAACGCTGTCCCTGAATTCTGGAAACAATCAGGTGGAGACACAGAGAATCCTGACAGTTGAAGATACAGCTGCTTCTGGGACTCTCCTGGGACTGGTCCAAGACTGTACAGATGCCAAAACCCAGTGATGTGCGAGTCCTCTATATAAAATGATGGAGTATTTGCATAGAACCTACACATCCTCCTGTATACTTTAAATCATCTCCAGATTACTCATGATACCTAAGAATGCAAATGCTATGCAAATAGTTGTAAATATAATTGCAAATATTACAGAAATTGTTGCCAAGGCATGGCAAATTCAACTTTCGCTTTTTGTAACTTTCCAGAAGTTTTCAAGATATTTTTGGTCCACAGTTGGTTGAATTCACAGACATGGGACCCACAGATATGGAGGGCCAACTGTATTTGCCAAAGACCAAGCCACGGAAGGGCAGCAATATTTACTCAGGTGGTCAGAGTTGTACACCACTGTCAGATGATCCCAGACAGAAGTTTCCAGAAGTATATTTTTAAAAAAACAAACAAACAAGGGACTTCCTTGGCAATCCAGTGGTTAAGATTCCACACTTCCACTGTGCAAATTCAATCCCTGGTCAGGAAACTAAGATCCAGTGTGCAGCACAGTGTGGCCAAACAAACAAACAAGACAGGAGCCACAGGCCTACAACTAGTCATCCTATAAAGGCTCAAGATCTTCATTTTCAACCACAAAGAGATCATTTCTCAAATATTCCATAACTGTCCTACACTTTCGCCAGTCCAATCTGCTTTGAATCTAAAGCAAAGATTTGCTTCCTTGATCACTTCTATTGATAGTAATTCTTGGGGAGTGAGGACTGTCTTTCTGATCGGCCATGGAGATAAGGACTAATCCAAATCACCTGAGAAGAAAAGGAACCCAAATCTCACCTTGATGGGTCAACAAATTTGTAAATGGATCCGTGTGGTGCATAGGCACTGGGGTAAGAGGTGGCCAAGAAGTAGAGCTCCCCTGAGAAAACAGGAACAGACCATCAGGACAGGGACACAAGGCAGGGCCCAGACAGCTAAACACACAGAAAATCATCACCAGGGGGTTGTGGCCCTGAAATACACGAGCCCCAGGAAGGGGTCCCCAGAATCCCAACTGGGGAGAGGCCTCAAGAGCTGTGAGCTCCCCAAGGAGAAAGTCCATCTCAGCCCCCAGACCACCTCGGAGTGCCACCCAGCAGAGGCATGTTTCTGCTGTGCGTGCTAAGTTGCTTCAGTCATGTCCGACTCTTTGTGACCCTATGGACTGGAGCCCACCAGGCTCTTCTGTCCATGGGATTCTCCAGGCAAGAATACTCGAGTGGGTTACCATGCCCTCCTCCAGTGGATCTTCCCGACCCAGGGATCAAACCTGCATCTCTTACATCTCCTGCATTGGCAGGCAAGTCCTTTACTACTAGTGCCACCTGGGAAGCCCATACGTTCCATAAACCAAAGGCTTCTCATCTCATTTATCACCACTTTGCTTTCAGAAACTTCACCCCAGTGAGTCTCCATCTCCCTCCCCAGCTCTTCAGTACTGATAAGGATTCTCTGTGAAACCCAGAGACAGGCGAGCTACAGGCTGAAGACCACTTATTATTGAGTTGGTCAAAGTTCATTCAGGCTTTCCATAACATCTTCCAGAAAAATCCAAACAATCATTTTGGCCAGCGTTGTTCAATCACTAAGTCGTGTCAGACTCTGCAACTCCATAGACTGCAGCACGGCAGACTTCCCTGTCCTTCACCATCTCCCAGAGTTTGCTCAAACTTGTGTCCATTGAGTCGATGATGCTATCCAACCATCTCATCCTCTGCTGCCCCTGTCTTCTTTTGCCTTCAATCTTTCCCAGCATCAGGGTCTTTTCCAATGAGTCGGCTCTTTGCATCATGTGGCCAAAGTATTGGAGCTTCAGCATCAGTCCTTCCAGTGAATATTCAGGGTTGATTTCCTTTAGGATTGATTGGTTTGATCTCCTTGCAGTCCAACGGACTATTTGTTACCCCTTCTTTAGGGTTTCCCTGATAACTCAGTTGGTAAAGAATTTGCCTGCAATGCAGGAGACCCTGGTTTGATTCCTGGGTCAGGAAGATCCACTGGAGAAGGGATAGCTACCCACTCAAGTATTCTTGGACTTCCCTTGTGGCTCAGCTGGTAAAGAATCCGCCCACAATGGGGGAGGGCTGGGTTTGATCCCTAGGTTGTGAAGATCCCCTGGAGAAGGGAAAGGCTACCCACTTCAGCATTCTGGCCTGCAGAATTCCATGGATCATATAGTCCACACGTCAGACACGACTGAGCGACTTTCACTCACCCCTTCTTTAGTGCATTGGTCCCTGCTCCCTGCCCCTCACTTCACTTTGACCTCCAGCTCTACCTTCTTCAGTCCTGGCTTCCTTGTGTCCCATGATCTTCCCCTCACTCCTCAGTCCCTCAACTTGGTCTTCTCCACACCCTGAAGAAATCACCTCCACCCACTGTTCCCGTCATCTCTTTCACAAGGGCCCCTGTTTCATCCCATTTTCTCCTGTTTGAACTCCAAAAAACACCATTCCCTTCTCATAGTAGGTACCTCATTCCACCTCGTATCACAGTCTCCTATGAGAGACAATGAAGAGTTGATGAGCCCAACTTCAACTAGATAAATCTGAGTCTGAATTCTGATAACACTCGTTACCATCTGTATTGTCCTGGGCAACTTCTCCACCTGGGTAACCCTCATGTTATTTATTCATTTGTAAAAGAGAGATAAGAATACCTCCCCTGATTATTAGGTATTGAGTGAGAAAGTGTTCAATCATGGACAGTTCCTCTTACTTCCTTACGTCTCTGTTCACTGTGATAGCTTTTTGAGCTTGGCACAATCTCTGTCCTACCACCGTGGATTTAATACTCTTGCTATCGTGTGCTTCATGCAAGCCCTCTCGATTTATGGAAGGAAACATCTTACCAAGGTACAAACTGGAAAAGCCTAGAGCTTTAAACGGCTCTGGGCTATTTAAACAATCTTCTTCCTTGAAGTTGTGGTGAACAGTGACTAATATTTGTTTGAGGCCAAGTTGTGAGGCTAATGTTCTTTGCAGAGCCCTGCACACAATGTAACAGCTGCCTGTTAGACTGGTTTTGTGGACTGACCCTATAATCTTCCCCTTGTAAGGGGTGGTGGGGGTGGAGGTCTGAGGAGTTAGGACAAACCTTTCCCTAGAGGCAGTTGGCCCCTCTGATTAGAAATCATTACCTCATCCGAGGTGATGCTGGCATGAGATAAATGATACCAACATGTACACAGGTCACCCTTAGGCACAGGTCCCTCCAAACCATGCAATTTCTGGTCTAAAAGAATTGGAAACCCTGTGTTGCTGCATATTCCCTACACATGACTATAGTTTTTGTAAATTATATATCCTAAGCATGCCATAGACTTCCCATTGTATTTTTAGAAGACAATGCTAGACGTGAATTTCATCTATAGGGTCTAACTGGCATTTTTAAAGCATTGTTGTTGTTTAGTCGTTAAGTCATGTCTGACTCTTCTGTGACCCCATGAACTGTAGTCTGCCAGGCTCCTCCATGTGTGGGATTTTCCAAGCAAGAATAGTGGAATGAGTTGCCATTTCCTCCTCCAAGGGGGATCTTTCCCACCCAGGAATTGAACCCATGTTTTCTGCATTGCCAGGCTGATTCTTTACCACTGAGCCACCTGGGAAGCCCCTTTAGAACTATATTTTAGGGTAAGAACAACACACCAAAAAACTGTAACAGGCTATATAAAGCAAAACATATGCAATATGAATTTACTGCAATCATTATGACCTCAGCCAGCCCTCTCGGGAATGTGCTTCCGTGACTGACATTCAGAAACCCAACCCATCAGAACTCAGCCATACAGCCCCACGCCCACCATTTACTCCATCTACTCACTCGTTTATTTGTGCCAGCTGTCGGCTGGAAGAGTCAGGAAATAACTGTAGCAACAGTGAGGGCAGAGCTCTGGTGCAACTAAAACGGGGCTTATCACACTCGGTTCTAAATATGTCAGTAATGGGAAAGACTCTGACACACACAGAAAATCTGAATCACTGAGCAAAATCATAAAAGCATGCAACTCTGAAGGAAATAACTTGCCTTGGGAACAGCCACTCTGGTTTTAGGGCTGCCCTTTGGGCAAAGTCTGGCTTGGAAACACCTTGGCAAGTCCACTCCATCAAATTCAGCCAAGGACACTTTTGTTTGCCAGATGTACTGAGTGGTGTTCAAAAACTGCCTTGTTTTCTCCTGCAACAAGTCTACAGGCTAAACAAACCAAGCCACCAAAATCTGGCTTTTCTGTGGCCTCCTGAAAAGGAACAAGCCATAGAACATGGCAGCCCAGGGACCCTGGGAAGGCTGCCTCCAGGGGTCTCCAGGCTCTGAGGGCTCCAGCCTCCTTGGGGCACCAGTAGGGGAGAGGCCCCACTGCTGACATGGCCTGTGGCTGACATTCATTTACATCATCCACTTTCCACTGAACGTGCCAGCCTGTGGTTTCTCCCCTTTTTTGTATGTTTGGATTTTCAATTTGGAACTCACTAAGACTTTTCTCTATTAAGAATGCTTAAATTTTCCAAAATATCATCTGCTTCTATAAAATATTTATCTCAAACTATCTATTCACCAGGTATTTGAGGACTTCCCTGGCAGTCCAGTGGTTAAGACTCCTCACTTCCAATGCAGGGGGTGCAGGTTTGATCCCTGGCCAGAGAACTAATATCCCATATGCCATATGGCATGGACAAAAATAAATTTTTTAATTAATAATAATAATAATAATAACATAAGCTAGCTGAGAGGAAGGCTGCAGCTTCTGACTGGCTTTCTTTATGTCCCACTCAAGTGAAGCTTTTGTACAGCCACCCTTGGGTCAGAGTGGAAAGAAACCAAACATTGAAGAAACCATCAAGGCTCTGGTTAGCACTTGTAGAGAGTCCTGTGGAGAAGGCAATGGCATCCCACTCTAGTACTTTTGCCTGGAAAATCCCATGGATGGAGGAGCCTGGTTGGCTGCAGTCCATGGGGTCGCTAAGAGTCGGACATGACTGAGCGACTTCCCTTTCACTTTTCACTTTCATGCATTGGAGAAGGAAATGGCAACCCACTCTAGTGTTCTTGCCTGGAGAATCCCAGGGATGAGGGAGCCTCGTGGGCTGCCGTCTATGGGGTCACACAGAGTCGGACACAACTGAGGTGACTTAGCAGCAGCCGTAGCAGTAGAGAGTCCTGTGTCTGGAAGAGACCCCTAAGAGATCATTGTGTTCTCTTCCGTGCCTCAGAGCATGGCTAGATGCAATGCCAAATACCGGAAGGATCACAGGCCTTGTCACCACTTACGTAAACAAAATAAACCTTTAACTTTCAAAATGACACATAACTTATATAAAGCTCAAATTAAAACTTCATTTTCTGAGTTAACAATTTGAGGATATTTGTTTTCTCATTGTTTGTTTTGTATGGGGATTTTTTGTTTCCTTTTGTTTTGTTTTTAACTTTTTATTTTATATTGGTGTTGAGCCAATTAATAGTATTGACAGTTTCAAGTGAACAGCAAGGGACTCAGCCATGCATATATATGCATGTATTCTCCCCTAAGCTCCCTCCCATCCAGGCTGCCACACTGAGCAGGGTTCCCTGTGCTAAACAGTAGGTCCTTGTTGGTTATCCATTTTATTTTATATTTTTCAAAATGGGAATATAATTGCTTTACAATGTTGTGTTAGCTTCTGCTGTACAGCAATGTGAATCAGCTATGAAAGTGAAAGTGTTGGTCGCCTAGTCATGTCCAACTGTTTGCAACCCCATGGACTGTAGCCCACCAGGCTCCTCTGTCCATGGAATTCTCCAGGCAAGAGTACGTTGCCATTTCCTTTTCCAGGAGAGCTTCTCGATCCAGGAATCAAACTCGAATCTCCCACATTGCAGGTAGATTCCTTTAATGTCTGAGCCACCAGGGAAGCTGTGAATCAGCTATAAGTGTGTGTATATATATATATAAACTTATATATATATCCCTGTCCTTTTGAATCTTCCTCCCACCCCCACCATCTCACCCATATAGGTCAACACAGAGTGGATATTTATTAAAGCTAAATCCCTCTTTCCCTTCACCGCTCTCTCTCATACGTGCACAAATGCCTTGCTCTGCTGATGCCCTTAACATACACCTAATGGCTCTAGTGTGTAGCCTCCTACCTAGCTGTCTACCCTTTCCCCAGATCTCTCAAGAAAGAAATTCTCCCTTGTTCATTCACAGAAGTTTCCTAACAAACTCTGGGCAGGATCAGGAAGAGCCCAGCCCAGCTAGTGGCTGATCATCAGAGGTGCTTTCTCTCAGGCAACAGCAGCAGGATAAATACCCACTGTTGGCTCTGTCTACATTTGTATAATCACAGATTAGAACAGTCCTTCACAGTCAAAGGACTGAACAGACTACAGTGCAGACCTTGGTCTACCTGCACAGTGAGCTGTACAGCCAACCAAGAAGGGATAAGTTGGCATAGTCAGTCTGTCTTCCTCATTGGTGAAATAAGCAAAATAATTACATTATGGGGGTGTCGTGATTACTAAATAAGATTTTAAAATGTGAAGTGCCTAGAACAGTATCCAGTTCATTATAAAAGGTGGGCAATAGTGAAAATAGAAGAAGTGGTAGTTTCTATTTAAATAATAAGAGTAATAATAACAACAGCAATGATAATTAGTATATAAATGTTTGGGGCTTCCCAGGTGGCTCAGTGGTAAAGAATCCACCTGCCAAGAAGGAGACGCAAGTTTGACCTCTGGGTCAGGAAGATCCCCTGGAGAAGGAAATGGTGACCCATTCCTGTATTCTTGCCTGGGAGATCTCATGGACAGAGGAGACTGGTGAGCTACAGTCTCTGGGGTTGCAGAACAGTCGAACATGACTTAGCAACCAAACAACAACATAAATGTTCAGTTCACAATGCCTGTGATTATCTAAGATCCAGTAACCAGAAATCAATAAACTGTTAACATTTGTTACCTGCTTCATCTTCACCAAAGGAGATGATAAACTTGCTGTGTGTGCTGATCAGCCCTGGGAAGGCACAGGACTCAGTGCTGCCCAGGCAAATGTCCTGTTTCTTCCATTTCTTGGTTTTTCTATCTTCCTGCAAAGCCATAAGTCGACTAGATGAAAAGTAAAACCTTATATTTTAGGAATCCATATGTCTACCCGGCAGGATATTTTTTTTCCTCCTAGAATCTGGGAATCCTGGAATACTAGGACTGAGTCTCCCATAGGAGGTCAATAACTAACCGCCCTTAGGAATCAAAAAAGCTGCTTCAGAGATATTTCTGACACCATCTTGCCCTGGATGGGGAAGCTCACTTGCTATTATAAGAGGAGTTTGGTGTCCTGTGAAGCTTGCACCACCACAAAAGACTAATTTTTATTAGCTGGATAGTTGCTCATCATCTCTAAGCCTCAGTTTTCTCATCTATAAAATGGTGGATAGTAAGAGAATGTACCATAGGCAAGAACTGTTAAGGTTAAATAAGATAACATATGTAAATATTCATAAATTACCAATGTGCTTAGCATATAGTAAGGACTCAAAACAAGTAGCTATTATTATTATTATGTCTGTAGAGTAGCAGTTTACTTCGTATTCCACTGTCCATCTATCTGAACTAAAAGAAGGTTTTTTAGAAGAAAAGGGAGAGAAAATTGGGTAACCAGGGGTATCAGCTGAAAAGTTTCATAGAAACAGAGATGCTCAACCCACAGTAATTCTAGTGCATAGAATTCAATTAAAAATCACTGCATATCTGTTATGTGTGGGGGTGAAATGGTGGGTAGAGGTTATGGGGAAAACATAAAGAACAATTAAATCCCAAAGATCTGACAAATTCCTTGACAGCAGACTACAAAGACTCACTCAGATAGAAATAAGCTGAGTAGCCTGTGTCTAGAGATGGAAATGGCAACCCACTGCAATATCCTTGCCTGGGAAATCCCATAGACAGAGGATCCTGGCAGGCTACACTTCATTGGTCAGAAAGAGTCAGACATGACTTAGCATCTAAACAACAAGCCTGTATCTATTAAAGAAACTGAATTTGTATTTAAAAGTCTCCACAAGGAACACTTCAGAGGACTTCTGGTTTCCAGTCCAGCATGTAACAAGCTTGGAAGTCAGCACACCATCCTAAAATAAGCAAAAGACTGAAAAATCAACAACTTCTTAGATTCATAAGAGAAGCGAGGTCACAGGGAAAACCATTGCCCCCAAAATTAGAAAGACAAGCAGGAAGATACAGAGAATCACAACTTACAGAAAATCAGAAGCACAAACCTTCACAGGTATCAGTTCTGGGGTTGGAAAACCTAACATGTAATTGACAAATTGCTAGAAGTTCCATATGGACAAAGCGTGAGTTAGACAGAGGTGTCCAGCCATCCAGGGTCCCTACACTTTTGTGAGTTTTATCTCCAGGAGCTTGACCAGTTTCCCAAAATAAATATCAGGAAAAATCTGCTTGTGCTTCCAGCAGGAGAAGGGGGAAAGGAATCATTTTGAAATACACCAGTGCTTTCTGTTTCTCTTAACAAATGTCTGTCCTCAGGAGAAACTAACCAGAGACTAACCTGCCAGGATTTTATCAGAACCTCACAGACCTGGGATAAGGAAGTACCTAACTCTAGCCAACTCTAGCTGTCCTGTCCCACCTAAATGTGTATGGAGGCAGGAGGGCTACTGAGAAACACTGATGAAGTTCACAGTCCAGAGCCTGCTGCTGCTGCTGCTGCTGCTAAGTCGCTTCAGTCGTGTCCAACTCTGTGCGACCCCAGAGACAGCAGCCCACCAGGCTCCCCCGTCCCTGGGATTCTCCAGGCAAGAACACTGGAATGGGTTGCCATTTCCTTCTCCAAGGCATGAAAGTGAAAAGTGAAAGTGAAGTCGCTTAGTCGTGTCCGACTCCTAGTGACCCCATGGACTGCAGCCTACCAGGCTCCTCCATCCATGTGATTTTCCAGGCAAGAGTACTGGAGTGGGTTGCCATTGCCTTCTCCAGTCCAGAGGCACAGGCTCACTAAAAAACTCAGACCTAATCATAAGACTAGAACACTTCCTCTCCCCCACACATCACCACCACTTTGCTAAAGACCAATTTACAGCAGTTTCTTTTACCCAGTGCCTCATACCTGGCAATCAGGAAAAAAATTACAAGGCAAAAAAATGTAGTTTGAAGAGACAGAACAAATGTCACAACCAGATTTGGATGTGGCATGGGATGATGGAATTATTAGATTCAGAATTTAAAACAACTATGATTCATACGCTAAGGGCTCTAAGGATAAAGCAGACAGCATGCAAGAACAATGTAAGCAGAGATAAAGAAACTCTAAGGAAGAATCAAAAAGAAATGCTAGTGATCAAAAACATCATAATTTAAATAAAAAACACTTTGACAGGCTTATTAGTAGACTGGACATGGCTGAAGAAAGAATCTGAGTTTGAGAATATCTCAATAGAAACCTCCAAACTGGAAAGAAAGAGAAAAAAGACTGACCAAAAATTAAAAAAAAGAACAAAATATCCAAGAAAAGTGAAACAACTTTTATTTTACAACATAAAGTTGTAACATAAGCATAACAGGAATATCAAAAGGAAAAGAAACAGAAAGAAGAGCAGAGAAATATTGGAAACAATAATTATTAAGAATTTCCCAGAATTACTGTTAGATATCAAACCACAAATCTGGGAAGCTCAGGGAATACAAAGCAGGATAAATTCTTTAAAAATTACTTATAGGCAGATCTTATTCAAACTATGGAAAATCAGGCATAAAGAAAAAGAAAATCTGAAAAGAAGCTGGGAATGGAGGGGTGGCACTTTCAGTATAGAGGAACAAAGATAAAAGTTACATCAAACTTCTCTTCAGAAACCATGCAAGCAAGAAGAATGCAGAGTGAAATATTTAAAGTGTTTAGAGAAAAAAGTCACCAACCTGTACCTGGTGAAATTATATTTCAGAAATGAAGGACAAATAAAGACTTTCTCAGACAAAAATTGAGGGAATTTGTTACCAGTGCATCTACCTTGCAAGAAATGTTAAATGAAGTTCTTTTGAGAGAAGAAAAATAATATCGGTCAGAAACTCAAATCTATATAAAGAAAGGAAGAGTATCAAAGAAGGAATAGGTGAAGGTAAAAATCAAAACTTTTTTTTTATTCTTCACTGGTCTAACAGATAGAAGTTAGTTCAATATACTAACAACAATTACAACAATATACAACAGCAACAATGTATTTAATTATGTATGCTTATGTATACAGTAAAATAATAGTATTATTAAATTATAAAATGTTAATAATTATTATATATCACTGTTATAATTATTATATATGCTTATATATAAGTGAAATGAATGATAACAATTAGGGACAAAAGGGAGGAAGTAGGATTATTTTTTTATTGTAAAACACAGACTACCCAGGAAGTTTTGTAATGTTGTTTGAAAGTGAACTTAGCTTAGTTGTAAATGTATATGGCAAACTCTAAGCAACTCCTTAAACAAGATTTCAAAAAGTAGTATGATCAATATGCTAACAAAGGAGAGAAAATGGAATCAACTAAAATGTTCAATTGAATCTGCAAAAGGCAGAAAAAGAGTAGAAGAAAAAACAGAAACAAAAAACAATATCAAAAAATAGAGGAGTAGTGAGTATAGTAGATATCATTTCAACCATAGCAATAATATCTTTGAATGTCAATGGTCTAAATGTACCAATTAAAAGACAGAGATTGCCAGAATGGATCAAAGAATAGGGCCCAACTACCATTAAATGGTCATCTACCATTAAACATCAGATCTAGATGGCTTCACTTGGAAGGAAGAAACACATTTTACACAAATTAGTCCAGATAATTAAAGAAAAGGAAATACACTTTAACTCATTTTATAAAGCTCACGTTAACCTGAGGCCAAAATCTGACAAAGGTATTATAAGAAAGGAAAGCTATAGCTCATCTGTTTCTTCATGAACACAGAAACATTCCAAACACATTAGCAAGTTGCATTCAACAATATATTAAAACAAAAACAATATATTAATCAAATACAACATGATCAAGTGATAATTTTATCCCAGGAATGCAAGATTGCTTCAGTGATTAAAAAAAAATCCATCAGTGCAATTCTCCATATTAACAAACTAAAAATGAAAAAGCCTCATGATTCTCTCACTAGATGCCAAGATACATATGACAAAATGC